>NC_092499.1:78135000-78826250 GCF_047511675.1 Marmota flaviventris | reverse complement strand
TGAGGCTGAAATGGAGACTCCAGGATTTAAGAGATGCCAGAAAAGCTCTTGCTGAGAAAAGCTCTTGGTTATGGAGAGAGCCAGGCCAAAAGAGAGCCCATGTACACTGTAACTGGCAAGGCCCAAGGGGAGGGTCTTCCCAGGTCTTTTGGAGAGCACATATTGGCACCATGTGTTCTAGATGCTGTATGTGAGTTACAGAAGAGTTTGTTTGCCTGGCTGAGTTTCAGTACTGTTTTGATCTTATCTTTTGTTTCTATGTCCCTATTCCCTGATTTTGCAATGCCACTGTATATTGCATATCTGTAACCTAATTTTGATTTCTGTAGGGCCTCACACTGAGAATTTATCTTGAATCTCAAGAGAATCTCTGTACTTAGACCTTTGAGCAGTGCTGGAACTGTTAAGACTATGGCATTCTTGGAGATGAACTAAATGCATTTTGCATTCTGAGATGGACATGAGCTTTTGGGGGCTAGGGGAAGAATGCTATGGTTTGGATATGAAGTGTCTCCCAAAAACTCCTATTAATGCAGAAATATTCAGAGATGATTATGAGAGCTATAACCTAATTAGTCCATCCTAATTTGAAAGGACTGAGTAGCTGGTAACTGCAGGCAGATGGGGTGTGGCTGGAGGACGTGGGTCATTTGGGGTGTGACCTGAAAGGTGCATCTTTTCTGCGGGTCCTTCTTCCCACTGTGCTTCCTGACCCTGCCATGAACTGAGTAGCTTTCCCCTGCAGAGCCCTTCAGCGATGATGTGCTACCTCACCTTGGGCCTAGAGCTATGGAATTGGCCATATCTGGACTGAAATTTCTGAAACTGGGAGCCTCAAATAAACTTTTTATCCTCTAAGTTGTTTTTTTTAGGTATTTTGGTCACAGTGGGAAAAAAAACTGACAAAAACACTGTTCACATGTCAATTGGAAATCTTATTATTCTCATCCATTGTTTGTCAAAAGATCCCAGGAAAATATCTAAAATTCCATTGCATTAATTTGAATTATTTTGGTTGCAAAAACCAGAAACCTATTAAACTTAGCTTAAGCAAAAAAGAGAGCATTGATTATTAATGGATCAAAGAAAGAAATGGACAAGCAGACCTCACCAGAGTAGGAATCTGGATGTGGAACATTGAAGGAGCCATAAATTCTTTCTGGGTCTCTTCTTGGTCAGCCTTTATCTGCTAGCTAGGCTCATTCTTATTTCAGGAATAGAATGGTATTTTTCTATTTCATGGACTACATAGGGATAAAAAGTCACAGACAGTCATTAATTTTATAAGTTGACTATAGAAATGTTCACTGAAACACTCAATAGTCCTTTTTTTTGACAGAACATGTTCTTTATTATTTCTTTTTTTAAAATTTATTTTATTTAGGTATATATGACAGCAGAATGCATTTTAATTCATTATACACAATTGCATTTTGGGGGCTAGGGGAAGAATGCTATGGTTGTACACGATGTAGCGTCATACCATATGTGCCTATATGGTATGTACCTAGGGTAATGATATCCATCTTAATCCACCATCTTTCCTGCCCCTTGCACCCTCCGCCCCCACTTTGCCCAATCAAAGTTCCTCCATTTTTCCCATGCCTCCTCCCTCTCTATTATGGATTAGCAACCACTTATCAGAGAGAACATTCGGCCTTTGTTTTTTGGGATCGGCTTACTTTGCTTAGCATGATATTCTCCAACTCCATCCATTTACCTGCAAATGCCATAATTTTTAAAAAATATGTTTTTAGTGTAGATAGACGTGATACCTTTATTTTATTTATTTATTTGTGATGCTGATGATCGAATACAAGGCCTCACATGTGCTAGGTGAGTGCTCTACCACTGAGCCACAACTCTAGCCCCTCAATAGTCTTTTTTTTTTTTTAGTTAAAAAAACTGCTTTATTGAGAAAGAATTCACAAATTCGTATACAATAAGCTTTACTTCTAAAGTGTGAATGTCAGTGGTTTTTAGTAGAATTGATCATCATTATTCATGGATTCTGTATTGGTGATTTCACTTAATTAGTAACCCCCAAATCAATATGCACAACACATTCATGGACATGTATAAAGTAGCAAAGCATCTGTGTCACTGAACTGCCATATTCCCAAATGAGGTTGAACAAGGTGATGCTCTGCCTTTTTATTTCAACTCTCTTATGATAGCCAAATGTCCTTTTTATTATCTATTTAACAGTGTCACATTTTTTTCATATCATTGTGCATTTTATTGCTCATTTCACTGTTTAAATGGCCCCTAAGTGTAATGCTGAAGTGCGAGCTAGTGTTCCCAAGTGCAAAAAGTCTGTGCTGAGCTGTATAGATAAAATGCATGTGTTAAATAAGTTTCATTCAGGCATGTACTATTGAGCTATTTTCTGTGAGTTTGTTATTAATGAATCAACAATATGGTACATCCAGAAACAGGAAGAGAAAAATTGCCAATTCGTAAATTAGGTTGCCTTGGAAAGAGTGAAGGGAACATCTATGGTGTGAAAAAGACAGAAGAGCGGCAGATGAGCAAGGCACGGGCAGCTGTGTCTCCAGTTCTCCTCTTTTACCTCCTTGGTGGGTGTAGGAGGCCAAAGGAATGCTGGGAGCGTTGGCCCTTCCTTCCCTCTGAGACTTTCCCAGCCCTCTACAGCAAGACTGTCCCGATCTGGATATGGCTTGTGGACAGCAGAAGATTCATTGTCAGCAAAACAAACAAACAAACAAAAACAAAACGACAAAAAACTGGATAAAAGAAGAAACAAGAATGTGACCAAAAAGGCTACTGCCCAAGCTGCCTTCATATACACCCACACTATCTGTAGGACACAAATGCCAGACCTGAATAATTTAAAGACCTTCAAGTAGCACTTTGAGAATAAGCATCCTAAGACTTCACTTCCTGCAGAATTGGCTGTTCAAGAAAGAAGTTATTTACAGGTGAATTCATTGACATCTTTGGATCTCCTACTGTCTCAGACTTTAGGTCACAAACCTGTAACTGCTTTTCTAACAAACTGTTGAACAGCAAAAATAAAGGAGCTACAGAAACACTCATTTTTATGCTGTTCCCTTTTGGGCTTCATGCAGAGACAAATCTATGTAAATGTACAGTTGACTCTAATTTGGAAATTTGATAATCCGTCCATCCTTGTTATAAAATTTCTTTTTAAAATTTCATTTATAGTGATGTTCATATTGGGTAAAATAACTCCTTTAACAAAGTAGTGCCTTGACTTTACAACATCACAGGAAAAAAAGAGATAAAGATTGCTGAGAGCCATAGCCAAGTAGGAATGACGCATGCCATTTTGGGTTGAAAGGTGACCCCAGCAAGCCATTGAGATGATAATGATTATGTTAAGATGTGCATTCAATTGGAGATTAGACCCCTGCTGTTTGCCTAGGTCTGCTACTTTGGAGCTCTCTCGGGACTCCTGGAGAGTTCCCATTGGTTGGGGAAGTGCGGTAGGAGGGAATTCCGGAGGAGGGATTTCCTGTTGGTGTAGTGTGTCCCGGGAGGAGCCGCGTGGTGTGGCGTTCGGCATATTTCCCGGGAGCGTGTGTGGAGTGTGCTGGTGGAGTTCAGAAATAAAGTTTGTTCCTGCTTGAGTGGCTCCTGATTTTGTGCCCAGCCAGACTGCGGCAAAAGATAAAAAGGGGGGCTAAATTTGTGAATTCATAAGAAAACCAATTTAAAAAACTGTAGTAGGCACCATTGTCATGAATCTGAAAGCCAGAGAAGTTTATGGTTAAATTACCCAGGGTCAAGAAAATATTAATCCTTTCTTGGATAGTGTTTTGGTACTAAAAACATGCATGTAATTAATTATGAGAAGTGTATATTAGGGGACTAGGGATGTAAACATGTGTTATTAAAGTTCTTGTCTAGCATGCAGGCAGCCCTAGGATTAAAAAAAAACAAAAAAAACTGAACACATTAAATAAAGCATCTTTAAAGAGAAATACACAAAAAATAGAGTTATTTATTGATTGGTTAATAAAATCTGACCAGAAGTTTTGGTAATATAATGCTGTATTTCCCTTAGGAGTAATGGATTAGTGGCCACTAATTCAATATTTGTGGCTATATATTATAACTATAATAATATAACTATAGTTATATATTATAACTACCACAAATAACAAGTATCAACTGCATATTCATGAAATTATACTTCAATTGCCACAAAGTCCAGAACATTCTTATCCCCCAAAGAAACTGTAGCCCTTAGAAGTCACTTCCCACCTTCTTCCCACACGAGCTCTTTGCAACTACTGATTTATATTCTGTCTCTATGGATTTGCCTGTTTTGGCATTTCATATAAACAGAATCATACAATAAGGCCTGTTGCATTTTTGTTCTCTCACTTAGCATGTTTTCAAGTTTCATCTATGTAGTACTCTCTGTAGTCTCCACAGTATCCATGGTTTCACTTTCTATGGTTTCAGAGACCTAAGGTCAAATGTGTTATGAAAATATTAATGGAAATAAATACCAGAAATAAATACCTCATACATTGTAAATCGCCATTCTCATGCTGTTCTGCTTCATCTCTCTGGGGCATGAATCATCTCTGGGTCTTTTGTTTCTACCTTGTGCAAGTGTTACTACCCCATGGCAGTTAAGAAGAGACTACCTTGTGCAAGTGTTACTACCCCATGGCAGAAGGGAAGAGACTACATTTGCATAACTTTTATTACATTATATCGTTACAATTATTTTATTATTAGCTATTATTGCTGATATCTTACTAAACTTAATTTGTGAATTAAACTTTATCATAAGTAGGTATGTATAGGAAAAAACACGGTATATGTAGGGTTTGGCTTCAGATATCCACTTGGGTTCTTAGAACACATCCCTACCTCCTGTTTCCCCCCAGTAAGCGGGAACTACAGATCAGTACTTCATTCCCCCCCTCTTTTTTTTTTGCCAAATGACCCATATTGTATAGGTATAATGCATTTTATTTATTTATTTGTCACAGGAGAAGGTATGTCTCTGGAGGAAGGGCTTGAGGAGTTCCTGGAGAGAGGGGGGAACTGGACTCATGATAAGTGGGATTCTTGGTTTATGTGATGGAAAAGAATTTCAGCACAAGCAGAGGCACAAACAAAGATTTATTTAGGAAAACAGATACACATTCAAGGGAGACAGGCGATCTCAAGAAAGAGATGTGGTTTGGGGATTCCCAATTCTTCCTTTAAAGGAAACTTGGTGAGGGGTGGGTATAGAAGGTTATGTATGGATGACATCAGTTTGGTGATCTCAAGACAGTCATTCTCAAGATCCTTAGGCAGATGTGGACTTCTTTATCTGGTCAGTAGATAATGTCAGAAAGTCTCACTAAATCACAGGTTTCTCAAAATATCATATTTCTCTATTAAATCTACTTATTGGATTTATTTATTGGTGGATTAATCAACAATGTACAAGGTCATTACCATAGTTAACTTTAAGATTTACAGATTTCCAGGTATTTGAGAGTGACAGGCCTGGAATAGAGACTGGCTGAGAAAGTATGCAGGAATCTTAAAATTTTGTTTCCATGGCTTTACTTTATGTTTCCTGCCTACCTTTTTTATTTCTTCTATCCTACCTCATATAATAAACTGATGGACATCTGGGTTATTTGCACTTGTTGCCAGTATAATAATACTGTTATGATCATTTCTGTACAAGGTTTTGTATAGATTCATTTTCATTTCATAGCTAAATGCAGAATTAACTTTTTCATGCATAAACTCTGTTTAACTTTTTGAAGAATTTTCAAGTTGTTTTCCAACGTGGTTGTGCCATTTTTCAATCCCACCAGCAATGCAAGAGAGTCTCCGATGCTTGTCAACACTCGTTATTTGTGGTCTCTTTATAGCCATCTTGGTGTGTGTGAAAAGGTATTTCATCGTGGTTTTGACTTGCATTTTCTCTCATGACCTACAATGTTGAGTATCTTTTCATGTACTGATTGGCCGTTTGTATTTATTCATGGGAGAAATGTCTAATTAAATCCCTTTCCTATTAAAATCAGTATAAGTAAAATACTTCTTATATTTTGCACACATGTCCCTTATCAGATATACACTGTCTTCGGTTCTGGGGGAATTTTATCTTCTGATGACTGAATAGGCTTTTGGTCCTGATGCCAATTCTTATAGCTTCATCTTGCTCAGGTGATCACTTTTCAAATGATGTGATAATATTACAATTGCTTCTTAAGTATCCATGGGAAGTGGGGCAAGTGCAATTCTTAGAAAGGGGGCTGGACAGGAAATCAAATAGGGATTCACTACATTATATAGTAATTATATCAGTTCCTTGCATTATAGAGAGGTATATACAACTTCTCTAGAGATTATAGATTTGTTAGATAGCTAGTCAGCCATGAACAAGTTGGTGGTTGAAGTACAATAAAGGGTGGTAACTAACAAGAAGGATATCAGACATATGCATCAAGGTTTATGGGTCACAGGACAGGGAACCACAGGGAACCTTATCAAAACACATCTGTAAAAATGATTCACACCTCCCCCGGCCATAGTCAATCGTAAGCCCTTAAGAAATTATTGTTTCAAGATTATGTCACACTCACCACTTGTAACCAGGTCATCACTGAAACCATGTCACAACCATTCCTGGTAACTAGGTCACCATGACCCCCACAAAGAAAATTCGCTGAAGGCTGAACAAAGGAGTAATAACCCACTTAATGGGGTATGAGAGAACAGGATAGGAACAAAAAGATTCAAACCCCTTAAAAACCTCAGACTCTGTAAGTCATATCATCCTCCTATTGGTAATCTGTACAGTGCTTATACTGTGCATTATCTTTATTTCTCATTTTCTAATAAACTCCTTACTATATTCTGTGTACCTCACTAGAAAGTCTTCCTGCAGAATCACAAGAACCAGAGGCTGTGCGTTCTTGGTCACTTTGGCTCTGCAACAGATTGTTAATGCTTACAGGACCAAGAAGATATATATATATATATCTTACTGATGTTGATCTTTTTTTGTGGTGCTGGGGTGATGTTGACTTTTTAAGACAATGCACTTCTTGAATTACAAAAAAGATTAAAAATTCCTGTTTTTTTATGAACGTGTATAATTTCATAAAAGGTGTTGATATTTGAAAACCATTCATTTAAAGAGTTCTTAATAGAGAAGAAAATCAATGGCATTTACAAAAAAGTGTTATCTTCTTTAAATAAAAGTCATTTGAAGTTTCAGAGGAAAATAATAGTGAAGAAATTTCAGATTTATTTCATCCAAGTATGTACTTCTCAGATAAGACTTTGGGGATAGAAAGAAAGAAAGACAAATACTGAGTCTCAAGAGAGAGGCACCCCTAAACCACTGGAAAGCAGAAATGCCCATGAACCATTGGAATGCAAAGCAAACCACTCAGGACAACCCAGCCCCCTTGACCCACTTTCTTAGCTGAGTGCTTGCCTGAAAAAAGTAACATAATAGGAGAGAAATGTGCAAGTGCTAGAAAAGATTTGCCAGAAATTGCCTAGCTCCACCCTGACTCCACTTCTAGTCCAGTTCGGAGCCTATATTCTCCCTTGAATGCATATATACTTTCCTAAATAAATCTGTCTGTCTCTGACAGGTGCATGCTGGAATTCATACCAAAGACTTCACTTGTCCCGAGTTGAGGGCTCCTATCTGGGAACTCCTTTAGTGACGCTTCCAGAAGGTATACAATATCATATGACAATATATGCCTCTCTGACACATGGATTATTTTGAACTAAAGGTGAAACTTCAAATGTAGAAAAAGTTTCACTTCCCCCAACTGCCTAAAAACAGTGCAAATTTCCCCTTCAAGTAAGGGAATTTCTATTTATAAAGGAAAATTATATTTGTATAGATTTATATAGATCAGACAGGATGTCAATTTACCAGTTTTTGGAATGACAATTCTTATCATTTGAGAGACTTTTACCTGCATCACAAAACAACCCTATACTAAATCACATTTCCTCCTCTGCCCTTGCCAGAACTTGCGTCTCTCACCAGAAGTTCCAAACCCCTTTAACTTAAGAGGATACATAAATGTCGATCATCAGCTGCCTCTTTGAGTCCTGTACCTTAATGAAAGTCCTGTGTTTAGGTGCATATTTATAACTTTGTGTTTTTCTTGTCAATCTGTCTTTTATCAACTTGATCCATTAATTGAATCTAGGAGAATAGAAGGAAAAACATTTTTCCTCGTCCACATTTTAAAGTTAAAAACTTTGAAAAGATTTCAAAAGATACCCGTGTTATACCTTATAGCCTTAGGCTTACTGGGCTCAGGTAAGTAAAGCTGTAGCTTGATTTTATCCCTTTTCAATAAACAAATATTTGTTTTAATTTTGTGTTATGAACTGAGTAGTATTCCTTTAAAATTCTTATATTGAAGCCCTAATTCCCAGTACCGCAAAATGTGACTCTATTGGGAGATAGGGTTTGTAATTAAGTTAAAATGTGGGTTTTCAGGGTAGGTCCTAATCCCACAAGGTGAATAGAATTCTCATAAAAGAGGAAATTCAGATATAGACAAAAAACAGGAAATGAACATCTATAAGCCAAGGAGAGAGGCTTTGGAAGAAACAACCTGCTAACACCTTGATCTTGGACTTAGAGCCTCCAAGTTATTAAATCAATCAAAGTCCAAGTTATTAAATCAATCAATCAAACAAACAAAAAAACAAATTTCTTTTGTTTAAGAGACCCAGCCTATGGTACTTTATTGTGACAGTCTGTATTAGTCAGCTTTTCTTTGCAATAACCAAAATACCTGATGAGAAAAACTAGAGGAGAAAAAGGTTATTTGGAGCTCATGGGTTCTGAGGCTGAGTCCATGGTCAGCTGACTCCATTGCTTTGGGTTTAAGGTGAGGCAGAACATCATGGCAGAATAGTGGTGGTAGAGGAAAGCTACTCAGCTTGTGGCAGCCAGGAAGCAGAAAAGCAAGCGAGAACCAGGGACAAGATACCATCTTCAAGGGCACACCCCCAGGGCCCACTTCCTAAAGCCACATCCCAGTTGCCTATAGTTACTATCCAATAGTCCATACAAATTATTAATCTATCAAACGGGGTTAATACACTGATGAGGTTACAGCTTTGTATTCTAATAATTTCACCTCTGAAGATTCCTGCATTAATGTAGGAGCTTTCTGGGGGACATCAAAGATCCAAATAATAACATAGCTCTAGCAAACTGAAACAATTAATGTTATTAAAGACGTGATTTTTTTTTATTGGTTGCTCAAAACATTACAATGATCTTGACATATCATATTTCATACATTTGATTCAAGACGTGATGTTTTTAGATATCAACTTTCCCCATGTATCTAAAAAGAGTATTATCAAGCACTTTAACTATATACTTGTTTATATGCCACAACACTACTAATTAAGTTACATTGTTAAGGCAGATGCAGCAGAACTGCTCCCTGCTGTTCTGCTAAGAGTTTCTGTGTGTGACAATAAAGAAGAAGACTTTTTAATTTATCATGTAATGTAACTTTTTACCAATTCACATTAACTTCTCCTAAATCAAAGTGAGTTAAGAGCTGGGCTTGGGATAGGGAAGATGGCGGCGAATAGAGTGCATCACCCCCATGTACCGCGTCACTGCACGGGTGAATAATGAATTAGAACGGCCAAAAGCTATCTTGTTAGGAATTTCCAGCAAAACTGGGGTGCACCGAAACCCAGAGGAAGGATTTCCATCGCCTGAGGATAGGTTACTGGGGCTCAATCGCGAGTGAACCGTGCGCCTAGAGATTCAGGCTGTTTGATCGGCGGTCCGCCCTGCTGCTAGAGACTGCGGCGCACCGGGAAACGGCGTGCCAGAAACGCAGAGGAACAGTGCTGCAGATTCTGTGGGGTCCTGCCGGCTGTGCCCTCACTGTGCTCCAGGCTGAGCTCTGGGTTTGAGATGGGGGAAGGAAGTGGTCCAGTTCTGTCCTCCACACCATACAGCCCACCGAGGAAGCCAGCAGCCACCATCTTGGAGAGCTGATGTCACCATCGCCAGTTTTTGACAGATTGCAGCATGTTCAGCGATAGAACAGGTGTGTGGCATCGATAACCTAGACTTAACCGACATATATAGAATATATCAACCATCATCAAGTGGATACACGTTCTTTTCAGCAGCACATGGATCCTTCTCAAAGATAGACTATATATTATGCCATAGGGCAACTCTTAGTAAATATAAAGGTGTGGAGATAATACCATGTATCTTATCTGATCATAATGGAATGAAACTGGAAATCAATGATAAAAGAAGGAAGGAAAATCTTGCATCACCTGGAAAATGAACAATATGTTACTAAATGATCAATGGGTTACAGAAGACATAAAGGAGGAAATCAAAAAATTCTTAGAGATAAATGAAAATACAGACACAACATATCGGAATCTATGGGACACAATGAAAGCAGTTTTAAGAGGGAAATTCATTGCCTGGAGTTCATTCCTCAAAAAAAGAAAAAAATCAACAAATAAATGAACTCACACTTCATCTCAAAACCCTAGAAAAAGGAAGAGCAATACAACAGCAAAGGTAGTAGAAGGCAAGAAATAATTAAAATCAGAGCGGAAATCAATGAAATCGAAACAACAAGAAAAAAAAAACCATTGAAAAAATTGATAAAACTAAAAGTTGGTTCTTTGAAAAAATAAATAAGATCGACAGACCCTTAGCCATGCTAATGAAGAGAAGAGGAGAGAGAACTCAAATTACTAACATACGGGATGAAAAAGGCAATATCACAACGGACACTACAGAAATACAGAAGATAATTACGAATTATTTTGAAACCCTATATTCCAATAAAATAGAAGATCGTGAAGATATCGATACATTTCTTAAGTCATATGATTTGCCCAGATTGAGTCAGGAAGATACACACAATTTAAACAGACCAATAACAAAGGAGTAAATAGAAGAAGCAATCAAAAGACTACCAACCAAGAAAAGCCCTGGACTGGATGGATATACAGCGGAGTTTTACAAAACCTTCAAAGAAAAATTAATACCAATACTTTTCAAGTTATTTCAAGAAATAGAAAATGAAGGAGTTCTTCCAAATTCATTCTATGAGGCCAACATCACCCTGATCCCGAAACCAGACAAAGACACTTCAAAGAAAGAAAACTACAGACCAATATCTCCAATGAACTTAGATGCAAAAATCCTCAATAAAATTCTGGCTGTGGCTCTCAACAGGTTGCCTGTAGGTTCTGGTTCTGTATTTTCTGGTTTACTAAAGGTGTCTGTATTTTGTAGCTGATGGATCCTCCGTCTGCCTCCGCTTTTAGTTTCTGCTTAGCAATCCACGCGGCGCTGCAAATTCTGTGGCTGCGCTGCAAATTTTGTGTTATGTATGTTTGTTTCTATTGTCCTGTTGCCTCCACCCCAACACCCTGGCAAGGGAACTAATCTCCCAATCTGGGGTCGTCAGACCCAATCTGAGGGGGATACTCCCCCAATCTGTTTGTCTGAAGGGAAGGCCCCAGTTGGCTTGGGGCCAGCACCCCAGTTCTGTTTTTGTCAACAATCTAAAAAGGCAATCTGTGTCTTTGAATGTCTTTTTGTGTCTTTTTGTCTGTGTCTCTGTTAAGTGTGATGGCATTGTTTTACTTTGGACAGATGCAGTGTCCCAAGTTCTGATCTGCCTTAGATGTGTGGGGGTAACTTTAGCTAAATTTTAGCCTATGAATGTCCCTGGTATGCTTCTCCTGTTTCCCTGAAAGGGACCAAAAGTCAATAGAACTGCCAGCTTTTCTGTTCTCACCTTTTACACCCATTTTAGCTGTGTTTTAAAGAACTTTGATAAACTTTACTCCCCTTTGTTAAATGGGATCAGAGAAGCAATGTTTTCTTTTCTTCCCCCTAGTTGGCTTGACTGCACCCACTGCAGAGGGAAATGCCTGCTGGGGTTATAATAACTTTGATATCTCCCATTTTCTTTTTCTCAAAACCCTGTCCTCACTATTAAATTGGCATTATTTGGCTTCTGAAGACAGAAACCGAACTTTCAGTTACAAATTTTGACCCCCCAGGGGGGATTCTAGAGGAGCCCCCGCTCCGCTTTCTTGGGAAAGCCTAGCACTCCAAACAACTGCATGCGGAGGGTTAACTTTTTGAGAGCTGACTACTGGAATGTTAGAAGATATGCCAGCATGCCTGGGATCAAACCTAACCAGAGGAGCTAATTCTGTAA
Organism: Marmota flaviventris; assembly: GCF_047511675.1. NCBI lineage: Eukaryota > Metazoa > Chordata > Mammalia > Rodentia > Sciuridae > Marmota > Marmota flaviventris. The sequence goes on along the minus strand of NC_092499.1, from coordinate 78,814,011 downwards.
GTAAAAGGAAGGACTGAGGGACTCCCAGCAGCTGCCGCTGAAGCCCCTTTTGCTTCGGGGAACTCCCTCCTTCTTTCCCTGAACTGTAAGGATTGCTCCATCTCGGTCTACTTAAAAAAAAGGGGGACACTGAATGTAGTAAAATTGCCACACTGAGATCCTTGATTTTACACTTCTGGTTGCCCCTCTGTGAGATCATCTGGTCCACTCGTGGGGACATCTATGGTGCCACTGATGTAGGAGCCACAATTAAATGGGAGTTAGAAACTTGGGGAGATTTTTCCTCTTATCTGGTCTGTTTTAAAAATTTCTGTCTGTCAGCCATAGTCTGGAGCTCCTTTCTGTCTGTCTGTCATTGTATCTTTTGTATCTGTGTCTGGCCCTTTAAGACATGGGAAATAATGTGTTGATAGCAACTGTGGAGTTTTTAAACATTGCAATGGAGATTTCATCTGTGAAAAGCTACAAGGCCCTTACTATTTTGTTATGTGTGCACACTTGTGTTATGTGTTGTAAACAGATGAAAATAGTGATGTCTTCATGAAAATTGGCAGATACATAGATCGCTCATGAAAATTTAAAAAATGAATCCAAATATCTTTGATTCACGTGATTTAAACAGTTAAATTTTAATTGGGCAAACAGATGAAAATAAAGATATCTTTAAATTTAAGCTTACAAGTTTTTCTAGGTGTTAAAAAAATTAATAAAATGTTGATGTCTATGAAATAATCTGTCTAAATTCCGAAATTTACAAGGATTGTTTTAAAATGTGAACAGAAAAGGAGGTTAACAGATGGAAACGAGAAATTAGATAGTTCTAGGTATGGATTTAATAGAAGGAAAATGTGTTTCTGGATAAGAGAATCTATGTAATTAAGTAAATAAGAGGGTTTAAGTGATAAAGCAGGTTTGTGTAATTTGGTTATATATGTAATTTTTTTGAGCAAGTAATCTTAAAGAAATTAAAAATTATGCAACTATGGTTAAACAACAACTATTATTTTACAATATTGTAATATGTTATTTCTTCAAGAGCTAAACTTGGTTAATATAAAAACATCAATGTATTTGTGGTGCTATTAATGTGTTCATATCTTCCAGGTATACAAATCTATAAGGTAGAAGCTTTAAAAGAGCATTATATCAAGCTGGTGTTCTAAAGTTGTATGGTAATTTTAGGCTTAAAAGAAAAACATATTGGAGATTTATTTATATCATTTGATGTTCTATAACTGGACTTGTTATCCATAAGATATGTAAAGTTTTATGTTACTTTTACACTGAGGTACAATTTAAATGTATTTTTAAGTTAATGAGAGCCTAATCTATGTAAAGATTAATATTATAAAACACAAAAGTACTTTGCTACTTTTCTACAAAATATTAAAAGCTTTCAGCCTTTCTTTAATTCATGTTTTAGATGTGATCATATTGTGTTTCTAATATTCATGTGAACTTGAGCAACAATTTATGTAAGCTTTGTAAAATGATGTTTAAAAAGCAAAGAACAGCTTCAGAACTAGAGCACTTTACTTAAGATTTATGAAGAGCCCCACCTTACCTGAGATAAGGCTCTGTGTCCCATCTTACTACATGTGAGAATGACTACAAAAGAAGTAGGCCAGATTTCAGTACACTTAAAGTTGTGTCCAAAAGTTGTTTTTTGTCCAGATTACTAGGATCTCAAAGGGGATATAATGTATAACTCTGCCAAAGTTCAAGGTAGCTATCACACGAACTAAATATGTTTTTACTCTTGTTAATTTTATTTTGTAGTTTTCTTATAAATGGTCTAAAGATTGGCTGTTAATGTTTTGCAGAGGTACTGCTTTAATAATACACAACCTGGGTTAATTTAAGATAGTAATTTACCACCTACAGGATAGAGAGATAGACATTAAAGCCCAGTACTCTTAATATAAGGCTGTTGAAATTGATTTGCTGGATATTTTAGATTAAGATTTAAAATTAAAATTAAATTAAAAGGGCCAGGAAAACCAACATTTGGCTCTCACCCTCTGAGTCAGTCTGAATCCAGGGAGCAGAGGACTTCGCTAAAGAGCTTTGCAACTCTTTGCCACATAACCACCTGATCAGGGAGATTAATGAGACCACTGGAGAAGAGAAAGCCAATCAGTGCATTGGCTATGAAGAGGAGAGTCATTGGAGAAGGGAGACATCCCTGATGCTTCCAAGGGAAGCCACATGGTCAAGCAAGACCTGGACCCATCCTAGCACAAATGGCACTAACAGAACTGAGAAGCTGCTGTAAAATTCCCCCAGGACTCCCATGGAAACTCAGCTGACTGTTAACAATAGATAGAAACAAAAGTCAGTTTGACCCCTTCATCTTAAACACTTATCAAAGAAAGTTAAAACCGAAACATAGTTATTCCTGGGCATTTTAAATAATAATAATAATTAATTGTAACTTAAGGTATACACCTTGTGTTAGCCCCCAAGAATAAGTAAGACTGGAGGGTATAAAAGAGATTCTTAGGCAGGAAAGCCTGATAACTATCAAAAGAAACTATCAAGAGGAACTGCCAGAGTAATTTTAGTTCAAGGCCTACAGATATTCCTAACCTACACAGGTAGGCCTGGTGTTTGCTAGTATGATCGTGTAGCCCTAAGAAACAGAATTAAAGGTTTCTCTATTAGACACAGAGGTGTACTAGTAAAAGGATTTTGCAAGATCAGATGACATTAAATTATTAAACTGTATCTTATTGGGAAGGACATCTATAACACTAATAGTTAAATCTTATGTTTACATTCCTGATAACTGGGGATGTTAAAGCCTGGTGAGAAAACTTCTATTATACAGTGACATGTTTATTCAGTACTCATGGTTTTTGTTTCTCACATAGAAGCACCCATCTCCAGATGACTTTACAACCTGTTTTTCCCCAACCAGACTTCAAACCAAACTGACTTCTAAAAGGGAATTCACGTCCCCCATATTGTCCCCCACATTGTCGAACCCCCTCACGTTTGATGCCCCCTCTCAGCTCTGAAGCAGCCAGAACGAGACTTCACCCCTTCTCCTTACAGCAATAAGGTGTTCCTAAAATTAGAGGGGGAAATGAAGCCAGAAATAGATGGACAGTGTAGATATGTAAATTGAGTCAGGTTGGATCTAGGAGGCCAATTTTGAGTGAGTCTGGGAAGTTGAAGACTGTCCCCTGAGGATTATTGTTTACTCTACCAAGATGTAGCGCCTGCCCAAATAGACCCCCAACTGAGGGAACTATGATTGGTTCCCAAGTTTCCAGACAAAGGGGGAAATGAGAAACCAGCCTCTACCTCAGAGCAAAGCCTGTCAAAGGAAGGGGGAGTGACCCTTGTCCTTGGAAAACCCCACAGAGCACTCCTAGGTACAAATAACAGGAGAGATCTGCAGAGCCAGGTGTCCCTGACTCAGTCAAGCTAGGTGAGGACTCATAGCAACCCCCTAGCAACCACCAATCAGCATGAGACAGTGAAAATACCTGGGATGCCAGATGATCCCCCAGTAGTTCATGGTGGTTGATAACATATTGGGAATCCATGTAGTTCAGCACGTACTCCCCTCATGGCTTAAACCAGTCAGTTCAAACGAATTCCCCCTCTTGTACTAACCAATCACCCCTACCCAACTTATTCCCACCAGTGAATGTGCTAATCATGTTTTAGAGTTGTTTTATGATTTTCCCTTGGTGTGTGATGATTTGCTAAGAGATGCTATGATGTATGTAAAGTCCCTGCCTTCCCCAAAGAGTGTATAAAACTGCTGCCAACCCTGGGCTCCGGGCTTCTCAGCATCACCAGTTGCTGTGTGCATGTGGAGGACTGAGCTAGCTCACAATGAATGCCTCTTTTCTGCTTACATCGAACTTGGTCTCTGGTGGTCTTTTCGGGGTCCTGAATTTGAGCATAACAATAGGTAGTTAGTGTAGTTAGGTAAATTGGTGTAAAATCAAGAATGAAGGCCATTATAGAAAATGGAGTCCAGGAAACCAGAGCAGCACTTGGGGGAATTGAAAATGTCCCCAAGGCCCTGAGCCTATCCCAATCAGTGCATTTGCTATGAAGTGCATTTGCTATGAAGAGGAGAGTCATTGGAGAAGGGAGACATCCCTGAAGCAGCTGCCAGCACACAAGGAGATGCTAATCCAAAAGCCCTCCCTGCCCAGATTACTCTTTAGGCCCACTTGTCCAGCACACTTTGGGCCTTCCCACCTACATTCCATCACTGCAAGATAACAGAACAAAGGACAGGAATGCAACAGGAATTTGGGAAAGCTGAAAGTAGGCCTTAGCTATAAAAGAGGGAAGACCTCTCCCCTTCCATGGATTCCACCTCTTGGGTCCCCTTCTTCCTCTGGGAGAAGTCTTTTCTGCTGTCCTTTAATAATGTTTCTACTTTCCACTCTAAATTTGCCTCAGCATGCATTCAGAGAAGCAAGGACTCGTCATGGGTAAACAGCGGTAACAGTGGGACTGTTTGGACCCTGTTTTAAATGTGGTCAGATGGGTCACTTGGCTCATACATGTCCCAAGCCTTGCAAGCCTCCAGGCCCTTGTCCTAAATACCATCAGGAGGGACACTGGGCCATTGACTGTCCCCGAGCTCATAGTGGACTCCAGCCATCAAGCCCTTCTGGTTCCCCTTTCCAACTCTTAGGACTGGCTGCAGAGGACTGAAGAGGCCCAGTCCCCATCACCTTGTTACCGCTGTTGACCAGTGACAAGTCCTTGCTTCTCCAATGTTGAAGTATAACACCAGAGAAGCACACGGAGGCAAGGTTAGAGTGGCAATTAGAAGTTTATTAAAGGATAGCAGAAAAGACTTCTCCCAGAGGAAGAAGGGGACCCAAGAGATGGAATCCTTGGAAGTGCAGTTGTTTCCCCGTTTTATAGTTCTTTCAGTGATGGGATGTAGGTGGGAAGGCCCGAGGGTGGGGCACAGGTGGGCCAAAGAAGTAATCTGGTCAGGAAGGACTTCTGAGTCAGCATCTTCAAGTTTGCTGGGGGCTGTTCGTTAACACTTCTTTGGGATGGGCTCTGGGCCTTGGACTTTTCCCGGACTTCATTAACATTCCAAGAGTTGTTCAACTTTTCCCAGAATTCATTCTTAACATGGCCTCCATTTTGGATCTTACTCAATATTAGACTGATTTACCTAACTACACTGACTACCTAACTTTAAATCTGGCTTCAACCTGACCACTCAGTCATTCCACGGGAACCCAGGGTACCTCTGCATATTTCAGGCAGGCCTGTTTCCTTCCTCCTAGACACTGGGGCTACATATTCAGTCCTCAAGGAGTCCTGGGGGCCTACTACTTATTCTATGACTTCTATTGTCCAGGTAGAGGGTGAACCTTGCCAACTCTTACAGACACCTAGCCTTTTTGTGCTTTTGGCTCTCTAATTTTTACCCACTCCTTTTGGTCATTCCACAGTGCCCTGTACCCCTTATGGGAAGGGTCATCCTCACAAAAGGTCATCCTCTGCCTGGTCTCTGTCCTTCATTTCTCGCTTACCTGTCTGTCATTCCTCACTTTCCCTTCAGTTATAAACATCAAAGGCATCCCTTAGGCTCTGGGGCTTGATTGGAGGAAACTCCTGTGTTTCCACCTTGCCCTTCATGAATGCCAGTCTAAAAGCCAGATTTTCCTTCAATTCAGGTCTTCATGACAATGACTGTCTGTATTCTTCAAGTTATTCTATGTAAGCAAATGCTTTTCTTGTTAATAAACTACAACATAATATATATATATATATATATGTTATGTTATAACATAACATAATTATTACAACATAATAATTACAACATAATAACCTATATCATCATACTAATCATACTAATTTGATCTATTATTCTCTCAGTGGTCTATTGACTTTCAAGAATCACTGAGGTTTCTCAAAGTTTGTAAAAGATTAAAGACTGGGAGAATTTTTTCATTTAGCTGTTTTTTTCATTCCCATGTAAGAACTTAACTGCAGATAAATTCCTTAGATATTCCTCTAATCTTCATATGCAGGTTTAATTCAGGATTCACATTCAGTTTCAAGTACTTAATTGCTTGAACCACTGACTACTATAGTTAAATACTTTGTATTATTTGGCAAGTAGCTCTTCCCTTGAAATTCTACAGCCCCAGCTGCCCTCATTAAGCTCCTGGGAACCCCATTCCTCCTCATCATCTGACAGCTGAAGAGTTACACCTGACCTATTTCCTAGCTCCCTTCATGGGAGGAAATAATTTACAAATTAGGGAACAAATCAGTACATTGTTTGGGTGAAACCAAACTTGCAGAAAGCAGTTTGCCTTTCTACAAAATATTTTTTCCTGATTCACCAAGATTACCTAACATTTTTGCTCAAATAGCCATTTTGCTTGAACTCATTTTGATGGTCTGATTATTTCCAGACAAAATTCTATTCTGAATCAGAGAATAAATTAATGGATTTGGTCCTGGGTAAACAGATACAGGGATGTGAATGTGCAAAATATAACAGTGGCCACTCCTTTGTGAGGTATCCTTTCCAAGGTTACTTCTCTCCCTTTGCTCTTTGGAAGGCTGTTTCCCCACCTTTTCTAAAGAGAGGCAGCATTTAAATGGTTAAGATGTTAACTGCTACATAATCTTACCTTAGATTTATAAAGGTCAGAACATCTGAGATCTACAGGGAACATCAGAATATATAATACCATTCCTTATTTTTTAGTGCTTTGCATTAACTAACACAAAGCATGTAAATTGCTGAGGTTTAGTTTGCATAAAAGTAATATATCTACCTAAAGAACTATAAGAACTACTCTAGGAGGTAGAGGTCCTTTGTGATGCTGATGTTTCATTCGGAAAAGCCCTTTTTGCTTCTGAGTTCTTCTCACCCATTCTCATCTCCTGATGAGATGGCTTTTATGTGGTGAATAGTTGGAACTGGGTCCAGTAAGAAGTACTCAGGTGTGCAAAGATGTAACTTTATTTCTTTTGGTCTGTTTTCATTGATGGTTAATTTACTGTGTTACCTAAGTTTACATAACCATTTCTTCAAACTACATGTGAAGGTCGAAAAGTGGTTCAGTTTTATTTTATGTTCCTGCTTTCTTGCTTGTTCTACTCTTCCCCCACCCATTCACATTCTCATGACATCCTTGATGGGATGTCATGGTGATCTAATAGGTTTCCAGAAGAGAAGATAAAAATAAATATTCTTTGCTTATTTCACCCAGTTCAGGGCCAGGATGCCAATATAGTCTTTGTTGACTATTTGCCACCTTTTCTGATTCAGTGACTTCCATTATAGAATAATGCCTCAAAGAATGCACAAAAATAATACAAATATCCCTCTGGGAAGCTCCTCCTGGTAACCAAGGTTATCACATTTTGGAGAGATTTTTCACAGTCAACAGAAGATTGCGTGATCGACTAGTGGTGTTCCCTTACAAACTTGAAAGTCTCTTGGCTACTTCTAAAGTGCAAGTCACCATGATTTTGGGAGGGAGGCAAGTATGACTCATTTCCACACAGTAAGTACCATCCTTACTCACATGGTGTCCTGTGACAATTGTTAGGTTTATAATCGTTAGGTTCCCCCAGGTGGGAATTATATCAGGCAGGGGGCACAGCTTTCCAGTGCCTTCATTTGGACTCTGTGTCACCTCTGGGGTCTTAGGGTTCCCAGTTTATTTCTAGTAATTGAATATAATCCCATTTTTAGAACTGAGTGAGGCCAGCTCACCCAAATTGTCCTGTTTATGCATCACATCAACCAGGCAGATTTGACCACCCTACAAAATGACTGAGAATGGAAGTAGAGAAGACATCAGAAATAGGATGGGTGTTTTGTATGAGAGATGTTTTGTACTGTCTGCTTTTTCTGACAGACTTCTGGATAAAGTTTAGGGTTATGATCAATAAATCACGATCAGAGTCATCTAGTGGGGGATGACAGAAGCAGCAGTCAGTTAAATTTAAGGTGTTTTTTAAACTGTTTTCTAAACAAGTGTTTCCTGCCTGTAACCAGGCATTTTTCTTTGTGAGAAAAGCTCCAAGAGTGAGTCTGAAAGATGAAGATCATAGATATCCCCTACCACATGCCTTTGGAGACTAAGGTTGTCCCACCTAAGGGTCAAGGTGTTCTCCCTCCACCACCATAAAATCAATGTGACCCATTTCTATAGATCTAACTTTACTTTTTATTCCCAGTCATCCAGTACCACACTCAGACAGTTTGTCTGGAAGGGTCAGTTGCAAGACAGAAAAAGGCATTTTTATAAAAATCACAGTTATGGATTATATCCTCTACTTTGGGCCATGTAGACCACAGTAGGGGGATTTGTTAAGAAGTGTATTCAACAATGGGGTAATTATTCTTATAGCTTATGACTATGTTGTTCCAACAAGATAATCCAGGTGTTAAACCAGAATAAGTTTGGATGCACTGCAACCTCTTTTGGTTGGGCTACCACTTAAAGAATGGACAAACCAGGCTAGCCTGGGGTAATCATTAGGGCAAGAAATAAGTGTTATGGTTTAGATCTAGAATGCCCTCAGTAGGTTAGGTGTTGAAAGCATGGTCCCCAATGCAGGGAGTTTCAGAGGTGGGGCTTCTGGGCAATGACTGGATAATGAAGACTCTGACTTCATCAAATGGATTAACCTCCTGGTAGCCAAATGGACTCTTGGGAAGTGAGGCCTAGTGACTTGCACATGACCAGAAGCTGGATAGTCCACAATGGCCGTTGGAGGAAATAAGTCACTGGGGGTGTGCCCTGGAAAGATTTTTCTTTTCCTCAGCCCCTTCTCTCCCTCTGCCTTCTAGCTACCAAGAGCTCAGCAGCTTTCCTCTGCCATAATGTTTCTCTCTTGGAGCCAACTGGCCATGGACTGAATACTCTGAAACCATGAGCCAAAATAAATCTTTCCTCCTCTAAAGTTGTTTGTGTCAGGTATTTTGGTCATAGAGACAAAAATCTGACTAACACACCTAATTAGAGATCTGAATCCTAGATTTTCAAAAGGTTTATATAAACCCTTTTCATTTCCTCCAGCTAAGAGATGATGACCTGCTGCAACACACAACTAAATCAGTCAGGGTCACTCCAGGTGTATTGGCTGCCACTAAATAATCACACAGACACAGAAAGTTCCTTTTTCTTGGGGTTCAGTGATGGCTCCTCTGCCTCAGCTCCCATAAGGGAGGCAAGAAAGGCAGGCAAAAGAGAGAGCACTCCTGAAACCATCCTACTTATTGGAGGGAAAGACATTTTCTGAAAGATATTTCAGAAAGTTCCACCCAAATAAGGCAAGGGATTGGGTTTCAGGGGGTTGCTTGGTGATATTTTTGGGTCAGAAGATTGACATCTTAGAAAGCCACACCCACCTCAGGTTCTGTGTGGGGATTAAAGGCAGAGTGAGGAAAAAGAACACATGCGTTGCACATCCCAGTCAGAGCAGCAACGTCAGTCCAGTCCCCTCATGTGCTCAAATACACATAGTTCACACACACAGGCCATGGCTGGCTCACAACAATGACCCCTTTCTAGGGACAGCTGAATTCAGTGACTAGGAAGAGATGAGGAAAATAGAAGTCTGTGAACTGATTTTTATGGAGGTTGTATTAGTCTGTAATTGTAATTAGATTGTAATTTATTAAATTATATTGTAATTTATAAATATTAGAAATCTATTTCTCACAGTTCTGGAAGCTTAAAAGTTCCAGATCAAGGTGCTAGCCAATATGCTATGTGCTGAGGGCCTTATATCTTTTTCTAAAATAGCGTCTTGTTGGGACAACTCCAGAGAAACCCAAATGCTGTGTCCTCACATGGCAAGGTAGAACAACAACAAAGAGTCAAAGCTAAGCTCACACCAGTTCTTTTATTAATAAATAATCTCTCCATGAGGGCAAAGACCCTGTCATTTAAATCACTTCTTCAAAGACCTCACCTTTTAATACCACAACAATGGGGATTAAGTTTCAACTCATGATTTTGAGGGGACATTCAGAAAATAGCAAAGATTAGTCCAAGGCTCAACAATACCAGATTCCTGTTCATGGTAGGAAGTATGGATGGTCTACCAAATCATTTTACTGAGTTTCTTTTGTGATAAAAGGCATGCTATTATCCAGAACATTATGTGGATAGTTCCAAGGATTACACTGGTATGACCAGAGCCAGATGATCTAACTAGAACAATGGGTGTATTAGGGTTCTCTAGAGGAACAGAATCAACGTGACCAGAAGCTGGATAGTCCACAATGGTCTTCTGCATGCTGGAGAGCTAGAAGAACCAGCAGCTGCACAGTCTAAGAGGCTGAAGTCCTAGAACAAGAGGGATCAATGGTGCTACCCTAGTCTGAGACTGAAGGCTTCTAAAGAATCACTGTCAGAGTCCACTTTGGAAGAGTGAAGAAGAGAGAGTCCAATATCCTCAGGTGATTGCAGCAATCAAATCAGAACCCGTTCAAGAAGAATAGACCTTGCATCTGCTGCTGCTTTCCTGTTCTTCTAACTTTTATTCCATCCAAGCCATCATCCTATTGGACAGTGCTACTCAAGTTTAGGAAGGGTCTTCAATTCAGTTGGCTATCTCACATGCCAATCATTCTTAGACACACTCTCACTGGCACACCCATAAGCCTCTTAATCCTTGACATCTCTTAATCCAATCAAGTTGACAATTCATTAACCATTACAATGGGTAAACGTTTCTATACTCTCATGGGTTTGTCTCAGTCTAAACTGAGAACCTGCTTACTTTTTCTGTAGTACTTTTCAAAATATTACAGATTTTGAGACCAACCACATGGTCTCTCTGCCATTATCTTGGGAACACAGCCATAGAAGATAAATAGATGAGGCTCTGTTTTGATAAAAATTTATTTACATAAATGGCCAGCGGGATGGATATGGCCCAAGGACCAAGGTTTTCCCACCTGGTCTGAGCTTATGTTTATATTCTCTTTGAGCAAGACCTCTTGTATCTTAAATATATTGATGCTAAAACTCATTCTTGTATGCTTATTTTTATAAAGACAAGATTTCCCCAATGATAAGTTAGAATTACTGTGGCTACTATGAGGACCTTTTTATATGGACAAAGTTTTTCATTTTGTTTTTTAAAGTTTTAAAAATTTAAACATTTGACCACTTAAAAATTTCGCCATTTGACCCAGCTATCCCATACCTTGGTCTATATCCAAAGGACTTAAAAACAGCATATTACAGTCACATAGCCACATCAATGTTTATAGCAGCACAATTCACAATAGCCAAATTGTGGAACCAACTTAGATGCCCTTCATCAGATGAATGGATAAAGAAACTGTGGTATATATACACAGTGGAATATTATTCAGCAATAAAAAAGAATAAAATTATGGCATTTGCAGGTTAAATGGATGGAGTTGGAGAACATCATGCTAAGCAAAGTAAACCAATCCCCCCAAATCAAAGGCCAAATGTTTTCTCTGATAGATGGATGTTAATTCCATAATGGGGGGACATGGGATGAGTCGAGAGACTTTGGATTGGGGAAAGGGGGAAAGGGACAAGGAAGGAGCATGGGGATAGGAAAGATGGTGGAATGAGACAGATCATGACCCTAGGTACATGTATGATTGCATGAATGGTGTGACTCTACATTGTGTACAACCAGAGAAGTGAAAAGTTATGCTCCATTTGTGTACAATGAATCAAAAGCATTCTGCTGTCATGTATAACTGATTAGAACAATAAAAAATGGGTCTCATTAAAGCAAAAAAAAATCTTTAAAATTTTATTTATCTATCTATCTATTTAGGTACTGGGGATTGAACTCAGGGGCCCTTAACCAGTGAGCCATATCTATAGCCGACCCCTCTTTTAAAAAATATGTCTTTAGTTGTTGATGAACCTTTATTTTATTCATTTATTTATATGCGGTGCTGAGAATTAAACCCAGTGCCTCCCACATGCTATTGATGCTAAGTGCTCTACCACTGAGGCCACCCCAGCCCCTATTGATTGCCCTTTTTAAAAATATTTTATTTAGAGACAGGCATGTGCTCAGTTGCTTAGGGCCTTGCTAAATTGCTGAGGCTGACCTTGAACTCACAATCCTTCTGCTGCAGCCTCCCAAGCTCCTGGGATTACAGGTGCGCACCACCGCGTCTGTCTCAGTTATTTATTTTATAGGTGCCTTAGAATGAAAAGATGACAAATCTGAAAACATCAATTGTTCTACTTTTATTTGTTTATTTTTTTTTTGGTGGTTAAGAAGAAGCACTATAAAATATTCACATTCCAAAATTGTTGGCTAAAAGGATTGCTTGGCTAAACATAAAATAAAACTAGAAAAAAAAAAAAAAAGAGAAAAAGAATCTCCCTAAACAGCATGCAGCCTAATGGCCTTTATACTTCAAATCTTACTCCTCTATTTCCTGCTGGCCCCACATCTCATGGACTAGTGCTCTTTTCCTCCTGACTAGCCAAAAAAAAAAAAAAAAGTTGAAAATATTAAATATAGCCTACAAATAAATTATATGGATACTGGCAGGATTATTGGACTTGAACTCATCAAAGTTCAGATTGACACATTTACATCTCTAACTAAACTCATATAATACCCCTTACAGTTAGGAGCTAAAGAACAACTAAAGCAAAAAGTTTAGAACCGAACAAAACCTCATTATATATTGTGCTAGTACTTGTAACACTCCTGTCTTCTCAGTCAGAACTCCCAAGGGACAGGGATATTAATTCACTCTGGACCTCAGGGGTATAAAGATGATAGCTATTTCCCATTACCATATCATGTGACTAACTGGTGTACTTCAATACAATTTAATCCAGGTGCTAACCCCTCAGAATCAGATTCCACAGGCTAAGTGCATAGTCTATAAGACTGCCTACTTCAGACACCAGCTGCCACCAGGTCACCTATGCTTCTGCCCAAATGGCTATAAGTCTCAGGAGTTCCTCTAACCCTCTTTATGTTTGATAATTTTTTTAGCATATCCACACAATTCAGGAAAGTGTTATGCTTTTGATTACTGTTGTATTATAAAGGATAAACTCAGGACCAGTCAAATGAAGGTGAGGTCCGAGGGAGTCCCAAACACAGAGCTTCCATGTCGTCTCCTTATGAAATCAGGTGTGTCACTCTTTCCAAACACTAACCAGAAGCTCCCCTGAGCTTGGCATCTAGGGGTTTCGTTATGTAGGCATGACTTATTGAATCATTGGCCAAGTGATTAAACTCATTTTCCAGACCAGCTCTCGTTCCCAGAGATCAGAATCCCTAACCATTAATCACAGGTTGGTCTTTCCAGGGAGCAGACTCCATCCTGAATCATCTCACATCACCAAGTTGTGATCCAAGGGACTCATGAATTAACAAATAAAATAAAAACTTCAATTACTCAGGAAATCCCAAGTATTTATTTTTCCTTCCAGGAACCAGAGATAAAGGTCAGTGAAATTCTTTCTTAGATTATATGACAGGCTACTCATAGTTCTTTGGCCATGATTGCTTTATGTGTCTAATATTGGGAGCATCCAGGGAAGTGTAGGGATAGGAGGAGTTTAACTCAATTTCTCAATAACTTGATTATCAATATAAGTATTATAATAAGTATTCTCTTCTCACCAACAATGTTAGTGTTCAGTAGAGTAGATATAACCTTAAAAATAACAGTCAAAAGATACTGGCACATTATTAGAGTTCCATTTAATCAACAGGAATGAATCCATCATCATGTCATATGAGCAAAATGTCTCCCAGGGGATGCTGCTCAGGTTTTCAGACTTCCATTCAGTCTTAACATGTTTCAAAAGCATGGGTGGTCTCAGCATTATGTGGGTTACCTTCAGGCATTTGGCAGAATTGAGCTGAGACAATTTTTTTTTCTCCAGCTCTGAGCTTCTTTGGTAACATTAATGTAGTGCTGTATTTTTCTTATTTCATAATCCATTTGTTTATTCCTTTGTCCTCAGCTGCAGTTTCTCCTTCTTTCTATACCCAAACTTTTCCACCATTGGAGATATTGTTAGATTATCTCACTGTACCAGTCTAGAATACAGGCAACAATATTAGTTGAGCAAATGCCCCTCTGAGTCTACTACCACTCTTAAAGGTATCAATAGGTATAGAGCAATGGGTATTTCTATCATTAGGCAATATAGTTGCATTTAAAGTCAAATTATTTATTGTACAACACCTATAGTAGCAAACCAAATGCTATTCATGTTTGGTGCCTCTGAGTTTGTATTATATTGCAGTTGTAGACCTGTGTTCTACTCTCTTTAGTGTCCCTTTAAATCAAAACAGTCAATACCTGTTTGCCTTCTCTTGAGAAAATCAATAATATACCTGATCTGTTAGGCTCCAGGGTTTATTTAGATCCTGGCCTACTTTCACAAGCAAGCCCTCAATCAGAACTTTTGATTTTTAGTCTCATAAAACATGTGAATTATTGTTCTTTTGTTACTTTCCAAAGATAAAGTCTAAAAATGAACCCTTCTATTAATTTACTATCTTAGTTCACAAAGTTGTAAGATTTCCAAACAGAAATTACAGTTTGTTATTAGATAGGACCTAGTTTGTCTGAAGGAGATAAATCCCATACACTTGACAGATTACAAACTATTCAAAAATTTCCCACACTAGTAATAAGAGACAATTAAGAAGATAGGATCCTGAGTCTCACTGGCTACCATAGATAATGAGCTCCCAATTTTTTTTGAAATTGCCATACCATCATATGACTTACCAAACTAAGTCATGGGTAACCAAACCACTTGCCTGTGATTCTAAATATTAACTGGCCCAGACTTGCCTAATTATCATAATGTCACCTTTTTAACTTGAGAGATCTTGAGAAGCCCTTGATTTTGTGATTCACCTTGTTGGGATTTATTGAAGGCCAATTGCTTACTCCGTCTCTTGATCCAGTGACCAAACCATGGCTTTGTCAAAGGACAATTACTGCAGCAGTTAAATTAGTGGAGGTTTCTGTTGACTTGGTTTTAGGGTCTCTTTAAAACTTAATGGTTTCTCATGCTCAGAATATTCACACCCTGTTGCTCACTGAGAATATGCAATAGTCCCCACAAATGTGATTACCTTTTATGAAATCTTATTACATTCTCTCATTCATCATTATGGTACTTTAAATCCTGCTATTCTATTATCTAATGAAGGAGAAACTCATGCTTATTCAACTTTTATTTACAATCTATCTGTGTCCTGAACTGATCAATTGAAACTCTGTTAGAAAATCCAGACTTTATCTTGTTTGTTGACAGGTCATACTTAAACACTAAGGCAAGAGAATGTCATCAGGTGAGACAGACTATCACAGAGCTCACTTTACCTCCAGAATGACCCTCTTGCTGGAAGCCAAATCTGTGCCTATAGCAGAACCCAAAGCACTCATCAGAGCTTATTGATTAGCTAGGGAAAAGAGAGTTCATATACACATTGACAATAGATTGATTTGAGTAAGTCTCTAGTTGTGGAATGTTTTGGATATAACATTGGCTTTTAACTTTAGTAGAATCTGCTATTAAGAATCATCAACAATTTAAGGAACTTAGAGTGTTCTAATGCTTACCAAGCAGCTAATTATTATAAAGGTAGGAGCTTGTGCTCAGTGTGATAGCATGGAAGCTGAGAGAAATGTTCTGGCTGATCTTTATGCCTGATGGCAGCCTTGATAAGATCCTAGATTTATGAAGACCTAAGTGACCAATTTTTTTTTTTTCTTTTTGTATCAGGCATTGAACCCAGGGCACTCAACCACTGCATGTTCCCAGCCCTCTTAAATATTTTATGTAGGAACAGGGTCTTGCTAAGTTTCTGAAGCTGATTTTGAACTCACGATCCTCATGGCTCAGCCTCCAAAGCTGCTGGGATTAAAGGCATGTACCACTATGCCTGGCTTAAGAGACCAAATTTGGGGGCGGGAGTGGACTTAAAGAAGCTATTATAGAAAAGCGGTAATTGGCTCCAGAATCAGGACTGGACTGGGAGAAATATGGATGCCAATCACATTAGAATTTGTCTCTAGAACTCCTGCTTCTTGATAGCACCAGAGGTCCTCAAATAGGACCTTGTAAAATTTTTATATGAAATTACTCACCAGTAAATGTAATTTGAGTACTGTACTTAATTAACATTGATGTGAAAATTGCTTAGGGTGTTTCTGGTTCACATCTCATTTGTTTCTAGCATAATCCTTGTAAACTTATAAAGTAAGACAAGCCAGAACCCAAATCTCATCCCTTTTGAACATCTTCAAACAGATTTCAAATTACCCTCTGCAAAAGTTTTTTTTTTTTTTTAACTCAAATTTATTGAGGTATAGTTAGCATTCTAAAAAAGTAATGTTAGTTGGTGTATTATCCCGGGTTTTGACAAACATGTGAGTCATGTGATCACTACCACAATCAAGATACAGAACATTTTTCTCACCTGAAGTACTTTCCTAATTCCTCTTTATCATCAACCCTCCCTCCAGTCCCAGTCCCTGGAAACCACTGATTTGTTTTCTACTCTAAATTTTGCTCTCTTTTTGTAGGGACAGGTGAGGCAGGGCACCGAAGATAGCAGGAAACAGTTTTATTTGGCTGCACCCAGGTTTAGAGGGCACAGCTACTGCTATAATCAATCAATCTCCTGAACTCCGAGTTCAGGGAATTTCAGAGTTTTATACCCAGCATGTAAACAGAGGGTCTCAGAAGTTCACAGTCAGCAGAAGTTCACATAAAAGCAGCTTTTTCTTTCACTGTTTTGGGAAGTTAACTCTTCAAGGACAACACCTGAGAAGGGGAGAGCTTCTTCTCCCCTTTCTTTCTTCCCCCTGCCAGCTATTACTATTGAGCCCAATTGGTAACTTATCTTAAAAATGTAGACATCTCTGTAAAGCCCAGCTCAAGGCCAGAGGCCTTGTTTGCACATTTCTTCAAAGTACTATACTGGATATGTTTGTGAGAAACTAGTAAGGGGGTGTCCAGCACCTGGAGTGCTGGTATCTTCTTGGCCAGTGGCCAAGTAAACAGGGCAACACGAAAATAGGAATTTTATCTACATTGAACTTTTTTGCAGAGACACTTTTGCTGACAGTCCTAAAAACAGCCATGGTGAAGATTTCTGAAGAAGCTCAGTTAAGACTTTTCTGTGGAGAAAGGGGGTGCCACTTCACTTTCTAAACTGTTATATGAACAGAATCTTATAATATGTAGACTTTTGAATCTGGCTTCTTCCCTTTAGCAATATTACTTTGATGTTCATCCCTGTGTATTAATACTGCCTTTATTTCCCCCCATTGTTAGGGTCTGTAAACAAGTCAAGATGGCGCCTGGCATTTTGCCAGGAGGAGTGGTTTGTGGGGTGTCACCAGCGAACCATTAAGTGTGGAGATTCCTTATTGGTTGACTGCTGTATCTAGTTTATGTTAATTAAGATAAGCTGTGTGGAATGTATATATACCCCTCCTGTCCTACAATAAATGGCTCCCACTCCTGCTGTATCAATGTACACAAGTTGCTCGTCACCCCCCAGTTATTTTGCTGCAGCCGGACTGCGGCACCCCATGATGTACCACAATTTGCTTATTCATTTCATGAGATGAAGGGGAGTTATTTTTCAGTTAAGGGTGGTTATAAATAAAACTTCTATAAACATTTACATATAGGCTTTTATGTGAACTATATTTCTCTTGCAAAAATACTTACGAGTGGTATTGCTAGGTCATGTGGTAAGGTATAAAAAAAAACCCTTCAAGCTTTTTTCCAAAGTGATTGAACTATTTTGTGTTGCCATCAGCAATATATAAGAGATACCTCATCAATACTTGGTATTGTCAGTTTAAAAAAATATTTTTAGAGGAGATTCAAGATGGCAGATTAGAGGAAGACTGCATTTCCAGTTGCTCTGTGCCTAGGGATTCAGGCAGCAGGAGTATTGCTTCATGGTGAAGAGGGTGAAAGGGGGAATTCACTACAATTCAATATTGAATAGAGTCTCCAGGAGAGACTAGGAAATTCAGATACACTGAGCAAAGAGCAAGAAAGTGTAGATTGGAGCCACACTGGTTGTGGCATGGCAGTGGCCACAGTGCTGGTTAATCACAAGGGGAGAGAAACATTTGGCACAGAAAAACCTATAGATCAGAAAAGCAGCCTGAACTTAGTCTCTAGCAGAATGTGAGGGAAAGAGGAACAGAGAAGATGAACACAGGGGGATTCAAGTCAGAAAAATGGAGGGGAGTGCAACTCGTTTTCCCTTTGCGTCAGGTGTCTCAGTGACCAGCTGAAGCGGGTTAGGAAACTGAACAGGCAGGCGGAAATACCAAGCCGGGGAAGGCCATATTCATTGGCAGCAGAACATGTGGAGGGCTGGTTCTCTTGCCCCACAAATAGAATTCTTGGGAGGCTCCTGAGATCTAGAGTCCCATCAGAGATATACATCTGTTCAGCCCTAGGGATGTGTTGATTTAATCTTTCCAGAGCAGACAGCACCCAACAAAGCCCCTAAGGCTTGATTAGACCAAAATCCCAGTCCCCAGAACTCCCCTCCTAGAACTCTGCAGCAGCCCCACCCTGGGAATGCATCAATCTGGTCTGTGCAGGTAAAGCTTCTATCAACAGTACTTCTCATTCCATCCTACCTCATAGTGGTGAGAAGAGAAGCAGAGAGCTATTTCAACCAGCTTCTGTTTTAGGCTACTCCAGCTGGGAGCTTGGTGAGCAATACAAAAAGGGGAAGGGGTTAACAACCCCCATCCCCCACCCCTTCCTAGCCCAAGAAGAAATGGAAAGGATAGTCTGGAACAGGCAGCAGATCTCCCTTTTATTGACTGTTTTGACTTCTCATTTGAAACATTTTTTTTTTCTCTCTCTCTCTCTCTCTGTGTGTGTGTGTGTGTGTGTGTAGGTACCTAGGATTGAACCCAGGGGTGCTTAACCACTAAGCCACATCCCCAGCCCTTTTCTTTTAATATTTTGAGACAGGGTCTTCCTAAGCTGCTTAGGGTCTCACTAAGTTGCTGAGGTGGCTACTATTTACTATAGCCTCAAAAAATAAAGTATGTAGGAATACTTTAGCCAAGGAAGTAAAAGACTTCTACAATGAAAACTATAGAACATTGTAGAAAAATTGAAGAATACCTCAGAAGATGAAAAGACCTCCCATGTTCATAGAGTCAGAATTAATATTGTTAAAATTGCTATACTACCAAAAACAAATAAAAGGATTCAATGCAATCTTCATCAAAATACCAATGACATTTCACAGAACTAGAAAAACAATCCTAAAATTCATTTGGAAGACCAAAAGGCTCATAATAGCCCAAACAATTCTAAAACAAAAAAGCAATGCTGGAAGCATCTGAATCATTTTGTGTCTGAATTAGCTGAGTTCTTTGTCTCTGGACAGTGGGTTGCTTTCATATATATATATATATAATGTTTTGTTGGAAGGTGTAATTCTGGCTAGAATGATAGAGATTTATGAAAACAGTATTTATATCAGGAAATAAATACCTTTCTTCTAGGCTATATGCATGAGGCTTGAATCCATGTGGTCAGCATTTGAGTTGGTTTATAGTTTTGCTATTACTGTGTGGTTACCTTCTCACCACTACAAGCTTTGGCTTCCTTTAGCATTAGCCATGTTTAGGGAGAGGACTTGGTATTGATGGATTTTTCTCAGTGTTACAGGTCTACCCTCAGCTTCTAATCCTCCTTGTGTGCCTGTGCTACAGAGATGACCTCTCTTTATGCTCTTGGCTCTCCCTGAGGTCTCAACTGCTGTTGCTTATCTCATAGCCCGAGATGGAGGGCAGAGGTAGTCCATGTTTTCTGTCCAGCCTCAGTGTTACGATTTAGATATGAGGTGTCCCCTAAAAGCTCATGGGTGAGATAATGCAAGAAAGCTTAGAGGTGAAATGATTGGGTTAAGAGAGTCTTAATCTAATTGGTGCATTAATTCCCTGATAGGAATTAACTGGGTGGTAACTCTAGGCAGGTAGGGTGTGGCTGGAGGAGGTGGGTCACTGGGGGCCATACCTTTGGGATACATATTTTATCTGTGGTGAGGGGAGTCTCTCCCTGCTTCCTGGTTCCATGTTCCCAGGTGCCTTCCTCTGCCACATGCTTCCACCATGATGTTCTGTCTGATGTCAGGCTCCAAGGTATGGGGTTGGCCATCTTTGAACTAAGACCTCTGAAAGCATGAGCTCCCAAATAAATTTTTCATCCTCTGATTGGTCTTTTCAAGTTTTTTGGTCTGAGTCCAAAAAAGCTGACTAAAACACTCAGTCTTCAATGGGTCGTGTGAAACTAGGCCTTTGGGAGAACAGCTTTGTCATTGATTGTGCTTGCTATGGTTTAGATAAGTCTCCCTCAAAGACCCCTAAATTAAAGGCATCATCCCTGGTCCCTGGCACTAGTGTGAAGTGGTGAACCTTTAAGAGGTGGAGTCTAGTGGGAGGTCTTCTGGTCACTGAGGGCATGCCCTATAAGAGGTATTTGGACCCTAGCCATGATGTAGACAATTTGCTATGTCATGAACTTTTACCATAATGTGCTGTGCCACAATTAGAAGCCTAAAAGCAATAGCCCAGTCATAAACTGGGACTTCTAAAACTTTGAGTTAAAAGAAAACTTTCTTTCTTTTAAGTGGATTTCTCTCAGGTATTTGTCACAGTAATGAATGGTACACTGATACTACCTGGTCTCCCTTGTCCATCAAACTGCCTTGCATCTTGGTGCTTCTAAGAGTTTTTTTTCCTCTTACTGTATTCCACACCCCAACATTAGCAATTGGATGTAAGTGTTAGCTGGAATCTTTCCTTCTGGCTTCTAAGGTGTCAGGTCCACTTTCCCTTAGTGTTCTGCCACATGTGAGTCAGTGCTCATATCCTATCTCTTCTCAGAAAAGCTTGTCGTGCATTGGCTTTCAGATATCTTGGATACCTTTTGATCTCAGATTTTGGATGGGACAAAGAAGTATGATTATATTGTACATTATTTGATGCTTTCTTGTTGTTAGAGTGGGACTGTTGTAGGAACAGACGAGGCAAGGCACTAAAGATAGCAGGAAACAGTTTTATTTGGCTGGAGCCAGGTTCAGAGGACACAGCTTCTACTGTAATCAATCAATCCCTGAACCCCGAGTTCAGGTAGTTTCAGAGTTTTATACCCAGCATGTAAAAGGAAGGGCTCAGAAGTTCACAGTCTGCAGAAGTTCACATAAAAGCAGCTTTTTCTTTCACTGTTTTGGGAAAGTTAACCCTTCAAGGACAATACCTGAGAAGGGGAGAGCTTCTTCTCCCCTTTCTTTCCTCCCCCTGCCAGTTGTTACCATGGAGCCCAATTGTAACTTATCTTAAAAATGTAGACATCTCTGTGAAACCCAGCTCAAGGCCAGAGGCCTTGTGCACATTTCTACATTTCTACTAACTACTATACTGGATATGTTTGTGAGAAACTAGTAAGGGGGTGTCCAGCAGCTGGAGTGCTGGTATCTTCTTGGCTAGTGGCCAAGTAAAACAGGGCGACAGGAAAATAGGAATTTTATCTACATTGAACTTTTTGCAGAGACTCTTTTGCTGACAGTCCTAAAATCAGCCATGATTAAGATTTCTGGAGAAGCCCAGTTAAGACTTTTCTGTGGAGAAAGGGGGTGCCACTTCAGGAAAGCACAATACTCTCTGTTTAGAAGTTACTTCTAAACAGAAGTAACTTCATGCTTCTTGATTATTGGACTGAACTTTTCTTTGCCAGAGTAAAGAAAAGGGTAGTGAAATATATATAGTTGATTTTGTGATCCTGGCCTAGGGAAAGGCAACCTATGTCCCCTTCCTGGGACTATTAAAAGAATTTTGAAAAGGTCTGTAACTTAAAGATAAACTTCACTTTCAGTATAACACTCACTCATCAGAAATGATAGAAACATAAATGAAATTTCTGAAACTCAAATTAGCAAAGTTCTTAGAGACTCTTGAACTTCTATTTTCTAAAATATTGCTATTGGCTTTAATGGCAATGAGATGAATTTCTCTGTATTTTATTGATTCTTCCCTTCATGGGTTGGTAACAAGCTAGTCCATGCATCTGGAAATAGAATCACTTCTGATTCTGCAGTCTGAACTGTCAAAGGAGACAAGGCCAGATTTTGCAGGGTTTTCAAGTACTACATTCAGTTGAATCATCATTGACTATAAGCAGCCTTTCCAAAATGTTTAATCTCCCTTATTTGACCTAAACCATAGAGACCTGGTCTTTTAGAAGAAACACAAATGAAAAATAGACTCTGGGCCCTAGTGGGAAGGATCATATTAATACTATTAATAACTAGCACTACTACTATATCCTAAAAGGTTGTTCCTTGGATTCATGCCTCTAAACTAAAGGAGCATAAACAATCCTTGAATTAATGGAATGTAGTCACTTCAAGAGAACCCAAGCTGAGGATTCTTAGGCACTTTCCAGATGCAGATAGTGTTTGGAGGGAGACAGTGTTCACTCAAGTCTTCTAGATCAAGCAATGAACATATAAGTTATAGAAAGTGTCTACCCAAGATCCACAGAACAGAGGCACATATTGTCATGCTTTAGCCAACTTTCTTTCCTTATTTTTCTAGCCATCTTCTTCCCCTTTCCTTTTTTCTATAGCTTTATGATTTCAGGAAATTCTGACCCAGAAAGACAAAATTGCAAACAATTGCATTTCTCATTATAAAAATTTAAAAACAATTTAAATAAACATGAAAGTGTTTAGTACTTAGCATCGAATAACATTTTATTCTCCAAGACTCTTTGAAATCCTTGTGTCAAAATTCTTACCTTGCTTTGTACACTATATCTTAATTATTTTATCATGATCTTTATCCAATGTTAGTGAAATTAACCCCCCTCAATGGAAGATCTGCCTTATATCCAAACCCCAAGCCCAACAAACATCCTGAGTTTGTTTTCCACTCCAAGATACTACCACTATTTTGTCTCACTACTAAGGTTAGTGCTCTTCATACTGCAGTAAGCAAAGAACTTTACCTTATCAAGATTATTTTAGTGGCATTTTGACAGAGTGGGCCCTCAACAATATTTAGCAGTGGGTATGGCATGGGCCCCTGCCAATCTAGAGACAAGCTGCCTGTGTCACTGGAGCAGGATACTGGAAGCCCTGCTGTGTCTAGGAATAGTTATTGGATTGCCAGGGAGATTTGAGAACCTCCCAAGGTGAAGGATAGTTGTGATGGCCAGGTCTGGTGGGCAAGAGTAAAATGTTTGAGGCAGCATCTGTTTATCATTATGTTTAGAAGTATTTCAATATTTTAACAGTTATTTACTATATTATACTGGCTATACTGGTGGGTACCAGTTAAATATCAGTTCTTGGTGAAATGATTGGGAAGACCAGATGGAAAAAAGGATGACTCACAGATGCCAGTTTGAATAGACAACTATTGCAGGGAATAGATGTATTTGTCTCTTGGATGCTTTGCCAATTTCTAAGCCCTCTGGAACTTAAAAATAGCCCTGGGGAAAGTGGGACATTGCACTGGATAAGATTAAGTTTTTGCCACTTGGTTGAAGAGGAATTCAGTGTAGACATACAATCTATTTCTGGAGAAATAAAGTTACCTTTTTTCTAAATACATTTCAGTTTTGGAGCTGAGATTCAGAAATTCTATGTATACCTATTTTCTTTACACAAATAAGATCATTGCTTTTTCACATTTAATATGTCTATAATATAACATTGACAGTAACTTATCTCATTCTTTAATATGTTTGTAAAGTATTTTATTGTATAACTGTATTGTGGTTTATATAGCCATTCCTATGGTGTACATTTATATTGTTATAGTTATTTTGCTATGGTGAACATTGCAGAAAAAAAAATCCCTAAACATATCCGAGGAAAAATTCTGTCAGTGAAACTTCTGAATCAGATATTGCCTAATTATCTGTCAAGAAGTTTGCAAAAACTTTTTATTTTTTTACTTCAACAGTGTATAAAAATGGTGTTTCCTCTTATCATGACCAAACCCAGGTATTGTCAGCTTTGCATTGCTGTGACCAAAATACCTGACTAGAATAACTTTTGGAAGAGGAAAGATTTCTCTTGGCTCATGGTTTCAGAAGTCTCAGTCCATGGCTGCCAAATCTGTTGCAGTAACATCATGGTGGAAGGTGTGGCAGAGGAAAGCTGCTCAGTTCAAGGCAACTGGGAAGCAGGGAGAGAGAGAGAGAGAGAGAGAGAGAGAGAGAGAGAGAGAGAGAGAGAGAGAGAAGAAGAAGAAGAAGAAGAAGGAGGAGGAGGAGGAGGAGGAGGAGGAGGAGGAGGAGGAGGAGGAGGAGGAGGAAGAGGAGGAGGAGAAGAAGAAGAAGGAGAAAAAGAAGGAAAAGAAGAAGAGAGGAGAGGAGAGGAGAGGAGAGGAAGAAAGGTAGCAATCAGGCCTCATAATATAGTTCCCAAGGGATGTCCCCAGTGACCCACCTCTTCATATCACACCTGCGTGCAGTTACCACCCAGTAGTTTATTCAAATTATTAATCCATCAAATGAATTAATTCTATGATGAGGTTACAGAGCTCACTTCCTAAAGCCCTACATTGGAACCTTGCTCTGTGGGAGACCATTCTTCAAACATATGAGGTTTTAGGAGGAAAACCATAACAGTGGGGATTGTAGATTTTTGATATATTTGCCCATATGCTAAGTGGAAGGCATTATTTTGCAAAATGTTTATTTATTTCAGTATTAGTGGCTGTGTGTGTGTGTGTGTGTGTGTGTGTGTGTGTATGTACTGCTTGTCCATATTCTTTTCCTGACTTTAGAAGTTCATTATTCATTTTAATAATATTTGAGCTCTTTGTTGAAAAATTACCCTTTAATCTCTTGTGTATGTTGCAATGTTTTCTCACCCACTCCCTCATTTTAAAAAAATTACTGTATGGTAGTTTTGTTATATGAAAGCTAATATAGTCACATTACTAGCCTTTTTTCTTTACTTTTCTAGGTTCAGTATCATACTAAAAAGTCTTCTACTCAAGAATATTTTTATTTAAAAATCTAATTATGTTGAAGTACTCTCATAGTTATGTTTTTTATATTTGAATCTTTGAAAGCTATTTGATGTAATGTGTGTGGTAGTAATCCAGCTTTATTTTATTTTTTTTTTTTGCAGACTCTCTTTACTTTCTACTTGTTCAATATTGAATATCTGGGATTGGCTGCTTACTTGTTTGAAATCTTTAATGACAGTTTCCCAAGTCTGTAGTTAATGAGAGTGCTTAAATTCCAGTTTAGACAAACATAGTCTTTAGCAATTCATTCTGCATATTGTTTTGCCACAAATGCTAGCTGACAAATTATACTGAAACTGGAATAGGCTGCAGCTGGCTTTCATGTAGTAGGAGAGTGGCATGATTCACAACAGGAAAGATGGCTCTTTGTTCTATATCTTGGCAGACTTTTGGGTGTAAAAGTGAAGCCTCTCTCGCTCCATCCACCTCACCCAGGGCTTAGTCGAGAAGAATTGCTTTGTGGGTGAATTGCTTTGAATGAAAAAACTAAAAGAAAATTGATAGTCAGAGGCTGGAAGCTAGGAAAACTAGGGGCTGGGAAAAGTATCTTTAGAGAGAAGCCTTGGGGATGATGGCCAGGAGCCAGAGCAGAGGGAGAATAGAAATTGCCCACTAGGGAGAATTGGTAGTGACTTTTTAGATCTGTGATTTTTGAATACATATTCCATTTTAAGTTGCTGCTTGTATTTAAATTATGCTATAATCTCATTCCACTACACTTCATCTTCTAGGAAAGCCTTTGAAACCAACCTGTATTGGTTGTACTCTATGGGGAGTGGAGAAAGTGGGGGTGCTATTTCCCACCAGGGCAGAGATGGCAGGCAGGATACGAGGACTGCAGGGTGGTGGGCTGCAGAGCGGACCCACCAGAATGGTCTACACACTCCCCAACTCTCCTACCCCAATACACATGTAGAATGTCAGCTCTGGGAGGGAAGGACTTTTGTTTGCCTGTTTTTCATGCCCTCTATTTGGTGCCTAGAATTGAGCTTGACACACAGTAGTTTCTCAACCAAAGTTGTTGAAACAGGGCTGGGGATGTAGTTCAGTGGTAAAGCATTTGCTTAGCATGCATGAGGCCCTGGGTTCAATCCCCAGGAGGAAAAAAGAAAGTTGTTGGAATGGTCTAGCATGTGGGCACATGCCTATAATTCCAGTCCCTTGGGAGGCTGAGACAGAAGGATTGAAAGTTCAAAAATTCAGTAACTTCGTGAAATTCTGTCTCAAAATAAAAAGACTTGGGTGTAACTCAGTGATAGAGTGTACTAGGGCTCAAATCCTCAGTACTGGGGGGAAAAAGATGGTTGGAATGAATAAATGAACGCCTCATCAGTGCTTGGGATGGGGGTTTGAACCAGTGCATTTGGATGTTAAAGCAAAAGGCAAAACCAGAAGACCAAGACTTGGGAATCTGGCTTTCATTTATCAGTCTGAAACTGGAAGATTTAACTCTAGTCTTTCATGTGAGATGTCTCTGTGTGTTTCAATTTATTCTCTATGGATAAATAATATATAACACTACAGCAATAGAAGAGTCTTTAAGTTTTTTCATTATTTCCTAAATGGAGTCCCAGATGCAAAGGGACCTTTCATTGCACATTATCATGACATGTGAGTCCATTAAATCAGCCCCTCAGGGATATTCCGCCTACAGTAAGATGGAGGTTGGAGGGTTTGAAGACAGCATTGTAGCCAGAAGTTTGGTCTCCCATAATAGAGTCGTGTAATTTGGGGGAGTGAGAAGATGGATTTCACATGGTCCTAGTGAACATGGTAAAAAGCTATGAGTCTCAAGAAGGAATGCCCTTTATGAATCCATCAAGATGAGAACTGGAGTTTTGGTGAAGAAATTTTTCAGAATCTGGTGCACTTCCTCCACAGCTGTGATTCAGGTGATTCTCAGTGATCAGGCGAAAAATCACTTTTGGCATTGAGATGATAAAATGTGAAATGCATCTGCAAAGAATTCTACTAAGGTTAGGAACTGCTGGGGAAGTTGGTGGGACTTAGAGTGGGGGTACCATTCCAAGAGGGTTGAAATATTTGAAAATAATTATCTGGCTTCACAGAAGAGAAAGAAGGAAACCTAGACACTTGACCTCTGATTCTTTGAGCACACAAATCTTTCAGTGTTTTGAGCATCCATGAGGATGTGCATAAAATGGAAATAATAATACTTACCCTGCTGAATTTTGGTGAGATTTTAGAGGTTATCTAAAAGTACCTTTCTGAGTGCTATGTCCACAAGAAACACTGAATATGAAGTAACTATTAAGAGCACAAATGTTTTCCAGACTTGCTTAGAAACAACTATGTAAGTAGATAGTTTTGGAAAGTTCAAATAAAGGGTTTGTGGGAGGCCACATTATTAACATATTAACATAGATGCAAATTACATGATGAGTACTTCTATCCTCTTTCATAGGGAGGTAGGCAAGAAGCTGTACATTACCACATTGATCAGAGCTGAAACAGGCACAGAATGAAAGGGCATGACTCTGTTTACTTATTGTCTGAAACTTAAATAAGCAGTGACAGTTAAGATCATAGAACCTCATGAGAAAAAGAAGATATTAACAAATAATGAAGATAATAGTAATTAGCATTTTGGAGTACTTCTGTCCACCTGGCATCTCTTGGCATTTCTCTCATCTGTCAATCTGGGAGATCCAGGCTCTCCACCTGTAGTCCAGGAGGCAGTAGGTGAGTGGGATCGAAGAACTCTATGCTTACCTATTAAGTTCAGTCTAGTTAGATGAGGTCTTTTGGTTAAGAAAGCTGCTACTACTTTGTGATCAAATTGGTCATTTGTCATTATTGTTCTTTTCTATCTTCAATTTGTGTGGGCCACAGATACCCTTATTCAAGTTGTCAGTGAGAGCTTGAACTAGTTAGGGACAAGGACCAAACCCTGCTGAATGCAGAGAGATTTTGGAAATTTTTCTCAGGGATGATTTTGACTCATAATTCAGCCTTCTTTGGCTTTGGCACTGTATGGTTTGAATCTTCAATGTCCCTCATTGAAGGGAGGCCATGTGATTACCAGCCTGTGGCACTATTGGGAGGTAGTGGAAATTTTAGCCTCTTTGCTTCCTTGCTGCCATAAGGTGAGAAGTTTCCTTGGCCATGTGCTGTCTACCAAGATGCTCGGCCTCACCACAGGCCCAAAAGCAATTGGGTCAAGTGACATGGACTGAAACCTCTGAAACCATGAGCCCAAATAAGTCTTTTTTCCTTTTAAGTTATTTATCTCAGGAATTTTTGTCATGATCTTGGAAAGCTAACTAACAAAGGCTCTACCTACACTTCGAAGCATTCCACATTTATCTATCTTCCATATTTATCACAAAGATATCTTGACGGCTGAAATGCAGATTTATAGTATCTGTGGCAATCTGTGATTCCTACCACCTTACTAATCTTAGAAAAAGATATTTTACATAAGTGTTCTTAAATCCTGGGCAATTCCTTGTGATCACAGTTTCCTTTTTTAAGTAGTTAATATAGTATAAATAAACCATTCTAGATTTTTTTCCTAAAATCAATGGGGGGTTTACCCACTTTGATTTTATAAAGTTTATATTCTTGGCTTTGTTGAAAGTTAGTGGGGTGGGGGCGGGGAGAGTTCCTCTTCTCTTTTCTGTGGAATATCATTGATAATCTTAGAAAAGTATCAGAAAGGGGAGAAGACTGGAAGTCAGATTTCAAGGTGCTAAATCAATTAGAGGGACTAAAAGTCAGATCTTAGATTTCATGATGCTTTTCCTTGATATGTTCAAAGCACCATTTTCAGTTCAGCTATAAGAATAAAAATTCCAATTCATTAGGAACTTCCTGTGTATTCAGCCCTTTGTCTCATTTCTGGCACTTTTCCTTTCTGTCAGATGGTTATTTCATAATAGCATGATTTATTGAACTTGGCACCATTTGTATCCCTTCCTATTTGCAAGTCATGCTGTTTCAATATCTCTTTGATGATTATAATTGCCTAGAAATATAAGATGATCAGAAAAGGAATATGAGAGTTCTATTTAATAAAGGATTTCGACTCTTAGTCTTCCAAAGCTTTCTATTTTAATTCTCTATCTCTACAAAAAGCCAAAGGGAGGCTTAATTCTCTGCACTCAGCTTTGGTTTGACTAAGTACATAATTGAGCTTTTTCTTATACTGAGACTCAGCTGCGGCAACACTGAGCCTGCAGCATTGACTAAGAAGCTCTTCCTTGTGCCCTATGGGATGTTTTAGTTCACATTCTGGCAAGGAGAGACTCCAGAGCTTGCTGTTGGAGGCCAGGAGTCAGGGACTTGGAATGGATTATACTGTCTATTTCTAGAACAATGTTAAAACAGATTATTCTACGTCTGAAAGGTTTAGCACTATCTGGGCCACTTTTTTTTTTTTCTTTTTAATTTTTTATTGTTGGCTGTTCAAAACATTACATAGTTCTTGATATATCATATTTCACAATTTGATTCAAGTGGGTTATGAGCTCCCATTTTTACCCCATATACAGATTGCAGAATCACATCAGTTACACATCCATTGATTTACATATTGCCATACTAGTGTCTGTTGTATTCTGCTGCCTTTCCTATCCTCTACTATCACCCCTCCCCTCCCCTCCCCTCCCCTCTTCTCTCTCTGCCCCCTCTACTGACATTCGTTTGTCCCCCTTGTATTATTTTTCCCCTTCCCCTCACTTCCTCTTGTATGTACTTTTGTATAACTCTGAGGGTCTCCTTCCGTTTCCATGCTTTTTCCCTTCTCTCTCCCTTTCCCTCCCACCTCTCATCCCTGTTTAATGTTAATCTTCTTCTCATGCTCTTCGACCCTACTCTGTTCTTAGTTACTCTCCTTATATCAAAGAAGACATTTGGCATTTGTTTTTTAGGGATTGGCTAGCTTCACTTAGCATAATCTGCTCTAATGCCATCCATTTCCCTGTAAGTTCTATGATTTTGTCATTTTTTAATGCAGAGTAATACTCCATTGTGTATAAATGCCACATTTTTTTTATCCATTCATCCATTGAAGGGCATCTAGGTTGGTTCCACAGTCTTGCTATTGTGAATTGTGCTGCTATGAACATCGATGTAGCAGTGTCCCTGTAGCATGCTCTTTTTAGGTCTTTAGGGAATAGACCGAGAAGGGGAATAGCTGGGTCAAATGGTGGCTCCATTCCCAGCTTTCCAAGGAATCTCCATACTGCTTTCCAAATTGGCTGCACCAATTTGCAGTCCCACCAGCAATGTACAAGTGTACCCTTTTCCCCACATCCTCGCCAGCACTTGTTGTTGTTTGACTTCATAATGGCTGCCAATCTAACTGGAGTGAGATGGTATCTTAGGGTGGTTTTGATTTGCATTTCTCTGACTGCTAGAGATGGTGAGCATTTTTTCATGTACTTGTTGATTGATTGTATGTCCTCCTCTGAGAAGTGTCTGTTCAGGTCCTTGGCCCATTTGTTGATTGGGTTGTTTGTTCTCTTATTGTCTAATTTTTTGAGTTCTTTGTATACTCTGGATATTAGGGCTCTATCTGAAGTGTGAGGAGTAAAGATTTGTTCCCAGGATGTAGGCTCTCTATTTACCTCTCTTATTGTTTCTTTTGCTGAGAAAAAACTTTTTAGTTTGAGTAAGTCCCATTTGTTGATTCTAGTTATTAACTTTTGTGCTATGGGTGTCCTATTGAGGAATTTGGAGCCCGACCCCACAGTATGTAGATCGTAGCCAACTTTTTCTTCTATCAGACGGCGTGTCTCTGATTTGATATCAAGCTCCTTGATCCATTTTGAATTAACTTTTGTGCATGGCGAGAGAAAGGGATTCAGTTTCATTTTGTTGCATATGGATTTCCAGTTTTCCCAGCACCATTTGTTGAAGATGCTATCCTTCCTCCATTGCATGCTTTTAGACCCTTTATCAAATATAAGATAGTTGTAGTTTTGTGGATTGGTTTCTGTGTCCTCTATTCTGTACCATTGGTCCACCCGCCTGTTTTGGTACCAGTACCATGCTGTTTTTGTTACTATTGCTCTGTAATATAGTTTGAAGTCTGGTATCGCTATACCGCCTGATTCACACTTCCTGCTTAGCATTGTTTTTGCTATTCTGGGTCTTTTATTTTTCCATATGAATTTCATGATTGCTTTCTCTATTTCTACAAGAAATGCCGTTGGGATTTTGATTGGCATTGCATTAAACCTATAGAGAACTTTTGGTAATATCGCCATTTTGATGATGTTAGTTCTGCCTATCCATGAACAGGGTATATTTTTCCATCTTCTAAGATCTTCTTCTATTTCTCTCTTTAGGGTTCTGTAGTTTTCATTGTATAAGTCTTTCACCTCTTTTGTTAGGTTGATTCCCAAGTATTTTATTTTTTTTGAAGATATTGTGAATGGAGTGGTTGTCCTCATTTCCATTTCAGAGGATTTGTCGCTGATATACAGGAATGCCTTTGATTTATGCGTGTTGATTTTATATCCTGCCACTTTGCTGAATTCATTTATTAGCTCTAATAGTTTCTTTGTAGAGCCTTTTGGGTCTGCTAGGTATAGAATCATATCATCTGCAAATAGTGATAATTTAAGTTCTTCTTTTCCTATTTTGATGCCTTTAATTTCTTTCGTCTGTCTAATTGCTCTGGCCAGTGTTTCGAGAACTATGTTGAACAGAAGTGGTGAGAGAGGGCATCCCTGTCTTGTTCCAGATTTTAGAGGGAATGCCTTCGATTTTTCTCCATTCAGAATGATGCTAGCCTGAGGCTTAGCATAGATTGCTTTTACAATATTGAGGTATGTTCCTGTTATCCCTAGTTTTTCTAGAGTTTTGAACATAAAGGGATGCTGTACTTTGTCGAATGCTTTTTCCGCATCTATCGAGATGATCATATGGTTCTTATTTTTAAGTCTATTGATGTGGTGAATAACATTTATTGATTTCCGTATATTGAACCAGCCTTGCATCCCAGGGATGAATCCTACTTGATCATGGTGCACAATTTTTTTGATATGTTTTTGTATCCGATTCGCCAGAATTTTATTGAGGATTTTTGCATCTAGGTTCATTAGAGATATTGGTCTGTAGTTTTCTTTCTTTGAAGTGTCTTTGTCTGGTTTAGGTATCAGGGTGATGTTGGCCTCGTAGAATGAATTTGGAAGTTCTCCCTCTTTTTCTATTTCCCGAAGTAGCTTGAAAAGTATTGGTATTAGTTCCTCTTTAAAGGTTTTGTAAAACTCTGCTGTATACCCATCCGGTCCGGGGCTTTTCTTAGTTGGTAGTCTTTTGATGGTTTCTTCTATTTCCTCAATTGATATTGGTCTGTTTAGGTTGTCTATATCCTCCTGACTCAATCTGGGCAGATCATATGACTTAAGAAGTTTATCTATGCCTTCACTATCTTCTAATTTATTGGAGTATAAGGATTCAAAATAATTTTTGATTATCTTCTGTATTTCTGAAGTGTCTGTTGTGATATTGCCTCTTTCATCCCGTATGTTAGTGATTTGAGTTCTCTCTCTTCTTCTCTTCGCTAGCATGGCTAAGGGTCTGTCGATTTTGTTTATTTTTTCAAAGAACCAACTTTTAGTTTTGTCAATTTTTTCAATTGTTTCTTTTGTTTCAATTTCATTAATTTCAGCTCTGATTTTAAGTATTTCTTGCCTTCTACTTCTTTTGCTGTTGTTTTGCTCTTCTTTTTCTAGGATTTTGAGATGAAGTATGAGATCATTTATTTGTTGGTTTTTTCTTTTTTTAAGGAATGAACTCCAAGCAATGAATTTTCCTCTTAGAACTGCTTTCAATGTGTCCCATAGATTCCGATATGTTGTGTCTGTGTTTTCATTAATCTCTAAGAATTTTTTAATTTCCTCCTTGATGTCTTCTATAACCCATTGATCATTCAGTAACCTATTGTTCATTCTCCAAGTGATGTATGCTTTTTCCTTCCTTCTTTTATCGTTGATTTTCAGTTCCATTCCATTATGATCAGATAGGATGCATGGTATTATCTCTACTCCTTTGTATTGTCTAAGAGTTTCCCTGTGACATAATATATGATCTATTTTTGAGAAGGATCCATGTGCTGCTGAGAAAAAAGTGTAACTGCTTGATGTTGGGTGGTATATTCTATATATGTCAATTAAGTCTAGGTTATTAATTGTGTTATTGAGTTCTATAGTTTCCTTATTCAACTTTTGTTTGGAAGATCTGTCCAGTGGTGATAGAGGTGTGTTGAAGTCTCCCATGATTATTGTATGGTGGTCTATTAGACTCTTGAACTTGAGAAGAGTTTGTTTGATGAACATAGCTGCACCATTGTTTGGGGCATATATATTTATGATTGTTATGTCTTGTTGGTGTATGGTTCCCTTGAGCAGTATGTAGTGTCCCTCTTTATCCCTTTTGATTAACTTTGGCTTAAAATCTATTTTATTTGATATGAGTATGGATACTCCTGCTTGTTTCCGAAGTCCATATGAGTGATATGATTTTTCCCAACCTTTCACCTTCAGCCTATGTATGTCTTTTCCTATCAAATGCGTCTCCTGTAGGCAGCATATTGTTGGGTCTTGTTTTGTGATCCATTCTACTAGCCTGTGTCTCTTGATTGGTGAGTTTAAGCCATTAACATTTAGGGTTATTATTGAGATATGGGTTGTTCTTCCAGCCATATTTGTTTATTTATGTTACTAAACATGGTTTGTTTTCCACTTTGATTATTTTCCCCCCTTTAGTGTCCTACCTCCCACTGTTGGTTTTCATTGTTATTTTCCATTTCCTCTTCCTGTAATGTTTTGCCAAGGATGTTTTGAAGAGATGGTTTTCTAGCTGCAAATTCTTTTAACTTTTGTTTATCGTGGAAGGTTTTAATTTCATCTTCCATCCTGAAGCTTAATTTCGCTGGAAACACAATTCTTGGTTGGAACCCATTTTCTTTCAGTGTTTGAAATATGTTATTCCAGGATCTTCTAGCTTTCAGAGTCTGTGTTGAAAGATCAGCTGTTATCCTGATTGGCTTACCCCTAAATGTAATCTGCTTCCTTTCTCTTGTAGCTTTTAAAATTCTCTCCTTATTCTGTATGTTGGGCATCTTCATTATAATGTGTCTAGGTGTGGGTCTCTTATGATTTTGCACATTCGGCGTCCTGTAGGCTTCTAGGATTTGGGGTTCTGTCTCATTCTTCAAGTCTGGGAAGTTTTCTCGAATTATTTCATTGAATAGATTGCTCATTCCTTTGGTTTGAAACTCTGTTCCTTCCTGTATCCCAATGACTCTTAAATTTGGTCTCTTGATGTTATCCCATATTTCTTGGATGTTCTGCTCATGGTTTCTTAACAGTCTTGCTGAGCTGTCTATGTTCTTTTCAAGTTGAAATACTTTATCTTCATTGTCTGATGTTCTGTCTTCTAAGTGTTCTACTCTGCTGGTAGTATTCTCAATTGAGTTTTTAAGTTGGCTTATTGCTTCCTGCATTTCTAGGATTTCTGTTTGTTTGTTTTTTATAACCTCTATTTCCCTGTATAGTTGATCTTTTGCTTCTTGGATTTGTTTATGTAATTAATTGTTGAAGTGATCTTTCATTGTCTGATTTTGCTGTCTGATGTCTTCCTTGAGACTCCAGATCATCTGAAGCATGTATATCCTGAATTCTTTATCTGACATTCCATCAGCTGCAGCTATTACCTCTTCTAACGTTGAGTTGACCTGCAATGCTTGTGGTCCTTTCTTTCCTTGTCTCTTCATACTGTTTGCGTTCCTTTCTACTTGGTGAAACTGTTGTGCTATTGAATTTTCCCCCTATATATTTATATTGGTCTTGTATAGTTGCAAAGTCTCCCTCGCAGGCGCGGGCGGCGGCTCTGCCCCTCCTACAATTGGGGCAATGTGCCTACCACGCCGGCAGGCCACTGGGCCTGCTCTGCCGGTTGGTAGCAGGTCCGCCTACCTTGCAGGCGTGGGCGGCGGCTCTGTCCCTCTGCGGGCCGCTAGGCTTGTTCTGTCGGTGGTCGCAGTTCTGCCTACTTTGCAGGCGCAGGCAGCGGCACTGCCCCTCTGCAGGCCTCTGGGGCTGTAGTGCCAGTGGGTCGCAGGTCCGCCTACTTTGCAGGCGTGGGGGGGGGGCGGCTCTGCCCTTCCTCAGGCCACTGGGCCTGTTCTGTCTCTCGGTTGCAGGTCTGACCTGTTCTGATGATGGTCTCAGTTCCGACTATCTTGCAGGCGCCGGGGGGGAGTGGGCGGCTCTGCCTCTCAGCAGGCCGCTGCTCCTCTTCTGCCGGTGGGTCGCAGGCCCGCCTACCTTGCAGGAGTGATTGGAAGCTGTGTCCCGCCGCGGGCCACTGGGCCTTTTCTGTCGGTGGTCACAGTTCCCCTACCTGGCAGGCACGGGGGGTGGGGGGCGGCTCTGCCCCTCAGCAGGCCGCTGGGCCTGCTCTGTCTTTGGTCCCAGTTCCCTCTACTATGCCGGCGCAGGGGGAGGGGGCGGCTCAGCCTCTCAGCAGGCGGCTGCTCCTCTTCTGCCGGTGGGTCGCAGGCCCGCCTACCTTGCAGGAGTGATTGGAAGCTCTGTCCCGCTGCGGGCCACTGGGCCTTTTCTGTCGGTGGTCACCCTTCCCCTACCTGGCAGGCGAGGGGGGTGGGGGGCGGCTCTGCCCCTCAGCAGGCCACTGGGCCTGCTCTGTGTTTGGTCCCAGTTCCCTCTACTATGCCGGCGCAGGGGGAGGGGGCGGCTCAGCCTCTCAGCAGGCGGCTGCTCCTCTTCTGCCGGTGGGTCGCAGGCCCGCCTACCTTGCAGGAGTGATTGGAAGCTCTGTCCTGCCTCGGGCCACTGGGCCTTTTCTGTCGGTGGTCACCCTTCCCCTACCTGGCAGGCGAGGGGGGTGGGGGGCGGCTCTGCCCCTCAGCAGGCCGCTGGGCCTGCTCTGTGTTTGGTCCCAGTTCCCTCTACTATGCCGTCGCAGGGGGAGGGGGCGGCTCAGCCTCTCAGCAGGCGGCTGCTCCTCTTCTGCCGGTGGGTCGCAGGCCCGCCTACCTTGCAGGAGTGATTGGAAGCTCTGTCCCGCC
The DNA here is from genome assembly GCF_047511675.1 of Marmota flaviventris. Taxonomy (NCBI): domain Eukaryota; kingdom Metazoa; phylum Chordata; class Mammalia; order Rodentia; family Sciuridae; genus Marmota; species Marmota flaviventris. The sequence continues at coordinate 78,777,862 of NC_092499.1, read as the reverse complement.
GCGGGCCACTGGGCCTTTTCTGTCGGTGGTCACCCTTCCCCTACCTGGCAGGCGAGGGGGGTGGGGGGCGGCTCTGCCCCTCAGCAGGCCGCTGGGCCTGCTCTGTGTTTGGTCCCAGTTCCCTCTACTATGCCGGCGCAGGGGGAGGGGGCGGCTCAGCCTCTCAGCAGGCGGCTGCTCCTCTTCTGCCGGTGGGTCGCAGGCCCGCCTACCTTGCAGGAGTGATTGGAAGCTCTGTCCCGCCGCGGGCCACTGGGCCTTTTCTGTCGGTGGTCACCCTTCCCCTACCTGGCAGGCGAGGGGGGTGGGGGGCGGCTCTGCCCCTCAGCAGGCTGCTGGGCCTGCTCTGTGTTTGGTCCCAGTTCTGGGCCACTTTTTAAAACATTGAGATCAAAGTCAACCATGTGCCATTCTTTGGCACTGTTATGGTTTGAATCTTCAATGTCCACCATTGAAGGGAGGCCATGTGATTACCAGCCTGTGGCACCACTGGGAGGTGGTAGAAACAAATGTGTTTGTGAAAAGTTAATAGAAACTGAGTTTTAGATCCAGTTATATCTTAAAGCAACCCTAGTGGCATAATAGTTTAGGGTATGCTATAAGGATGTTTCTTTTGTAATGTGAAAGAATACTCTCTAATATATCTTCTGTGTAAATACAAATTTTTGCTTGATATTTTTTCCTAAAATATATTTTTAAAAAAGCCTGACTCTGCTTCTTTCAGATGGACTGTGAAAATAATGGCATACTCTGGAAGCCAGCATTTAATTAATTAGAGGGGCTAAAAGTCAGATCTTAGATTTCATGATGCTTTGACAGAGGCTGTGACATCTGACTTTTGGCATCCATCTACATTGATGGCACTATCTTAGGGAGGTACATTGTCCTATTTCTAAGAAAAACATATATTATAACTGCTTAATGTAATTACTGATCTTTTTCTAAATTGGTGGTTTGAAAAACATCAAGTATTATTTTAAAAGATGTCAAAAAAATTCTGGCTAGTTTATTTTTTTTTTTAAAGAGAGGGGGAGAGAGAGAGAGAGAGAGAGAGAGAGAGAGAGAGAGAGAGAGAGAGTTTTTAATATTTATTTTTTGGCGGACACAACATCTTTGTTTATATGTGGTGCTGAGGATCGAACCCGGGCTGCACGCATGCCAGGTGAGTGTGCTACCGCTTGAGCCACATCCCCAGCCCCTCTGGCTACTTTAGATAATTATATCTGCTGGATAAAGAAGTGACTTTATGTTAAGTAAACGATTGTATATTTGATATGATTAACATCAGTACTATCATAAATAATATAATGTTCAGATAACCTAGACCAAACAAAGTTGAATTTTAAGATAATTTGAATATAGATCAACTATCTTCATCCCTGGCTGTGTATTAGAATACTGAGGTACCTTTAAAAATATTGATGTGGGCCCCAAACCTAGAGATTCTGATTTAATTTTTCTGGGAAATAGACTAGACACCATACAGTTACTGGTCCATGGGTGATTCTAATGTACAGACAAGGCTAAGAAAGACTTGAGCTTGTTAAAAGTTCAGACTCAGCAGGGGTAGTGGTGTACGCTTGTGGACCCAGCACTCAGGAGGTTGAGGTGAGAATAGCCTTGTAACCCAAGTTCAAGACCAACTTGGGCAATTGCACATAGCAGAAACAGCATATTCAAAAAGAAAAGAAAACAACAACAAAAACAAATCCAAACTCTCAGGTCCCACCCCAGACTTTCTGAATCAGAATCTATACTTTCATTTGGGTCTCAAGAAAGATTCATTTGTACCACGTTTTTTTATAGCACTTGACTTTATTTTATTTATGTATTTATTTATTTTTGTGGTGCTGGGGTTTTAACCTAGGGCCTTATGCTTGCTAAGTGCATGCTCTACCATGGAGCTAGACCACCACCACCCCCCGCCAGCTATGTACTTGACATTAAAAGTGTTTTATACTCATTCTTCTATTCATTTACTTTTATATGTAATTTTTTTGGTCCATTTATTAAGTCCTTGATGGCTACAGACACTGTTCTAGACAATGGAAACATGAAAGTATGAATAAGATGTGGCCTTCCTTTCAAGGGATTTGCAGAAGGGCAAGGTAGACTATGGAGCATCGTTAGGGCTACAGTGATCCTCCAGAGCTTCTGTAGTCTTTGGGAGGAAGAAGAAGATGAGACCCCTTTCCTTTCATTCCATATTCACTCATAGACTGAGATGAGTTTTTGAAACAGAAGATGTAGGTCTAGTGGTTCTTAAAATGTGGTCCTTGGTCAGCAGCAGCACCACCTGGGAACTTGTTGGAAATGCCAACATTATGTTGGGGTCCATTCTAGGCTTAGTGAGTCACAAACTCTGAAGGTAGGAACTAGCTGTTTGTCTGTCATAGGATTATGATATACACTCAAGTTTTTAGACACTAGGTGTAACCATTTTGCATACAGAGGGGAAGGAAATAGCATTGCAGATCGTTAGAAATTCATGCACCAAATTAGAGGAAAACTCATTCCTAGTACTCCGTGACATTTGCCATGTCTTGAGCATAGTGTGTTAACTGTGCTGGGAATTTCCCAACAACTTTGTTCAAATCCATGTATTTTTATTGCTTTGTGGGGCTTAATGAATCTTTTTCCTTTTAGGTCATTTGCTCATTAATCACATTTAAAGAGAAAGCTTTGTGTTTTGTTGTGTTTTCTGTTTCAAAAATTTGACTTCAGAGTTGTCTGAAAACTTTGTTCTTATTGAAATATTATAATTGTAAGATTTCTATTCCAATGTATGGGAAATCAAAACATAACGACCTCACTTAATTTTTTTTTTTTTTTTTTTGTGGTGCTGGGGATTGAACTTTGGGTTTTGTGCATGCAAGACAGGCAATCTACCAACTGAGCTATATCCCCAGCCCATGACCTCATTTACTTTTAAATGAACCTTTTTTTTTGTTCTGGGGATTAAACCCAGGGGTGTTTTATACTAAGCCACACTCCAGCCCTTTATATCCTTTTATTTTTTAAAAATCTGAGACATGGTCTTGCTAAGTTGCTTAAAGCATTGCTAAATTGCTGAGGCTGGTCTTGAACTTGCAATCCTCCTGCCTCCTGAGTAGAGTTATATTGTCTGTGATAAGATGAGTCTGTTATAAACCGAAAACGTCATGGCTAAACTTTAATTTTAGTACTGTCAGTTTTTCCCTTTTTAATATTTTCTTGTCATAATTGTGAGAAAAGAGCAAACAGTTTAAACTTCCTTTCTCCTTTTCTCAAGTTGAAGTGCTAATTAGTACCTTGGAGGCCAAGTGGAGGTCACTGAAGAGAGGAAAGGTCCTAGATAATGAACCATGAAATAGAGCTCATAGAGAATTCCCATTGAGAGCTGGAAGGGACTGTAGAGATCAAATGATCCAGCTTTCTCACATCAGAGGCCTCTGAGAGTTCAAATGAGTTGCTCAGAGTCGCATTGCTAATGGAAGAGATAGAACCAGAAATCACATTTCCAAACTCCTTGTATATACTGTAATCACATGGCAGCCTGAGTATGGGGGAAAAACAATCTATTTGTGCATTACTGTGAAACATACAGATTGATTTTTCCCTTTGTGATCGGTAAGGGAATAGCAATATATGAGGTATCATCCAATTTGATGGCTTTACTGAATATATTGTTAATTTTCAAATCCTCTTTGGAATGAGAGTGTAAAGAGAAAATAAAAAGTAAATAAAAATATCAATCAATGCTGATTTCCCTTCAGAGGCCCAAGCTATATATTTAATAGCCTTTTGTACAGGTTGACCAAGATATTCCATACAGGCATTAAAAATAAACATTTCCTAAATTGCATGTATGGAGATCTCTCTTCTAAAGCTTGTCTCCCACCCCTACATTCTATCATGGTCACTCAGAACTTTGAGGATCTTCCTCAACTCTTCCTTTTTCTCTAACCCTATACATTGATTTAATCACCAACAATATCAATTTTATCTCCTGTCAATCTTAGCCTGCACTTCCATTGCCTTAAACCAGGCTACTGTTATCCCTTGCCTGGTCTACTGCAACAGTTTGTCCTGTTTTTTAATACCTCTAGTTTTGCCTTTGAAAATTTTTCTTTCTTTCTTTTTAAAATTTGTTCTAATTATAATTATATATGACAGCAGAATGCACTTTGATCCATTGTGCACAAATGGAGCACAACTTTTTACTTTTCTGGTTGTACATGATGTAGAGTCACCATTTGTGGAATCATACATGTACCTAGGGTCATGATGTTCATCTCAATTTCTTACCCCCAGGCCCTCTCCTTCCTGTCCCTTCCCTTTACCCAATCCAAAGTTTCTCTACTCAGTCCACGCCCCCCCACCCCCATTATGGATCAGCAACCACTTATCAGAGAAAACATTTGGCCTTTGGTTTTGGGGGATTGGTTTACTTAGCATGATATACTTAGCATGATTTTACCTGCAAATGCCATAATTTTATTCCTTTTAATGCTGAGTAATATTATGTTGGATATATATACCATGCTTTCTTTATCCATTTATCTGTTGAAGGGCATCTAAGTTTAGCTATTGTGAATTGTGCTGCTATAAACATTGATATGGCTGTGTCCCTGTAGTATGCTGTTTTAAAGTCCTTTGTGAATAAACCAAGGTGTGGGATAGCTGGGTCAAATGGTGATTCCATTCCAAGTTTTCCAAGGAATCTCCAAATTGCTTTCCAGATTGGTTGCACCAATTTGCAGTCCCACCAGCAATGTATGAGGGTGCCTTTCTCCCCACATCCTCACCAACACTTATTGTTGTTTGTATTCTTAATACCTGCCATTCTGACTGGAGTGAAATGAAATCTTAGAGTAGTTTTAATTTGCATTTTTCTAATTGCTAGAGATGTTGAACATTTTTTCATGTATTTGTTGATTAAATATATATCTTCTTCTGAGAAGTGTCTGTTCATTTCCTTGGCCCATTCATTGATTGGTTAGTTGTTTGAGTTCTTCATATATCCTAGAGATTAGTGCTCTATCTGATGTGCATGTGGTAAAAATTTGCTACCATTCTGTAGGCTTTCTCTTTACTTCATTGATTGATTCTTTTGCTGAGAAGAAGCTTTTTAGTTTGAATTCATCCCATTTATTGATTCTTGATTTTATTTCTTGTGGTATAGGAGTCTTGTTAAGGAAGTTGGGGCCTAATCCAACATGATGAAGATTTGGGCCTAATTTTTCTTCTATTAGGCACAGGGTCTCTGGTCTAATTCCTAGGTCCTTGATCTACTTTGAGTTGAGTTTTATGCATGGTGAGAGATAGGGGCTTAATTTCATATTGCTGCATATGGATTTCCAGTTTTCCCAGCACCATTTGTTGAATAGGCTATTTTTTTCTCCAATGTATGTTTTTCGTGCTTTGTCTAATATGAGATAACTGTATTTATGTGGGTATGTCTCTGTGTCTTCTATTCTGTACTATTGGTCTACATGTCTATTTGGTGCCAATACTATGGTGTTTTTGTTACTATAGCTTTGTAGTATATTTAAGTTCTGATATTATGATGCCACTTGCTTTACTCTTCTTGCTAAGGATTGCTTTGGGTATTCTGGGTCTTTTTATTTTTCCAAATGAATTTCATGATTTCTTTTTCTGTTTCTATGAGGAATGATGTTGGGATTTTAATTGGAATTGCATTAAATCTGTGTAGTACTTTTGGTAGTATGGCCATTTTGACAATATTAATTCTTCCTATCCAAGAACATGTGATATCTTTCCATCTTCTAAGGTCTTCTTCAATTTCTTTCTTTAGTGTTCTGTAGTTTTCATTGCAGAGGAAATTTCTTTCACACATTTTGGATTTCTCTCAAGTACAAAGCAAACCACACACAATCTATGTTTAAAATTTACCATAACTCTCTATTACAAATAGGATAAAACTTTAGCATGGTACATGCGCTTTCCATGATTTGACCTTGGCTTACCACTTTATCCCCACTTCTGGTCCTTCTTTGCTACATACTCATGCTTCAGTAAAATCAGACTACTTATAGCATAGCTAACCGAACACCAACTTCTCTGACTGTTGAAATCCTAATTATCCTCACAACTCAGACTTCACCTTCTCCTTGAAATTGTCTCTGACATCTCCCTATTATCCATAGCTAGAGTGAACCATCTTCTCAGTACCCCTGAACCTTACCTATACTCTATCTTTTATATAATCTCTCTGACCTGACATGAAAATTTTCAAGTAGACAGAAAAACTGTGATCTTACAACTAACATTTTGCTCTGCTTACATTGTTACATTTCTCTCTTATCAATCCATCATTTTCAGTGCATTTTAAAGTAAGTTTTAGATAGCAATATACTTGCTCCAAATAATTCAGAATGTATATCAGCATTACTAAATGCTATTTTTTTGTAGCTCTTTGTTTTATTCTTTGCACATAAAATTTACTCACCATGAAACATACAAATCTTAAGTGTACCATCAGATCCATTAAATACATACATGTGATTAATCCACATGCCTAGTAAGATACAAAACCTTATCACCACCCTGGAAAGGTCACTCATGCTCCTTCCCATGAAATTTCCATTTCTCTCAGACTTTATTTTCAACTAGTTTTGCCTGCTATACAACTTTATATAATGGAACTGTATGTGATCTTGTGTGTAAGATTTCTTTCACTCAGAATGTCTTTGGAATTCATGCAGGTCATTGTATACATCTATAGTTCATTCATTAAACATTTTTAAATTACTAAGTAATATCCCATTGTATGGATGTGTGACATTCAAAATCCATTCTTCAATTGATGTACACCTAGGCTATTTCCAGTTTTTCTTTTTTCAAATTTGTGCTTTTTTATCTGTTCTTTTTAGTTATACATGACAATAGAATGTTTTTTGACATATCATACATACATGGAATATAACTTCCCATTTTTGTGGTCGCCCACTTGTGGAGTTACACTGGTCTTGTATTCATGTAGGAACATAGGAAAGTTACATCCCATTTATTCTACTTTCTTATGGTTGACGAGGTCCCACTGACCAATCCTGACATAATGATCAAGAGGACCTCAGTGTGACTAAAACTACCCTCTATACATGCTTCTTGCTCCCACTTTTGTTCTTTTCCTCTATTTAAACCTGAAGTTTATAAAAGGGCTGAGGATGCTTAATCTCCCTTGTCTTCCTAATATAGTGATATTAAATAAATTCCTTTTTTGCCTTTCACCATTACTTTTTTTCTTTTGGTTCCTGTGGCAAATGGTTGGATCTGATTCATTGGGACCCCCAAAGTTGGGTTCTGGCCTAGGACTCTGGTTACATAATGAATATTCTTATATAAGTCTTTTTGTGAAAATATGTCTATCTTCATCTATTTTTCTTTATCTTTTTCAACCCTTTTGGGTAAATGCTACAGGGAATTTCTGGGTCACAGAATATTTACACTTGGTTTTTAGAGAAACTGACACAAAGTGATTCGACTATTTTATACTCCCACTAAGAATATGTTACCTTATATTTTATTATCATTGGTGCTGTGAGACTTTTTAATTTTAGCCATTTTATTGAATGGTAACTCATTATGATCTCTTATATAATTTGTAGTTTACTGGCCTGTCTCTGTAGACATTGAGCTTTTTAAAGAAAGGTTTATTACTCATATCTCTTTTATCTAATCATGTCTGATACAGAGTATGGTTCAATAAATATTTTTTAAATTGAACTGATATCAATTTAATCCTCATGTACATAGAAAAGAAAAGAAAACACCATATTTTATTACTTTATTTCTTTGGTCAAAGGGCAGAGTGAGCTCTTTTGTTATAAGTAGTAACACTTATATCAAGATTAGGGTGCTATCCACCTGGAATTATTTGACAGGTCAATGCATCTTTTTCCCAAATACTTGTTCCATTGCCCTTATTATTTTAATAACTTTATTCCTTTGGGTCTTTATTAATGACTTTTCCATTTCCATAGAGCCTCTATGAAGGATAATCAATAAATATTTGTTGAGTAGTATAGGCGATTTTCCCTGGTCCTTTCAACTTTGTAATACAACAATTATCATCAATTTAGTCATTTAATGAACTAATACTGTATGTTGCTATAAAACAGGCCTAGAGTTACCCATATCTTTATCTGAATCCTGCTTCTGATTATGGTTTTAGACAAGTTACTGAAGATCTGTTTTATTATTTTTTTTTCATGTGTAAAGTGAGGATTATGTCCCTTACTTTGCAAGGTGTTATAAATATTGGAGTTAATGTATATGTGACAGGATTGATTCTTTTTGGACATTATTTTTCATGAGACTGTTTTTCTCCCAGGATCACTTCTGGTTCCCCCACTATATAAATGTCCATGTAAAAGGCCAGTTTTTGTTCTTTTTGTTGTTTGGCTTTTTTCTTTCACGTCTGGTCACAGAGGTTATTTATCTTTTTTTTTTTTTTGAAGCCTTTATAACCCTTTGAAAATTCTTGTTTTTTAAAATTATGGCAAAATATATATAAAAATTTGTCTTATCTATTTTTAAGTGTCCATTTCAGTGGTATTGAGTATATTTGTGTCGTATCATCACCACCATTCAGTTCCAGAACTTTTCATATTGTAAAATTGAAACTCTGTACCATAAAACAATACTCCCCACACCCCTCACTTGCCAGGCCCTGGCAACACCATTCTTCTTTCTGTCTATATAAATTGACTGCTGTACCCCATATAAATAGAATACTACAATACTTGTCCTTTTGTAATCGGTTTATTTCAATTAGCACAATGTTTTCAAGGTTCATTCTGGTTGTCATTTTTTTTAAAGAGAGAGAGAGAGAGAGAGAGAGAGAGAGAGAGAGAGAGAGAGAATTTTAATATTTATTTTTTAGTTTTCGGCGGACACAACATCTTTCTTTGTATGTGGTGCTGAGGATCGAACCTGGGCCGCGTGCGTGCCAGGCAAGCACGCCACCGCTTGAGCCACATCCCCAGCCCGGTTGTCATGTTTTTAAGTAGCAGTTTAGGGAGGTCAAGATGGTGGAGGCAGGATACAAGAAATTGGCTGAAATATAAGATGGGGAGATGAGTCATCAGATCTCTGTTTACAATAAGACTCATTACCATTACAACTCCCACCACTGAGGGCTTATTGCCCATGGCAACTCCTGCCACAGGTTTGGTATTCTAGTTAGGTGAACATAAAACAAAAACCAAATGGGATAATAGTCTACTTAGGTATCATAAAGTAACCAATGGGAACAAATGTAAGAGGGTCTTTAATCAGGCCCATTTGGGGGAGGGAACAGCCTAAATAAATCAAGAATATAAATCAAGAATCAGCATATAAATCAAGAATCAGCATATAAATCAAGAATCCCCTGACATGGGCCTGAAGCTTCTCTTTCTCACTCTGCCCTCTGCTTTACAGAGTGTACTTGCTCAACTTTATGGAGTGTTATTTTCACCTTCAATAAATCTGTGCCTTGTTACTTCTTCATGTCTTACTCAATTCTTTGTTTGGGACACCAAGAACATGGACTCCCACTGGACACCCCACCAGCATCCACTTGGGTGGGAATTTTCATACTTTTTAAGGCTGAATAATATCTATCGTAGGACATAGCACATTTTATTTATCCATTAATTGGTCATGTGTGTCATCTTTTTGGGCTATTGTGAATAATACTGCTATGAGTGGGAGCACAAGGATCTATTTGAGTTCCTGTTTTTGAATATACAATAATAAGCAGAATTTCTAGATCATATCGTAATTCTATTTTTGAATTCTTTGAGGAAACTCCTCAATGTTTTCAGTTGTGTCTGCATCATTTTATATTCTCACTATGTGCAAGGGGCTGAATTTTTCCACATCAGTCTGTATTATTTTCTGTTTATTTTTTAAATAATAGCCATCCCTGTGGACATGAAGTGATATCTCAGTGTAGCTTTGATTTTCTTTTCCCTAATGATCAGTGATGTTGAGCATCTTTTATGTGCTTACTGGTCATTTTTAAGTCTTCTTTTGAAAAATGTCTATTCAATTCCTCACCCATGTTTTAATTGTTTGTTATTGTTCTATTGAACTGTAGGAGTTCTTTATATATTAATTATTTATCAAATGTGTGATTGCTGGCTAACCCTTTTAAATTTCTTTATAAAAATATTTTAGGATTACTGAACATGGCGGCGAGTCGGGAGGCAGCGCTTTCAGTACCTCCGCAACAACGGGGTCAGAGAGACGCATGGATACACTTAGATTCGACCTGCTGAGAAACTCCTAGCAAAATTCCACTAAAGAGAGACCGGCTGGGAATTGGTAGGATTTTGGAGGTGACAGTTTGCGCTAGACGAGTGAATCTCCGCCACGCAGCGCAGAGGTCCAGACCCGTCAGCCGCTGCCCGCGCGACTCGGCGACTGTCGGCTGCCTGAAGGCGGCCCCCGCGTCAGGGCGGATAGCCTCCGAGGCGCAGCGCAGCAGGAGCGGTGCAGGGACTCTAGGAAGAGGTCTCTCGCCAAGCCTTCATGAAATAGCGAACCGGGAGCTGAAACCAACCAGACAGACCAGTCCCACCCCTCCCTTCGGACACTCCGGCAAGGAGCCTGGGGCCCGCCATAGCAGAGAGGTGACATCACCAGAGTTCTGCCGACAGAATTCCTTCCCAGCGGAATCCACGTTAGCAGGTGTGTGACTCCCCCCCCCCCCCCCCCAGATACAAGCAGCCAGGAAACCTCGGGAATCTCTCCGGGGGCGTGTCTGTAGGGAAGCAGAGGGGATTCCAGATCCCCACCTCCCCTTAACACCAGCGGCGACACCCAAGATCTTAGCCGCCAGTTTCTGGGGGCGTGCCCACCAAAGGGGTCCAGAAAAATTAAACTGTTGGTTCCCAGATCACCCCACCACAGCACTGGGGCTTAGATGAATGACAGAGAGGGTGTTCATTGTTCGGGATATAGGACACGCGGTGGGGCTGCAAGTGTAATCAGATCCTTGGGGAACCGCCTCCGGTGAACAGGACCTGGCTGGCTGGCTGGGAGGAGGAACAGGGGGAGGGGCCGGATAAGTGAAAGGGCTCTGGACTAACAGGATTGAGAGACTCCCAGGAGCCACCTTACAGGGATTTCTGTCAGCACATAGAGGGCAGAAGCTCGGCTCAGAGGGCACAGCTCCGCCTATTGGAAGAGAAGAAAATGGGATTCAGCCATAGAACAGGGGATGCCAGCATGGCAGAGATCTGATGTCATCGGAGAGTGGCCGAGGAGAGAACTTCATCGGTGCCAGCGGCAACGGAAACAGTTGGTCTCCTGGTAGGGAGGGTGAGTAACAGATACCCGAGTCTCTCTCGCTTTGTCATCGAGCCAGAGGGGAGGAGCGGGGCCGACACCCGTGCCCGCAAGGTAGGCAGACCTGCGACCAACCTGCAGATCAGGCCCAACGGTCTGCGGGCGTGGTAGGAGGGGCAGGGCAGAGCCGCCGCCCGCGCCGGCAAGGTAAGCAGACCTGCGACAGACCGGCGGATCAGTCCCAGCGGCCTGCCAGCGTGGCACACACTTCACCCCAACTGGAGTAGGGACAGAGCAGAGCCTTCGCCTGCGCCCAGATCAGGCCCAGCGGCCCGCCTGTGTGGTGGTCAAGTGACCCCAATTGGAGTGGGGGTGGAGCGGAACTGCCACCCGTGCCTGCAAGCTGGGCAGACCGGCGACCAACCTGCAGATCAGGCCTAGCGGTCCCCGGGCATGGTAGGAGGGGCAGGGCAGAGCCTTTGCCCCCACCTGCAAGGTAGGCAGACCTGCGACAAAACGGCGGATCAGGCCCAGGGGTCCGCGGGCGTGGTAGACACCTCACACCAAGTGGAGGAGGGGCAGAGCAGAGCCCCCGCCCGCACCTGCAAGGGAGACTTTTCAACTATACAAGAGCAATATAAATATATAGGGGGGGAAAAATTTCAAAAACACAACAGTTTCACCAAGAAGAAAGAAACGCAAGCAGTATGAAAAGACAAGGAAAGAAAGGACTACAAGCAACGCAGGTCAACTCAACTTTAGAAGAGGTAACAGCTGCAGCAGATGGAATGTCAGATAAAGAATTCAGGATATATATGCTTCAGATGATCTGGAGTATCAAGGAAGACATTAGACAGCAAAATCAGACAATGAAAGATCACTTTGACAAGGAATTACACAAACAAATCCAGGAAGCAAAGGATCAACTATACAGGGAGATAGAGGTTATAAAAAACAAACAAACAGAAATCCTAGAAATGCAGGAAGCAATAAACCAACTTAAAAACTCAATTGAGAATACTACCAGCAGAGTAGAACACTTAGAAGATAGAACATCAGACAATGAAGACAAAGTATTTCAACTTGAAAAGAACATAGACAGCTCAGCAAGACTGTTAAGAAACCATGAGCAGAACATCCAAGAAATATGGGATAACATTAAGAGACCAAACTTAAGAGTCATTGGGATACAGGAAGGTATAGAACTCCATACCAAAGGAATGAGCAATTTATTCAATGAAATAATACGAGAAAACTTCCCAGACTTGAAGAATGAGACAGAATCCCAAATTCTAGAAGCCTACAGGATGCCGAATGTGCAAAATTATAAAGATCCACACCTAGACACATTATAATGAAGATGCCCAACATACAGAATAAGGAGAGAATTTTATTTTATTTTTTTTTTGGTTTGAAAGGTACATGGTTTTTATTTTTATTTTCTATTTTTTTTTAAATTTTTTATTGTTGGCTGTTCAAAACATTACATAGTTCTTGATATATCATATTTCACACTTTGATTCAAGTGGGTTATGAGCTCCCATTTTTACCCCATATACAGATTGCAGAATCACATCAGTTACACATCCATTGATTTACATATTGCCATACTAGTGTCTGTTGTGTTCTGCTGCCTTTCCTATCCTCTACTACCCCCCTCCCCTCCCCTCCCCTCCCCTCCCCTCTTCTCTCTCTGACCCCTCTACTGACATTCATTTGTCCCCCTTGTATTATTTTTCCCTTTCCCCTCACTTCCTCTTGTATGTTCTTTTGTATAACTCCGAGGGTCTCCTTCCATTTCCATGCAATTTCCCTTCTCTCTCCCTTTCCCTCCCACCTCTCATCCCTGTTTAATATTAATCTTCTTCTCATGCTCTTCGACCCTACTCTGTTCTTAGTTACTCTCCTTATATCAAAGAAGACATTTGGCATTTGTTTTTTAGGGATTGGCTAGCTTCACTTAGCATAATCTGCTCTAATGCCATCCATTTCCCTGTAAATTCTATGATTTTGTCATTTTTTAATGCAGAGTAATACTCCATTGTGTATAAATGCCACATTTTTTTTATCCATTCGTCTATTGAAGGGCATCTAGGTTGGTTCCACAGTCTTGCTATTGTGAATTGTGCTGCTATGAACATCGATGTAGCAGTGTCCCTGTAGCATGCTCTTTTTAGGTCTTTAGGGAATAGACCGAGAAGGGGAATAGCTGGGTCAAATGGTGGCTCCATTCCCAGCTTTCCAAGAAATCTCCATACTGCTTTCCAAATTGGCTGCACCAATTTGCAGTCCCACCAGCAATGTACAAGTGTACCCTTTTCCCCACATCCTCGCCAGCACTTGTTGTTGTTTGACTTCATAATGGCTGCCAATCTAACTGGAGTGAGATGGTATCTTAGGGTGGTTTTGATTTGCATTTCTCTGACTGCTAGAGATGGTGAGCATTTTTTCATGTACTTGTTGATTGATTGTATGTCCTCCTCTGAGAAGTGTCTGTTCAGGTCCTTGGCCCATTTGTTGATTGGGTTGTTTGTTCTCTTATTGTCTAATTTTTTGAGTTCTTTGTATACTCTGGATATTAGGGCTCTATCTGAAGTGTGAGGAGTAAAGATTTGTTTCCAGGATGTAGGCTCTCTATTTACCTCTCTTATTGTATCTTTTGCTGAGAAAAAACTTTTTAGTTGGAGTAAGTCCCATTTGTTGATTCTAGTTATTAACTTTTGTGCTATGGGTGTCCTATTGAGGAATTTGGAGCCCAACCCCACAGTACGTAGATCATAGCCAACTTTTTCTTCTATCAGACGGTGTGTCTCTGATTTGATATCAAGCTCCTTGATCCATTTTGAATTAACTTTTGTGCATGGCGAGAGAAAGGGATTCAGTTTCATTTTGTTGCATATGGATTTCCAGTTTTCCCAGCACCATTTGTTGAAGATGCTATCCTTCCTCCACTGCATGCTTTTAGACCCTTTATCAAATATAAGGTAGTTGTAGTTTTGTGGATTGGTTTCTGTGTCCTCTATTCTGTACCATTGGTCCACCCGCCTGTTTTGGTACCAGTACCATGCTGTTTTTGTTACTATTGCTCTGTAGTATAGTTGGAAGTCTGGTATCGCTATACCGCCTGATTCACACTTCCTGCTTAGAGTTGTTTTTGCTATTTTGGGTCGTTTATTTTTCCATATGAATTTCATGATTGCTTTCTCTATTTCTACAAGAAATGCCGTTGGGATTTTGATTGGCATTGCATTAAACCTATAGAGAACTTTTGGTAATATCGCCATTTTGTTGATGTTAGTTCTGCCTATCCATGAACAGGGTATATTTTTCCATCTTCTAAGATCTTCTTCTATTTCTCTCTTTAGGGTTCTGTAGATTTCATTGTATAAGTCTTTCACCTCTTTTGTTAGGTTGATTCCCAAGTATTTTATTTTTTTTGAAGATATTGTGAATGGAGTGGTTGTCCTCATTTCCATTTCAGAGGATTTGTCGCTGATATACAGGAATGCCTTTGATTTATGCGTGTTGATTTTATATCCTGCCACTTTGCTGAATTCATTTATTAGCTCTAATAGTTTCTTTGTAGACCCTTTTAGGTCTGCTAGGTATAGAATCATATCATCTGCAAATAGTGATAATTTAAATTCTTCTTTTCCTATTTTGATGCCTTTAATTTCTTTCGTCTGTCTAATTGCTCTGGCCAGTGTTTCGAGAACTATGTTGAACAGAAGTGGTGAGAGAGGGCATCCTTGTCTTGTTCCAGATTTTAGAGGGAATGCCTTCAATTTTTCTCCATTCAGAATGATGCTAGCCTGAGGCTTAGCATAGATTGCTTTTACAATATTGAGGTATGTTCCTGTTATCCCTAGTTTTTCTAGAGTTTTGAACATAAAGGGATGCTGTACTTTGTCGAATGCTTTTTCCGCATCTATCGAGATGATCATATGGTTCTTATTTTTAAGTCTATTGATGTGGTGAATAACATTTATTGATTTCCGTATATTGAACCAGCCTTGCATCCCAGAGATGTTCCAGCCATATTTGTTTATTTATGTTACTAAACATGGTTTGTTTTCCTCTTTGATTATTCCCCCCCCCCTTTACTGTCCTACCTCCCACTGTTGGTTTTCATTGTTATTTTCCATTTCCTCTTCCTGTAATGTTTTGCTGAGGATGTTTTGAAGAGATGGTTTTCTAGCTGCAAATTCTTTTAACTTTTGTTTATCGTGGAAGGTTTTAATTTCATCTTCCATCTTGAAGCTTAATTTCGCTGGAAACAAAATTCTTGGTTGGAACCCATTTTCTTTCAGTGTTTGAAATATGTTATTCCAGGATCTTCTAGCTTTCAGAGTCTGTGTTGAAAGATCAGCTGTTATCCTGATTGGCTTACCCCTAAATGTAATCTGCTTCCTTTCTCTTGTATCTTTTAAAATTCTCTCCTAGAGCCGTCCCCTCCCCCTGCGCCGGCAAGGTAGAGGGAACTGTGACCACCCACAGAGCAGGCCCAGCGGCCTGCTGAGGGGCAGAGCAGCCCCCCACCCCCCGTGCCTGCCAGGTAGGTGGAACTGTGACCACTGACAGAAAAGGCCCAGTGGCCCGCGGCGGGACAGAGCTTCCAATCACTCCTGCAAGGTAGGCAGGCCTGCAACCCACCGGGAGAAGAAGAGCACCGGCCTGCTGAGAGGCAGAGCCGCCCCCCACCCCCCGCACCTGCCAGGTAGGCGGAACTGTGACCACCAACAGAAAAGGCCCAGTGGCCCGCGGCGGGACAGAGCTTCCAATCACTCCTGCAAGGTAGGCAAGCCTGCGACCCACCGGCAGAAGAGGAGCAGCGGCCTGCTGAGAGGCAGAGCCGCCCCCTCCCCCTGCGCCGGCAAGGTCGAGGGAACTGTGACTACCCACAGAGCAGGCCAGCGGTCTGCTGAGGGGAAGAGCCGCACCCCACCCCCCGCGCCTGCCAGGTAGGCGGAACTGTGACCACCAACAGACAAGGCCCAGTGGCCCGCGGCGGGACAGAGCTTCCAATCACTCCTGCAAGGTAGGTGAGCCTGCGACCCACCGGCAGAAGAGGAGCAGCGGCCTGCTGAGCGGCAGAGCCGCCCCCTCCCCCTGCGCCGGCAAGGTAGAGGGAACTGTGAACACCCACAGAGCAGGCCAGCAGCCTGCTGAAGGGCAGAGCCGCCCCCCACCCCCCGCACCTGCCAGGTAGGTGGAACTGTGACCACCAACAGAAAAGGCCCAGTGGCCCGCGGCAGGACAGAGCTTCCAATCACTCCTGCAAGGTAGGCGGGCCTGCGACCCACCGGCAGAAGAGGAGCAGCGGCCTGCTGAGAGGCAGAGCCGCCCCCTCCCCCTGCTCTGGCAAGGTAGAGGGAACTGTGACCACCCACTAAGCAGGCCCAGCGGCCTGCTGAGGGGCAGAGCAGCCCCCCACCCCCCGCGCCTGCCAGGTAGGCAGAACTGTGACAACTGGCAGAAAAGGCCCAGTGGCCCGCGGGGGGACAGAGCTTCCAATCACTCCTGCAAGGTAGGCGGGCCTGCAACCCACCGGGAGAAGAAGAGCACCGGCCTGCTGAGAGGCAGAGCCGCCCCCGACCCCCGCGCCTGCCAGGTAGGTGGAACTGTGACCACCAACAGAAAAGGCCCAGTGGCCCGCGGCGGGACAGAGCTTCCAATCACTCCTGCAAGGTAGGCGGGCCTGCGACCCACCGGCAGATGAGGAGCAGCGGCCTGCTGAGAGGCAGAGCCGCCCCCTCCCCCCGCGCCTGCAAGGTAGACGGAACTGTGACCACCATCAGAACAGGCCAGTCCTGCAACCGACAGACAGAACAGGCCCAGTGGCCTGAGGAAGGGTAGAGCCGCCCTGCCCCCCGCACCTGCAAGGTAGGCGGACCTTCGACCCACTGGCAGAACAGCCCCAGAGGCCTGCAGAGGGGCAGTGCCGCTGCCTGCGCCTGCAAAGTAGGCAGAACTGCGACCACCAACAGAACAAGCCTAGCGGCCCGCAGAGGGACAGAGCCGCCGCCCGCGCCTGCAAGGTAGGCGGACCTGCTACCAACCGGCAGAGCAGGCCCAGTGGCCTGCCGGCGTGGTAGGCACATTGCCCCAATTGTAGGAGGGGCAGAGCCGCCGCCCGCGCCTGCGAGGGAGACTTTGCAACTATACAAGACCAATATAAATATATAGGGGGAAAATTCAATAGCACAACAGTTTCACCAAGTAGAAAGGAACGCGAACAGTATGAAGAGACAAGGAAAGAAAGGACCACAAGCAATGCAGGTCAACTCAACGTTAGAAGAGGTAATAGCTGCAGCTGATGGAATGTCAGATAAAGAATTCAGGATATACATGCTTCAGATGATCTGGAGTCTCAAGGAAGACATCAGACAGCAAAATCAGACAATGAAAGATCACTTCAACAATTAATTACATAAACAAATCCAAGAAGCAAAAGATCAACTATACAGGGAGATAGAGGTTATAAAAAACAAACAAACAGAAATCCTAGAAATGCAGGAAGCAATAAACCAACTTAAAAACTCAATTGAGAATACTACCAGCAGAGTAGAACACTTAGAAGATAGAACATCAGATAATGAAGATAAAGTATTTCAACTTGAAAAGAACATAGACAGCTCAGCAAGACTGTTAAGAAACCATGAGCAGAACATCCAAGAAATATGGGATAACATCAAGAGACCAAATTTAAGAGTCATTGGGATACAGGAAGGGACAGAGTTTCAAACCAAAGGAATGAGCAATCTATTCAATGAAATAATACGAGAAAACTTCCCAGACTTGAAGAATGAGACAGAATCCCAAATCCTAGAAGCCTACAGGACGCTGAATGTGCAAAATCATAAGAGACCCACACCTAGACACATTATAATGAAGATGACCAACATACAGAATAAGGAGAGAATTTTAAAAGCTACAAGAGAAAGGAAGCAGATCACATTTAGGGGTAAGCCAATCAGGATAACAGCTGATCTTTCAACACAGACTCTGAAAGCTAGAAGATCCTGGAATAACATATTTCAAACACTGAAAGAAAATGGGTTCCAACCAAGAATTGTGTTTCCAGCGAAATTAAGCTTCAAGATGGAAGATGAAATTAAAACCTTCCACGATAAACAAAAGTTAAAAGAGTTTGCAGCTAGAAAACCATCTCTTCTAAACATCCTTGGCAAAATATTACAGGAAGAGGAAATGGAAAATAACAATGAAAACCAACAGTGGGAGGTAGGACAGTAAAGGGGGGAAAATAATAAAAGAGGAAAACAAACCATGTTTAGTAACATAAATAAACAAATATGGCTGGAAGAACAACCCATATCTCAATAATAACCCTAAATGTTAATGGCTTAAACTCACCAATCAAGAGACACAGGCTAGTAGAATGGATCACAAAACAAGACCCAACAATATGCTGCCTACAGGAGACGCATTTGATAGGAAAAGACATACATAGGCTGAAGGTGAAAGGTCAGGAAAAATCATATCACTCATATGGACTTCGGAAACAAGCAGGAGTGTTAAATGTTATTCACCACATCAATAGACTTAAAAATAAGAACCATATGATCATCTCGATACATGCGGAAAAAGCATTCGACAAAGTACAGCATCCCTTTATGTTCAAAACTCTAGAAAAACTAGGGATAACAGGAACATACCTCAATATTGTAAAAGCAATCTATGCTAAGCCTCAGGCTAGCATCATTCTGAATGGAGAAAAATTGAAGGCATTCCCTCTAAAATCTGGAACAAGACAGGGATGCCCTCTCTCACCACTTCTGTTCAACATAGTTCTCGAAACACTGGCCAGAGCAATTAGACAGATGAAAGAAATTAAAGGCATCAAAATAGGAAAAGATGAACTTAAATTATCACTATTTGCACATGATATGATTCTATACCTAGCAGACCCAAAAGGGTCTACAAAGAAACTATTAGAGCTAATAAATGAATTCAGCAAAGTGGCAGGATATAAAATCAACACGCATAAATCAAAGGCATTCCTGTATATCAGCGACAAATCCTCTGAAATGGAAATGAGGACAACCACTCCATTCACAATATCTTCAAAAAAAATAAAATACTTGGGAATCAACCTAACAAAAGAGGTGAAAGACTTATACAATGAAATCTACAGAACCCTAAAGAGAGAAATAGAAGAAGATCTTAGAAGATGGAAAAATATACCCTGTTCATGGATAGGCAGAACTAACATCAACAAAATGGCGATATTACCAAAAGTTCTCTATAGGTTTAATGCAATGCCAATCAAAATCCCAACGGCATTTCTTGTAGAAATAGAGAAAGCAATCATGAAATTCATATGGAAAAATAAACGACCCAAAATAGCAAAAACAACTCTAAGCAGGAAGTGTGAATCAGGCGGTATAGCGATACCAGACTTCCAACTATACTACAGAGCAATAGTAACAAAAACAGCATGGTACTGGTACCAAAACAGGCGGGTGGACCAATGGTACAGAATAGAGGACACAGAAACCAATCCACAAAACTACAACTACCTTATATTTGATAAAGGGTCTAAAAGCATGCAATGGAGGAAGGATAGCATCTTCAACAAATGGTGCTGGGAAAACTGGAAATCCATATGCAACAAAATGAAACTGAATCCCTTTCTCTCGCCATGCACAAAAGTTAATTCAAAATGGATCAAGGAGCTTGATATCAAATCAGAGACACACCGTCTGATAGAAGAAAAAGTTGGCTATGATCTACGTACTGTGGGGTTGGGCTCCAAATTCCTCAATAGGACACCCATAGCACAAAAGTTAATAACTAGAATCAACAAATGGGACTTACTCCAACTAAAAAGTTTTTTCTCAGCAAAAGAAACAATAAGAGAGGTAAATAGGGAGCCTACATCCTGGAAACAAATCTTTACTCCTCACACTTCAGATAGAGCCCTAATATCCAGAGTATACAAAGAACTCAAAAAATTAGACAATAAGAGAACAAACAACCCAATCAACAAATGGGCCAAGGACCTTTACAGACACTTCTCAGAGGAGGACAAACAATCAATCAACAAGTACATGAAAAAAATGCTCACCATCTCTAGCAGTCAGAGAAATGCAAATCAAAACCACCCTAAGATACCATCTCACTCCAGTTAGATTGGCAGCCATTATGAAGTCAAACAACAACAAGTGCTGGCGAGGATGTGGGGAAAAGGGTACACTTGTACATTGCTGGTGGGA
The DNA here is from genome assembly GCF_047511675.1 of Marmota flaviventris. NCBI lineage: Eukaryota > Metazoa > Chordata > Mammalia > Rodentia > Sciuridae > Marmota > Marmota flaviventris. The sequence continues at coordinate 78,757,346 of NC_092499.1, read as the reverse complement.
CTGCAAATTGGTGCAGCCAATTTGGAAAGCAGTATGGAGATTTCTTGGATAGCTGGGAATGGAGCCACCATTTGACCCAGCTATTCCCCTTCTCGGTCTATTCCCTAAAGACCTAAAAAGAGCATGCTACAGGGACACTGCTACATCGATGTTCATAGCAGCTCAATTCACAATAGCAAGACTGTGGAACCAACCTAGATGCCCTTCAATAGACGAATGGATTAAAAAAATGTGGCATTTATACACAATGGAGTATTACTCTGCATTAAAAAATGACAAAATCATAGAATTTACAGGGAAATGGATGGCATTAGAGCAGATTATGCTAAGTGAAGCTAGCCAATCCCTACAAAACAAATGCCAAATGTCTTCTTTGATATAAGGAGAGTAACTAAGAACAGAGTAGGGACGAAGAGCATGAGAAGATGATTAACATTAAACAGAGATGAGAGGTGGGAGGGAAAAGGAGAGAAAAGGGAAATTGCATGGAAATGGAAGGAGACCCTCAGGGTTATACAAAAGAACATACAAGAGGAAGTGAGGGGAAAGGGAAAAATAATACAAGGGGGAGAAATTAAGGTCAGTAGAGGGGGTAGAGAGAGAAGAGGGGAAGGGAGGGGAGGGGAGGGGGGATAGTAGAGGATAGGAAAGGTAGCAGAACACGACAGTCACTAGTATGGCAATATGTAAATCAATGGATGTGTAACTGATGTGATTCTGCAATCTGTATATGGGCTAAAAATGGGAGTTCATAACCCATTTGAAGCAAAGTGTGAAAGATGATATATCAAGAACTATATAATGTTTTGAACAACCAACAATAAAAAAAAATTAAAAAAAAATAAAAAATAAATAAAAATATTTTAGTTGTTTAATGTTAAAATATAGGAGAGTGTACTGAAAAGTGAAGTCACTGAATCATTTTGGGCAGTCTTTACAACACTTTAATAAGAAAAAAAAGTGAGTATATTATTTAAAAAATAAAAATATACATGTTTGCTTATGTTTTATGATTATAGTTATTTTACTAATAATAGCAAAAACTACAGGGAAATACTGTTATTTTCTGAGCGACTTATCTATGGGTGATTTTTTTTCTACTCACCTCTATTTTTCATTTTTTAAAAAAAGTAAAAATAAATATCACTATGATATTATTAGGCACTATTTAAAAATAATTATTTTTTGTGAGAAGGAGAAAATGAGAGAAACAGGGAAAAAGCTGGATTGATTTCCTGGATTTGGGGTGCTTCTTGGTGGTTTGCTTTTGTTAATTAATTGTTATTTTTTATTGTTAAGTGGGAAATCATCTAGCATATTTATAAGTACAAGAGGAGGAATTAACAGAGAAACAAGTTGAGGTAGTGGGAGGGCAATGACAGTGATGGCTGCCTGCAGGAGCCTGGTCTCTTAGGGGACTCAGCCCCAAACAGCAAGGAATTAGTGTCAATCTGAAAGAGTATACAAGTAAGTCTGTAGACTGGACGGCCTTGAAGCAGAGATATGACTTCTACTTTCCCTAAGAAGTGTGAGTGTCCTTTTCCAGAGTGTGTGGGGCGTTGAGCAGAATTAGGGAATGTATTATGACAGTCACAGGGTGACTGGGGAGTGACTGGCCAGGGGCCAGCAAAAGGCTTTCTGAGTGGCATTAAGTGGCTTCAGTGGGAGATCATTCATTTATTCTGGCAACAACTCTCCTGGCTGCCACATGTAGGAGCATATACAGTGGATAATTGGCCAGACCTAACAGGGAAGGAAGGGGCTCTGAGAATTCTGACAAGAGCAGAGTTGAAGTGAAGAACTATTTGGTCTATCTAGGCTGAATGTGGAAGGAAAAAGATGATAAATTAGATCAAGAGGGAAAGGTTGTGGGATTGGAGTCCTCTAAGGGAAGTAGTTAGTGATGAAGACAGAGTAAAGGAGTGAAGAAGTGGAAAATATGAAGGTCAGAGAGAGGAGTTTATAGGAACTTTATCAGCCTTCACTAAGAATTCTTTTTTTTTAAATTTTTTTTTTAGTTGTTGGTGGACACTATACCTTTATTTTTATTTATTTATTTTTATGTGGTGCTGAGGATCGAACCCAGTGCCTCACACATGCGAGGCAAGCTCTCTGCCACTGAACCACAGCCTCAGCCCTTCACTAAGAATTCTTAACAGTGAATCTTCTCAAAGTAATATCAGTGTTTTATTAGACAGGCTTTCTCTTCTCATTTCTACTTTTGTAGAAAAATTGGGTAGGCTCATTTCTCCTCATTAAAACGTTTTGTGTTTTGAATATACAAAATCAATAAGTGGCTATTAATTTTCTAAATCTGGTAATAAAAATGTGAAAAAATGAAATTCTACATTGCTAAACTGAAAATTTGAAATGGATCTTTGCTACCCTGATTATGGCAGATGCTCTATTGACATTTTATTATCAATACTTCATACTTCTTTTCACTTACAACATTCTGGAAATCAGAATGACTAATAACATCTCCTATTATGATCAGAATTCTGATGGCTAGTGGTCAAGGCCATGCTTCTTTTAGAAAAATAGTCTGGGCTAAGGATACTGAGAGTTTTTCATGGTCATGAAGTGGCACCCCCTTTCTCTGCAGAAAAGTCTTAACTGGGCTTCTCCAGAATTCTTCACCATGGCTGATTTTAGGGCTGTCAGCAAAAGAGTCTCTGCAAAAAAGTTCAATGTAGATAAATTTCCTATTTTTGTGTTGCCCTGTTTTACTTGGCCACTGGCCTGGAAGATATCAGCATTCTAGGTGCTGGACACTCCCTTACTAGTTTTTCACAAACATATCCAGTATAGTAGTTTGTAGAAATGTGCAAACAAGGCCTCTGGCCTTGAGCTGGGGCTTCACAGAGATGTCTACATTTTTAAGATAAGTTACCATCTGGGCTCCATGGTAATAAGTGGCAGGAGGAGGAAAGAGAGGGGAGAAGCAGCTCTCCCCTTCTCAGGTGTTATTTTTGAAGGGTTAACTTGCCCAAAACAGTGAAAGAAAAAGCTGCTTTTATGTGAACTTCTGCAGACTGTGAACTTCTGAGCCCCTACCCTTACATGCTCGGTACAAAACTCTGAAACTACTTGAACTCAGGGTTCAGAGGATTGATTGATTACAGCAAAAGCTGTGCCCTCTGAGCCTGGCTGCAGCCATATAAAACTGTTTCCTGCTGTCTTTGGTGCCTTGCCTCGTTTGTCCCTACAACAGGCAGGCTTTCAATAGCTTCTCCCCAACTTCTCTCCCTATTGGCAAAGAAAAGATGGTTACTCTGTTGAATGCTACCCATTTACTGATTGACTGTTGGACTAGTTTAACTATTGCCAGCTTGAATCTTCTCCCAACCGGTACCATCGAATAAGAACTCTTCTATAATTACTTAGCAATCCCTGCCCCTTTATTTAAAAAGCTCTTAAAACAAAGCTCATCCATGATGCATTATGGCCATGTGAGAGATGCCCTCATCATATTTGACTGGCTCATTCTCTTTTTCAGAACGGGCAATAAATTAGACCTGGAGAATAATAAAGCCTGTCAACTTATTTCATTCATTACCTTTGTAAATAACAAAAAGATGATGACTGAAGGGGAAAACATCCTGGTGATAGTGGCTGATAATGCTTCACAGCTCAATTCACTGCAGAATTTTCTTTTGAGGTGATAAAAATGCCTGTAGTAAAATAGTGGGTGAAAAAAATCTTGCTAATCAAAGTACTTAAGACGTATTTCATATGGGAGAAAGGAGGGAATGATTTACTGGAATAAAGATAATTCTTTGGCTTATAAAATTCTTAACTTATATAATATTCAACAGTGCCTTCCACAGTGTCCTCAACTGGTCATTCTATGCCCTCCTTCCTTCCCTCCTTCTCTCTCCCTTCAGTGTAATTATATAGCTCTTCTCCTATTTCTGAAGACTAGCTCATTCTCATTTCACTGCTATGACCTTTGTCCTAGGAATGAAATCGGTGTGAATAAGAAAATAAAAACTGAAGAATTAGTCTTTGTAAATTCACCAATAATTCAATTGTACTTTCCTGGAATTTCAACCATAGTGTCATGGGTTTTGAATCACATTGAGGATCTTCCTGCTTCACAGGGTTTAGCAAAAACTCCTTTGATTTTAGACTTAGGAGACTTATGTTTCAATATCACCTTGCAGTTTAGCAGTTGTATGAGCTTCAGTCAAGTCACTTAAATTTTCTACATTAGTTCCTCATTTCTAAAATAGGGATAATATTTTTCTAACCTCCCCCCCCATGGGCTTTGTTATCAAAGTATTTGTAGAAGGACCTTGTAATCAGGAGGTACAGTGTGAATATTGTCATTATAATTCTCATCATTATACATAGGAGAAAACCAAAACTACTCAGAATGCTTAAGTACTTTCCTGAAGGATGCACAGTTTGTTAGTCAGAGCAGGAATTAAAAAGAAATAAATAAATTCTTAGTTTGGATTCTCTCTCATTAACTTTTCTTAAAGTGCTTTATTTCAATGGGTAGAAGTATTATTTCCCTTCTCATTCTGTATGGATGGGTTTTACTGACTAGTAAAGAAGATAAAATTTAATAGGTGATTTTCTTCTTTACAGTTTTGTTTTATTTCACTTTATTTTTTTGTGGTAATGGGGATTGAGCCCAGGGCCCTTCTATTCCTGAGATGCTCTCCAAATCTTCTTATTTTATTTTGAGACAGGGTCTTGTCACATTCCCAGGCTGGGCAATGATCCTCTTGCCTCAGCCTCTTGAGTAGTTGGGTGTTTTAGTCAGCTTTTTTGATTCTGTGACCAAAAGACCTGATAAGAACAATTTCAGAGCAGGAAAAGTTTATGTGGGCTCATGGTTTCAGAGGTCTCAGTCCATAGTCAACCAGGTCCATTCCTTGGGGCTCAAGGTGATGCAGAATATCATGGCGGAGAGGGAAGCAGCTCACATGATGATCAGGCATTGGTGGGGAGACACTCTATTTGCCAGATACAAAATATATACCCTAAAGGCATGTCCCCAATGCCCACCTTCTCCTGCCACACCTTCCTGGCTTTCAATTATTACTCAATTAAGTCCCATCAGAAGATTAATTCACTGATTGGGTTAAGGTTCTCAGAACCCAAACATTTCACCACTAAACTTTCTTGCTTGTTCTACACATGAGATTTTGGGGGACACCTCAGATCCAAATCATAGCACTGGGATTATAAGCATGTACCGCCACACCCTGCTACTTTTTCATAGTTTTAGGGTTGGGTGTGAGGTATATATCAACTCCCTGGATTGAGAAAAGGGAGAGAGAATTAATTCTCAGGTGCCTCCTTCCTCTTGCAGGCCACTTGTTTGCTTGCGAAAGCTTGGTTGACCTTCTCAGGATGGGCACATTTTTGTGTCTGGGGAATTGACCTTTACCATGGCTTCTTTGCTATGGTGACAGAGGATATGCAAGAGCTCACAACACAGTGTTTGATGGCAAAACCCCCAAATATCCAATATAATCCTCAATAAGAAAGATCACCCCAGATGGGGACTCCTAAGCATTTCCTTAAGTGAAGACTTTGAATTTAAACCACAAAGTATCCTTTTGTTCCAGATGAATAAGTTAGCGCCCTCTCTACATAATGTTCTGATCTATTGTGTTCTAGTTAAATGTCAGTGGAAACTAGATGGATACCGAAGACACTTATGCCACAGGGCATAGAAACTAGTGGGAGGGAGTTTATTTTCTGTCACTGTAAGTGGGAAAAAGTGAAAACTATGTTACATAGACACATTTGGTGGGCTCTGAGGGTGATTTAGGAAATTACAGTTAGTATTCCACCTATATGCTTCTTATTACCATTTTTTTTTCTGTGTGAGATTGTTTTCTTTTTAAAGCAAACAGCTAGGGGATGTCAAATGGAATGTCAAGGACAGCATTGGAGAAAGTGAAGTTTACAAACCAAAGGATAAAATGAAAGTTCAAGTACAAATTTTTTTTGAACTTGACAAAACAGTAATTTTATCCTAGTCAGAAACAAGACCAGAAAAAAAAAATGTTTTGTGGGATACCATTCCACCCTCAAACACCTGTCTACAAGAAGGCTGTCTCAAGAGACATGCCAGGGGTGGGGGATGCAGCTCAATGGTAGAACACTTGTCCAGTATGCCTGAGGTCCTGGGTTGAATCACCAGCACTGGTGGTGGTGGGGTAGAGGAAACGTGCCAAAAAGGAACAGACAATCCAGACATTTTTTCAACATCTGTAAAATTCGTGATGAAACTGTTAGGTATCTAAGAGTAGTAAGGGATGAGAGAGAAACATTTTTGTGGCTGTGGCTGTAGCAAGTGTGGTGTTATATAGGACAAGACTTGCAGGAAAAACACAAGTTCTCTTTTTCTTCCACCATAGCATATCTGGAGCATGTGGGGAGGGGACAGAGATGCCTTGATTTCACTGTGCTGTGATAGAGAGTTCTCCGGCCTTCAAGCCAGGGCAGCTGGGATTTATGACCCAGTTCTACCTCCTGCTTGCTGGGTGTGAGGCCTGTAAAGGAAGGATAAGGTATCATTTGGGAATCTCTTCAGCTGAAAACACAGAACACTCAATCAAAGGTGGCTTAGCACTTAAGACATTAGGTTCTATCACTTACAAAGAAACCTGAAGGCAGCTCCTGTAGGACAGACAGTGCAGGAGCTCAGCAATGTCTTCAAGGATCCAGACCCTTTCCATTATTTTTCTTTGCTATCCTCAGTATACAAGCTTTTCATTATTAGGCTGGTCAAGTCAGGGCCCCAAGATGACCACCTCTGCTAAAAAAAGAATGCTTCACATAATCGTAGCCAGAGCAGAAAGACAAGGAGTGGGGGCAGTGGGACATCTCTTACAAGGCTCTATCTTGTGTGGGAAGAAACCTTTTCCCAAAAGTTCCCCTTATATCTTGTTTACCAGACTGGGTCATCTCTGCATACACAGCCACCTGGTTAATGGTTTTGATATGAAGTTTCTCTCAAAAGCTCCTGTTAATGCAGGAATATTTGGAAGTAAAATTATAAGGTTATGAGAACTGTAACCTAATCCATCCGTCCTACTTTGAATGAACTGACTGGGTGGTAGGGGCATGGCTGGAGAATGTAGGTTACTGGGTGTGTGCCCTGAAGGGGTGCTTCTTCCTGCGGTTTCTCCCCACTGCTCCGCTTCCTGACCCCAGTATGAACTGGGCAGTTTTCCTCCACAGGGCCCCCATGATGTACTACCTCACTTTTGGGCCCAAAGCAATGAAACCATGAGTCCTAAATAAACTTTTCCTCCTGTAAATTGCTCTTATTAGGTGTTTTGGTCACTATGAGGTAAAAGCTGACTAAAATGTCCCTATCAATCCTTGATTTAGTGTGGGTGGGGTTGGGACTTCTTCACTGTAACTATTTAATAACTATGTCTGCCATAGGTCATATCTATCTTTCAGGCTACCAAGGTAGTTGGCATTTGAGATAATACATATAAAATTGTTAATATTTTGCCTAGCCTACCTCAGGAATGCATCAAATGAGCATCATCATTATTATATCTGCTTTTTAATTATTAGCATTTTTCTATAGTCCTTTATTTTACTGTGAACATTTGGATATAGTTGTAATCAATATATCAAATTTTGGGCTCTGCATTTATTGCACTTATATTTATAGGAGAGACATTTCTGAAGTTTCTGCATAAACTCAATAAAACTTCTTCTAAAATAACTGCATTAAATTTCCAAAATGACCACCTTACAATTTAATTATCTTTACGTAGATAGGATGCTGTCAGTTTTTTTATTACATCTTTGCATGTATAAAATTTTCTATATTTTAGATTGACTATTTAATATAGATTCCAGGAACAATATCATTCAGTCAAAGGCAACTATTCCTTTTTCTGCCTAGGCTGACAGGCAAACTACGTTGCTCAATCTCCTTTGTGGCTAGATATGACCAGACTTAATTCTTGCCAGGAGGAGATGGGTGTACTTGATATATCCACTTTTGTACCTGATCCAAAAGCCTATGAATCCTCCTTTCTCCCTTGCCTCTTGGTTGTCAGTGGCCTGGATGACTTTGGGAGAATGAGGGCAGAACCTGAAACAGTCTTAGGCCCTGGATGCCCAGAGCAGAACCTTCACTCCAACTGCATAGTTGCTGATTAGAATTGGCATGAGCAAGAGAGAAAGTTCTAATGTGTTAAGCCAGAGGAGATTTGAGGAGTTATCTGCTATAGCTGTTGTTGTTACCACAGCTAATACAGAGATTAGTACCTTAAAATGTTAACTACTGCCATGAACAAGGCATAAATCTGCTTTTATTTATATCTGCTCTCTGCAATAATCAACCTTTCGAAATAAAAGTATTGATTTAAATAATTTGATTTAAATTTAAGAAAACCATTAAAATAATTGAGATGAAACTAACAGGAACACAGGAAGAAAACAAATCCACAAATAGGCAAATTGTCTGGAATATCCATAATTTATGTTGACATAAATTAATAAAAATTATGTATCACAATAATTTGTAAGCAATGAACATATTTAATCACTTTAGTTTGAGGCTATTAGGTAATGAATTAATAAGTTATTCTTAAGTCTTGCTGAGTGTTTCTTATTTAAAGCAGTGCAATATCCCATGTTTGGAGTACTGTATAGTCATGTGAGCAGCCAATCTGGGATATACCAGGGATTTTAGTAAGCCTAGTCTGCATCCCCAAAGTGAACCCTTTGAAGCTGTGTTCAGATCTATTCCCAAAGGAAATTAATTTGATTTAGAAATTTGTGTAAGATAAAGGGTCCCAGGGAGACTAGTTGAGAACTTCTGTTGCAGGCTGAAACCTTTTTTTTTTTTTTTTTGTAGGAAGCAAAGCCCTAAAAGATAGTTGGAGTAACTCAGATTGTCAGGGAACTTATTTGGGGGACAGAAATGCCTGGATCTCTTGGCATATAGTTAAATAAGCATGCTCAATACCTCTAAGCCAGCCAAGTCTTTTCCAACTGCTAATTGAGGAAAATATAGAGGAAGGTATAACTCTGTGCTTGGCCCAGAGTAAGCACTCTGATGCTGCTGCTGATAACCAGGTTACTGGACTTGTCTGGTAGTGTTGACTTTCAATTTCTGATAGCAGGGAATCAAACCTGGGTTTAAATTGTGTTTCCTACCAGGCCAGGGTCTGGTGGCTCTCCCCTGGTCTTCATAAGGAACTGAGACCAAAGCACTTGAGTTTAACCCAGGAGCTTCACAAGGATGTGAATTATAGTACTTTCTGTTTTAGAAGAAATATCAGATGTGACTTAACCCTTTCTTTACTGTGCTAGTTAAATGAATTATTATACAGGTTGAGCATCCCTGAAAATCTGAAATCTGAAATGCTTCAAAATCTGAAACTTTTTGAGAGCTGACATGTCACCACTAGTGGAAAAGTCCACATCTGACCTCATGTGATGGGTCACTGTCAAAATGCAGGTGCCTTAAAAATATATAAAATTACCTCCAATTAAGTGTTTTAAGGTTTATATGAAACAAATGAATTTTGTGTCTAGGCTTGGATCCTATCCCCAAGAAATCTCATTATGTATGTGTAAACATTCCAAATACATGTGTGTATATATATTTGTGTGTGTGTGTGTGTGTGTGTACGTGTGTATCTCCAAAATCTGAAACACTTCTGGTCCCAAGCACTTCAGAAAAGGGATACTCAACCTATATGGAATAGCATGTGATCAGGTAAAAAAATGAGGTAGATCTTTGTGTGCTCACTAGGAACATCTCTGGGAAATGCTCTTAAATGAGATAAGCAAATTTTAAGCTATATATGAAATGATACATCATTTATGAAAAAATTGAGTACTAGGAAAATCCTCCCAAATTTGGTTGAATTCATATGACTAAATATGTATGTATAAATATGTTTAAATATTATATATTTATAATATACAAAATATAAATTTTTAATTATTTTTTTTTGCAGTGCTGGGATTGAATTTAAGGGCCTCACACATGCTAGGCAAGTGTTCCACTACTGAGTTGCACGCACAACCCTCCAATTAAATAATTTAAACATTCTTCTTTGCTTTTTCTGTTTGAAAAATCACTAGTGTTTCAGATTTCTCCTCCTTTTCCCCTTCTGGTGACTATATGTGGGGGCACTTGCCAGGCCCTTGTACTGAGGATGGGGAATGGTCTCTGGGGTCCCTTGGTGCTCATAGGTCTTTTCTTAATCCTTGCCAATCTATGTAGAGATACTGTCCCTTATATTTCTGGTCACTGGTCACCCTACTGAAATCTGTGGACAAATTCGGCTATTGATGAACCCTTGATTTCTTCCAGCTTAGTTGGGGCCCTGTAGTCCTCCTTGTGTGCTGAGTTCTGGGTGACCCTTGAAGTCTGTGATCCTAACTGGTCCCTAGTTGGGAGACTGACCCTGATACTCCATGATGCAGGGTCACTGGGCTTGTTACAACATCTGCTTTGGGCTTGCTGACCATACCACCACTTACTCTTCACGGGAACATGGAACTTGTGAACTTTTAGGTTATCACACTGCAGCTGTTATGGTTTGGATATTAAGTGTCCCTCCAAAGCTCTGTGCCAATGCAGGAATGTTTAGAGGTGAAACAATTGGATTGTAAGAACTGTAATCTAATCGTTCCATCCTAGTTTGAATTGACTGACTGGGTGGTAACTGTAGGCAGAGGCAGCATGGCTGGAGGAGGTGATTCGCTGGGGTGAACCCTGGAAGGGTGCATCTTCCCTGCATTCTCTTCCCCTCTCTGTGCATCCTGGTGGCCAGAGTGATGCAGCATTCTTCCGCTACATCCTTCTGCCATGATTTTCTGCCTCACCTTGGCCCAGAGCAATGGACTCAGCTGACCACAGATGAAACCTCTGAATCTGGGAGCCAAAATGAGCTTTTACTTCTCTAAGTTGTTCTTTTCAGGTATTTTGGTCACAGAGATGCCAAGCTGGCTAACACAGCAGTCAAGGGAGCTCCTGAGCTCAGAACTTCCTTTTCTTAAACATGTTACCATTGAGGGGGTTTCCTTTGAGTGTCCCATTTTAGGAAGTGGGAAAAAGTCCCTCAACCCTAAGCTTAGCTTTCTTTTCCAGCTGTCTAATGCATTTCTTTCTCCAGGATTTTCACCGGGAGGGGAATATTCACCATACACATCTTTACCTCCTGTTCTTCCTACTGAATGTCTTTCTCCTCTTCATCTTTTCTTTAACTGGAGGGGACAGACTTTGTCTTTCCTCTATATGATAAGTTAGAGTTTGCTTTAGTAAAGCATGTAATAAACTCATGATCTGGGGGACAATGATGAATCTTGGACTACTAAAGAGGCTAAAATAAATGGGAAAAAAGTTTTGTCTTTCAACAATAAAGCCTAGTATTAAAAGTACTATACTTAATCAATTTGAAGATACCATGATGGTAAGATACACTATTTTTTTTGTAACACTAAGACTATAACACAGCACCTTAATGATAATCCTCTATAGAGCATGAATCAATTGTACCAGCCTTTTGTTGCAGTGAAATGTCTTTTATCTACATTGAAAGACTTGGACTTTCTCTTGCATTTAGTTACAATTGTTGGCAAGTGATTAACAATTATTTTGAAAGTATCTTGGTAAAAAATATAAGACAATTTCAAGAACACTAGACTAACTCCCTTTCTTAGAACACTTGATTGTCCAACAAAATATGAATTGCAATCACTTATCTAACCACGAATATTTGTTTCTCTTATGCTAAAATCATTGTTTTGTTTTTGTGCCTTTCTGTATATGCAATGATTTCTAATCCAATGACATATCATTGCGTAATTTTAAAAGACAATTTATATTGCAATAAAACTTGACCTGGAAGAAAACAATCAGATTTCGGAGGCAGAGGATCATGAGATGGGTGTTTGAGGTGCTTTGGATGGTGGCCACTGGAAGCAGAGGTTACAATGTTATCCCACCTAACTTGGTGGATAATAGAAGCCTCAGTAGTTCGTGTCTTTGAAGAAAGACTGGAGAAGAATAAAGGTCAACCAAAGGCAGGCCGTTTGCTTTATCTATCCTAGGACAGTTGGGCTTGGTCCTATCACCTATAAGTGTGGCTAGAGTTCATTTTAACTAAGATGAGGGAATTGCAAAGAGATAGCCTTGACTTGGATAGAGGTGTGCTTCAACATTTGTCTTCTTGCTGGTAGATTCTCATTGCATAGACCAGTCTTTGCTTCTTTTCTTCCTTATCATTGGGAAGAGAAGGAGAGGAGTACATCCTATATTTGTTATTTCCTGAACAGAACCCAAGTGAAATTTGTTCATATATTTTTATAATTTTTGCTTAACAAATCAATTAGTAAGAATTAATATGGATACTGAAAAAATTCTCACATAATTGTGGCAGGCAGAATAATAGTCTACAAAAATGCCAAGTCTTATTCTTCAGAACTATGAATATCTTACCTTGTATGCAAAGGGGACTTGAATGTAGGCTAAGCACCTTGAGATAGGAGATTATCCTGGATTATCTGAGTGATCTCAACCTAAACACATGGGTCCTAAAGTGACCTGTCCAGGCTGTAGTCAGAAGCATATGTGATTATGGAAGAATGCTGAGGCTGCAATATTTCTGGCTTTAAAGACAGAGGAAGGGGACCTACAGCCAAGGAATGTGTTCTCAAAAAGACAATTACAAAGTTTGTTCTCTAGAACCTCCAGAAAGAAAGGTAGCCTTGCTGACACCTTGATTTTAGTCCAGTAAAATCTATGTTTGACTTCTAATCAGCAGACCTATAAGACGATAACTTTATATTGTTTAAGCCAACAGATTTGCCATAATTTATTTTAATAGACATAGAACACAAATACAATAATGATCTATAATTAATAATTTATTCTAACATACTCTGTAAAAACAATGCTTCGATAATTTTGCATCCACTGTCTTTCTTGTTCAAGACTAAAGATTCTACTGGGTCACTTACTAGTTAATTCCCAGAGCTGGCATAGTCTAGATGTGAGGGCAGTTAATATCCCTAAGCGGGGGGTGGGGGGGGTTCTTCACCAATGGGGAATGAGAGTGGGTGCATGAGTCCCATGTCCTGTGGTTGGATATTATGGGGCATGTTTCATGTGGCATGTTTCAAGCTTTAACACTCAGTTTCTCCCCAAGGTCAGTCCCTAAACCCCATATTGAGCTAAAGATCCTTCACCTGGGGTTCTACTCTATGCATACCTTTTTTGTTGTTGTTATTTTTATTCCCATGCTGAGTTGAAGTTTTCTCTAGATGTATGTCTTTCCTACTAACCATAACATCCCTGTTTGACTTCTCAGCCCTTCCATCACCTGTATTAAATTTCCTCTCTTTGAAGTACTAGAATGGTTTCAGTTCTCCTGGCTGTTCATGACTGATCCAACCTCCAAGGGAGGCAGGCACTATTTATAATCCATTTAGGAGTGAGGAAGCTGAGGCTTGGGAAGGTAGAGTGACAAACTCCATGTTTAATAGCAGTGAGCCAGAAGCTGAGTGTTAAAGGTTAAAGGTTTTGTTGCAAGGAAACATCAGAAGGATTTAGGAACCATCAGAAAGTTTTGAGCAGCTGGCAGGCATGATCAGATTTGCATATGAAGGATGGATCTAGAAGAGCCAAGAGATCTGAGCCTGCCATGTTAAAAGCCCTGATAGAAGGTTGCTCCCTACCTGGAGTGAGTATCTTAGTCTCTTCAGACTGCTACAACACAATATCAAAGACTGAGTGACCGTATCAGTTGGAAATGGAACTTAGATCGAGGAAACTGAGTTTGATCCTGTTGGAGGTGGAGATTAGCAAAGGCTTCATTCAGAAATGGATGATCAGAGCTGTGTTTTAGAAAGGGCACTCTGGAAGGATCATTCTCCATCTCAACAAATCTGCTTAGTTCTCGTGCAGATCTAAGTTTTAAAGAGGATCAAAAATGCCTTTTTAATTCTAGCTACTTGCCAGGCAGAGACAGGGAGGTCAAGGAGTTCAAGGGGAGCCCGGGTAACATGGGGAGAACCGCCCGCCCAAAAAAAATCTAAAAAAAAATTTCTTCATTGATATTCTTTCTGTTCTTTTAATTGTGGGCTATATTGTTTTGCAGATTTAGTTAATAATCATTTCATTAGTGAAATGTCTACTGTACCTCAAACCCAATTTATGGCCACATTACCAACTAAATCCCTTTTAACCCTGCATGTTCTGTGATCATTTGCAAATTTGTTCCTCATGGTTCCTTGGGTGAAAGTGTGTATCAGATGTACAAAATGAATTTGTAATATATAGATTATTTACTCTACATGTATACCTAAATAAGTGAGGTCAAATTATGTTTTGTAGTTTCCATATATGAGAGAAAACACATGATACTTTTTTTTCCTGAGACTCTTATTTTGCTCAAAATTGTGGTTTCTAGCTCCATCCATTTTGTGAAACTGTCATAATCTCATTCTTCTTTGTGGCTGAAAAACACTCCATTCTGTATAAACATTCTGTATAAACCTGTTATGTTTTAGATGTGAAGTGTCTCCCAAAAGCTCATGTGTGAAACAATGCAAGAATGTTTAGAGGTGAAATAACTGGGTTATGATATGAGAGCATTAACCCAACCAATCAATTAATCCCCTAGTGCAAACTGAAAGTGGGTAGGGTTTGGCAGGAGGAGGTGGGTCCCTGGGGCCATGCCTTTGGGGTATATATTTTGTATCTGGCAGTGGAGTCTCTTTCTCTCTGCTTTCTGATCATCATGTGAGGTACTTCCCTCCACCATACTCTTCTGCCATGATGTTCTGCCACCTTGAGTCCTGAGGACTGGAGCTGACTTTCTATGGACTGAAACCTCTGAAATTGTGAGCTCCCAAATAAACTTTTCCTTCTCTATGTTGTTCTTATCAGGTATTCTGGTCACAGCATTGAAAAAATAAGCTGACTAAAACAATGCCGCATTTTCTTTATGCATTTATCTTTTGATGGACACCTAGGCTGGTTTTGTAACTTGGGTATTGTTGACATTCTTTTTTTACTTGGTTACCAGAAGACTGAAAACTCCAGTTTGTCACCGATTGTTCCTTCTCTTTCTCCTTAATGACTGTTTTGCTGTCCCCTCCCTCCCTTCTTCCTCTCCTTTCTTTCTTTCAGACCTCATCTTTCCTCACCTGTTCCCATTTTGGATTGGCCAAGTTCTAAGTCCTCAATCTTCTTCTTACTCCGTTGGTGATCTCAGGCTGTATCATAGTTTTAAGTGCCAACTGTATGTTCTAACTCCAAATTCATATCTCCATTCAAGATCTTTCTTAAAAACTCTAGACTTAATGTGTTCAATTCTCTACTTGGTATTTATACTTACATGTAAAATAGGCATCTCAAATTCAGGGTCCAAAGCTGACCTCTTGCTTTTTTTTCCCCTAAGGCAGCTCCACTTGGGTTAAAATTCTCACATTCTTTTTTCCCTTTAATTAATTTTTTTAAAAAGCTTTATTGAGCTATAATTTACACATAATAAGGTTTACTTTTTCAAAGTATACAATTGAATGGTTTTTAGTATACTTACAGAATTGTATAGCCATTACTATAACCTAATTTTAGGACATTTTCATCATCCTAAAAAGTAATCTTATACCTATTAGTAATCTTATACCTATAACTCCACATTTAATGACCATCTTTCCACCTGAGTCTATTTTTTCCCTTTGTTTTCAATCATATGGTCATTTTGTGTGCTTTTTCAAATACGTGTTAAATATTGTATATGAAAACTCATTCTAGATAAATTTCAAACTCTCTGTAATGATATCTTATTCTTGAGAGATTTTTGGCACACAGCTAGCACTGGCATTAGCAATGGAAACCAGTTTGAATGATTCAAATCTGGACTAGGCTATTTATGATTCATTCTTATCTCAGAGTATAGCTTTTTGGTGTCACTCATAAAAATCTGTTATATTTACCAGTGTCTCTTTTCCTGTGTACCTTGAATCTTCCTGCCCCATTAATTTGTTAAAGTTGAGGGAAGAAACACATCTTTCCTTCTACCATTTTACCTTTAGTATTTAGAGTTTGTGAATTAAACTGACAAAAAACAGAATAACAGGAGAAAAAGTTTGTTTACATGTGCAAAGCATATATACACAGGAGTGCTCCATGATGAGTAACAAAGGGGAGGTTAGAATTTGGGGCACATATATCAAACTTAATAGGGAAAAGAAAGGGGAGAAGAGGCTCCTATGGGAAGAACAAATAGGTTTCTTTATAAAAGACAAATGGATTTTTAGGAAAACAAATGTAGTGTAAGAAAGTTTGTGATGTTTAATCTTTCTGTCACCTTCATGGCTATTAAGTTTCATGAAGTGGGAATTTGTGGTAGATTTACACGAGTAAATCTACCCAGGTCTCTTTCCTGGGAATAGACCCCCTGAGAAGGAAATTTATGGCAGTTTTTGTTTCCTCAGAAACTTTTGCTTTTGGTCACATTAGAAAATCTCTGAGAAATCTTCTTTCTGTATTTATTGAATCTCAATTATGATTTGCTGAAATAAAACCATCTTTATATCATCAACTCTAATTTTCTGAGTGGGACCCCATGACCTCTTTGTTCAGCTGAACTCAGTTTCTCAGATGCTGCTTTTAGGATCAGAAAATTTGGTAAAACAGCCTCAAATGCTTCCCTGGATTTTGCTTTTATAATCCTCCATCTACAGAGATCTCTAATGCCTTTCAATAGATTAAAAAATGTTCCATCCAGCTTTTCTAGTTGTTCTCTGCAGGAGAGTTGGTTTAAAAATAGCTTACTCTGTCAATGCAAGAAGAAAACTCAGGGGAGGAAAAGTCCACAAACAGTTCTCAGGCCTGTCATGCCTCTGTATACCTCCAGTTATTAGCAGTCCCCCAGTCTACAACCTTTAGATGGTGGAATATGTTGTTTGAGTTCAGTCCAGAGTGTCCCTGGCTCAAGTCAGCTGGAGGTTTTAAAAAAAAAAAAAAAAAAAAAAAATATATATATATATATATATATATATATATCTCCTTAGCTTCATTTAGTAATAACCAGGACCTTCTCTGATTAACCTCCCACTGTAATGTTACAAAACAAAGAATGGGCCTTATGAAACTACTCTGTCCTACTTGCAGAGTTGAACAAGCAGGCCAAACACCACACTGTGGGAGTTGTCAGGTGGTTCTCTCCATCTTCTCAGAGGGAGACCTTTACTCCACTTTTACCTCTGCTTTTTTCTCATTCCTCTATCTCTACTGGCTGCAAGACTCTGGATGCTTAATATGTGTGGCTTTTAAATACTTCTTTAATTCTATCATTATTTCCAGATCTGTTTTTCTCTTGAATGTGGACCCATTCTCATAGACACATTTTAGATATGATTAATAAATCATTTTGGAAATTATCATTCAGTTTCTCATAAGATCTGATTTGTGACTTGGTTGTATTTGTTACTTTTTAAAATATCTATTGGAAACCGATTGCTTTGAAATGAATGAACTTTTCCCCCACTGTACTTGGCTTTTGAAAATGGCATTGTCCAGGCCACCTAGTTCTGTTCTAATTGCTCAGAAAACTTTTCATATTGTTAACTATCATGTTTAAAATTAAGTAGGACGATGTAATTAGGTTTGAACTTTTCCACATCTCCATCAGATTTTGTAATCTATATTTGGTCCGTTTTCTTTTCTATACATCACACAAATAATTCAAAGTTACAGATCTAATAATTGATAAGTATTAAACAATTTACACTATAACATATTCCTTTTAAAAAATAAAATCTTCCAGTACATTTTTTCCCCAAATACCTTTATTTTGATAGAAACAATAATTAATTATTGTTAATTAATTACTCATCATGTTTCACTTCTTCTTTTAAGTTATGTCTCTGGTTTAAACTCATTCCCTGTGGGGTGAGGCTATCCTCAAAATCTGAAATGATCTTGTGTGTCTGGATTCTGAATATGTCTTTGGTTTAATGATATGCTTCAAATAGGGTTGTATGGTAAATGTGTTCTGCTTATCAATGACCTTTTGTTTTCTTAAGTTTAAAATGAATACATTTGAACTTAATCATTGGGTTAAATGTTTTACCTGTATTATCCTGTTCCATTACAATTATTATTTACTCTAATTTACAAATGAGGAAACTAAGATTCTAAGATATGTCTTGTTTAAGCTAGATGAAAGGTCCTAACTGGAGAATGGTAGGACTAAAGCCCAGGCATTTCAGCTCTAGAGTCTTCATATTGTGCTGTGTTGCAAGCATTTTTCTTTAATTTGTGGAAATTTGTCTTTATGTTTTGCTATCACCACCCTCATAACCCTCTCCCTCTTTCACTAAAGTGAGTTGCATAAAACAGTGAAGGAGTCTTAAAGGTTAACACAAATCTTATTCATATGAATATCCAAACATTAAAGGAAAAAAAAAAGAATGGCAGAAAGATTGACAGCATATCTACAATTTCAGAATATCCAAACCAGATAAAAATTACAACAAGAGTAGTATTAACTTCCAAAAAGAAAAACCAAGCAGTTACTATGAGAAAGATAACTACTAGTATGCTCAAAGACTATTCAGGTCTTTAGGTGAACAAAAGTGTCTTTGAAGCAATAAAGTGTAATTTTTTCAGAACAAAAAATAGGTTTTAATAACAGTGCATCTCTAAAGGAATACCAAATCATAGCTAAAATGTACAAATTATGATAATGCAAAAGAAATTGATTCTTGCCTGTAACAATTCCCTATTGAGCACTTCCTATTAAGTTCTAGATTTGGGGGTTGCCAGACTGAACAAAACTGCATTTATATAAAGAAAACATAAAATATGGGCTAGAATTTCTATTGAATATAATAGAATGGATATTCCTTAATATCTAGCTTGTGAAGTTCAGTTGTATGAAATACAGAGAGCCCATAGGATTTGAAGATTCAAAAACCTTTAAAAGAAATTTTCAGAAAATATTTTGGGAAATGCTGTCCTTTCATTTAGGGAGCATATCCTACATTTAAAATATTTCAAAAGTTAAATTCTGCACTTTTGGAAACTTTCCTTTAAAAAAAATATGCTGTTTCCTTCATCTGTTCTCTTTACATTTCATATAAGTTTGTTTCCTGAAATCTTACGTTTTAAACTACAGTTTCATAGAGAGAAGCTTTTTTTTTCCTGGTTGCCAACTAATATTTTCTTCCTCATACTTGAGCTTCAACATTATTGTGAGTAGAATATAAAATGTGTGATTCTAATGCTGTAATTAAGGTGCTTATCTTTGGAGAAAAACCATTGATTTGGCAATAAAATTCTCATAATAATAACTATCTTTCAGTAGATAGTGGACAAAACACTTTCTTTGTCTTTCAAGGTCCCAATGTCCTTGCTTTCCTGAAGTAAATTTCCTTTTCCATTTTAATGGCTTGATATATTTGATATATTGTAGCAAAGTGCCTTTTTGTGTATAATCTATCTAATGCAATGCTTATTTTTTGTTGTTGTTTCTTACCAATGTAATGACATCATTAAGATTTTCCCTTAACCTGCTTAAGTGCACTACCTAATTGAGAGCACAAGGAATGGTTTCATGGAAAAAGAGTCTCTGACAGTTGAATTGGCAATCAGTTGTTTTTAGTAAATTCCTTCTTTACCAAATAAATTTTTATGATTCTCATATATCCAGACAGGAGAGATACAGGAAACAGCCTGAGCTTTCTGAAGGATGGGAACTTTAAACTATTCAAGGTAGTAAAATATATGATTGTATGTTGTTATATATTATGTGATTTAACTTTATTACTCAGTATATGGTAAGGGTCCTGTTTTGGCCTGGCATCTTCTGGTTCCTTACTTTAAACTGCAACTTGAGAGCCTGATGTTATTCCAGGATCAGATTTTAAAGACAACACAGAGACAAAAGCAAAAGGGATGGAACAAATCCCTGAAAAAATTTCACAGAATATGGTCCATAGAGGGACATCATCAGTATTGCCTCAGAGCTTATTTGAAGTGCAAATGTGGGTCTATTGAGTCAGAATCTATGCTGGTGTCCTAACCTAATTAGAATAAGTTATACTCTATGGACATTTAATATATCAAAATATACTCTAATGTTGTGTATATCTAAGAAGAACATCAAAAAAGGAAAGAAAAAGAAAAAGAGAAAGAGGAGAAAGAGAAAGAGAAAGAGTCTGTGCTGGCGGGGGGCCTAGGAATCTGGTTTTAACAAGCTCTCTGGGTTGTTGGGAGGTACACTCAATTTCAGAGTCTCTGCTGCATTCTTGACCCATCTCTCCTTGCCTGGCAGAGAGCTTGATGGTTATCTTTATGGCAAATTGGTTTGTAGGCTCAGATATGTAGACATTCCTATTGTTCCAGAAACTTAAACTTGAGCACAGAATTAAGTCAATATAGAATTTGTCTTATTCTGTTTTATATATAACAAAGGAACAGAAATTTATAAAGAACAGAAATGTATTTTCTCACAGTTCTGGAGGCTGGGAAATCTGAAATCAAGAAACTGGCAAATTCAGTATCTGATGAGGGCTGCCATTTGCTTCCAAGATGGGACTTTGATGTTTTACATGGTGGAAAGTTGAAGGGCCAAAAGGGATGAATGATCTCTGTCAAGCCCTTTAATAACAGTGTTAATCCATCCACAATGGCAGATCTAACACCTCTCAAAATTTCCCCACTTTCTGCTGAATTGAGGATTAAGATTTCAACAGATGATTATAGTAAATTATATTCACAAAACATGCTATTGTATTTTATGAGCAATTTGAGTTTTTTTTTTCTCCAAAGATTTGTTACTTTTGGCATCTAGTTGTCCTGTAATCTAATCTTGGCATAATATATAATCCCACACTATCTTATTGTTGCAACATCATGATATACTAAAAGTGTTAAAGTTTTCTAGTTCAGTGCAACATTTCTAGTTAAACTGAAGAGTGAAGGGAAGATGTTGAAAAAACCAGAATTGTTGACAAATTTCCAAAGTATATATTTCCCTTGGATTTATTTAGTAGACTAGAACAAAAATGATAGATACTTTTATTCAGTAATTTGAGACCTCAACGTGTTTCAAGATGAAAATTATGGATATTACTATTATCAATAAAGAATATTGATATTAATGGGCTAAATCTGTAATGATCAGGAAATAGTTCAAGGGTAGCAAGTGGCTTACCAATGAGGGACTAGGAGGGCTGGGGATTATTTGCTGGGAGGAGTCTTCTGTTCTTGATATTAGTAGAACTGACAGTTCAAAGGAAAGTGATATTTAAAAACAGGCCAACTTCAAGTTTGTTTTTTCATTGTTCTTAGATTTTTTTCAGAACATATACCCCCTGTGACCTGTACCCATGACAGACCACTCCCATGGTCCCATCCTTGGTACACCAGTGGGATCCAGAGTCTTAGAGAGACTAATAGAATGAACATCTGTCTATCTGGCTTTCTCAAATGTAATATTTTGCCAGTCACTTTAGATTAATCTGATGAAGAAGATTTGGTTGAAACCCCTGTGTACTTTTCCTCCTTTGTTCTCTCCTAAGTGATAGCCACTGTGTTAAATGTAATTTTCTCCATTTCTATGCTTATTGTTATCTTTTATTACACATGTGTGGATTCAAAAATAATATGACCTGTGTATATACATAAACAATATATATTATTTTTAATTCAGCTTTTAATTTTAGGATAATTGTATATTCGCATGCAGTGGTAAGAAATGATACAGAAATTTCTGTGCCCTTTACCCAGGTTTTCTAGATAGTAACATCTTCCTGAATTACAGACAGTGTAATTATCACAACCAGGATATTGACACAGATAATAGGGAAAACACGGAACATTTCCACCACTAAAAGAATCCCTTGTGTTTTGTTTCACAGCCACACCTAACTTTCTTCCTGCCCCACCTATTCTTTAACCACCGGTAACTACTGATTTATTCTCATCTCTGTAATTTTGACATTTCAAAAATGTTATAAAAATGTAATTTGTAAGTAATTTTTAAGATTTGTGCTTTTTACAACATAATACTCTGGCTATTCATTCAGGCTGTTTCATATATCAATAGTTCATTCCTTTTTATTGATGGGTGGTGTTCCATGGTATGGCTATACCACAGTTTGTTTAACGATACATCACTTATTTACAGTTTTTGACTATTGTGAATAAAACAACCATAAACATTTATGTATAGATTTTTTTGTGAACATATCTTCCTTTTTCTGGGATAAATTTCCAGGAGTTTATTTTATTTTTTTATTTATTTATTTTTTAATTTCCAGGAGTTTAATGCTGGGTCATTTTGTAAATCTAATACCCTGTCTTATTTAAACAATAATCCCCATAACACCTGGAAACCACTATTCTGCTTTTCTCTCTCTGTGGTTTTGACTATTATAAGTACCTTACATAAGTGGATTCATTCATCACTTCTCAGTCTTTGGCTAGGATAAAATAAAGTATCTGCTCTTATCAGTTTAAATAGAATAATTTTGTACTATTTGTTTTGTGACTATATTATATAACTTGGCACAACGTCCTCCAGTTTCACCCATGCTACAGCATACGTCAGAATTTTCTTTCTTTTTAAAGCTGAATAATATTTCATTGACTGTCTTCATCACATTTTGCTCATTCATTCATCTATCAGTGGTGAACACTTGAATTGCTTCCATGTTTTAGCTATTCTGAATAATACTGATATAAACACGCATATGCAAAGAACAGTTTGAGTCCCAGATTTAAATTCTTTTTCGGTATATGTTGTATTAGTGCTCCATCACTATCATGAAACACATAAAGCCATTAACTTAAAAAGAGAAAAGGTTTATTTTGGATCATGGTTCTGGACATTCTAGTCCAAGATCAAATGGTCCATTTCTTAAGGTCTTTAGTAAGGGCACAACACAATGGTGGGAGCACTTCATGGAGCAAACCACTCACTTCATAAGTCAGGGAGCAGAGGGAGGAAGAAGAGACTGGGGTTCCACAATCCCCTTTGCAGACATGCTTCCAGTGACTTAAGGACCTCCCATTAGACCACACCTCCTGAAGATTCCCACCCTCACAGCATCACCCTGGGACCAAGCCTTTTACATATGTGTCTTTGGAGGATGCAACATCCAAACTATAGCACATGCCAAGAAGTTGAGTTTCTGTATCATATGGCAATTCTATTTTTAATATTTTGAGAAATTATCATACTGTTTTCCATAGAAGCTGTACCATTTTTCATTCCCAACAGTGGTCAAGGTTTTTAATTCTCCAGCATCCTCCACAAAAAACTTGTTACTTTCTGTCTTTTAAAAAATACTAACTATCCTAATGGATAGGAGGTTACGTAACTCATTGTAGTTATGACTTGCATTTTGCTAAAAATTAGTATGTGGGGTATCTTTTCATGTGCTTATTGGCCATTTACTTCTGTGGAAAAATGTCTATTTAAGTCCTGTACCCATTTTTTAACTGGGTTGTTTGTTTTTATGTTGTTGAATTTTAGGAGTTCTCAACGTATTCTGGAAATTAAACCCTTATCGACTATGACTTACAAATATTTTCTCCCATTTTGTGTGTTGCTTTTTTTTTTTTACCTTGTTGATTGTATGTGTGTATGTTTCTGGGGATTGAACTCTCAGGGGTACTTGACCACTGAACTACATCTCTAGCCCTTTTAATTTTGAATTTTGAGATAAGGTCTTGCTAAGTTGCTCAGACTGGCCTGGAATTTGTGAAAATCTGCCTCAGTCTCCCAAGTATCTGGGATTACAGGCATGTGTCACTGCATCTGGCTTTGATAATGTTTTTGATGCTTAAAATTTAAAAATTTTCATGAAATCCAGGTCTCCTATTTTTCTTTTGTTAACTATGTATTGGTATTATATCTAAGAAATCATTACCAAATTCAATATCATGAAGATTGTGTTCTGTTTTCTTCTAAGAATTCCATAGTTTTAGGTTTCACAGTTAGAGACTTTATTCATTTTGGGTTAATTCTTGCATAAGGTATTGAACAAGAGTCCAATTCATTATTTTGCATGAGGATATCCATTTTTTCCAGTACCATTTGTTGAAAAGACAGTACTTTCCCTTTTGAATGGTCTTGGAACCCTTGGAAAAAAATCATTTGACCAAATATGTGTTTATTTTTATTCTGTTTCATTAATCTATATTTCTGTCTCTAAGGCAGTACAGTTTTGACTGCCAAAGCTTTGTAACAAGTTTGATATTAGGAAGTGTGAGTCTTCTAACTTTATTCTTAATTTTCAATATTTATTGGCTTATTCTGGGTCCCTTGAGATATCATGTAAATTTTGGAACTAGTTTTTCTATTTCTGCAAAAACAACCATTGGGATTTTGTTTTTAAAGAGAGAGAGAGAGAGGAGAGAGAGAGAGAGAGAGAGAATTTTTTAATATTTATTTTTCAGTTTTTGGTGGACACAACATCTTTATTTTATTTTATATGGTGCTGAGGATCGAACCCAGCGCCCAGCACATGCCAGGCTAGCGCGTTACCGCTTGAGCCACATCCCCAGCCCCCATTGGGATTTTGATAGGGATTACACTGAGTCTAAAGATTGAATTGGAAAATATTTTAATTCTTCTTCTTTTCTCTCTTCCTTTGTTTCTTTTCTTTCCTTCCCCCGCCCCCTGCAGTGCTGGTCACTAAACCCAGGACCTCATGCATGCTAAGCAAGTGCTTACCTCCATTCCCAGCCTCAGTTTTTAACATCTTAACAGTCTTAAATCTTCCAACCCATGAATATGGGATATATTTCTATTTATTTGTATCTTATTTAATTTGTTTCAGCAATTTTTATAGTTTTCATTGTACTAGTCTTTAATCTCTTTGGTTAATACCTTAATATTTCATTCTTTTTTATTATTATCACAAAATGTTATATTAGTTATAGTGTTATTTCTGCATGTTAAAAAAATAATATTGTTATGGTTTAGATATGGTATCTCCCAAAAGCTCATGTGTGAGATAATGCAAGAAGGTTTGGAAGAGAAATGATTAGGCTATAGCCTTAACCTAATCAGTGAATTAATCCCTGATGAGATTAACTGAGTGGTTATTGGAGGCAGATGGAGTATAGCTGGAGGAAGTGATTCACTGGGGACATGGTTATGGGGTATATATTTTGTGTCTGGAGAGTGGAGTCTCTCTCTCTCTCCTTATTGATCATCATGTGAGCCGCTTCCCTCTGCCACTGTGTTCTGCCATGATGTTCAGTCTCATCTTGGGTCTTTGAGAATGGAGTCTGCTGTCTGTGGATTGAGACCTCTGAAACCGTGAGCCCCTAAATAAACTTTTCCTCCTTACAGTTGTTCTGGTCAGGTTACAGCAGTGAAAAAGCTGACTAAAGCAAATATAAATGATATATATTATAATGTTCATATCTATCTGAAATTTGTTTTTTGCCTTCAAATTTGTGTTTCTAATATTTGTCTATTTTGCTAGAAGTAGGTCTGATTTTAATCTCAGATGTGTGGTTAGAGATGGGAGTGATGACTAAATCAGAGCCATCTGAGGTCATCTCTATGGAGATTTCTTCCTGACATATCAATTTGTTACCTGTAATTGATGTTAATTAGAGGTTTATTTGCCTAATGTCTTTGCTTTTTGGCTTTCTCTAAGGATATTCTATGGTCAGTGTGGTTAGCTCTGGTGCATGACCTCTACATGCATCTCATATTTATACTCCTTGAGTATCATAGTTGTGTTCAGTGCACAATTTAACAACTGAAATATTCATAGTTTTTTTTTTTTTTCTGGAAAACTTTCATTTGTTAGTCTTTGAAAAACCTCAGAGGACACAACTGAACTAAATGGTAGAAAAAACAACAAAGCTAGATGCAGTGATATACACCTATAATCCCAGTGACTCAAGAGGCAGAGGCAAAGGGCTGGGTTTGTGGCTCAGTGCTAGAGCATTTGCCTAGCATATGTGAGGCACTGGGTTCTATTCTCAGCACCATGTAAATAAATAAAATAAAGAGGCAGAGGCAAGAGGATCACAAGTTTGAAGTCAGCCTGGGCATCTTAGCAAGATGTTGTCTCAAAACAGAAAATAAAAAGAGCTGGAGTAGTAGCTCAGTGGTAGAGTACCTCTGAATTCAACTTCCAGTATAAGAAACAAATAAAAAAGCAAAACCAAAGGGGGAAAAAAAAAAACAATCACAACAACAACAACAACAAAAAACCCAGAACATGGAGGCACAGACAGAGGGAAATAGCATGACATGCTTATGGTCTTTGTCGAATTGTGCCCACCCTACAGTGCTGCTGTCACATTAATGAATCCCTCAGGACTGCCCAGGTGAGCACTAAGCCAGGTACTCATGATTTACTAAACTGAGGTCCAGGCACATTTTACAACATCACTAGCTATATATGCGGGTGCTGAGTTAGGCAGAGTTTTAATTGGAAGGCCCTATCCACCATTTTCGTTTTTGTTCTTGCTTTTCTTTGGCTTAGCCAGCAGGCCTCGAACCTGAATGTAAACACCCCAATGTGAGCTGTCCTCTTGGCATTGTGGTCGTGGCCTATATGACCCATCTTTCATCACTTATTCCCTTGCTCCAGAACCTTGTTAGGCAACTCCTGATTCATTACAGAAACCATGTATCAGTAAGCTCGTGGAGGAGACTGATGCCAATTTGCCATTACATGTTGATATTTTTAGAGACACCAAGTTAAGCTGTTCAGTGATAACTTTAGTCCCAATTATCAAATTTCCTGGAGAGACTTTTTTGAGTTGGGTGTTCAGATGTTCCCTAATTTTAAACCTAGGGAAGGTAGGTGTCAATTGTTGCTCACAGTTTGCCCATGCCCACTTGCCCTTTCCACCGTTGTCTGGCTTTCATTGCTGCTTATGCGTCCAGGTTCACATTACCTCCTCCTTCCCTCTCTGTAAGCTAATTGTTCTGTCTTTTGTACTTAAACACCAAGAGTTGGATAGCTTTACTTTCATGTTCTACAGTTGATTTGCTGTTTCTTGTCTTTTTGTTGAAAACTGACTCTTGACCCCTTTTCCTCAGCTGCAGCTTTGGCTCATGATGGTAATGACTGTGGTCTTCTAACCTGGCTGCACTGCCCCCATGTAAATGCCTGGCCCCAAGTTTTTCCTACACTGTCGCTGTTGTCAACGTGCCATGCTTTCTCTGGGCCAGCATAGCCTCAACCAGCTAGGGCTGAGGAGGCATGGCTCTTTGCTAGGTGGGGCTCCCACTTGCCAGTTCACCTCAGGCATCATCCAGTCCACTTTGCTCATTTAGGATGCGAATTTGGCCCATAGGTATTAGAGTTTGCAACACTTGAACAAGCTCACTGGCCTCCACCTGCATGCCTGCAGGCTCTTTACCCACCTGTACTTTGCTGAGTTCTATTTTTTAAACCTGTGCTGTCCTTGTTTTTGCTACTCTGAGTGAGGCACTGCCATCTTTGAGCTGCTGTTAATTTTATTTTCTAGGGTGTGAATCTTTATCAATTTGCACAGAGCACAGATAGTTCTAACTTTGTTGGGAGTAGGGAACACAATCTCTTGTCAGTGTCATGCTCTGTCCAGATGGGTCTTGAAGGAAGGTTGCTGGGTCTTGGATAGTTTAATAAGAGCTTGATAGTTTCTCATGCCTAGATGCATCCTGACTCCTCACAAGGTCTGGGTTGGGGCAGGTTCAAGTGATAGTACCATGCCATTTCTGCATTTTAAAACCAGAGTTCTCTTCCATGTGCTATCCCTCTAATGAAGTCTGGTTTCCTTTAGGATGACTTTCTTTCAGAGGCTCTGAAATTCAATCCTTTCAATTTCATCCTGTTGGCTTTCCCTCCTGCACTTTTTGGTTACCACAGTTTACATATTTCAGGGTCCACTTTTTCACCAGGAAGCTTTTTAGCCTCCACGAAAACTAGGGAATTCAATAAACATGGGGGTGGAGGGGAGTACTTTGTCTTTACCTCCATAGATCTGAAATGTATTTGTCAACTTAACCCCCAGACAAGATGTCTTTGAGTTTCATGAAGTATATCTCCTGGCTCCCCAAAACATGCTGCTTATTCACTTTGGTGACCCCTAAATGCCTGGCCTTGTGCATAATTAGCATTCAATGTATAATTTAATTGAATGAATAAATAGTTGATGGAATAAAGATACATTTAAAGAAAAAAGTTGTTCACTGTCAAGTTGAAGCTGGATTTTGAAAGTTCTCACTCTTCACCTTTACTTTGAGAACATTCCAGATTCTAGTTTAAAATGTTCGAAGGACTTTTAAACCATCTGTGTTGAGAGCCACAGCTGAAGGGGCCCCAG
This sequence comes from Marmota flaviventris, assembly GCF_047511675.1. NCBI lineage: Eukaryota > Metazoa > Chordata > Mammalia > Rodentia > Sciuridae > Marmota > Marmota flaviventris. The sequence continues at coordinate 78,729,025 of NC_092499.1, read as the reverse complement.
CAAACTTCCAGCTGCCAGCAAACTTCCAGCTGCTGGCTGATGATTGGCTCACAGCGGCCCCAGCAACATCTAGCTGATTGGCTCCTCTGCGGTGATGCTCATTGGGCTGTTTCCCTGCCCTTTCAGACCACGGAGCTGCTCACTGGGGGACTTTTTTGGCTCCGCCCACGTGACCCAGCCAATAGGCCTCAAGAGCAGGAGGATTGTGGGAGGTGGAGAGAAGCTTGTGTGGGAGAGGGAGGCTTGTGGAAAGCTGGTGGTGGCAGTTGAGGCTCTGAGGGTTTTTCCTGAGAGGCTGTTTTGTTTGGCGTGTGTGGTTCTAAAAATAAAGTTAGTTTCTTTTGACAAGTGGCTCCTGATTGTGCCCAGCCAGACTGCGGCACATCTGAATAACAATGTTTTCTGGACTGGAAAGAGGGAGGCTGGTTGATTCCCAAATATGGCAGAGCAAGTGTTTATCAGATCACATTAAATGAAAAGTAAGGTTTAAGGGCAGCATGTATATAGCATGTTCCTGTTTTAAAAACAGACTTACATAGAGAAAATGAAATATATATCTTGAATATTAAGAGTGCTTCCCATGTGCTATGATTATGGTTAACTCTTTTCTTTTTGATATGGTTTCTTAAAGATATAATAATGAACATTTATCAGTTTTATAATAAAATATTAGACATAATACCTTTAAACTTTAAATTCCTTTTTAATTAAAGGAAACTAATAGAATGTTTAATATTGGGCCCCTCTGAGTTGCTCCTGGAAGCAACTAACTTGAAAGCAAATGCTGCTAAATGAATTCTGTTTCTAAATAATTCTAATAGAAAAGTGTATGGGCCAACCCAGGTATCCCACAAGGAGGAGATAATGGGAAGTAATAATGCTTGTCAAAGGGATATGGAACTGGCATCCTATAAATAGAACAGAAGGGGGAGCTTTTCACTAGGCCTCATGTATACTGGGGGAAAAACAGTAAAAGAAATGTTCTCATGAACTCTCTAATGACCTTTGTGCTAAGGAAAATATATATATATATATATATATATATATATATATATATATATATATATATATATATATATATATATATTTTTTTTTTTTTTTTTCTCCTGAGCAAAGATAAACCTTTATTATATACCACTGAGAAAATATATTCTTATTAGAGGAATCTATGAAATATTTTTATCATCATCATCATCATAGTGATCATCATTTGTGATAATAATAGCAGTATAGCAGAAGATCAAGGCCTTGATGTCTTACAGTTGAGTTTGAATCCTGGTTCTGTTATTTACAGAACCATATTTACCTATGCTTTTGGCATATAATAAGTATTCAATGAAAGCATGTATTGCTGATAATGATAGTAATATCAATTGTTGGTACTATTTATTAAAACCTATTATATCCAAAGAATTATTTTATTCCATTTTTGTCTTTCTTTCACTTTTTTCTTTTCTTTTCTTTTTAAAAAATTTTTTGGGTCCATTTTCTTTGACACATCTTTTCTTTTTTTTTAAAAAAAGATATTGTTTATTCATTTTTTAGCCTTTATTTCACTTGTTAATTTTTATGTGGTGCTGAGGATCGAACCAAGCATCTCGCACGTATGAGGCGAGTGCTCTACCACTGAGCCACAACCCCAGCCCCTGACACAATATCTTTATTTTTATGTGGTGTTGAGGATCGAACTCAGTGCCCCGCGCATGCCAGGCAAGTGCACTACTGATTGAACCACATCCTCAGCCCTCTGTCACTTATTTCTTAAATCAATTTTATTATATGAGTGAGAAAACTGAGCCCCCAGAGAGTTTAAGTTAATTTGCCCAGGATAAAAATTGGTAACCAAAAAAAGCTAGTGCTGAGGTTTGGATCAATATCAGTCTGAGTCAAATCTTTTCTCTAGTATCTCAGTGTTACACAGGATTAATGGTTGATGAAGTATAATGCAGTGAGGTTTTTTCTTTTCTTTTTTTTTTTTTTTTTGTGTGTGTTTTTGTAATTACTGAGGATACTTGACTAACTTCTCCTAGAAAGTATGATAGAAAAAAAAATTCCTCTGACCGCCAGGTGGCGTTTGACTAAGGTTCATTCTAAATTGAAATATTGTTCCAGGTTTCCTGTAGGTGAATTAGCAAAAGGCAGCATTACATAAAATGAAGTAAATGTATTCATTTTTGGAAGGGATCCTGTTTCAGGTACTGTGTGCGGAAAAAAATGGAAATAACTCTTCAAACTATTTTGGGACTTCTAAGGCACATAATTTGTTTAATGACTGTAATCCATTTTGATATGTATTAAAATAGAATCTGGTTTAGTACATTTAATGGTAACTTAGAGCTTAATCTGAGTTTCATTAATTACTTGAAAGTATTTAGTTAAATACTTTGAAACTTGAGATTTATGATAGACATGGCAGGTAGCCACTCATTCTAGCTACAAAGGAGAGTAAGAACACCTATTTTATTGCCTCTGAAGGAATTGAATAAGCATACACAAGTTCCATAGATGTAGTCTCATTAAATCAAAGAAAGTATGTTGTCATTTAATGTGCAGTTTATCAAGTGAACACTTATAGAGAGTGTTATTTTTTCTCTGTCAGTATTGGTATTTTCTGCTGTTTATAAGTCTATGAAATCTATTCTTCTAAGCACTTAGTGGCTCTATAGCACTTCCTGTCAACTGTAATTAAAAGAGCATGTACAGCCATTCTCATAATTGAAATTTGTTCAGAATGTTTGTAGTCTAAATTTGTCAAAGGAAAAATTGTCCTATCATATTGACAAAGAGTAAATAAATATGAAATGAGAAGAATAAATTCTGATTTATTAAGGAGCTGACTTTTCAGTTTTTAGGTACGTGTGTCACTTTGCTCTTCATTCACTCAACAATCATGAATTTCCACATAGCTTAATAAATGTTGAATGAATAAGTAATAAATAAATGGGCACTTCTTATGTAGAAGGCACATATCTGGGTGCTGTGGTAAATAGGAAACAATAGTTTACCTGACCTTTGATTGCTGAGAAGTTGGTGATAGAGGTAGAAGACCAGAAGCACACATTAAAAATCAAAATAATATCAGAGTTAAGTAACAGTTGGAAAGCATCACAAGTAAGAGGCAATTAAATTCTGGCTGAATGCTACAAAGGACAAGTGCCATGAATTTAATTAAGAGGGGATGTCCCTGGGTGGCTGTGGTCAGGGAACGCTTTATGGAAGAGGTAGGAGATAAGTCAGGCTTGCAGGGTGAGAGAATGGGTGAAGGAAATGGAAGATGAAAAAAAATGAAATGAACCAAAGTAACAGGGATGGGAAGCACAGCAGGACATGTGGAGTGACAGGGAGCAGGGACATGAGGAAGGACACAGCCCGTACTTTGTTGACACTCACCTCCTTAGTGGAAGAATTGACCCACTTATAAATGGGGAACATCTCTTCCAGGAAATGTCAACTAGAAAGTATGAGGAAGAATTTTTCTTGGCAGGTAAATGAAATGTTTAATATTAACATATACATGGGAGTATCATGGAGGAGAGTTGAAGAGATGGAGAAAGGTGACGCCCTGCCTGAGGTTATCCAACTTGTTTAGAGGACAAGTCTAGCTGGAAAGGCGCATAGTGTAGGCTGTTTCCACCCTTGAATACCATAGTCAAATGTTTGCATTTGCCTTACTACTATTTCCTTTTATATCATCTGACTGCTCATGAGCTCCTCTGCCAAAAGGTAGTTAAAGAGAACAATAAAAAGGAACTGCTATTTTTTTTTTCTTATTGATATCTCTTGTATAAGGATTGAGAGAAATGATATCAGAGCTAAAAATGAAGTTTGGAAATCATTTGTTAATTGCAATGGTTTGTTTCCGGATCTCTGTTGTCAACAAAGATAATAGAATTGGATATAAGTAATATGTACCATAATGGCCACTCGTAGGAAGACTATATATTTTTCAGATCTGGGACATATTTTGATTTTTGAGAGGAAAGAACTGATTCGTTTGGCAGGAAGTCCTGGATGAGTGCAGCCAATTCAAATACTTTTCTGGGCCCTGAAAAACAGTCCTCCACCTTTAACGATGACCTGATTTAAAAAAGAGCTTTGAGCCTCAGGTGGGTGGGCTGGATTTCTTTAACAGTCATAGGGCAAACCTCTGAAGACATTCCAGAATGTCTTGTCAGCAGAACGATTTTAAGGACTGAACTAAAATCTAGGGCAAGTGACTGAGAGATGTGATTAGTATCCAAAAGATAAGGATGGGCTTTGGCCTCTGTTTCAAACGATCTAGGAATTCATTTGTGGGCATAAGTAGTGTCCTTTGAGGTACTTACACCACCACTTGCCCTCTTCTTCAAGAGAAGAGAATAAAGAAAAGTAATGCATCAGGTTTTGGTCTTGAATCTTAGAGTGTTTGTAGGAAATAAACGCTAATGAATTGAAGGAAGGCTCAAGATGGGCACTAAGACTGTGTTTGGCCAAAGGAAATGTAAATGTAAAGCAGACCTATGCATCTGGTGTAGCCCACTCCAACTGTACCCTCTACCCACACCACAGTGAGAATGGCCCCCCAAATTCTGGCCCTACTCGTCCTGTGGAATTTGATTTGCTCTGTGGAATTCTGTTTCCTCATTGTAACACATGATTCTGAAAACTCTCACTCCTGTGTATTGCCAGTGTACTTCCCATTGTTGATGTAACAAATTACAACACACTTAGTGGCTTAAATAACACGCGTCAGTTGTCTTCTAGCTCTATAGGTCAGAAGTCCAAGGTGGGTGCCTGAGGCACACTTCCATGGGAGCTTCAGGGGATACCTCACTTCCTTGCCTTTACCGGTTTCTAAATGCTGCCTGCATTCCTTGGTGAGGCCTCTTCTTCTCTTTAAAGCTGGCAGTGTAGTGTCCTCAAATGTCTCCCTCTCTCTCTGACCTCTCCTTCTGTTGTTCCATCTGCTTCTCTGATTCTGACCCTCCTGCTCCCTCTTATAAGAACCCTTGTGATTGCCTTGGGCTCACCCAGATAATCCAGAATAATCTTCCCCTTTCAAGGTGCTTCATTTTAATCACACCCACAAAGTCCCTTCTGCCACAGTAGGTGATGCATTCCCAGGTTCTGGGGTTTAGGATGTGGGTCTCTTGAGGTGGGGAGAGGCATCATTCAGCTCTCTATAATCAGCCTTCTATTCTGAGTCACTATAATGTTGGCTTCACTTGCTGCCAATGCTTCTTTCCCACCAGCAGCAAGAGCAGCCGCAGGGCCACGGGTGCCCCCTGGAGGCATGTGTCCCCGTAGAAACTGCTGACCCTCAAGACGGAGGATCTGAACATTCTTATTATCATCTTAATCATCAATGTGACCGCCACTGCAAAGGGGGTGGGTAATGCCTGCAGGTTTCTACATTTTCTTCATCACCCTTGGGACTCAGATGTGAGTCTAGGAGGGGAACTACCAGACAAGGTGAGGGACAACACCAAGCTCTGTTAAGGACTACCCCTCTCGTGAATACTGGCCCATAGGTCTTGAACTGGCTTCTCTAGGGAGAAGGATAGGTCAGTCTGTCCCAGGTGACCCCTCTATCCTCATGCTACCAGCCCTCTGTTCAGGTCCAGATATTTTGGAATTCCATTACAAACATATCTGGGACTCAGGCTGCCACATAACACATGCTTTTCTTATGCTACCTTCCCAAGAGTTTACATTCCATGCTGAAAGAACTCTGCCTCTTTCAAGAGACTTAGGGAAAGAATCAGTACCATTCCTAATTTTTCACACTTTCTACCTAGTGCAGGGTTGAGCATCTGGATCCTATTGGAGACCATTTGTCCTAATTTAGCACTTCCTATTAATTTTGTAAAGGATTACTATTGAAATACATAATTTAGCAACTTTGGATTTTACAAGCTATGTCAAGGGCCACACTAAATAGGGTCTGACTAGATTTATTACTGTTGAAAAGGAAATCTTTGATTTTGCTTCTTCCCGCTACTATTGATTCATTTCATACCAGAGTGTGTGAAATTGGAGCTATAGAAAATATTTTTCTCCCTTTCCTTGATCTGGTTGGGATAAACGTTTTCACTTCGCGAAATAAACAATGAAAGACTTTTCATGAATTTCTATGTATTTTTAATGAGTCGCTTTTTTTTCTCATGATGGAATGCATTAATATTTTATATGTTGTCCTCCCAGGAAATAGAGGAATCTGAAATCCTATACTAGCTTTAGCTCGCCCAACAGGAATCAATATTCATAATGTCCAGGGTAGTGGAACATAATTCCCAGAACCTGTTGTGATGCAGATTGACCTGGGCAGACTGAGTAGAGGTTAGGTGTTGCTGTGGGGGATTTCATCGGCCCAGCTGCTTCACCTTAGTGGTGAGCCCCGCCCCCTCCCATTTTCTGCTGACTCAGGAATGTGCATGCATATCTTTAAAGGGTAAGAAAGGGAAGGAAGATGAGGCCTTGGTGTGGTAGGAGAGGTGAGGCCAGCCGGGCTGTGAGACATTCATAAACAGGGTCTGTGTAATGGGGCCATCATTCTTCCTCAGGCCTTGTTTTAAGAAGGCCAAGATTCATCTTTCAATTCTTATCCTTTCCCGGAGACATTTCCTCACTCAAAAAGAGATTTTCAAACGGGGTTAGGCCCAGTTGTACTTGAAAATAATTTCTGACTCCCTGAAAAATGTATTTGTATATTCATATTTTGGTAGGTATATCTAGAGAATACCTCTTCATGTATAGTTGAGGGGATTGAGCAGCTGCAGTGATCCAGGAGTTGAAACAAAGAGCTCTCCTGCCACCTCGTGGGAACTCTAAGGAACTCAAAGGATTTTTCCACAGGAAGAGGGGAAGTTTGATGAATTTCGTTTCAAATTTACTTCAACAGTTGAAGAATTTAGCCAAGTATTAAACAGATTAATTTTTGCCTTTGTGAAGGCTTGGATGCCTTTGATCATTTGGTCGTTTTAATGAACTCCACGTGGTTGTTTCCGATTTGGCCTTGAAAATCTTGGCAGGTGGCCGGGGTGGGAGTGGGAGCCTCACGGCCTCCAGCTTGGGTTCCTCAGTTTTGGCAGGGTTTTCCTTCCCACTGATGGAAGGTTTACAGAGAGAAAAAAAAATCATTATGTCTGAAATTCTGCCAGGACATTTCAGCATATTTCCAGACTGCCATCTATCGTGTAACTCCCTGAAGATTTAATATGTTTAAAAACTTGCAATGCACCTGTTCCTCAGAAAAACCCCCTTGTCATAGGATAGTGTGCTCTTATTAAAACAATGAATTTAAAATTTTCCTTATCAGGATTGAGATTGACACTGTAGGTTTCTTCCTCAGCTTCCCGATCTCTGTGTTAAGTATAACTTGCTTCCAAGGTCATCCTCCCACCCTCCATAATTAGCCCAGAGATTTACCAGGGGCTTCTGGCACCAACTTTACCCAGCAAGCCTAGCGTGACACTATTTGTGGTCATATCCTAAGTGATTCAGCTGCCCTGCTATCTTTAGAGTCTTGTCTCATCCCACACAAAGCCCTTTCAGATCCACTTTGACATTCTGATTATTGTACCATGGCCCCGCAGGGTCAGAGAGAATAATGTGGCGATTCAGTATCTGTCTTATGGCAGAAAAAGGGCATCCAGTGTTCAGTTAGAGGGCAGGCTGATGACAAGGAGGGAGGAAGGCAACATTCAGCAGATTCTGCCACTTTGTTGGTGAGGAGCGAAACACCTCACCCTGAACTATGGCTCCAGCAGCACATGAATTCTTCTCTGTGTGTCTTAGCTTTGTGGCAGCAGGACCTCAGGCTTAAATTGGTTAGGTATGGCTATATAGGACAGGCTCTTCTCTGTGGGGTCCCCTCCCTTGGTGTGCTGTGTTGTGGTAAGTCAATTTATGCAGTATTCATCGAAGTCAACTTAAGTCACTGAGAAGTTCTGCTTAAGTCGTTGAATATTAAAATTTTGGTGGTGTGCTTGGAAGCCAAAATATATCTATGACAAGTTTTTCCAAATTTTATCCTCATGTTTTCTTTGACTGGCTTCTGTACCTGGTCCAGCTTAAAAAGCTATTTATGGCCCATATCAGATGTGAGAATAATAGAGCACTCAAGAAAAGTGGGATATTGGGTTTGCTCTATGGAATTTCATATGTAGAATAGCCTTTCATTCCAGACCAGTTTTAAAACTGGGTCCCCACTGGGGGAGCCAACTGACGGCGAGGAATGGGAAAAGTAATTGGTTCTCCTGGATGTGATTTACTGTCTATGCATGTAAATCATTTGGCTTTTAGGGAAAAAAAGAAATTACAGCCATAATTTGTCCTTTGCTCATTAACATACCATTTTCCATTATTATCAATAAGCAATGACACCATTAACAATGCACTCCACCTCTTGCCATGTTTCTCTGGGAAACTTGCAATAAATAAAACTTTTCATGTACCACTGTGAATACTTGAAGGAATAATAGTGTTTACATTATCTGGTATTTGGTAATACCAACATTGAGTATATTTTCATGGGGCAGGTAGGGAGGAAGTTTATCTTTGCACCATTTCTGAAGATCTTGTTTGCTAAGCTACTTAATATGATTGAGGGAGGCAGGGTTGTCTTATGGAGAAGTGCTTTGCGTGGTGTTGGCACATTTGGAATCTGGTTTTGTTCTCCTACTTACCAATGTGTGATCCTGGCTAAGGGATCTTTTTAGCTTAAATAGCCTCATCTGGAAAGTGGTTGGTATAATGATTTCTGTAGTCATGTCCAGTTTTAGAATTCTATAATTTATATTGGAAGAAAAATACTTTTTTCTCTTTCCACATTTTTATTGGTGCATTATAGTTGTACAGAGCGATGAGATTTATTGTTACGTATTGATACATGCACACAATATAACAGTATAATTTGGCCAATATCACTCCCCAACATTTCTTCCTTATTTTTCCCCTGGTCCCTTTCCTCTACTGATCTCCCTTTGTTTTTCAGGAGGTCTTCCCCCACTTTTCTTTTCTCCTCTCTAGCTTCTACATATGAGAGAAAACATATGACCCTTGACCTTCTGAGTTTGGCTTATTTCACTTAGCAAGTGAAAATGGTTCCAACCATTTTCCTGCCAATGATATAATTTCAATTTTCTTTATGGATGCATAAAACTTCATTGTGTGTTTATATATACTATATTTGCTTTATCCATTGATGGACATCTAGGTTGGTTCCATAGTATGGCTATTGTGAATTGAGCTGCTATAAACATGGGTAAGCATACATCACTATAGTATGATAACTCTAATTATTTAGGATAAATACCAAGGAGTGGTATAGCTGGGTCACGTGGTGGTTCCACACCTTGTCTTTTGAGGAACTTCCAGTCTGATTTCCATAGTGGTTGTACTAATTTACAACTCCACTAACAGTATAAAATGTTTCTTTTTCTCCATAGCCTCTCCAGCATTTGTTATTATTTGTAATCTTGATGCTTGTCATTCTGACTGGTGTGAGATGAACTCTCAGTGTAGTTTTTTTTTTTTTTTTTTGGTATTAAGCATTAAACCGAGGAATGCTTAAACACTGAGCCACATCTCAGCCCTTCTTTTATATTTTATTTAGAGGCCCTCATCTTGCTGTGTTGTTTTAGTGCCTCACTAAGTTGCTGAAGCTGGCTTTGAACTCTCAATCCTCTTGTCTCAGCCTCCCAAGTAGGTGGGATTACAGGTGTGTGCCACCTTACATTCCCTTATTCTAGAGGTTTCATGATCTCTTACTTAAAGGCATACTAACTGACACATTAAACATTCTTTCAATTTTACTGATGAAACTGAAGCTCAGGAAGATTGAGAGTGACTAGAAAACTGATCCTTTAGAAATGATGCAAAGTCACAAAGTCAAGAGGAAACAGGGATTGAAACCCAGGCTAATTCCCAAACCCATGAATGGCTTAATTTTCTCTTCAAGAAAACTTATAATAATTCAGATAATGACATTTTAACATTGGTTTACTCTACTTGGGAATGAAATCTAGAATCTTAAAAGTGAAGCCAGGAAATATTAAAGAAAGAATGTGACTTGGTTTGCATGGAATAGGGGCTCTTGTTTCCACTGCCCAACATCTCCTCTTCTTCCCTTTTCTAACAACCCTTCTGTACTCCTCTCTCCCTGCACCACCTACCTTTGGTCATGTGGTTCAAGATGCGCAACCAGATTCCTGCCCCCACCCCTGTGGATTCTTGATTCTCCTTGTGGGTGGAGGGGGTGGAAGTCATCTGTGTGAAATGTCTTAAAGGAGACCTATAAGCTCCTGAAGGGGCTTCTCAAGTTGTTCCTCTTTTTCCTGACGCCTGGCTTTCTATCTGTTCTTACAAGTTTGTGAGCTCTTGCCACATCCTCCCCACAAATCCCTTTTGGCCTTAAGTTATCCAGAGTTGGTTCTTGTTGCTTAGAACAAAAAGTCCTCTGCTTATATGTTTGTCAATATTCAAGGCTTCATTCCCAAAGCCACTTATGTATTTAATATTTGCATATCTGGTGTACTTAAGGGCCATGAGATTATTTTCACTCACCACCAATAAGGTGGTACTACATGATCAATTCACTTTACCTATCCTCCAGTTTACGTTTTAACATCATTTGAAAAGATTCTTTTAAGTGGGATTTTGAAAAGTTCCAGTTTATTGAAAAGATATGAAGGATTTATGTATTATATTCTTAATAATCAATGTAGGTATATTCTAACTAATATATTGTGTTAGAAGTGTTCTTATTTTAGTTACCCATCCCTGTTCAATTAGGGACTGGTTCCTATTAGAGGCAAAAATCTCTAATCTTCATGCTGATCTTCAACTTTTCCTCACCTTGTCCTCTCCTTGAGCTTCATGTTCAAAGGTACCAATGACTCCTCAGCTTTATGCTCTCAGAGTGCTGGAGGGACCATTTATCCTGCCCCTAGAGTTTTGGCTCAAAAGGACTCTTTCTGGGCAAAGCATGGCTAGGCTTGCTGAGCTCCTGGAAAAACAACAGATCCTTTCTCTGAGATGCTATCCTTCTTTCCCATGTTCCACTTTTTTTTTTTCGTGTTTCCTTCTTACTCCATATCTTGGATGGATGTCAGCTTGCCCTAGTGTTTCTTGGTTGCTCATAGTGTAATCTATTCATTCTTGCTTCTCAAATTAGTGCTGAGACATTCAGAAGCATAGTAGTGCACCAGCTGACCCAAGGGAGGAGGGCAGGGATTCAGGACAAAATTGTGCTGCCATGAAGCTATGGATCCAGTGAGCAGGGAGCTTGTGGAGGGAGTCTGTGGAGCTTCTGATTCACAGCATTACTTCTCTGTTCTTGTTCAGTGATTTAATCTCTTAACTCTCAAAGAGGATCTTTCTTCAAGGACGTTTAGAGTCCTTTACTGTCATCTAGCTTCAGTAAGGGGCCTCCCTGCTACCCTAGAGATTTTAAGAATTTAAACCTCAGGGTAAAGGGATTGAGGTCTTTGTTTCTCTTCTTTCTCAAAAGGTCCCTCTATTTCGACATAAATTCTTGGGTACAAAATGAAACCTCGTGTGTGTGTGTGTGTGTGTGTGTGTGTGTGTGTGTATGTATGTATGTGTGTATGAGGTTTATATATATCACTTTCCTTTTTTGGTACTGAGGATGGAACCCAGGGGTGCTCGACCCAGCCCTATTTTGTATTTAGAGACAGGTCTCTGTCTCACTGAGTTGCTTAGGGCCTCACTAAGTTGCTGAGGCTGGCTTTAACTCAGGATCCTCCTGCCTCAGCTTCCTGAGCCACTGGGATTAAAGGTGTGTGCAACCATACCTGGCTATATACCACATTTTCTTTATCCATTCATCTATTGAAGGGAATCTAGGTTTGTTCAATAGATAGCTGTTGTAAATTGAACTGCTATAAACATTGATGAGGCTTCGTCACTGTAGTATGCTGATTTTAAGTCCTTTGAGGAGTGGGATAGCTGGGTGAAATGGTGGATCCATTCCAATTTTCTAAGGAATCTCCATACTGCTTTCCATAGTGGTTGCACCAATTTGCAGTTATATATACACACAATGAGATATTACTCAGCCTTAAAGAAGAATGAAATTATGACATTTGCAGGTAAATGGGTGGAATTAGAGAATATCATGCCAAGTGAAATAAGCCAAACCCCAACACCCAAAAGCTGAATGTTTTCTCTGATAAGTGGATTCTGATCCATAGTGGGGTGGGAGGGCATAGGAAAGAGTGAAAGAACTTTGGTTTGTGTAGAGGGGAGTGAGGGGAGAGTGGGATTGTAAGGATGGGAAGGACGGTAGAAAGAGTCAGATATTATGACCCTATATACAAGCATGATTACACTATTGGAGTAACTCTGAACCATGTACAGCCAGAGAAATAAGAAGTCATGCTCCATTTGTGTACTGTATGTCAAAATGCTTTCTATTGTAAAATTAATAAATTAATTTTTTTAAAAGTGAAAACTCTGTAAAGCTTCTATTCAGCTTCCGAGGAACATCTATGCTCTCCGTTGGATCAAAGATTCCTGCTGTATCACTGTCATAGAGACTTAAGTGTCAGACCATTGTTTGCTGCAAATGTTCTCATGATGCAATTTCCTGTAATACACGTGCTTTGTTTCTCATAAAGAGTGAAATCCTCTTGTTATATAAGGAGGTCAGTAGATCATATCTAAGAAACATCTAGAAACTTTAAGCATATTAGTTAGAAATATCAAGGTATCTACCATAAAAAGTAGCTAAAGGAGCTATAAATGTTTGCTGCTGAAAAGTTATTTTTATATGACTTTAGAGTTATTTTCACCTTTAAACTTATACCTTTATAACTTTGAGGAAATAAACTTAAAAAAATCACCCTTTTTCCTTTGGTGCATGCAAAGTTTGCTTTGGCTTTATGGATTATGTATGTGGTCTCAAAGCCCTATTTTTTTCTTTTAATCCTACTCTTTCATGAGAATAGATTTCTTCAAATATTTTTAAATATTTCTTAAATATGTTGGTCTGTGGTTTTTAGCTTTTATTAGGGTGTCTGATACTTGATTGTAAGAATAAAAAAAGAAAAGAGAAAAAGAAAAACTGCAGAACATAAGCTCTGGGTGGGTGGTGTGAGAAGAAATTATTAAAAGGTAGGCTGACCTGCCGACTATCTAGAATGGACCTCTTCATTAAAATTCTCCATATGACAGTGTCAGATTTTTTTCAGAGTTAGTAGCTGCTCCGTTTAAGAATCTGGAAGCCTCAGAATGAAAGAGAGACCAACATGCAGCCACAGTCTATGGCTGAAGGCCTGGAAGTACCTTGGAGGCTGTGTTAATTTTTTGTCATTGTGACCAAATCCTGACATAAGCTACTTAAAGGAGGAAGAGTTTATTTTGGCTCATAGTTTCAAAAGTTTCAGTTCATGGTCAGCTGGTCCATTGCTTTGGATCTGAGATGAGGCAGAACATTATGCAGAAAGGTGTGGTGGAGGAAAGGTGTTAAGAGATGACCTGACCAGCTGAGAAGCAGAGAGAAAGAATGGAGATATTAGTCCCTAAGGTTATACCCGGTGACCTACTTACTTGCTCTAACCATGACCCACCTGCATACAGTTTCTACCTTTCCCCAGTAGTCCATTCAACTTATTAATCCATCAAATGGATTAATCCATTAATGAGGTTGTAGCCTTCATTATTCAATCATTTTCTAAAAGTCCTACCTTTGGACATTGCTGTATTGGGGACCATATATTTAAGTACATAAGCCTTTGGGGAACATTCCAGATCCAAACCATAACAAAAGCTACTGGTGCAAGTCTGCATTTAAAAGCCAAAGAACCAGAAATCTTATATATAATGGTATCCCCCTTCTTCACTTGGGTTTCATCCAGCTCAAGCCTATAGAATGGTGCTACCCACATCAGGGTGAGTTTTTCTCACTCAGATGCCAATCTTCTTTGACAACCCCCTCATAGACATACACAGAAGTATGCTTTAACAATTCTCTAGCCATCCCTCAATCCAGTGAAGCTGGCGATGTCCTAAGCTGATTTTCTCTGCCATGACCTTCTATCATAGTGTTTGGCCTCATCTTGGGCCCAGAGGTGTTAAATCAGCTGACCATGGACTGAACCTTTGAAACTGGGAGCCAAAATGCAAAATAAACTTTTTCTCTTGTAAGTTTTTTTTTTTTTTTTTTGGTCAGGGCTTTTGGTCACAGCAATGCAAAGCTGACTAACACAGAAATTGGTTCTGAGAAGTGACCATGTGATTCAGAAGCCTGCGGAGCTGGTTTTCATGGGGAGAAATTTTGAAAGGTTTAGAGATGCAAGCTGGAAAACTTTAGAATACTGTAAGTGGAACTTAATAGACAATTCTGATGGGAGCTTAGAAGAATTAGAATGCTGATAGGAATGTGAACAATAAAGACTGGGCTCACAAGATTTCATAGTTGAAGGAGAACTCTATTGGAAATTGGACTAGAAATCATTTATGTTATGTTCTGGCAAAGAAGTTGTCTACATTTTGGCCTTGTCCTGAGACTTTGTGTGAGGTCTAATTTAAAGGTGATGGATGAATTAATCTGGCAGAGAAAATTTCAAGGCAGCACGAAATTCAGGTAGTTGCAAGAATATTGCTGCCGTTTTTTAGCCAACTTTACTGTGATAATCAGGAGAAGAAAGTAGAGTATAAAGATTTTTTTTTTTAAATTGCAATTTGGCTAGAAAAGTGTGTATAAAGCTGGGGTGAAAAAAGGTGATTGTTAAAGAGATTATAGTTACTAAAGAGATGTTAAATACTTAACACAGAGAGTAGAAAAGATGGTTTGATGATAGAATTGGCAAGACAACACTCATCTCAGGGTCAAGGATATAAAATTAAAAATACCTTTGAGAAGAAACCTTCTGCTTGCACACAAGGGCCTATGAAGTTTTTTCACCATGCTTAGCTACCCATATACTCAGAAGCTCTTGCTTGGCTTCTGCTTGAGATGATGGCAAACCATGGTATTGACCACCAGGTGCTGGTACTGCAGAAATGCAGGATGCTGGAGGTAGGGGGTCATAAAAGCTTCTACTGAAATTTCTAAAGAAGCCCTAGGAAGACAGGCAAAGTGTAGCAGGAATGGAATCCCTGCAGACAGCCACTGAGAGGGCACTGCATGAAGATATGAAAAGGGTGTTGAAGCTATAATGGGGACTCCCAAGATTAAGAGATATCAATACTGTGGAATGTCTGCCAAGGAAAGCTGGAGGAATGGAGCAGAGTTAAGTCAAGAGAGAGGCCATGTGGACTGCCACAAGCAAGGGCATAGGGGCAAAGCTAAATGCCTTTTGTGATAACATCATGTACCTTGGATGCTGGACTTGGAACTACAGGATTTGTTTGCCCAGCAGGATTTCAGCCTTGCTTTGGTCTAATCCCTTCTTTCTATGCTCCTATTTCTCCTTTGTGAAGTAGAAATGTTTACTCTATACCATTATATATTGGATATATGTAACTTGTTTTTATCATTATAGAGGAAAACATCCAAAAATTTGTCTTGATGCTTAGACTTAGATCCTTAAATTTTCAACTTAGACTTTTGGTTAATGCTGGAATTGTTAAGATTATGGGAACTGTTGGAAACAGATTAAGTGTATTTTGCATTGTGAGATGGGCATGAGCTTTTGGGGACTGGTGCGAAATATTATGTTTTAGATATTATATGTCCCTCAAAAGCCCATGTGTGAGACAATACAAGAACTTTCAGAGATGAAATGATTAGATTATGAGAGGTGCAACTCAATCAGTGAATTAATCCACTTGAATGGATTAAGTGCATGGTAACTACAGAAAGGTAGGGTGTGGCTGGAGAAATAATTCACTAGGGGTGTGATTTGGGGTTTATATTTTGTCCCTGCCAAGTAGAGCTATTTAATTCTAGTTGCCATGTACTGAGCTGTTTTCCTCTGATACACACTTCTCCATGGTATTATGTCCCACCTTGGACCCAGAGCTATGAAGTCAACCAACAATGGACTGAACTCTGAAATGATGAGCCACAATAAACTTTTCTCCTGTAAAAAGTTCTTATCAGGCCTTTTGGTCACAGCAGCAAAAAAGCTAATGAAAACAATCACTAAATTTTGAGGTAGATGTTTATACAGGTGTAGATAACAGAAATACTGGATTATATAGAGTTCAAAAAATCTTTTTGTTTTCAAGTTAATCTGTACTTCTTGTTTAAGAAGGATCAGAAGTCTACAGGTCCTAAGCAGATCAATTTGCTTCTGGTTTTCCCACATTGCCAGTTCAGATTTTATTTTTTCAGATCTGTTAAGTTGGTTATCACTAGTCTATCTGCTTTTTAGAATCAACTCTAATTTCTTGTTGTTCTCTTCTTTGAGGATTTATATATTTTATTGTCTCTTTATTATAAATTTTGTGGCATTTGGACTAAGGATGTGGTTCAGTGTTTGAGTCCCCCTGAGTTCCATCCCCGGTAGTACCAAAAAGAAAAAAAGAAAAGAAAAAAAATATTATAAATTTTGTGGCATTTGGAAGATAGTGGATAAATATATACTTCCAATCCTTAACACTTAACTGAATATTCCTACATGTTTTATTGATGATTTAGAATAGCAATGATAATTTTGGGCTTAGGCACAGAGACATAGATTTTCTGAGTCATATTGACCCAAAGCATCTCCTCAAAAGTCAGGAACTATGTAGGTATGATTCAGGGGACAATCTTGATTCTGATTCTAGCCAGGAATATTTCTGGTGGTGTGGTTACTATGGGAACATAGTAGGTGCTATAGATGGCTCTGGAAAATAGATCTGTGGTTGCCAAGGGAAGAAAGGACACACACACACACACACACACACATTATGCACTTGTAATTGTGTAAATTCATGAAGATTCTTGAAGAAGAAAGCAATATGGTGAGACTTTGTAGTATGAAGATTATTTCTCTTTCAAGTGTTAACTCACTAAAAAGAAAGGTGATGTAGCATATTAAATATTTTTTTAAAAAAGAAAACAGATCCAACATCAAATGGGTTTTGTAAATCATAGAAAAAGCTAAAAACAAAAGCTCTATCTCTTGGGTGTTCCAAGCTTTCAGGTGGGGATCTGTGAACATCTCCAGTGATATAACTGAATTGTAAGAAGCAAAGAACAGACTTTTGTTATTGTAAGAAACAACCAAAGATATGAAATTGGTCCATTTTTTAAAATATATAACCCATTGTATTCAGAGAATATTCTGGGAGCTTTAATATTTTGTTTGTTTGTTTTCGGCGGACACAACATCTTTGTTTGTATGTGGTGCTGAGAATCGAACCCGGGCTGCACGCATGCCAGGCGAGCACGCTACCGCTTGAGCCATATCCCCAGCCCCAAGGTCCATTTTTTTTAATATTGAAAAAAGTGAGATGGAAACTTCTGTTGAATTTATATGAAAAAGTTCTTGACATTTGTTGGTTGATTACCCCCCCCATCCCCAAATCTTCTGAAACAAAGGCATTTGGTTTGCTGTCTCCATTGTTATTACCCCCCCCCCCCCATTTTACTCTAGCATCTTTTTCAACATGAAGCTTAGGCAGACCTAATTTGGAGAGAGCATTTTTAAGCATAAGTGTTAGGTTTTGAAGGTGTCATTTTTCAAGGGAGGAACAAAAGTGATAGATTGCAAAACACATCCTAAACAGAGAGTTTCAGGGAAACAGTGAGTTGGAAGAGATTTGTAACATCTGAAAGCTGGGGAAAAGAGTATGAAAAGCAACAGGACATTTTTGGAAAAACCTTTTTGTTGGATAAACTCCAAGGGCAACAAAAAGTACTTCAATGATTTGAAGCAAGTTCATCAGGAAAGACGTAGGTAAGGAACAGCCCCAGAAATCTGACCTGGATTGTTCCTTCAAGAAATCCAAGAGAGTCCAGTTCAAGGAGATTTTAGTGAGTGGGAGATGCAGGCATCACTACACGAAAAATAATTAACTTAAAATTATGAAGAAATTTTATTGATCCTAGATGATTCCCTAACTCATGCAGCATTCCAAGTTCTGTGTGAATAGGATCTTCATTAGTTGTAAGATGACTCGAGTTCAAAGAGGAAAAGCGAATCAAACAACTCCAGCTAAACTTAAGCAACACTGAATGGGGTAATGTTTAAGCACAGTGACTTTATGATCAGGTATTCTGGGATTTTAATTTGTGTTTTTCCCTGACTAGTCATGTGATTTCAGATGAACAACTTATTCTCTCTGAGCTTCAGTGTTTTTGTCTTTAAAAGTGGGATAATGAAATATATTTTATGGAGTTATTCTGCAGATTCAATGAGAAATGATTTGTCAAGTACTCAGAAGGGGTCTGCATAGTAAATGTAGCTAGCTGCTACTCCCACCACCACCTCCCTTTTCATTGTAGTTGATCTGCGTTGCTGTTCACACAAGATTCAGGCTTTTCTTCCATAAAGTACTGTTTCTGCAAAATTGATGCTTAAGCAAGACAATATTTCCCAACTACCTTCTCATCTAGGGGGGCATGTGACTAAATTCTGGCCAATGGGCAGCCAGATAAATACTGACATATCAATACTTCCTATGTGACCCACCACCTCTTTACACCTTTGCTGGCCGTGTGTCAGTGTCAGGGTGACCTTGGAAATCATGTTTGAAGATGACAGAGCCTTTGACAGTCTGGTTTCTGAATGGTTGTGGGGAACAAAGATTCAGAGTTTATCTGTGATAGTTGCTGGTGTTATTTTGAAACAAAAGTGCAGAAACCATTCCTGTTTAGGACTGCAGCAGCCTGGTCAAGTCTGAGGTCAAGAATAAGACCTGGAGAGATCAGCCAGAAAGAAGTCTACTTTTGCAGTGACTCAGATGGAAAAGAAGAGGTCGTGGCTTGGATTGGAAGTCAAACTCTGGCTTATCTGTGTGCTTGTAAATTACTCATTATATTCAGTGTTTATCATTAAATTTCTTTACACTTTGTTTTAACTGTGTGCTGAATGTTTGATTTCTTTATATACAAACTCCAGCAGAGAGGAGTGAGGGAAAGGCCATGGCCTTTGTAGGAGAAAGCCCAGTTTTCTTGGGTGTTAGAACATTCATTTCTGATGACTAAAGACAGGGAGGCCTTGATTTTTTGGACCCTTCTTTGGCTGGTTTAAGGGCATTTTCTTTCTGCTGTCCTCACTGAGGGTTTGGATTCTCTTAGAAACTAAGTAACTGTGAAAAGTTATGGGTATAGAGATTCCATATCTAGGATCTAGCCGGGTCAAACTATCTCAAGGAAGGTTGAGTAGCTCAGATGTCCAAGCCATTCAGAGTGAGAGATCATTTTTTCTTCTGTTATTTGGAACAGCTGTTCTTTCCTCATTGCTTTCTGAGAAACAAAACAAAATAAAACAAAACAAAACAAAAACCACCACAAGCACAGGCCACTTCATAGATTCAAGTGTCCAATTCTCTTCTTGGGGAGTCTGATCTATGTAGCAGAACACACTAAAATCATCTTCTAGGTGGGAGTGGGTGGTATTCCCTACCCTTCATTTGGGGAATGGTGGTGAGGATGTGGGGAGTGAGTGGTAAGACAGGGAATACCTGAAACTGTGCCAGAGAACTGTGGTACAGCTGGGGGACTAGGACTATGTGCAGAATCCATTGTTACTTGTCCTCATCTGCCTGTCACCTTCCCCCAAATCTTCTCCACCTTTCTGTACTATCTTTGGCTGGCAGTGAAGGTGGTGAAGGTGGTCTTAATGGTAAAGACATAAAGGTGACTGGTAGGGAAGCAGTGGCGTGGAGTCATGGGTCTTGGTAACTGGTTCGAAGCTTAGTTAGAGTGGGGAAGAGTATCACGAGCAGGGGTCAAGGTCTTGGAGACTGCAGAATCAGGAAGTGGGCCTGTGATGCCCTGACTCAGGGCTACTGAGATATGTACGTCAGAAAAGCCAACTCTATCATTTGATCCAACCCAAAGGCAAGTGTTATTTTTACAGCTGTGAGTCCTGCACCACAGTCTTAACCAGAACATTCAATGAGACTGGTAGTTGAGAGTCAGTTTTAGAGATGAAATTTGTTTTAAGTCCATTTCTCTCATTCATCATCTTTTCTGAAAATCACTATTAATGCAGATTTAAGTTTATGGACTCTGAGCAAGGATGGGGGAAGAAGAAAACCCTTTGTAGTTCTTTCAGAAAGAAATTATAGCCATTTTAAAATTTATTTTCATGCCCAGGAAAAAGTTAAAAAGTATTGGGTGATATTTGGGAATTAACCAGAAGTGCAAGGCTCTCAATTACCTTGGTATGTTATGGTTGAACAATAAGAAAGTGATCCTGCTTTAGATTTTTCTCTTGTAAGTCCTCTGGATGCAGAGTGAGTCTCATGCCCTAGGAGGTCCATGTAGTCAAGGTAGCTTGTCCTGTGTTGAAGGCAGAATTCTAAGATGACCCCTATTGATCCATGCCTTTGTGCAATGCCCTCTCCTCTCTCTTGGGGCAGAGACTGGTGAATCTGATGGGATACACCCTTGTGGTTAGGTTTTTAATCAAATGACTTTGAGTTAATAAAAAATGTCTCACAATTTGTCTGTCACAGCCATTAGTGTTCCCTTAGCAACACACATAGCATCATTCTGTTTAGGATTGCAGTAGTCAGGTGGAGTCTGAGCTCAAGAATAAGTCCTGGAGAAATCAGCCAGAAAAAAATCCTATTTTATCTGTGACTAGCCTAGCTTCTGGTGTCCTTCAGATAGGTCCCCAGAATCCCTTAAAAATTTCCTATTTTCTGACATAACAAGATAGTCTAGGCTCATCCAGACCTATAATCAGCCATTTCTCCAAGAGGTTCTAGTTTCTAGTAGTGGAGGATGGTATTTAAATATCTAGGCCTGAATTTAGATGTACTTATTATTACTGGGGTGCCCTAGATCTTCTCAGTGGGAGAACAAGGATTCCATACAGATATACATACAAATATGTCCTCACACACAACTGCATGTTCTATTAGGGTTGAACTAACTGTTTAACCTGATATTTTACACACACACACACACACACACACACACACACACACACACCCCTCTTGTATAACTGTCAAGAGCTAGTTAAGCAAGCCTGAATGGTAACCAGTCAGGAAGGGAATATCCTGAGCAGGCTGGACACCTGAGGGCACAAACTGCAGCTCTTTGTGCATTGGCAGCAGTCAGGAGGAAGGTCCATGGAGAAGGGAGGGCAATTGCAGTTTAGGTGCTTTTTGGATTAAGGCAGAGCTAAGGCCATCTTTTTCCCCACTAATAAGCATTATATTTTTAGAGATTTTAAATCTTGGAGAGATACTGAATGAAAAGTACAGAGTTCCTGTCTATTCCTTATCCTCTCATAGGCAGGACCTTCCTTTGGATGCTAACATCTTGCACACAAAAGAGAAAGGGAAGAAAAGTAAGGTGAAATGGGGTGTGGGGGCGGGGGAGGATGGGAAAGGAATAAAAGGACATTAGTTCTGGAATATTTTAAAATACTTTTCTTTTTCACAATTCCTTGTATTCAATATCACTTCTATTGAACCAAAGGCAACCAACCATTCCCTTGGGGGAATATGCTGACTTTTAAGGTCAGAATGAAAAGCAAAAAACCAAGTCTATATTCGGACTCCAATTTCTTTTATAGAAGTTTTAAGTCCACAGAAGCACAACGAATCTTTAACTTTGTCTTTACTAAGAAACCAAATTATTTCCTAAATTCCAAATACCTGTTTAGAACTTTAAGAGCCTGATTTGGTAGACTGTGTTTTACAGTGCAGAAGAGACACTTGGCATTGCATAAGGAATGCTCCTGCCAACCTGGGAGAGGGTGTGGAAAGCCTTTTTCCTCAGGGAGGAAGGGGTTGGCAAAAGCTAGAGTAGGGTGCAGATGCTGCCTGTGTCTCATGCTGGGGAGGGTAGGATGTTGGAAAGAACTCAAAAATATCAGACTATTGGGGGGCAGCAGAATCAGAGGTTACCTGAACCCTGATTCCTTATACAATTTTAAGAAGAGACTCCACTTCAGGGTTCCCCTGTGTGTCAGTAGAGTAGTATTGGCAGCCCTTAAGGAAGAAAGATGTTCTCATGTTCTCCAATGGTACCCTGGCCTCCTCCATGTGCTGGTATGTGGGAAGTAGCTATAAACACTGTGGCGGTTCCAACTGGATGAATGAAACAAAGGGAAAAGGGACTTTTAGATGGGATAACAGATGCCTTCTATGCAACCACCACTCAGGGAAGTCACAGAATCATGGAGACTTGAGAGGGGGCCTTTGAGCACCTCAGTAGCAATAAGTACTCATTTTCCATGTAGAGGCACCAAGTTATGCCAATGAAGCTAGCTGCTTGGTGGAAAGAGTACAAAAAGAGACAGAAGCCTGGAGATATTTGGGTTAGGACACCATGAACAGAAGGCAATATGTATATCACGGGCTCCCACATCCATCCCATGAAGATATTAAAACAGCCCTGTAGCAAGTTATCATCCTGATGTAAATGGAACAGAGTAAGGATAATCCTCCTAAGACCTGGAGCATCTACTAGGTTAGGTGTTTAAGCTTTGAAAAGCTACTGAACCAAAAGGGATTGAGTTAACCAGAGAGTTTTAGATGAAAGAATTGCCTTTAATGGGAATCAAAAATCCTTTCTGTGCCATTTTCTTTCTCCAACACCATTCTGTCACCCTCTCCAATGAATTAGGGAATAGAACTGCAGAAGCAATTTGAGATTGGTAATGGAAAATAAAGGAAGGTATGCTTTAGTTGTAGTGTGTAAATTTGAATCTCAATACATCACTGGACAGCAGCACCTCCCAGGCCCTTGGGTTGGTGAGCATGTGGACACCATGCTCTTCTGTGGAGGTACTACACATGCTTATGTGCTCCAGTTGGAATTCTTTTGGCCTGGCTTTACTCAATTCAGCAAATTACTCAAGAGAGGATGATCCATGGTCAAAGAGATGATTCTTGGAGGGAATGTATGCCTGGCAAACATAGCCCTCAATTTACAGATTGTTGTGGTAATGAGGATTCTATCTTTCTCCTGTTTTAGAAAATTTCTTGCATTTCTCTGTGATGAAGATGATGATGCATGGTTCTTGACATCCACATGAATTTATATGATTGATGCTAACAGTTTGCTACATATTGGTGCTGGTGGGTGTTTTGCATTATGTTGCCCTATAGTTTTCAAGTTGATCTAGACAATTTGGGATTACTAGTGAATGAGTGCTAGGGAACTTTTCCTAATGTGGGTGTATATTTTGGTTATATTCCTGATTGTTTTTACAATGGTAACCTCCATGTGCAAAATTTGCCACTATGTCTCCAGGGGCATTGGATCTTCTAGCTTCTATCCATATCCTATGATGGTCCTGAGGAACGATATCCTTTCTGTGAGTCTCTTGATCAATTCTATGGACCTTTCCTTTTCATTGCCAAAAATCACAAAAAGAGGGTTACTGGGATACTGGATTCAGGAAGTTTTGAACACATTAGGGATACCTAACTAAGCAAAAACAATGAAAGAGATGAATGTTGTCCTGTTAAGAAAATTCAGTCCTGCTTCCCCATGAAGTTGGCTGCCTAAGTCTAAAGGGAAGATATAGAATATGTGGAGAGAATTGTTCTGGATTCCTTCTTTCAAAGACATGCAGTGGGAATACATCTCAGGGATTTGTTCTTGAATTAATCATTAAAATAGAGTAGGTTCAGGTTTTTAGTAAAGTAGGTATTAGAAGAAGTCTTAATAAATGGACCCTGAAACTTAAATTCTACTTCTAAGAATGAATAAAAGTGGTAAATAAGTTTATTAATTTTTTTCATGTTTGTTTCTGGACAATTCCAAACCTCCTTATCAGCCTTATTTCACTGAATATCAGCTCATTTCCCTGCTTTTCTATTTTCCTTAAAGATTTTAATTTTGTTTAATTGTTGAATCATCTTGACTAAAGTAAAAGAAATGGATAAAGAAAGATTATTTCTTGGATAAAAAAAGATGATGAGGGCTTTACAAGGGAGTAGAAAAATGTAATTTTCTTGGACCAAATACTGTTATTCAGAGTGTTTGTGAAGGCATGATAAACACCATGGCAATATGGCAAGTGATGATTTGTACCCCAAAGACTGGTCCATGTAGTCATATATTAAGCCATTAAATAACACAAATCAATCAAATTTTCCCTTGGAAAAGCTTAAGAGGCATAGAGAATAAGGTCAGAATCTGTTATACAGCTCAGTGGAAAAATACAGAAGATATGAAAAATTCTGAATTTTAATATATGCCAGTAAAATCCACAGCAGTGTTGAACAGAGCAAGGGGCTTCTGTGTGTCTCTGTCCAGGCCTTTGAGGAAGGGGCAGGGTGCGATCTAATCTACAGTGGACATGCCTCTCTGGGTTAGGTTAGACTCACTCCCTGGAGGGCTAAGGGTTTGAAAAATGTGGTCTCACAGGGGTTTGAACAATGTGGTCTCACAGGGATTTGAACAATGTGGTCTCACTACTTGGAGGACTAGTGGTTTGAACAATTAGGCCCAAATCCTCGAAAAACTATTTAGAGCAGAGATGCTTTGAGATTTCTCCCACTCCCCATGGCACCGTGGATCCTACTCTCCACTCTCCTGTTTCCTCTTTCCCCTCATATTTTCACTTGTGACCAGAGAAACATTAGAACCACTACTTGGTGTTCAGTGTTCATCACATGTTTTGATACCATTCTAAGTGATTTGCATGTTTCTCTCAAATAAGAGATTAGGCAATTAAGATGTGGACATGTTGAATGGTAATTGGTGACAAAGTTTGAATTCATATGGAGTCTTTTCTCCCTTGATCTGCTTGGAAGGAAAATAAGACAAGTAATGGGATTAAATTTCAGATCTCCAATTGTTTAGGTCTGAGAGTGTTTATCAACTTTATTTCTTCAGAGACTTGAACTCTAAGACCTACTACTTATTTGTGTGGAAAAGTCATGTGACAGAAGAAATGAAACGTGAATTTATGACCACAACCACTATTGTAAGGGCAAGGGATGGCTGTCTGTCCACAGTTGCCAGGAATGGCTGCTCACACAGGGTCCTGCTACATTTTCTGTATCCCTTTGGCATTTGGGTGAGACTATCTGTCCAGTGGAACATGATTGGAAGTGACCTATGTCACTTTTGGGTTGTTGTGGTTAAAAAAGATGCATGTTTTCTCTACCCTCTGTTTTCTTATCTCACAGCAGGCTCTAGATATTCAGGGTGACTTTGGAGTCTTGTGATGAAAATGGCAGAGCTTCTGAGGCCCAAATCCTCGAAAAACTATTCAGAGCAGAGATGCTTTGAGATTTCTCCCACTCCACGTTTACCCATGCACCCTGAATGGCAACACCTATTTTATTTTATGCAAGAAATGAACTCACCTAATAAAATGTGTTATTTCTGGGTTTACCTCTTCTATCAATTGAACTACCCTAACTAATAAGGAATACTGCCTTGTACCACCAAAATAATAAGGTTTATATTGATATCTCTACCAACAGAAATGTAGTTGTTAAAGAGGTAAGTTAAAAAGAATTCCTTTTAGGATGAATAAAAGGCAAATTTTAGAAATATCAGTAAAGAAAAACAAAGAGTAACATTTTTTTCTTGGAAAACAAGTATTGAAATACTTAATCACTTCAAAGAAAATCAGGGAAGTACTGAGTAGTAGAATTTTAAGGCGAATACCAAAGTAACTCTTACTCACATAGTCTTTTATAATTTTAAAGCACCTTTCTGTTCACCATTTAATTTAATACAATAATTCCAGAAAGTCATGTAGCAATAATAGTGATGTTTATGAAAAATAACAGCAAGGATTTGAATGTTGTGTCCTGGGCTCTGTGTTAAGAGCTTTCCATGTACATCTTATTTAATTATGATAATCTCCAGGAGATTGGCACTGTAATTATTCCTATTTTAAAATGAGAAAATGGAGATTTTGGGATGTCAAATAACAAGCTAAATGTCATACCCTAGAAAGTGGTAATGTCAGAACCAAATGTGGGGCTGACTGTAAGCCTGTGCCCTTCACTGCTGTGCCAGGTGGCTTTTCCTTTGTGCACAGCATTGTCACCACCTGTGGATGAACGTGCTAAGGCCCAGCACACTGCAAGGAGTCACCCAGTCCAAACTGCCAGAATTTGTCAAAGTCAGATTTTCTGACTCTGACTTCAGTACTTTTTCAACTTGGAATACCATAAATTAAAGCAAACACCAACTTGGTTATGGGGCAGACAGTCAATATTTTTAGAGTGTTTATAGAAAGGAAGTAATTTTGGCCTGGCAAAAGAGCAAACTGAAGGTAGTTTTACATTTCTATTTAAAAAAAATCATTCAAGTAGGAAAAATTCTCATAATGCTGGAGCATTCTGAGATATTCAGGGAGAGCAAACCCCTTAGGCTCCGAGTACAGCCTTTTAAAAAACAAATTTCGTAGATTATCTCGCAGGGCTGTTGCCCTCTGAGTCTGATGCACAAAATGTCCCAGTATTTGGTGAGATTTGATTGCCAAGAAAGCATTGTGTGGTCAGTTTCTGTGTCTGAACCTGGCCAGGAGGTTGAGGCCAGTTTTTATTTCAGTCCTCTGTGTCCTGTTCACTTCTGTCCTCCTCAGAATGATGGAGGTGCAGCCAAGAGAGGTGCCATTGAGCTAGAGTCACACTCCTTAGGTTCAAGGCCCATCTCTCAACACACATTAAGTGACCTTGGACCCTATGTCTTAGTTTCCTCTCTGTAAAACTGAGGATTGAGTTTTGCTTTAAGTGATTGAAAAGATAGAGCACTGCAAGGGCATAGACTTTGTCATGCTTCAAATATATCCCTCAAAAGTCATGTGTTGGAAACTTAATTCTCAGAGCAACAGTGTTGGGAAGTAGGACCTATGTTAATGGATTAATGTAATTATTGAAGGAGTGTGTTCTTGATAAAAAGGATGAATTTGGCCTGACTTTCTTTCTTTATCTCTTGTGTGCCCACTTGCCCTTTGACCATGTTAGGATGTAGCACAAAGACCCTTGCTAGAGGTTGGTGTCATGCCCTTGGACTTCCCAGCCTCTAAAAGGTTAAGTCAAATGAACCTCTCTTTGTCTCTTTGTCTCTGTCTCTAATAAATTATCCAGTCTGTAGTATTCTGCTATAAATGATTTCTCAACAGAAGACATATAAATGGACAACAGATATATGAAAAAACATCACTAATATCAGGAAAATGCAAATTAAAACCACCATGAGCTATCACCTCTTTGAATTGCCATTATCAAAAAGAAGATAAGTGTTGGTAGGGACGTGGAGAAAAGCAAACTGTTATACTATGTTGGTGGGAATGTGAATAAGTACAGTCTTTTTGGAAAATAGTATGGAGGTTCCTCAAAAGATTAAAAATAAAACTTAGCACATGATCTAGCTATCTCACTTCTGCGTATCTATTCAAAGAAATGTAACCAGTACTGCGATTACATTTTTGTTTGTATATATAAAAACCAACAACAACAGAAAATGGACTACAATAACCTTAGAGTGGATGCTAAA
The DNA here is from genome assembly GCF_047511675.1 of Marmota flaviventris. Lineage (NCBI taxonomy): Eukaryota > Metazoa > Chordata > Mammalia > Rodentia > Sciuridae > Marmota > Marmota flaviventris. The sequence goes on along the minus strand of NC_092499.1, from coordinate 78,701,490 downwards.
TACTCAGTAGAGTTTAGATCTGTTTATTAAAGAAAGCATCTGAAGGGTCTCATTAAAGAAGACAACATAGTCTTCCAGCTGTGGATTGACCAGTCATATTTTCACTAGCACCTGATGATACTGAATCTGAGCCAGACACCATGATTTAAAGGAATAAGTCAGCAACAGGATTTTGAGGCAACATGTTTTGGTCTGAGATGCAGAATCTAGCTTCAAAGTTCCTGGGAAGTAGTAAGATCCTTGGAAGATATAGCACATTAAAAGTATAGCTACCATCATTTCTCCCTCATTCTGGGAAAAAGCCAATAGATAACTCTTGGGTAATGCTTCATAATAACCCCTTCTTTCCTTCCTTCCTCTTTCCCTCCCTCCCTTCTTCTCTCTCTTCCTTTCCTCCTTCCTTTCTTCTCCTTAATCTCATATCTTTCTGCCCAGAATTTTAAAACTTTGAAAACTTCCACTGTGGTCATTTTGATTGTACCACAGTTTTCTGTTGTTTGTCCATTCACTATCGAATTAGTGGCGAGGAACCAGCCTCCTCTTAAGGCAGAGGAAGGAAAGTACAGGTGCCATGTCCACCTTCTCTCTTCTCAATTGTGTGCTCTCCCCATCTCATCACTGCCCAGGGGAATGTGGCTCCTGGCCATGAGAACCTACAGGAAACAGGGGCCTGAAGAGCTGCAGGCAGGAACTAAAAGTAGGTTTGGGACTATAGTAAATGCTATAGAACTTCTTCTTTTTAGTTGCAAAGTTAACAACTCCACATAAGAACTCTGAAGGCGGCCCTTATGTTCTCAGGCAATAAAAACGCAAGGGCTCAAAGATTTGCTAGTATTTAAGAGATTTAGAAAGAGTAAAAGCAAAGTGACATAGATCCCCATCACTTGCTTTTAATAGATATACTTAAAATGGTGTTTGAAACTTGAAACTCCTCAGGAAAATTCAGATGGATTTAAGTAGAAAGGTGATATTTGTAGGTACAAATATAGATATGTAGGTGACCCTATCATTTTGGCCAAAAAATTATTAGGCACTTATGTAAAATATTTATAGTTGGATGAGATCTGGCTAAAGCTTTAGTAGTCTATAACTTTATTTAAAAATTCTGGCTTATAGCATAAGTGTCAGTGCACCTTCGTTAAATAGTCATGTCTAGATATTTCGCCTAGCCATGTAAGTGCAGATCAGGAAGTAATACCCATTGTCAGATTACATGGAGCTTTACTTGTGTCTCCTACTGAGCTCAGTCATTGGATGGGAGTGGGGTGATGCTGACTGGAGCTAGAGGTATACCCTAGTACTCCTTTGGGCTGGTGTGCCTTGCTGTCGGTGCCTCCCCTAGAGTTTAGTGTGGGGGCTCTGCTATTGTAGCCCAGCAGGCAGGATGTTGATAGGGTCCCAGGTCCCAAGCTACCTGGAAGTCTCTAGGTTTGTTCTTTGCGCTGAAGCCTTCTCCTTCCTTACCTTCATCCTTCTACTTTCTCAGCCCTTTCATGACCCCTATGGGTCCCTTTAGGCCTCTGTCATTCATCAACATTTATTTTCATCTCCTCTTGCTACAGCCTTGATCTTTCAATATGTGAATAAGTTCAAAATCTTGAGAGAGAGAAAGTGGCTCATCTTCATGTACTAGGCTAGTCGGAGATGACTCACTACCTGTCCTGTGGATTAATCAATCCTTGTATCAGTGATCAATAGGTCAAGGCCCTCCTCTGCCATTCACCTGAGTTGGAGCTAAAGGAAGGCTAGTATTAACTTAAAAAAGACAGTGGATCACTTTTAATGACATGTTTGTTTTTTTGTAGAAAGGCATTCCTATTTTACAGAAATCAAATTGCATTGTGTCATGGAGAAAAATCAATAATGAAAGCATCTGAATTGATGTTATAAGCAGTTCTGTTAGAGGCCTGTAAAAATTTATCCTTAATTTAGTTGAAGACAATCTTACTTGATTCTGCATGCATTTATTGACTTCAGAGGAGATTTAGATACGAATTCCAGACTTCTCTTACATATGCAGAAATCCTTTGAGGGGAAGCAGGGTCAATTAGCCTTTTAGTATTTTAAGAATGTGGAATGTTGAATGGAAAAGATATCAGAGTGAGGAAATTCCACATTTCAGGGATAATAAGGGTAGGTACATAGGGTTATTGTGGTGATTAAATGAAGTGATCCATATAATGCACCTGGCATTTAATAGATGATCAATACATGGTCATTATTCTTGGTGGAATCAAAGGTATTAAAATTTTGAAAGCATGTATCCTGAGTGGTTTGGTTTTTGTTTTCACTGTTTTTCCCAGTCAATTGCCATGGAAATGTATAATCTTTCTTATCATTGAAAAATAAAGAAGCATGTCCAGTATCTGAAGGGAGGCTAAACATTCCAAAAGCTTTTAAGTTCCCCTTGGATGCTTTGACTTCACTGCTGGAAGCTTCCACCAGATGATTAGTGTTGCCTCCTTCAATTATTTTAAGCAGAGACAGTACATACCAGCTTGAATATAATTGGAGATACCCTAGTTGTATTTTTAATTTAAAAAAATGGGCATAAATCAACCTCATCTTCCACTTTGAAATTGAAAAATTCACAATATTATTCAACCAATTAAAAGAATGAGGTGTAGTTTCTATATATTCACAGGGAAAAATGTCCATGTAGTATTAAGTTAAAATCAAGGACTGGGGATTAGCTCAGGAAAAAAGTGTTTGCCTAACATGTTCTAGGCTCTGGGTCCAACCCCCAGGACCAGGAAAAACAAAAGAAAACAGAAACAAAACCCTACAAAAATCAAGATACAGAACAGTTTTATAGCACGTTCCCATTTTTATGTAATTGTAGTAAATATAATAAAATGCTATTTGTACATAGAAAAAATAATCATAGAATCAAATATTTATGATTTTCAGTTCTCTCAGTGGGTGGGGTGTGGGAGAGTTTCACTCTGTGGAACAATTCTGATATGGTTTGAATTTTTATAATGAGACGATATTATTTTTGAAATTATAAAAACAACAAATTATAAAGTAGGTGGAAAAGTTCAAAACAGTCTATTTGAAATAAGTGTTGTAAACTATAGGAGGTTGTTAAGCTCTTCTACTACTTTATTTAGCCAATAGTTTGGCTACTTCAGACAATTTTTACTATTTGTTATAATCTTTCCATTTCAGTTTGTCCTCAGATTCTAGAATATATGTATTAAATGCCACATTTTTGCATCTGTGGCTGCTCACTCTCCACCTGAGTGCCCTCAAGTTAGCACTTAATGTTTTCCATCTCAAAACTTCTACTACCAGGCCTCTGGGCTCTCCTCTCCCTAGAGGTGGTACTGAACTGTCTTTTTAAAAAATTTTTAATATTTATTTTTTAGTTGTAGTTGGACACAATACCTTATTTATTTATTTATATGTGGTGCTGAGAATCGAACCCCGGGCCTTGCACATGCTAGGCAAACATTCTACCCCTAGCCACAACCCCAGCCCCCTGAGCTCTTTGAAGGGTTGGAAGGACTACCTTTCTCCTCATGTTTTTGTCAAGTCTTTAATTCTAGATTGCTGTTCTCCTTTCAGACTGTGTTCCCAAGAGCTCAGGGCAGTATTGTAACTCTTAAGCTTTAGTATATATGAATAGTGATTGAAGTTTGCTTAACATGCAGAGTGCTAGCTCCAGTGCTTATACTTTAGTGGATATGGGATGGGACCCAGGAATCTGCATTTAATGGGGCACTCTTAGATGATTCTGTTCTGTCCCAGGGATTCTGTGAAGATGCCTCGGTGACTGCAACCAGGGAGGGCTCCAAGGTCCATTTGGTGTTGATAAAAAGGTCCCTGTTTTTATATGTGTTATAATTAGGCGTCTGGTAAATTTTAGTTGAGGAAATCTGCCCATCCACATTTAGAGATCCAAATCCACCAAATATCCCTGTTGATCACAATTTAAAAGGTCTTCTTTAACTCATCATTCCCAAAATAATCAAGCAAGCAAAATGGCTCCCTAAAATTCATTCTCTTCTAGCTTTACTATGGCTCCCCTCCTGCCTTTTTTTTTTTAACATTTAAAGATATATCTAGAATTCTTTTATTTATTTTTATTAGGTATAAATTAAGTATCCATCTTAATTCTTACTCCACACAATTCATCAATTATTTTAGGTATATTTATTTATTTAGACTATTCTGTCTATGTTTTCAAAGATTTGAAATGAAATTTGCGTCATCTACCATATCCCTACCTGGTTCTATTTCTGGGTGTCTTCTTCCCTTGAGATGGTTGCTATTCTACTGCTATCTTCCTTAGTTAATTATGATACCTTTATGACATTGTTCATTAACTAGCCTGTTTCTGTTGGTTTTTTAACTGGATGATCTATTTATTGGTGAGAATGATATATTGAAGCCCCTCATTATTAGTGTATCGGGTTCTGTCTCTCTTTATGTCCAATAGAGTCTGTTTTGTAAAATTGGATGCTCTGACATTAGGTACATATAGATTATAGTTGTCATATCTTCTCGATTGTTCCCTTGATTGATATGTAGTGACCCTTGTCTCTTCTAACTGGTTTTTGTCTTAAAGTCTATTTTGTCAGATATAAGTATAGCTACTCCTACTTGCTTTCTGAATCCAATTGCTTGAAACATTATTTTCCATCCTTTCACTTTCAATCTGTTTATGTTCTTGCAGGTGAGGCAGCATAGTATTGGATCTTATTTTTTAATCCAATCTATGGATATGTCTCTTAACTAGGGAATTAAGATCATTTATATTCAGGGTTGTTTTAGTCATTTGTTGTTGTTGTTGTTTCTGTGACCACAAAACCTGACAGAAAAAAATCTTAGAGTAGGAAAAATTTATTTGGGGCTCACAGCTTCAGAAGTCTCGGTCCACAGATGGCTCCCTCCATAGCTCAGGGTCCAACATGAGGTAGAACATCACAGCAGAAGGGCATATGGAAGGAAACAGCTCAGGATATGGCAATCAGGAAGCAAAGAGAGAGAGAGCAAGAGAGAGTCCTGATATTTTATGGCTCTCCTTTATAGCACTTGAGTGTGCAGATCGCTGTGCATATCCCAGTCACTTTCACATTTGAAGGAGTCTAGTAGGTAAATGGGGCTTTGTGACTTTTTGTTAAATAATGAAGATTAAAAAACAAACAAACATGGAGCTGGGGATGTGGCTCAAGCGGTAGCGCGCTTGCCTGGCATGCGTGCGGCCCAGGATCGATCCTCAGCACCACATACAAACAAAGATGTTGTGTCCGCTGAAAACTAAAAAATAAATATTAAAAAAAATCTCTCTCTCTCTCTTTAAAAACAAACAAACAAACAAATATAAAATCTCTTCCTTACTCTCATAACCTTCTTTATCTGTGGCTCTATTTCTGTGTCCCCATTTTACAAAAATGTCTCAAGTGAAATTTCTGTCCTCCCAATTTTCTACTCTGTTAACTCACTTTAATCTGATTTTTTTTCCTACTACAAGATGGAAACTATGCTTGCAAGGTCATGACTAATGATCACCAAACCAGTGGATACTTTTTGTCAGCTTATTGACATTTCAGCAATTTTTAACATTCTTTTGACACTCTTGCTTACTTAAAGCTGCTCCCCTTTAGTCTCTTTTAATGATTTCAATTTTGCTTCCTCTCCTTCTTTATTTGATGACTAAATGGCAGAGGTCTTTGGACATCCTGGGCATTGATTCTCTGAATTTTTGTTAGAAATTGAAGCTGGATCATCTGATGTACTACCATACAGTAGTTGGATAGCTTTAGCAGTAGCATGGTTTCATTGCTAATTTCAAATGGAAAATTTTCTGAACAAGAAAACCCATCCTCAACCACTATTATCAATTATTGAATGGCCTTGGAAATATTTTTGCAGACTAGATGATGTTAATGAATTCAATAAAAAATTGTAGCATAAAAAAAGTTTGTATGTGAATCTGATATCTGAAAAAGTCATTTCAACTACGGTTGTTTCAATTGCAAGCATGCTCAAGATTTAATACACTGCCCATGCTGTCAAAAGTTAAAACAAACAAACAAAAAGCACGGTTTCTATTCTTACACGTATTTGCAGTAAATATATTTTGTGAGCTCAAACTGCAATTCCAGTAGTGTTTTCCATACCTCAGTACAGTGCAAAGCAAATTTCCACATTTTGAAAACCATTTCACTGTGCAGGTGGAGAACTTCTACCTAACCTTCAATCAGAAATGATTAATCTGCAGTGCAATGACATGCTAAAAGGCAAATGTCAAGAGAAGAATCTAATAGAATTCCATAAATTCCTTCTGACTTATGAATATGCTCCATAAAATTGTATGCTTGTGGGTCGAGAGCAGATTTGTGAGAATCTATCTTTGTTAAAGATATTTTCAAAGATGAGATATGTAAGATATTATTACAGATTAGCATTAACAGATGAACATTTCAACCAATTTTGATAAGAAACACCAATTTTGAACCTGATTAAACAAAATGTCATCCCTCCCTCCCAAAGAATTCCATTCTCCTTATTGGTAGACTTGTATTATAAAAATTATTCTTAATTGTTATTATATGCTGGATTTTATCAATAAAAACATGTGGCACTTTTTCTCTCTGGTATATGAGTAAAATTACATAATAGCCTAGATCTTGCCTCTTGACTTGCAAACTATTTGTTATCTGGTAACTTACAGAATTAGTTTTCTGACCCCTGCCTCCTTGTCCTTTTTTTCTTGCACAAATCAATACTCAAAAGATCCCAGGTAAAGCTTTACCTGTCTTTGTCTGCTTCTTCAACCACACTTGCCTCTTTTCTGTGCCTCAAACACATCATAGGCTTCCCTTCTGTAGGACTTTTATACTTGTTGCAACTTCTGCCTAGAAGACCTGAAAGGATTCATTCTCTTTCTTTAGGTCTCATCTCAAAAATTGCCATTTAAAAGTATTCCCCATGTATTTTCTATCAAAAAAACTTATCCCTTTTATTTCTTTCATTGTTATTTCACTTGTTTGTCTTTTACTGAATCACTGTCTCCTTCACCAGAATGGGAACTCCACAGGACTGTGTTGTTTTATTCATCTGTGACTGGCACACAGTAGGTGCTCAATAATTATTTTTTGAATCAAAGAATGGGACAGACAGCTAGTGGGCACTAAGGTTCTAATGCTGTAGTCATAAGAGCAATCCTTTAAGTCTTCCAATTTGTTTATTCTCTGGTTTTGTTAGTGCTTTTTAACATAACTGCAGTCTAGCTATTAAGCATAAAAAATGATTACTTTTATAGTCTTTTCTGATTTTGAAATGGTTGGATATTTTATGTATAGTTATGTCCATTGTTGGTCAGCTTGGAGTAGCAAATACCTCACCCTTAAGTTGGTTCTCTAAAGTACAAGTTAGAATTAATACCACCCTAATTCATGAGGATCCTACCTAGTCCTAGGGTCTTCCTTTATGGGTATGAATAAGACCCCTGAGCATTCTTACTCATGGCTCACATGAGTCCTTATTATTCTTCTGCTTCCAATCTCAGATTGTACCGCAAGGTTGAACTTTTGTTACTGCTGTGACAGCAAGGACCAGCAACATTGGTATCACCTCGGATCTTGCTAGAAATTCAGACTCTTGGGCTATCCTCTAGACCTACTAAAACAAAATGAATTATTGAGCAAGATCTCCAGGTGAATTGTATGTCACACCCAGGCCTGGATGCTGATGGATTTGGAAATCTGGAGAGTGGTTTCAGCTGGTTTGGTTGCTGCCATTTTCATCTTTGAGGACCCTTCAGAGATCTCTGCTCCATGAGGCACAGTTGAATACTGATGGTGACTTCTGAATTACTGTCCCTCTCATCTGAGGTAGGCCCATAACTTTTGCTCATCCATATCATTCTATGGGTGGGACAAAGCTCAGTAGATCTTTGGCAACCTTCAGCAAAGAGATATTAGAATATTCTAGAATCTTACTGAGATGCCCCTCTGCCCCTACTATGGCCTGGAATTGCTCAGTCCCTATCACTGGAATAGCTGCAGGCATCTCCCTGGAGAAGGGTCCTGATCAAACCAAATCCTGATGCAGAGAAAGAAGAAAAATTTTCCTGATATCAATCAGCTTTGGGACTGCTTGTCCAAGCCATCATTTTCTGACCCCGTATTGACCTTTCCCCAGGATGATTGACAGTGGGAATATCCACTCCTTTCCAGACAGCCCCACCCCCACCCACAGGGGTGTGGTCTGACATATAATCATTTGACAAAAGCACATTCCCTGAAGTCCAGGTTACTGGTCTTAAATAATACCATATGTGGGAAAGCAGCAGCTCTGGAAATTTCTTTTCAGTTTCTTCGCCTCAAGAGTTCTGAAATCTGGGAGGCAACCCTTCTTCCTGGTTTACCTGGCTGCATAAGAATTCCATGGGGGTATTGTGGAAAGGTCATTGAGTAAATAGGTCATATACTTACAGAAGGATTGAAGGAAGGAAAGTTGTGATTAAGAAGAGTGGCTAAGATAGGATTATACAATAGTAAGTGAGGGGTAATTTTCTCTTGACAAATCTCTCTAAACAATAAGTATCAGGAGACATTAAAATGGTTACTTGCCACTTTTGAATTTTGTATAAACTAACTGAAGAGGTGGGCTATTGTTAATGTAGAGCTTGTAGAATGACTTGGGATTGCTTATTATTGTCTTTGAAACTACGTGGTGATGGCAAATTTGAGCTTTTCTTTTCCATTGTAGAGTTTTTATATGAGCTTTAAAAATAACCCAGTTATGTTGGTTGGAAGGCAGTTTTTCTGGAAATGATTTTCTAGAGGTTGGAAAATAGAAAGAATAATTAATGAGACCTTTGCAGTTTATTGAATTTAATAAAAATATATTTGTATACCTAAAAGACAGTTCACACACACTATTTCATTTTATTCTTTTATCAGCCTTGAATTTACACAGAAGAGTGTTATTATTCCCATTTTAAGGATTTGGGAAACTGAAGCCCAGGGAAGTGAGGAAGATAGTAAAGTCAGACCTTAAACCACTTTTGGAATCTAACTTCAATTTTTTTCTGATTTAAAAAATGTTTGAGTTCAAGGTAAGAGTCTAGGTGATATGAGGTCAGATAACGTGCCTGAATGGTCTACGTGGTGTATGCAGGCACTAGTTTTATCAAATAGGTCATTTCTGAGCCTTCTCCCTAATATACTGAGCAGTGGCCAGAGTTATTATCCACTCTCCTCTTCTATTTTCACTCTTTCTCCTTGTTTTCCCCTTTCTTTCACTTATTCTTCAGATTTGCTTTCTTCCCATTCCACTCCCTTTGGTGTAACTTGATTCTTAAAGGACTTCACTATTAACATCCCAGAATTGACTCAGTGTGAAGGAAACCACAGCAGATGCACAGAAGGAAGTGGAGGAGGGGGTGCGGATGGGGGAGAAGCAGGCTGGGCAGGTGTGGAGAGCAGCTTAGCCCAGATACATGGATTTCTATGTCCAGACTGGTATTCTGAGATGTTCCCTGCTGCTCTGGAATCTCTGTAAACACAAGGATTTGTCTGGAATGACTTCACAGCTCAGCAGGAAGCTTGCTGAGTGCCAGGACTCTCAAACTGTGAGTGCTGCTCCGAAATGGAGGGAGGGGGTGCTCTGGGCCCAGGCCATCTCCTCCCCCAGTCTGCCAGTGGCCATTTAAGCTGGGAGAGGGCCACTGAGATTTGTGCTTCTTCTGTCAGGGCCCAGGGCAGTAGGGCTGAAAGGGACATGGCGAAGATATAAGTATGTCTATGTGCTGTTATAATGGGCCACACCTAAAATGTCCCAGAAAGCCATGAAAAAAAAATAATAACCCTGTTCTCAATTTTTTTCTTTTCTTTTTTTTGTGGGTAGGAACATTCATGATTGTACTTTGCAGCATTTTTTTTTCTTCTTAAAAGTCTTTTTTAATGAGAAAATTCTAAATCTTTCCTGCCGTAATTCTCTTTTAAAAAATATCCTTAATGGTAAATCACAGGTAATTTCTGTCTCACTGATGCACACCTAGCCTCACCAACCTTTGGTCCTGCGATTGAACCCAGGGGTATTTACCACTGAGCTATATCCCTAACCCATTTTATTTTTTAATTTTGAGGAGTCTCCCTAAATTTCCCAGGCTGTCCTCAAACTTTCTGTCCTTCTGCCTAGCTTCCCAAGTCATGTCCATGAGATTACAGGCATGTGCCACCACACCAGCTGAGACCTGGAACTTTTGAATAAAAGAGCAAGAGAAGGAAACTGGTTGACTAAGGTCTCTGGGAAGTGAATTGCAGGGAGTCCCACTTCAGTTTGCATCTGCTATAAAGGGAGACACTGAGAAGGGTGAAGGAAGGAATCTGATATAGAACCATAAAGAAGCCGTATTTTGCTGTGGAAAGCAAAGAAAAGTCCATGGATGCTTTCTGTTTGTTAAAAATGCCTATAACTTCCCCATGCCAGCATGGCTGGCCTGTCCTTCTCCAGCCACATGGCCTGCTCTGTAGAAGAACTCTTCTATGCAACTTGAATATTTCTTTGATTTTTATAACACTTATAGCAGTAGCTTTATAGGATTCAAAGCTTGATGGCCCTACTTAGTAGCTGTATTGATTGACTTTTCCATAGAAACAGAACAGAAGAGATATATCTATTTACCTATCTCTAGAGAAAAAGAAACAGTATCTGTCTACCTCTCTTATCTAACAATTTATCTTATTATCTCTATTTCTATCTTTATTTCCTATTGAATGTCTTTAGCAATCTATCTCATTCTATATGATATATATCTTAATTATCTTATATTTATGTCTGTATCTCTGTTTATATCTATTTCTCTCTATATCTACATCATATCTTCTATCTATCTATTGATAGAGATAGATAGAGACACAGTTGGTGAGTTTAAAATCTGTAGTAAGCCAACCGGCTAGAGATTCAAGACTTGATGTTGAAGACCTGAGTCTGAAGGCTGCAAACTTAGGCAGAATTTCTGTTTCAGTTGGGCAGCAGAGTTCCTTCTTCAGGAAAATTTAGTCCTTGCTGTTTAGGTCTTCCAGTGATTGAATGAGGCCCACCACATTATGGAGAATAATCTATTTAGTTAGTTAATGGATTGTATATGTTAACCACATCTTAAAAATATCTTTAGCAACATCAAAAATACCTTTGGCCAAGCAGTTGATCACCAAAGCTGAGCCAAGTTGACACACAAAATAAGCTATCACTCTAGCTTCTAACTTCCTAGCAAATCATTTAAGCTCTTTAAACTGAGTTTTCTTTTTGGTAAAAATGTAGATACTAAGATAAAGCTTAGCTGGTGCCTGGGCATATGAAGTGGTCAGTTCATGTTGCCTATATTATGATTTTCACAAGTTCTCAAGTAAGTTCACATCATGGGTCCCATGGGGGTCATATATAGTAGAAATCAAATAGAGTGCTCAATTCTTTTTTTGTGTGTTTATTGGTTTGCTATTAGACCCAATGTTCAGTTAGTATACAGATATCTGTTGCTTAATAGTAAAAATACGTATTCACAAGCACAAACAATAGTATGAAAACAATAATGTTAAAATAACAAAACAATGAAAAATCACCTATATCTTATCACCCTGACTGAGCATCTGTGTTCCTTTTCTGTTATCGCCTCTATCCTTATACATACATATACGTATTACTTCAGGAGGAATTAATATTTGTGTTTTGCAATATTTCAGTTAAGATGAGAGATGTTAACATATTAAATCAGCCAAACTAATTATATGCTGTTTAAAAATTATTGTTTACCATGTCTTATTGCCTGAGCAACTGGGGGAGTGGGTGGATATGCTCTCTAGGTATGTCAGTTTGGCTGTAAACTTCCCAGGTGTTTTTCATCTCACTGTTTTCCTAAAAAAGTACAGTTGAAGAACTAGTGTTCATAAATGGATTATGGGGAATACATTAAAGTGGAGAAAAAGTTTTATTTTTTAAGGTTTTTATTTATGTTATTCTTTCATCCACTTAAAATGTGTTGAGCTCCTTTAACGTGCTGTGCGTTGAACAGACTGCAGACTTACCCTCCCAGACTGTAGACGAGAAGGTAAGATAGACAGCAAGGAGATGCATAGAACCACCACCAGATGGAACATCTAAATGATGGTTGGGCATGGCAACATGGCAACAGGATATTGCCTGCTGAAGGACAAGCAGGAGTTAGCCAGGTGAAGAGAAGAAAGGGGGCCAATATCTTTTTCTTTGGTAACACACACACACACACACACACACATTTCTTTGGCAGAAAAAAGAACCCATATGTTTACTTTGGCAAACTGTGAACCTCGGATAAGGCAGTGGAGGCAGCATGCATGAGGCTCACTGTACAACATGGATTGCAGAACTGAACGTCTTCTCTTCTGGCTGTAGCAAGAGTGTGGAGATTTAAGGGGTCCACATTAGGAAGTCTGGACCTCCCTCTGTGGTCAGTGAGGACCCACAGAGATGTTTTAAGGAGAGAAATGAGGTGACATTATCCCTACTTGAGGAAAATCATGTGGGCTACAGCATGACAGTAGTGAAGAAGGAGGGTTGCATGGAAGCCAGGGACATCACTGTTACGGTCATTCAGGTAGAAGATGACAATAAGCACTAGGGGGTATAATGGCAATGCAGGGAAGTGGATGGAAGCAAGATATTAGGAGACAGAAGGACCGGGGCTTGGTTAATCAGGTATGTGGGAGAAAGAACAATTTTGGACAAAGCCAGGCTCGTCTAGTATTTATCCTCTGTTCTTAAAAGCAACATTTCTTTATCTCAATTTATTTTCCCTTTAGAGAAACTGCTGTTATGCCATCTAGTCAAATTTTCTATCATAACATAGAAGACTCCATAGCTCAGGGGAAAAAGCATTTGCCAAGAATTTTGGGGGCTGGGTATAGCTGCGCCATAAATGGTGATGATTCTGGACCAATCATCTTATATCTTTTTTTTTTTTTTGCAGTACCAAGCATTGGACCCAGAAGTGTTCTCAACTGAACTACCTTCAGAGCCCTTTTAATTTTATTTAAAATAAGTTCCCAAGGATGGCCATATACACGTGATCCTTCTGCCTCAGCCTCCCTAGTTGCTGGGATTATGGATGTGTGCCACAACCCCTGGCTAAATCATTTTACCTCCCTGCAGGGAGTGTGAATAGTTGTCATATAAGATAACATGATTACAAGTTGGCAGTGGGGGCTTGGTGTTATGGTAGGCAGGCGCAATGAACACATTTACATGACACTCAGAGTAAATTGTGGAGGCTACTCTTGGTTTAAAGAGACTGGTCTAGGTTCTGCCTGCCCTAGGTCCTGCCTGATTTTCCCAAGGAGTGAGAAGAGAATCTATATTTTGTCATTCCTAAAATAAATTTAGAGCATACCCATATGCTGAAGGATATTTTTGAGAAATGCTGGTATAGTGAGTAAATTCTTAAGTCAAGTGGTCTGAATTAGAGTCCTCATTTCACTGTTTATAGATGTTTTATTCTAAGAAAATTATGTAATGACTAAGCCTAGTTTTTGCATCTGTAAAATAGGGATAATAATAGTACCTATCCAACCTAGTGGTAGTAAAGATTAAATAAGGGAATATCTATAAATACTTTCCTATATTTTATATATGTAAATACCTAAAAATTGTTAGTGCTCCTGGATACAGAGAAATGCTTAATACATGTTAACATAATTGTTTTTATATAACATTTACAATTCAATGATTTTTTAAAAGTAAATTTACAGAGTTGGGCGTTCATCACCACAATTCAAATTTGAAGCATATCCACCTTTGCAAAAAGATGCTCATGTTTGCAGTTAGATCCTCTTCCTACCCACAACCCTTTATGTACCAGGAATCTACTTTCTGTTTCTACAAATGTGTTTATTCTGGACATTTTTATATAAATAGAATTATGCAGCACACAGTCCTTTGTGTCTGGTTTCTTTCACTTTCACTTAGTATAATGTTTTTGAGGCTCATCTAAATCACAGTATGATCAGTACTTTCTTTTTATTATTGAATAGCATTCCACTGATATGGACATACCACATTTTGTCTTATCAGCTTACCTGCTGGTGGATATTTGGAATGTTTTCACTTTGTAGTTATTTTGAATAATGTGTATAAGTTTTTTTTGTGGCTGTCTTAATAGTTCTAAGAAACATTGAACTGGTGAAGACGAAGATTATTGAATTCAGCTTTGGGCCCTTATCTTTGGGAAATAACTACATTTTTGCCAGGATGTTTTGAAGAAGAACACTCATATATGTCCAACATAGAATTTACCTTTTCAATTTAAAAGGACAAAAATTTGATTTTAATAAAATACTTGGTCAAAAGAAAACACGAGATTAAGCTTATTATTTTTAAATTTTAATTAAAAAAATTCAAGAAAGGTTAGGTAGAATCCAATGGCTGCCATGCTGCCCAACCACAGAAGTCTCCTTTCACTGGAGTGGCTTGAGAGGCAAAATGTGGGTCTAGGGAGCATGGGATACCATGGTTATGAGGCCACACAGAGCTGTGTGTATAGCTGGCCATACTGCTAGTCATCTTGAGTCTTTGTCCTCTCTATTCTGACCCTGGAAGCAGGGCTTGTCATGTTCCTCCACTCCAAGTGGGAAACCAAGCTGAGGCCTGGGTTGTCACTCTGCACACTGCTACAGCTCCAGACTCCGAGGAGTTCTAGGCAAGGGACTTGTTTTAAATCATAGAAATCTCAGTTTAGAATTGTGGATGGTGCTCTTGGAGAGCTGAGAGAATTCGATGAGAATGTGTTAGACCTGTGGGTAAGATTTTGGGGTGAGGGAAACCAGTTGGGACATGTGTTTTGTTGGGATGTGTTTTGTCATAGCCTTCCCCTAAAAGAACTGGGCTGAACTCTCTCAGTAGAGAGTTGTGGAAAATTAGAGACGTTCTGTGGAAAGACTAAGTTAATGTTCAAGTCTCAGAATCTGATCTTAGGTCAAATATCTCTTGCTTTTGCCAGTAAAAAGAGCCCAGATGTTTTTCTATTTATTTAGGCAAACCCTTGAAACACAAGTTAGTGATATAAAACTTTACATTTGCAATGTTAAGAACCCATATTTGGAAAGTCACAAGCATAAAATATATACTGTGAAATGGGAGGTCAGGATGGTGAACTCATTTCAGAACCATAGTTTTTGACTCAGGAATTTTGATGGGGTCTTCATGTTGGTTGAGCTTCTTGGTCCTAATATCATTGAGAGAATTAAATCATGATATTAAAACATTGAAACACTAATGCTTTGTTTTTATTGGCAGGATTCAAAATGATCTAATACTAATGCCATGAAACATCAGTCACTTTTTTCCTGATGAATAAGATGAACTTTGGCTGCTTATGATAGTAAATTTAATAATGTCAGTGATTTGAACTGTTTCAATTCTAAATGTGCAGAAATCTCTCCCTCACCCTTTCTCTCTCTCATACTACTGTCAGGAAGTTTTGTGGCAAATAAGCCCAAATACATAGATCAGATACATATCATTCACATGTGCCATGCGTATGCCAAAGTTTGAGTCCCCACTGCTGGTACTCCCTCTCACAGGTGGTCTGAATTTGCTTCTAGCTGGTCCTGTAAGCAGATTTAATATTTCATAAGCACTGCTCCATCTCATGCCTCCATTATTGACACCACATGGAAGTCAGGAAATTGGTTCTTTCTGGGAACAGTTTGCAGAAATATGCAGCCTGTCAGCCCCTTTCTCATGGGTGCATTAACAGAGAGGCTCACGATTACAAGTAACGAACCTTCTCCAGATGTGTGTAGCAACTCAGCTCCAACTTTATCTTCAGTCCTGAAGATGGACTTGACAAGATGGATTATTTGTGGCTATATCGTAATAACTTTGTGAAATTGGAATTCCCAGCAATTGTAATGGCGGGTGAAGAATCAGCAGCAGAGCAAAAGGAGAATTTCTCCTTACAGTAAACAATGCAAAAGAACAACAACAATAAAAAGAGCAAATCTGCTGTGGCATTTTTCTGCGTTAGACACTGACTCTTCCAGACTGTTCTAATTCTTTCCCTTTTATGATTCTGTTTATGTTACACACATTAAAGTTAAGTCATGTCTTTAATAAGATGGAAACTGGAAGTGAGATTTGGAAATGACTAAATCAGGCTGCTAAACTTTTTTCTTCTCTTGGAGAGCACAAAAACAACTGACAGAAAGGGATATACCAAAGAAAACAATTTTAATTGTTGGCTTCCATGGAAAATTCAATCCAGTCTCTCATTCATTCTCTTCCAGGGTAATGCCAGCAGACTGCTCTCTATATGGCTAAGGGCTTAATTTAGCCGACAAATTTCTAAAAGATAGTTAAATTTCTGAAAGAAAGGTTCTAGCAATAAATGATGCATATACTCTCTTATTCACAAAAGACAGATTTTTCCAGGATAAAGTAATAGGGGATACATTTCTCTTGCATTTTATTAGCAGTGATAATTTCAAGGGAATATTCTTTTAAGGCAAGGCTGTATTTAAATTTTTCATTTAAATTACAAGTCTCCTGATAGTTATAAAATTGGCTTCCTTTGGGAGTTATTTGTACATCTTCAAGGTTGGCATTCTCAGTTGTTTGATGTTGATGTTCTAGATAAAATTCCTCAAGTGCAGCTGTTATGATTTAGCTTAATATGTTTGTACAGAGGGATTTCCTTTGTCATTGAAGAGATGGAATCAAAACAGAGTTAGTCATTCTTACATCTTCTATTTATAGCCCAGCTATTATTCTGATGAATTGTGGAAGGATGATGTGAACAAGAATTTTCCTTCCTTCCTTTTTAATTTTTTTTTTTGTAAACAAAACTCTCTTCATACCCTGTGGATTTAACTTTGGTTGCTAACTTAGAGTACTTAACAACAATATCACTACTTAAATGAAAAATTACCTATTAAGTCATCCCATCTCCATTTGCAAATTAAAGGTTTGTCAGTACAAAGTATGTGAGATGACCAGAAGTCATGGATGACTTACAGGGAAGTGGCAGGGGTTGAAGAGGTCAATTTGAAAAATTATTTGTATGGGTTGCTTATGACTCACGCAAGTCTTGAGAGTATATAAACAAAATTCTGCCTTATTTATTTAGGTTAATGCCAGCATTAGAGCTAGCGTAAAAATTCAGTGAGAGTCATGATTTAAGGGATTTGGGGCATGAAGGGGAGAGAATTTTCATTAATTTTTTTTTTTGTTTTTGAAGGTAACGAAATGGGAGTGGAAGCCTTGGCCATAGTGGGACAAATGGAACAGTTAGATATATTAGCTAGATAAACTGGTTGTAGGAACTCCCTGGGCCACTGAGATTTATTTTATTTCTTTTCTGACAGGGGAGGTAAAGAACTGACTTTAGAAGGCTCTGGAATAGCTTGATGAATGGAATTCTTTCTACTGTAGAAGCAATACTCTAACTTTTTGCTGGTCTGATCTAATATGGTAAATTGGTGTGTCAATCTCAAAGGCAAGTCGAGGCACGCTGAGTGTGAGAATAAGAAGGCTGTCAGAGCCAAAGTGAGGATGGCTGTCCAGGAAAACACAAATTCTAGTTGCCCATTACCCTGGAATGGTGTTCTAGGGTCTGATTTTATAGACTTAAAAAAAAGAACAAAAGGAGATTACAGCAAACCAGTTGTTACCATTACATTAGTTGACAAAAGTATTACAGGTTGTTGATTGAGCATTTCTCACTTTGTATTTTACATTCCAGGTAAGAATTGTGATAAGCAGGAGCAAACCATTCTTTAAGTTATTACTACTCTGGAGAATTCTACAGGAAACTAAGCCAACATAGGTAAAGCTTAAATGAATCAGATTATGAGACTTTGGAATCCAGGAGGTTGTGATTGCAGGCTACAACCTGTGTCTGCCAGGCCTGATAGGAGTTTGCAGAACCCCTTTCTTTTATTTATCTCTTCAGGTATAAGCAACTAAATGAGATAAGTATGTGAAAGTACTTTGTAAATTCTGAAATCTTCTGCTGTTATTGCTCACTGTAGTGTCCGAAGCAGCAGCCTGTGTTAGTTTTCCAATCAGTGTTTGCCAAGTTATAGCAAATCAAATCAGAATTGTTGGACAGTAGCCAGTCATAGTGGAATAGGAGATGGAGAAGGTTGACAACTAGTATCCTCCATCTCAAAATTTCCTATTAGCTCAGTTGGTTTGTCTGATAGCTTATTATCATCAACAATAACATGGGAAAATATTTGCTGGATACAAGAATAGGGTTTTATAGCAATATGGTCCTGACATTTTTTTTAAGGATATTGAAAACCAGGTTAATTAATGAATGGCTGCTAGGTGTTGATTTGAATGTCACTCCTGGCAATTAAGTAGGGGAGGGATTCTTTGTTTCCTAACTATGATAAACTTGCACTGGGATTTCTGTTGTTTTAAAGATTTATTGAAGAAACCTTCAGGGGAATCAGAAAATCATACAAATTCAATGTATAAGCATGAGATATCTAAGCCAAAGACCAAAATCAGCCTCTTAACAACTGATCAGACATGTGTTCCAGCTCTAGGCAATTGGACTTCCTGATGATCATTAATGGGGATTCAATCTTTGGTACCCAGAGGTTAGGTATTATGGTTTGGATTCAAAATGTCCCCTCCAAAGCTCATTTGCTAAAAACATGGTCCCCAATGCAACATGGTTCAGAGATGGGGCTTTTAGGCAATGATTGGAGCATAAAGACTCTGATCTCATTGATTGATTAATCCATTGAGTTAACCATTTGATGGATTAAACCATTGACAGTTGAACGGACTACTGGGAGGAGGAGGGATATAACTGGAGTGAGTAGATAACTAGCGGTGTGCCCTGAAGGGTTTATCTTTTCCCTGGCCCTTCTCAGCTCTGCTTCACAGCTGCCAGGAACTGAGCAACTTTTCATCACCATGCCCTTCTGCCATGATGTTTCTGCTTTGGAGCAAGCTGACTGTGAATTCAACATCGGAAACTGTGAGCCAGAATAAATCTTTCACTCTCTAAGTTGCTTTTATCAGGAGTTTTGGCCACAGCAAAACAAAAACTAACTCAGTAGGTAAAAGTCTTAGGGAGAGAGTTCTCAAGACTTGAGGCTTCACAAGAAGATAGGATCAAGATTTCTCTCCTCCACAACCTGATCCTTCCAATTATTCTGGAGATAGTGGTAAGGAGAGTAGAGATGCAGGAATACCTACAGAACCTTAACTAGGGGATAGGAGTCTGGGCAGGAGGAAGTTCTGGAGGAGATCCCATGTGGCTGATGTAGTGTGTTCCATCCCCTATAAAATGATGGCTAGAACTAGGCTAGAACTGGAGGTATGGGGTTAGTGATAACTGAGAACCAAACTCATGGAATCGGTGGTAAAAGCACATGAACATCACTCTTAACACCAGTAAGGCCTTCTTCAACCCCATATGCAGGGAGGATTAGTGGACTTAAAGTTATGGGTTGCCATGAGAAGAGAGTATATGGTACTATCCAGTCCTTAGGGCTCTTGGAAGCTTGGTAAGGCCCTATGCAGCTTATTATTAATCATAATGGTGTATCCCTAAAGCTTTCCAGATCACTGTATACAATGAGTCCTGGGGAATGCTGTAAGGCTTTAATTTGGTGAGTGGAGATAATAGCAGCTATCTCTGGAAAGTATTGACTCATAGTTAGGCGCTCCTTGATGAGGGTGCTACCCTCATTTGGAGGGTTGCAGGAAAAGTGACAGGGCCTAGGAGAGATGCCTGGTGAGATATAAATTAACTGTAGGCACTCAATCAAGACTGTGGCTCAGATTAGGAAGACACAGAGTGTGAACTGAAAACTTGAGAATAAAGCAAAGCTATACAGATTGGGTAGTGTTTCAGTAAGTCCTGGCAAGGAGACTGCAATCAACAGACATGTGGACCCCAGTGGCTCCTTTCAGGGACACAAGATAGCACACTGTCAACATCAAATCCAATACTGAGCCCTGTATACTGGCAGGAAAGAAGCTGCTGATAGATCATCATGCTGTGGGAATTAGAACTGGCTCAGAGTTTAGCTGGGGCTGAGCATACAGATTAAATCTTAACACTTTTAGCTGGATGTAGTTGGGGTTGGTGTTCTCTCCTTGGATGTAATAAAAGGTCTTTGTGACATACAAAAACTAGTATTAATGGGTAAAGCATTGAAATTATCAAGGGTATACTTGTGATATTTTTGGGTTGATATTATACTAAGAGAAGCATACTGATATCCAGAATAAATCATGAATTAATTATTCTGGAAAGCATATACATTTTGAGGTTTTAAAAATTGGTTCATGACAGTAGAATCCATTTTGACATAATTATAAAAAAATATGCAATGTATCTTATTCTAATTCAGTCCGTAGGACCTCCTCTTCTACTCCTCTCCCCCAAACCTCTGCTCCCTTCCCCCTATTTTGCTGATCTTTCTGCCATTTACCCATATTAAAAAAGGTCCAGGGATGTGACACAGTGGTTAAGTACCTGTGGGTTCAATCCCTAGAACCAAAACAAACAAACAAACAAACAAAAAGCACCATATACTTTGAACCCCAAATTAGAATACATGATGTGATAAATATGTGATAAAGATATTGGATAAGACTTGCAATCATAATTGTTTTGATAAATAAGAAATCATGTGGTCAGCAAGGTAAGCTTTGCAATTAGGGGGCTATGTGTGTATAGGAGGGAGAAGGTGTATATATGTATTGGAGATACTTACCAGAGGAGTTCAGGAAAGGAAGAGCGGTTGTCCAATTTGAGTAATCAGGGAAGAACTCATAAAGGTAGCAGCACGTAGTTGGAACTTTGATGGTGGCATAGGATTTGAACAGGGAACTATGGGTACCTAGGCTTTTCAGGTAGAGACATAGAATGAATGAAATATCGAAGTTTGGAAGCAAAAATTGTAAGAAGCACAACAGTTAATATCTAATAGATTTGGGAGAATGGGATAAAGCAAGATAGGAAAAGTAGATTGTACTGTCTTGAATATTGTGGTTTCATTTCTGAAGTTTCTTCAGAAATGAAGACACATATTTGGAGATGTAGATTTCATCTAAATTAATTTAGAATCTTTGTCATTTAGGTCCTTTCCTGGAAATTTGTGATATTAAATACCTTCAGAAAGAAGAACTAAGGACCAAATCTTACACTTTGTTGGACATACAGTATTGAAGAAGATTTTCTCAGTACTGTACTAAGGAGGACACTCTGGGTAGCTCAGCATTAAGGCAGCTAAGAGAGGAGTGGGTATCAAATTGGAGTGCCAAGTTCTGCTGAGAAGAGGGGAGAATATATACAGAGACCATTGTTTGTGCTGCTGTTTTAGAATTCTGTGACCTTAGAAATGTGGTTTCAGATGAGCAGGATGGAGGTAAAGATGAAGGTAGAATCCTGAGTACAGTGGATAAGGGAAGTGGTCCTCAAAGTGTCGTCTCTAGACCAGCAATTGTCAGTATCATTTATTTCTGAAAATTCTCTTGCCTCACCCAGGGCCTACCAAATCAAAAACTTTGAGAATGGAGCCCTGGAAATGTGTGCTTTCTCAATTCCTCCAGGTGATTCTGATAGCTGTTAAAGTTTGAGATCTACTATGCTACAAGAATACATGGTGAGACTGCAGAACCCAAGAGTCCTTACATGTTAATCTGATTATTGAAGGGTCCATAAACCTAGGGTACAGTATTCTCAAAGCCATCCTTATTTTATCTTGATAAACATAAATTTCCTTTTTATTAGGATGGTATGATTGGAGGGGCAAACTTTCAACCATCCAGCTTTTTATTTTGAATACTGTTGTTCAGGTCTATTGAGTCACTGAAGACTTTTGGGGTTCAAGAGTTTTCCTTCTAGGTTCATTGCTTTCTTTCCCCCTTTTTTGTGATGATACCTTTAGGTAGGTATAACAAACAAGTTTCACTTATGTATCACTTTTTATTAGGATTCTCTACTGAGATAAATTGTGAGGCCACATCCACGTAGGAGAGAATCATGATTAGTAATATCTGCCATGGGTGCAGGAGGCTAGGAAGAGTGATCCACAGGGTATGTATTTACTATCCTGCCACAGGGTTTATGAAGATCCTAGGGCCTGAGATACTTTTGGTGGTAACAGAATCCTGGATAAAGGATAAGGGTGCTGAGATGGTACCGAGGTGGGGGAAAGCATCTTATGATATTTTTCTTTCTTTTTTTTTTTTTTGGTTTTTAAGGATTGGCTATTTCACTTAGCATGCTAAATCTCCAGATCCACCCATCAAATGGCAAATGTCATAAAATCATTCTTATTTGTGGCTGAGTAATATTCCATTGTCTATCTCATAATTTTTCCTATCAGGTTGGCTTCTAATATATGCTCCTGATACTTGACACCAACATGAATTACCACACCTTGTCAAAGCTCTAGGAAATAAGCCAATCCTTAAAAACCTTGGGGTTTAGGAAAAGAGAGAGAGAAAGAGAAAAAATTCACTATTGTTTATTATAAATGAGAGAAATTAAATAGTTAGGGTTTGCTGTTCTCTTATGGAATCCACTTCCCATTTGTTTTGCCTGCAGTACAAGCATAGTATCCAAATGAGACTTTGGCCAGGAGCAATACTAATTCTTCCTGTCCTTCAGGTCCTCTGGGCTCCCCAAGACACAGCAGAACAGCCCTGTATCTGAGAAGCTTTGTGTATTCTTCCACTTATCCAAACAATTGAATTGGCTTGATGAGTGGTGTTCTTTCACAAGCAGCCTGTTATCCTACTTAGGGGGAGTTAAGTTATTTTACATATTTTTTGCCCTGTTGGTAGCATAATGGCTATTTTAAAGCAAGAATCTTGGAGGATATCATGAAAAGTAATTAAATATGACACCTGGCATGAGGAAGAATCATATAGTGTTATGCAAAGTATGAGGTTGAGGCTTCCTTTGAGTTAGAAATGAACAATTTTTTTCCTATTCATACTTGAAAAATCTGCATCAGTGACAAGTCTTTGGGCTTGTTTGGAAGATCTTCCACTTAACTGGCAATGTAAATAATGAACTTGGGATATAGCTGGAAGGGCACAGGATTGGGGTACAGCAGAAGTGTATGCTTTAAGCCAAAGGAGTATTGGCTTTAGCATTAGATTTTTTGGGTTCTTGAGCAAGTTTCTTGATCTCTCTTGGTCTCAATTTCTGGATCTGATAAATAAAGGGATTGAGCAAAGTACTCTGTAAATTTTCTTATGTTCCAGGATATCCGTTGTGCATCTGTATCTGACATGTGTCTAACCTGAACATCTCTTTGTCCTAGAGTCATTCATTAAGTTTAATGTCTAGTCTTGCTGCTGGTTGTACTTTTTTTCCCCCCTCTCTCTCCCTCTTTTTCTTAAGGGAATATTTATTCTTGAGGTCCAGCTATCTGAGTCAATGTCTGGATCCATGTTACTCTGCTTACTATTCTGTGATACCCTGTTAGTACAGTACATAAGACATCTTCATATTATTTTTAAAAAGATCCCACCCATTTAAAAGGATCACCCAGAATGCCTAAAATTTCCACTATTATTTACTCCTTTGACTTAAGGCATTGAAATATTTTCTGTTTATTATTTTACATTTCTTTAGGCCACACTATATAAAATGTGTCATGCTAGGAAGCACAGAACCAATTTTTGCTCTTAGCAGTTTACAATATAACTATGACATTATCTGAAAGAGTTCACAGGTTGATAACAAGAGATATCTAGAGTTTCTTTTTTTTTTAAGCAAAGGAGCAACTACTGAAAGCAAAATATTAAAGTAAATTATTATCTTTAAGTGAACCATTTTCGGCTGCTTTAACAGAATACCTGAGACTAGGAAATTTATAAAGAATAGAGGTTTATTTCTTTCAGTTCTGGAGTCTGGGAAATCCAATAGCAAGGTGCCAGGATCTAGTAAGGACCTTCTTGCTGTGTCATCTCATTGTGGAAGGTGGAAGGAAGGGCAAGAGAGCATGGCGAGAACGAGAACAACGGGATCAGAATTTGCATTTATAACAATTCTACTGTTGTGATAATAACATTAATACACTCATGAGTGCTCTTATTAGGTCCTACCTCCAACATTGTTGCTTTAGGTAGTACTTTTCCATTCATGATCATTGAAGGACACATCCAAACCACAGCAATAGTATGACTGCTGATGGATTCTATTCTGAGATCCATGAGAAGGAAAGTAAAATCTGAATCCTCATTTGAAAAGCAATACAGACTTCTCCATATCATATATAACTCAAATTAATTTTCTTAAAAATGTTTTTTTTAGTTGTAGATGGACACAATACCTTTATTTATTTATTATTATTTTTTAAATTTTTTTTTCTAGTTGTTATTGGACACATGCCTTCATTTTACTTATTTTTATGTGGTGCTGAGGATCAAACCCAGTGTCTCACATGTATCATACAAGCACTCCACCAGTGAGCCACAACCTTAGCTCATCAAATTATTTTTTTAATGCACTCTTTTAAGTGGAGATGCTACAAAACCTGCTTTAATGAGCACATAAGACATACTTATGGAGAACTCTAGTATAGTATATGTTACAGTTCTTAGGCAACATCATTCCTTTAGTTGTGTCAAATGTACCACCCCTGCCCACATAGTATTTATTTGCTTGGGGGGAATTTCATCCATAGAACAAAGATAAATTTCAGCTCAGGCAATATTATGTTCTCCATTGGTGGAATTCTAATGAATGAGATGTCAGTTATATTTTATATACTGACTCATAAAAGTCGTGGAGTGAAAATCAGTGCACAGTGCTCAGTCATTAATAGTCTTGAGAGGGCACATGGGTGACTGTTTTATCCTGTGTGAATGTTAGTAGTTACACAGACAAGCATCTGAGAGCTATGGAACATCTTAGAGAAAACCATCCTAAGATTGAATAAAGGATATCTTACACTTCTAGCTGGATTTTGAAAAGTGTATAAAATATTCAGACTCAGGTTTGTTGAGCTATCCTATGCTTGGCAAGGTATAGATTAGCCCTAGTGTTTCAGAAATAGCCAGAATGCATTAGCAGGGCCCTGAAAAAAAACTTGTGCACTTGTAAACTTGGCAGATCTTAGCTGTGAATGGTTGCACCAGACCAGATGAACTGTTGGGAATCTTGAGAGAGCCAGGGAAAGAAGTTGCTTATTTCTGATGCCTGAGAGAAGGGAAAAAATAATCCAAATGACAGACGTCCAACAGGATGGTGGTTCAGTACTTGGAAAGCACTGAGACTAAAAACCACCTGTGGTTGGTAATGGAAAGTAAATGTCTTTTTTTTTTTTAATTTAAGTACTATTTTGGGCTTCACACCCCAAGTAAAATGCCAGGGGCACAGAGGTAGACAGTTGCCCACAATGATATCAAGAGTGAGCCCTTGTGACTCATAAACAATTTGGGGTCTCCATGAATTAGAAAGAATGAATATTCTGGACCAAATTCAGAGAACAGAAATTCAAAAATATAATAGCTGGCTTAAGAGGATAGATTAAGAGGACTAAATATGTTTAACTTGGATAAAGAATGAAAAAAAAGGGGATATAATAGCCATCTGCAGGTCCTTGAGGAGCTGAAACTCAAACCAAATAAGGAGAGGAACTGTTTGGGGTGGTGTGCAGAGGAACAGCTATGCGTGAGTTTTGAAATTGAGAAAAGGAAAACTCAGCCTGAATGTCAGGAAAATATTTCTTACACAAGTTCCATAAATCTGCCAAGGGAAGTGGTATAAGTCTTGTTATTTGAAATCACTTAAAATTAGATTGGATAAACTCAATTTTTTTTTAGCTCTCCTCTACTCCAACTTTTCTTTATATAATAATCTGTGTTTTCTTTGCTCTTGCTTATATTTGTAAGATCCTTAAATTAAAGATTCCCTGTGAAAATATGATGGGATTTTTATATGTATTTTTAATTTAAAAATACTGAGTGAGTTTCCCTTGAAAATAGGTCCCTATTTTCAACAGGAGGTTGATTTTATTTTTATTTCTTTCCAGAGTTCATTCCTTAATAGTTTTTTTCCCCAAGATTATTTGGATATAGGCTTTAGTTGTTTGTTTTTACTTTTAGAGTGGAACTGCAGGGGTAGGTACTGCCTCCGGTGCCCCGGTGCCCCATGATGCTAGAGATAGAACCCAGTGTCCCCTACACACTAGGTAAAAACTTGACCTCAGCTACACCTCTAGCCCCAAGAGTAGTTTGGACTGGATTCTTCAAAGTACTTAAACGTAAAAGAATTCTAATAGAATTAACTTGGGAATCAATAACAGAAGTGAACTTGGAAAATTCACCAATATGTAGAGAATGAAACAGCATACTCTGAAATAATTAATGGGTCAAAAAACAAATCTCCAGGGGAATATTAGGCAATATTTTGAGATAAGTGAAAAGGTAAACTCCAAGATACTGCCACTCAAGATGTAGATAATACAGAGTTCAGGGAAAATTGATAGCTATAATTGCTTATATTAAAAATGAATAAAATCTCAAGTCAATAACTAAATTTCCCCATTAAGAAACAAAAAGAGAGCAAAGTAAACCTAAACGGAACAGCAGAAAGAAAACAAAAATAAACAACAAAAAAAAAAAGAAGAAAAAAACAACAACAAAGATTTGAGTGGAAATAACAAAAATAAAGAATAGAAAAATCAATGAAACCAAAAGTTGGATCCTCAAAAAGATACAAAGGTAGTTAGGCCAAAAAATACCGGGAGACTCAACTCACTGAAATCAAGAATAACCCATGTCAAAAGTAGACAAAGGATCTGAGTAGACATTTCTCCAGAGAAGACATGCAAATGGCCAGTGAGCATACAAAAAGATGCTCAGCATCATCAGTCATCAGGGAAATGCAAATCAAAATGACAATAGATACTGCTTTAATGCACTTGGCTGGTTATTTTTTTTCTTTTTTTAAGAATTTGTTTTAATTAGTTATACATGACAGTAGAATGCACTTATATAGTTTGATGTATCATATATAGATGGGATATAATTTCTCATTTTTCTGAGTATACATATTGTAGAATCACATTGGTCATACAGTCACATATATACATACAGTAATAATGTCTGTTTCATTCTACTATTTTTCTTATCCCCACTTCCCCTGCCTTCCCCTCCTTTCACTTCCCTCTACCTAATCTAAGGTAACGTTGTTGTTGTTGTTGTTATTATTATTATTATTGCATTACAATTCTTACTACATATAAATGCCACACTTTTTGTATTTGTTTGTATATAAAGTATGTTGACACCCAATTCAAGTCTTCATACGTGTACTTTGTATAATGATGTCCATCACATTCCACCATCTTTGTTAATCCCTTGCCCCCCTCCCTTTCCCTCCCACCCCTCTTCCCTATCTAGATTTCGTCTATTCCTCCCATGCTGTCTCTCCCAATCCCACTATGAGTCAACCTCCCTACATCAGAGAAAACATTCGGTATTTGTTTTTTTGGGATTGGCTGACTTCACTTAGCATTATCTTCTCCAATGTCATCCATTTACCTGCAAATCTTCACTGGTTATTATTAAAAACAGAAAATAACTGTGGATGAGGATGTGGAGAAATTGGAACACTTACACACGATCACACATTGCTAGTGGGAATGCAAAATAGTTGAGCTGCTGAGGAAAACGTTTGGTAATTCTTTAAATGCTAAATATAGATTTAGCATATGACAGCCATTTCAGTCTAGGTATGTCTCCTGAAAAATTGAGAACATGTTTCACAAAAACCTGGACATGAATATTCATAGCAGCCTGGGTTATAATAGCCTAAAGTGGAAACAACTGATGAATAGATAAGCAAAAGGTGGCATATTCATATGGTGGAATATTATTGGCAATAAAAAGAAGTGAAGTAATGATATAGGCTACATATGGGTGCAACTCAAAAGCATTATGTTAAGTGAAAGGGACCATTTATAAACACCACTGATTCCATTCAAAACGTCCAAAGTAGACAAAAATAGAATAGTGGTTGCAGTAGGTAGGGTTTCGTGGCCTGAGAATGTTCTAAAATTAGATTGTGGTTGGACAACCATGTGAATATGCTAATGATCATTAAATTGCACACTTTAAGTGGATAAATTATATAGTATATGAATCATATCTCAATAAACTATTTAAGAAAGAAGGGGAAAAAGGACTTTATGTAGCTGGACTTCTCCAAAGATAATTATGAAAATGCTAACCTTTAAGAAAGATTTCCCACTGGCCTTCCCTCTCTCTTTTTGACCCTCTCTCTTTTATGTAACATAATGTACACACACATAAAAGAATAATTTATGACTCACAAATGACTCTGAGTTTTAGATGACCAACTTCATGAAACTGAGAAAAGGAAAATAAGAAATAAGGAAATATATTTTTTTACACAATTTCAATAAATCTTCTAAGAGAAGAGGTAGAAGTCTTAGATACCTGAATTTCTTTAAAAGTTGATTGAATGAACCACTCATTTATTCCAGTATGCATGATAGTGTGGATCCATCACTTAAAGTGGGGCACTCAGACTAGTGTATTGGTCCAGGGCCTGGGGAAAGACATTGCCACTCTTATTTATTTATTTTTTGGGGGATGGGTACTGGGACTTGAACTCAGGGGCACTCGATCACTGAGCCATATCCCTAGCTCTATTTTGTATTCTTTTTAGAGACAGGGTCTCACTGAGTTGCTTAGCGCCTCACCATTGCTGAGGCTGGCTTTGAACTCGTAATCCTCCTACCTCAGTCTCCTGAGCTGCTGGGATTACAGGCATGGGCCACCACTCCTGGCACATTGCCACTCTCATGAAGAATAGATTGTGTTCCCTTCTGCCAGGCAGAGAGTTGGGAGGGAATTTGGTATTGTGCCATCCCAATCCCCAATATTATAATGAAACATTTCAAATAACATTCTGGTGTTTCAGAGATGGGGGAAAATCTTTTTCTAATGGAACATAAAACCTGACTTTTCATGAAAACAAACCCACAAACAAAAACCCCAACTCTATAAATTGTGAAATGCCAGATTCACAATGAAGGGAAAGGAAAGGCAGGATAAAAGCTAAATATAAGGTATCCCCTCTCACTATGCTGAGTTGTGTTTCACTGGGGAATTTTTTATGAGACAGGTGAGGTTAGGAAGTCACAAAGAAGCTTTGCTATTATAAAATCTTCACTAACACTTTTGCCAATTGATGTCTGAGATTCCTTTGATAAGAAATAGTCTTTCACTCTATAACTAAAGCTAACAGACTTCAATGTGTGACATAAGAGGAGTTAATCCTCAAGAGTAAATCTTTTCATGAAGGAGTACTGGATGGTGCTGTACCTGAAGGGTTTATAAAGCATAAAGTCCTTAAAATCTGAGATGGCAGAGGTGGGAAAAGAAGATAGTGGCAGACTTAGAGGATTATCGTGAGAAAGCTAATTACAAGGAATACAAGAGGAAGATTCTTAAGCAGGATAGAAACTTGATGAAATCAATGGCTGAGGCCATTTTGATAGCCACGGCCAACACACAAGACAGGGCAAAGTGACAAGGCAACCAGCCACTTTGAAAGATGTTGCCAAAATCCGGACACAAGGAGGTTAGAACTACTGGTATTGGGTTGCATCTGTAAGAATGGAAAAGGAGGGGCAAATTTAGGAAAAATGGTGGAGAAAGAATTTTTACCTAGAGTATGGATATAGAATCTTTTAAAAAACTCTAAACGTAGCATGAATCTATAGTAATTGAAAAAAGAGATCTAGTTTCAATTTTTTCTTCTAAAAATCTTTCAATAGTTCATCAACATCATCAAGATAAGCTCCAAATGCCACGACAATGTTATGAGGCATTTCCTAATTTATTTCTTAAAAGTCTTTCTCTCTCTCTCTCTCTCTTTTCTGATCATCTCATAGTCAAACTCCAGCCACCCAAAATGGTACTTTCCACCTCTAGGTTTGTGTAGGGACTGTTTCTCCATTTTTTTAAACTTCTTTTTCTTTTTGTACCCACCCTCCATCTCTTTCCTCTGCATTGGGGTAATTCATTTGTATCCTTGAGATGTCAATTTAGACATCACTCTGTAGATAATCTCTCCCAACACCTTCCCTTCCCTCCATTTAGGTTAATTGGCTCTTCCATGTGTCTTTAACACTACCCGCCAGCTCACTCGCATTCATTATAGCACAAACTACTACACTGAAAGGCTCTCCAAATTTTGGTGAGCAGGAAAATCACTTTCAGTGCTTGTTAAATGCAGACAGACATCCAGGCTCTGCACCATAGACTATGGTTTAGGAAAGTTAGCTGAACCCTTTTAAGAACACGGGGGCATTGTAATTGATTGTTTATTTATTGGTCTTGCCAATTGGACCATGGCTCTGAGAGGGCAAAGGCCATTATAATCCTAACATCCAAAATAGGACCTGATACGTTATAGACAATCATTAGGTATTTGTCAAATAAGGGAATAAATGATGTGAGAATAGGGAAGAATTTAAAAAGTGACTGAAATCTGAATGCTTAGGAAATAAGGAAGTAATGGAAAAAAATGGGGAAGGTATCTGTGGGAGAAAATGATGAACATCTCTACTCAAATTTCAGACAACAGGTGGGGACACTAAGGCAGTGCCCAGGCCTCTATGCCTCCTGTCTATGTCTCCTTCACTTACTGTGATATGGAAAATGGCCTGGCCCTACTTACATTACCTATGTACTTCCAAGGACTCAGAAGTATGTTTTCTCCAAAAGCAGCATGTAATTTTGAGAATTGCAATCATTTTTTCCAATGTTCTTTTGAAGGCTGTAAAATAATTTTAGATGCAATAGTAATTCTAGGTCCTTGCTACCCTTGACCTTTGAAATTTGATTCAAAATATCACACACCTCCCAGTCCAGATGTAGGGAAGAGTTTGGGCTCATTTACACCAGGAACTGGAAATCTTTGCTAATGGCATCTTCCCTTGATAACTGTTTAAATATTCAACTGAAATATAGTTTGTTACTGTATAAGCAAAAGATGAGGATTGGGAAAAATAATGACATTTCCCAATGTCTTTGGAATTGAGCATTGTCATGTAATTGGTGTAAGAACTCTTTAAAACCCATGGTGACTCTTCTAACCCAAGGATAAAATGAATAATTTCCAGTCAAGTGAGTCTGCAGGCTTTTCTTAGAACTTGAACTCCTTTTATCCATTTCCTACATCCATTCCTCCACCTTGGTTTCTAAATGATAGGATCCACACAGAACTCATCACCAAATCCACCCCACCAACCACTCTTGAAAACTTCTTAGTCTTTTCACTAGTAAAATCAACCTCGAGAAGAACAATGTGTTTATGAGGTAAGCAGTCAACAGTTCAGCTAGTGTGATTTCATTTTTCTTGGAGTGTGAGGTGAGTCATCATGATTTGTGGATATTTCTTAAGATTCCCTATTGGATAGTAAGGATCTTGAGCACATGTAACATATATCCTTCTCAGCTAATAATATAATCTTTTACATTGGCAGTTGCTGAATAAGTGGTTATGGAATGGCTAAGTTAATCCATGGCACCTTTTTGGTCGTGGTTAGTTCATTAGCTGCTTAGTAGGCAGTACTGGTCCTGAACAGTTCAGTGAACATCTCCTAACACCTCTCTGGTGTTTATTTTCCTGAGAAAGGTGGTTAATCACCCCTGGAGAATCTTGGGCACCTTCCCTGGCAGATGTGTTGTCATGCTGGGCCTAGAAGCATGTCTACATTCTCTGGGTGGAGAATCTCAAGTTCGAAGAGATTGTGAGACTACCTGGTGGTCTGGGATAAGTTGGTGGCAGAGGTGACCAGAAACCTACCTGACCAAACAGATGACTTCTTGGGAAAAATGACAAACAGCTGACTTTTTGATGTGAGGACACTTCTTAAATGGAACTTGGCCTTCATCTTCTCTTTCAGTTTTCAGAGCAGGAAGATTTTTTTCCCCATCTTCTTTCCTTTCCCTGACTTCAAATGGAAAGTCAATGCTTATTAATCCTCTGTCCTTTCTTTTTCTTTTTCTTTTTTTTTTTTTATTAGCTACACATGACATTACAATGATCTTGGCAATTCATACAATTGTATCAATTGGGGTATGATTTCTCAATTTTCTGATTTCCTCTGTCCTTTTTTAAGAATAGTTTTCCAGTAAGGTTTCTTCATCCTCCAGAGTTCAAAAACCCACACTGTCCTCTGTTTAGACCTCTGTTGTCTCCCCCTACTTCCCCCCTGACACACTCGGCTCAATGTGACACTGTCAGTTCCCAGTCAGGAGGGAAATTCTGTTTCATGTGGGTGTTAAAACATGTCATCCTTTCTTTCTTTAACAGCTTGAAACTTTTTCCTTCTTGCTATGATCCTTTATAAATCCTTTATAATTGTCTCATACTTGTTGAAAACTTTTCTGTTGGTTCTAAAGGACATTTAAGTGTTTTTTTTTTTGTGTGTGTGTGTTTGTGAGTGTGTGTGTCTGTGTGTTCCTAGTGATTAGGTTTTCTTGACTGAGAATCATGATGAGAAAGGCCTCCCCCAATCCTGATTATGTGTCCATGCTTAAAATAAGCTTCCAATATCAACCTTTCCCGACTCTTCTATATGGCAACACACTAATAAGACATATCGGCACGTTAGCATATTTGCCGTCCTCAGCTGAAAATACGTCCATGCAATATTTTCTTGCCCTCTCCTGTTCCATAGAGAGTGCCAAAGCAGCAGCCAGCACCTGCAGCTGCTGGCAAGGTGCGCTTGGCAGCAGTCCCAGCCAGATGCCAAGGTCTAGTCTGCTCCAATAATAGTGTCGGGGTGGCAAGCTGACTTCCTGCTGATATACAAATCTGCCACTGTCCTGTGTGGAGTGCTCCTGGAAGCCTGGAGTAAAGTTGGCTCTAGGGAATGGAATGGACTCCCCCTGACCCTTCCCTGGAATGTAGTAACCAAGCGGTGAAAATCTTTTAGGGGGGGGTTGGGGCTGGGGATGTGGCTCAAGCGGTAGCGCGCTCGCCTGGCATGCGTGTGACCCGGGTTCGATCCTCAGCACCACATATAGACAAAGATGTTGTGTACGCCAAAAACTGAAAAATAAATATTGAAATTCTAAAAAAAAAAAAAAAAAAAAGAAAATCTTTTAGGGTTAGAAAGATGTTCTGAAGGCTCTCGGCTTCTCCTAGAGACTGCTGAGTCTCCCCTGGTGTCTTGCCATCCTCTGATGAAGAAACGTCCTCCAAATCAGAGCCTATGTCCCCATATCTCTGCCTTGTGATGGGAACAGTTGGAGCTCAAGTCCACAGCCAGCTGGCATTGTAAAGGCACATGGATTTACTTCATTTTTGGTACAGAATGTGCTGAAGGGTCTAAATTGGCCCCTGTGAAGGCCAAATCAGCATGCTTAATCTGGATTTTTCTCTTCAACTACAGTGACTTCTCATGCTCAGTATCCACCAAAAAGAAGTGTCTCTTATGAAGTTCCTTTGCAAGTGGGCACTGGTCCAGGCAAGGTCATCTGTAGGCAGAAGGTAAATGTGGCTGTCTCATAAGTTCTATTACTCTTTTCTGTATGTTGGAATACTAGGAAGAGTATGAGAGGTCAAACCATATAGCAGAGAAATGTAAGCCTTTGAAGTCAAGTGTCGTGAGTTCAAATCCCATTTCTACACTTATGAATTATGGGTTTGTTTGAGCCATCACAAGGTAGGGGGTTTGCTTTTCTGAGAACTCCTGATTTGAATCCACTGGTTGCAGATTGCTCAGATTAAAGCTGATACCCTACCTTAGCTCACAGCCCTAGGTTCAAATGCAGCCCCAGGAGGTGGGTGTAACCTCCCCAACCCCAAACACCTTCTTTTTCCTATCTTTATCCTGTTTTCCATAAGAAGCCTGCCACACTGAAATCTTTTGATGTATTTCTCCTTAAATAAAGAATTTGGGCCTTTTTCCTTATTCTGTTCCAGTTGCTATCAGGGCTGGAAAACCCACCAGCTCCCGGATTTGAAAACTATTTTCTGCCTCTATTTTTTTTTTTGTTTCTTATTGACTATTTTAAGACTTTTTAATTACCCCAACTGGTTTACACCGCCAACCAGGAGTTGGTTCTCAGGGTGCTGGTAATCCTGACAACTTTTTATGTTTTTTTGAATGAGTGACTGATCCTTTTTGAGTCCTGGTTCCCTCCCCTATAAAATAATAACAATATAAATAACCATAACTTTTGAGAGTACTTCATTTGAAGAGTAAAAGTGAAAATACCTGAAGAACTTTTAGCACAGCACCTGACATAAAATTAATACTAATAAAAGCTTTAAAAATAGTCTTTTCTGTTTTCTTTGTAAGGTATCAGCACTGACATGTGTCTATATTCTTCAGTGTTTAACCAACACAGACCGATGGTAAAGGGGCCTTAAGTGAGCTGGTTTGAGGTTGAAATCCCTTGCTTGAGTGGATGCACAAGCCCATCTTACTATTGAGTAACTTAAATTTTTCAGCTTCAACCTCAATGACAGGTTCATGTAACATATCGTGAGTGCCCCCTGCAATTGTGGTTAGATGAAAAGACTATATGGGATAATGATATAACTCCTCCTCCTCTGCCTTGCTTAATGCTGTGGTATAGAAGAAAGAGGCCTCTTCAGAAAGTACTTACTGAATAGCAAGAGCACTTGTGTTGGTTTGTTTAAGAACACATAGTTCTTGGATTCTGTTCCTGGTGGGATAGGTTAGGCTTGTTGGCCTGATTTTCAGTCTATAGGAGATCGTTAGAATTCGGTGCTATGCAAGCAAGTACGATTTGTGGCCCCTGGAGCGTTTACAGAAACATTACTGTTTGTTAAATCCTTTAAAGTTTATATTTCCTAAGGATCTGGAAATTCCAGTTACCAAAACTGAATCATTGCTCTTTGACCATAATTTCCATTCCATTAGTAGTAACTGGTCTGAGACTGTACTTGATTAAATACATACCTTCTTAACAAACTCCTCCTTCACCAATCTTCATTTGCTTAACAAACTGAGGAGTTTCCTGAGTTTTCATTGAAATCTGAGAAGACAAATTTAGATATCTGTTCATTTTCCGTCATGGTCTGGTGGTGGGCTGACCACCATCTCCCTCCTTCCACAGGCTGTGTCAGTGATACTTAAAGGACCACAGACAACTGCATCAGAGTTTCTCAGACTTTAAAATGCACACAAATCTCTTGAGGATTTTATTAAAATGTCTATTCTGATTTTGGAAACCTGGGGTTGGCCTGGAATTCTGCATTTTTAACAAGCTTCCAGGTGATTCCCATGCTTGAGGTATACAGATCAAGAGATCAAGAAAAACTTGATCCAAAGTTTTATACATGAAACGCTCTAGAGATTCAATTCTCTATTTACTGAGCCTTTCAGCAAATCTAGCTATTTTTTTTTTGTGCTCCTTAAATTATTATGTGGAACTTTCTGATCCACCCCCCCCCCTTTTTTTAGCAGCTCTAAACCCTGTAGATTTAAGCAGCTTTAACTTAGTTCCTTTTCTATTGGTTGGTTGATTTTACATTGGTATTTGTCATCCACTCAGATTTTCAATCCTTGCATATGTGATTATTGCTGTGACATGCGGTATATACTAAATAGGAACAAGCAATCAATAGCGGTGCTTCTCTTGGGACTGTTTTGCTTTTGCTGGCCTTTGGCTCTTAAGCTTCCTTTTGTTTATTTTACCATAGATCCATGGCTTTGTCAAACTCAATGATATGGACTACCTACTGGAGTTCCTTTAAGGTGTATCTACCATGAGCTTTTCCTAGTTAACTTCTGTGCTCATGAAAATGGCTCAGTATTAATCTTCTGTCATCAGTTCCCTTGTTTAATAGGGGCAGGGAAGAAAGCTTTCTTTAGCTACCTAAACAATGAGTTAACAAGACTCAGCCAATCTGCCCCATGTTCTCCTTTTGAAAATTAGCAATGTACCCCAAACCAAGGAATGGAAATTTGGGATGTACCCATTTCTTGGGAATTGAGAGAAGTGATATAGAACTTAGCAAACATCAAGTCTGGTTTGTTTGTTTGTTTGTTTTGTTAGAAGAAAAAATTACAGCATTGGCCCATGCTTTCCTGATTCTTTCCCCTTCGTTTCCTGGTTGTTTATTGATAATTCTCATAAGTGCTCTACTAGGCTACCTATAGTGAATAGCTCTAACAACTAAAAGCAGTTCATTAAGTTATGACACCAAAGTGTTCCAGGGAGTATAGGTTTAAGATTTTTATCAGGCTCAACAGTGCATCAAAATGGTTGGTAGACCACATTAAAAATACAGATTTCTGGACTCAAACTCCCAAGATTTGGACTTGTTAGGTCTGGGGATAGGGACTGTCAGTTTTATCTGTTGATTCCTCTTCCTGTCTCTCTGACTTCTAAAGTTTGGAGTGGCCCCCGGCTCTGGTACTTTCTGTTCTGCAACTCTGCTCACTCCTGAGGTGAGCCTATCTAAATTCAAAGGTGTAAGAACCTTGCAGACACTCATTACATTTCTTTCTCCAGACCATTCCTCTCCCTTGAACTTTAGGTATGTTAGCCAGTGTTTTGTTGCTATGACCAAAATGCCCAACAAAAACAACTTAGAGGAGGAAAAGTTTATTTTGATAGCTCATGGTTTCAGAGATTTTAGTTCATGGTCAGCCAAGTCCATTGCCGGGCTCAAGGTGAGGCAGAGAACATCCAGGCCAAAGGGCAAGACAGAGGAAAGTTGCTCATCTCATGGCAGCCAGGAAACAGAGGGAGAGAAGAAAAGGAGGGAGCCAAAGGAAGGATGCCTTCTTCCAAGGCACGTCCCCTGTAACCCACCTTCTCCAGCTACACCATACCTGCCTGCAGTTACCACTCACTTAGTCCATTCAAACTGGGATGGACTGATGAGGTAATAGCTCCTGCAACTGAGTGATTTCACCTCTGAATATTCTTGTGTTAACACAGGAATTTTCCTCATATGCAAACCATAACACCATTCCCCCCCCGCCCCCCCCCCCCCCCCCCCCCCCCCGCCCAGTGCTAGAGATTGAACACAGGACCTCATGCATATTGGCCAACTCTGTAATGTCTTGGTTCTTTTTCAAACCTGTTTGTTCTATAATCTTCCCCAACTCCAACTACAGAACTCCATGTTCCCGGTAGCTCAGGTCAAAAGAATCTTTCTTCCACTCACATAAAAATTTGTCTTCAAATCCCCAGCCTTCAAAATATATCCTCAATATTATTTTTCACTATGGCCACAGCTTCTGACCTAGTCTAAGTGACCATTACTTCTCTCCTGGATTGTAGCAATAGCCTTCTAATTGATCTCTCTCTTATCCCATCTATCACTCGCCCTCTGACTGCATCGGCCACCACCCTCTCCCTTGCTCCTTCCACTTGCTCCGTATTGGTTTCTTACTCTACCTGGAATGTCCCAAGCTTGTCCCACTCAGGGATTTTATATGAACTGTTTACTCTGACTGGAAGGCTCTCTCCTGAGATATTTGCATGCCACACTTCCTTTAGATTTTTGCTTACATGTGAGCAGAAAGAGCATCACTAACCAACTCACAAGGAATAGTGGCAGCTCTGCAGCCTGATCCATTTCTCTCTATGATATTTATCCCACCGGAGGGGTTTTACCCTTTTGTTTATTGTCTGGATCCCCCATCAGAATGAAATATTCAGGAGCAAAAGAACTTGTTATGCCACCATTTAGTGACTACTAAATACATATTTGTTGCATAAAAGAGAAGTATATTTTCCAGCAATCATT
This sequence comes from Marmota flaviventris, assembly GCF_047511675.1. NCBI lineage: Eukaryota > Metazoa > Chordata > Mammalia > Rodentia > Sciuridae > Marmota > Marmota flaviventris. The sequence goes on along the minus strand of NC_092499.1, from coordinate 78,663,725 downwards.
TATTTTTAAGTATCAATGAGAAGTTTGAGGCAAACATTCTATCTTGTTTGTCTCTGTTTTATGCAGTTGTACTAGATATCCAGTAAATTTCCATTGAACAAATGAATAATTATAGTGTGGAGGAAATACCATAGAATTTAGAGACAGTGAACTGAGCTCAAATTCCAGCTTAGCTTGTGACTTAGGCCAAGTTTTTAAGTCTTCCTGAGCTGTATTATGGCCACAGTTTCAAACTGAGGTGAAAGATTAGAAAGTGATAAAAGTTCTGCTTTCATATGATTATAAGGATTAAATGAGATAGCACATATATAATATATGATATATGATATATAATATATATCTTTGACTATAGGGACTTACTCATATTAGAAATGTTGAGATTCCTCATTCTGACCAATATGACCCACTTATTTTCTTCCCTTTTCATTATACTTAGTCCCCACTTAACACTGTTCTTAAAATCAATGAACGCCACTAACCAAAGCTTCCTCACTGCTCCAAATTCTTGGACCCTAGATTAATGAAGATCCTAGATTTATCACAGTAATCCAAGGAAACAGGAAGAGTAGCCATGAATCCATACTTTGGAGAATCTTAAAAATGTGTCTACAATATATTCAGAACCCAACTCTTTATCACTTCCAGTTTTCTCTTTCCTCTGCATTGTTGCATTTTTTCCTTGACTTTACCTCTGTGCCCCCTACCTTCTGTTCTCCATCCAGCAAGCAGAGCAATCCTTTTTTTTTTAAAGTCACATATATTATTCTTTTGCTCCATTGGCTCCCCATCTTACAGCAAATGCCAGAGTTGCTAAAACCATTCACAGTCCCTATGAAATCTTTCTTCTACATCTCTGAGCTCATCTCCAATTTCTACTAATTTTCTCCTCCCTTACTCCACTTCAGCTGTAATGGGCTCCTTGCTGTTCCTGGAGCATATTATTGTGTATGGTCTAGCCTCAGGACCTTTGTACTTATTATTCCTTCTGAATTGAATGATGTTTCCTTTTGTATGGCTCACTCTCTTACTTATGTTAGATTTTTTTCTCAAAAGCTCATCTTTAACAAAAAATCTTGGCTTCCTTTTAAAAAGATATCAATGCTTTTACCATAAGAAAACACACAAAATGCCTATCATTATTTTTCAATAACCCTAAACCATAACTGGACAAATAATATCTTTCCATTATATGTTTGTCTATCACCCTGGACTAGAAGATAAGCTGTATGAGAATGGAAATTTTTGCTGGCTTTCTCCTTTGTATCTTTAGTGCCTAGCATATAGCAGATGATCAGTGCTTACTAAGTAAAAGAATGGATGAATGAATAAATGAACAAATGAATGAATGAATGAATGAATGAATGAATGAGGGATGCAAGATGAATTCGGGTTGCCCATGTGTCCATCTGGGAGTGTGAACTGCCAGGGAAAAGGGACAAATGTAGAATTTAAATTTTGCTTCTGTGTGCTCAGGCTTGGCTTAGTTCCTGTCACCTGGTTCCCTGACAGCTGACATCAAAACAAACAGTGTGCTGGAGGGAGTCAGCTTTCAAGGTGCCAAACAACCTCCATATGTCAGGGTGACCTTGAAGGTGGGCTGCTTTGTTGCATAGTCCTCCAAAGAGGTTAGCAAATGGGCTGGTATGCTCCAGCTCTCAAGGAATCAATGGAAAGAGTGGTGGGTTTTCAACAACACCTCACTGGTAATGCAAAGTTGACCTCTCTATTTCCTGTCTTTCTGGGTCATACTTTTGCTGACTTGAAGGAGACTGTGTAGGCTTAAAACATTCCTATAAGAGTTCATTGGATGTGAGAGAGAGAGAGAAGAAAAGGATTAATGAAGCAAAGTAGAACGTGGAAGATAATTTGACGGCAGTTAGTCATCATCCTAACGTTGATGCTTTTGTTATGCTCAGGAACCATGCTTCTCTGGGTCACTTCATCTTGCAGTGGCTTGCTCCTCAGGCTCAGAGAACTTCTTGGCCTCACTCTGCTCTGCTGGAGACCCTGGGGCAGTTCTGTTCTCCATGGGACTTGCAGGGGCTTTTGCTCAAGACTGCCATGACTCAGGTACAAGTCATTGTTGCTGGTGTTCGGATGGACTTTTCCACAGTTCAATAGTGTCCCTGAAGCCAATCTTCCCTTAGACTAAATATTTAGATAAAATCTACCTTGTTTCCTTGTGCCAGATCTCTAATGCTGATAACCTGTTGAGAGACCCAACTCCATTGGGCCTGCCTTGCCAATTCTTCTATGCCCACATTACATTGGCAGTTCCTAGCCCAGGATAGGGAATGATTTTCTGCTGAAAGTCCTCTTAGTACTGATTTCCCTCATCAGAATCTCAAACTATGGGCCATTTTAGAACCTGAAAAGATATGCCATTAGATCTTGCTGACCTCCTGCTCCTTGAGGACTTCTTTATTAAATCAATTCATTGTCTGCTTTGCTTTTGGGAATTGTGGCTAGCCTGACAGTCTAGGCTTCCTCTCTCTCTCCAAAGTCAGTCTTTCTCCTTACCATTAGCAACTGGATTCAATCCTGTCCCACTGTGGTCTCTATGGTTCTACCTTGGCTAAGCCTTCCATGCCTAATCTGGGTCCTTAACTTTTATCTGTTACATGATGACTTTTTGCTGTATCACAAAATAAAATTCCTTTCCAGGTCTAAGCTGTCTGGTTTCCCTCTTCTACCTGCTGTTCTTCTATCCAAGTCATGATTGTTCCTGGTGAGGAGCTAGGGATACAAAGATTAATAAGTAAATGTCCCTTTGGAACTTACAATCTAACGGGCAAGAGATTTTAGACAGGCACTTGTGATAGGTTATGATAGTGATGTATTTATGTAAGTACCTCTCACAGCACAGGAGAATAAAGTGCAAATTCTTAGGGTGGTGATAGTGGTGAGGAATGTCACAGTGCTAGGGAGTCTGGAGCTGAGCCTTGAAGGAGAAGTGGAAGCTCATAACTGGGGATCTGGGATGGAAATGCAAGCAAATGATTCAAGACACATTTGAAGAGGCCAGGCAAGTGAGAGTGGTTGCAGCACCAAAGAGAAACTGAAAAGGTAGAAGATTAAAGGCTTGCCCATCAGGCCAAGGGATTTGGGCTCTTTTGTAACTGGCACTGTGGGAGAGAGTGAAGTAGTGGGTAGGATTAGAAGGAGGTGAGACTAGAGGTAGGCAGATCAGTAGAGAAGCTCTAATGTAGTAGTTGAGGCAAGAAATGGTAACTGCTTAAACTAAGGCAAGACAGTGGAGATGGGCTGGATGGGAGCAGGATTGAAAAGTGTTTATGAGAAGAATAGACATGATTGGTGATCAGTTGGAAGGAGAAACAGTGACAGAGGGAGCTATTGAGGATAACTTCCAGAAACCTGAGAGCTATTGGAGGATAATTTTCAGGGCTCTACTTTGGAAGTTGAATGAGAATGGGGATATTATTCCCTAAAATGGGAAATGTGGGAGGATGTGATGTTGGGAGAAAAGAGTGAGATTTGATTTGGACCTGTTATGTGAGAAGTACGTGGGGGATGCCAAGTGGAGATGTTCCATCAGCAGTCCACAGCCCGAAAATCACATCCAGCTTGAGACAGACTTCTTGGCTTGAGATTGATTTGGAAACCATAAATATATACCGAATGGCCATAAATTCTGAAAACATAGATACTATTTTGTCATGTGTTATAACACGGTATCGGTAAATCATTTCTTATGTATTCACCCGTGTTTCCAGACTTTATGACCATCCTTTAGAAATTGGCTGGAGTCAGAGTACAGGTCAGCCAGATAGAATGTATAAAGTAAGAAGCAAAAGGTATTGGATATGGAGCCTTGGGATCTACAATATTTATAGGGCAAAGGAGATGGAGAAGAAGCACTGGGAATGGGGTGAAATTTAAAGCCCAGAGAAGGCTCAAGGGGAGAGCGATAGGTTCAGTAAGATGGAGGGGAAGGTGGTAAGGATGAATAAGGGTGTGCAGACATCACCCCGATTTGCCATGGAAACTTTTTCAAATTTCCCCCCAGTGGCCAAAAGTATGACTTCCTCTAGAAGAGTGGTTCTTAACTTTAAAGGATAACAATATCTTTGAGAATCTGGTGGAAACCAGGGACCTTCTTCCCCACAGGAATCCTAGGAATGGAATGCAGAATAGGGAGAGGGGTCAAAGACAGAAGGATCCCAGGTAAATTCTCTTGGTATTTTGCAAAAAATTGATTTCTGTAACAACTTTGACGATTACAGGAAGGCCTTAGTTCCCCTGCACTTTAGAATCCAAAACAGTGCTTTATTTTCTTAGGAGACACCTGAAGAATCAATGCTGTTCAGCAGACCCATGTCTTTACGTTCATCAAAGCCCAGATCATTTTTTCCCCCCTTAGAGGGATTTCTTTTTCTTTCATTTTTTTCCCTTTCTCAAAAGCTTTTCAGTTTTTTCTTAGCTGAACTTGGCTTTAACTTAATTTGCATAGTGGTTGTTGACTGTTGTTACCATAAATTGCTTCAGCGTATAAGATTCAACCACAGTTTTCAGAAAAATTGAAGGATCATATTCCTTCCAGAGAACATTTTGAAATACATTTTTCTCTAACAAATATAACCCATTCTCCTGCTATTCCCCCCCCCATTCAATACTAATGTCCATGTCTTTTAAATATTACTTAATTTGGACCTCCTTCATATTGTACTTCCCTTTTCCATCTCTTTCCTCATTTGGAATTGCCTCTGGGTTTCCTTGGTTGGTTTGTTTTCATAACTGAGGGCATCTTCTAAGGCTCCAGTCTTGGCTCCCTGTTCTTGTTTATTTTTTGCTAACTCCTTTTCATTCAGTTGATTCTAACAGATATTTATTGAGAGTGGACTATATATGGTCGACTTATTCATTCTCATATCTTCAGGAATCCTTTCTCTGTGAAGATTTATGCCTTTAAATTATGCCTCCAGCTCTGACATGGTACAATTACCCAATTCCCACGGCTGTCAACCATGTCACTTTGAGGAATTCAGCTCTTCTTCCCCTTCTAACCAGCTCACTTAGAATTTGATTCCTCCCTGCTAATCAGGGGTCTCATCAGTTTTCAGTTTCTTGGCTTAGAAGTCTGGGATTTCTTCAATCTTCAATAATCTAAAGTAAAAAGCAAAACAGAACACAAATCCTCCACTAAAACTCTGTTGAAAACTCTACAACCTTGGTAGGTTTGCAAAATACAATATTGTTTTCAAATGTCTATTGATCATCATTCACTTTTGTGCCTACAATTTGCCTTTTAATTCTGCTCTTGTTCTGTCCTCTAGTATTTTGTTTAGTTTCTTTTCCTATTATTTTCTTCCTTTTGCTTTATTATTCAGGCTGTTAGATCTCAAATTCTCTGCCTATATGCTTTTGTTTAAAAATATTATATTGTAAACTTTCCCCAATAAATGTCAATTTTCTTATGTTTTTGCATGTATTTTACTAATGGATTATTTAATGCCATGCATTGAAATTCTGCAGTTAGTATCTGGATTTTTAAAAACTAATTGTTCTTCAATACCATCTGGTTAAACATAGAAATTTTAGACAAAATGTCTAAAATACCTTTTAGATCAAATTAAAAATGTCAGTGATATCTAGTTGTAGACCTGTTTTTCTCATACTAAATTTTACAAGTTTTTCACCACAATTGAATTTTTCTTCTTTGGTTCTATGATTCTTTCTTTTGAAATGTGGCAGAGTTGAGGTCAGAATTACACTCTGATCCTTCTCAACCAAACTGAGATACTCTGGTGGAAGATACACATACTGTCAGGGTCCTGATGAGCACACTGTAGGCTGTGAGCCTGAAGTTGGGCAGTTTCGGGAAAGGGGATAAATGTCTGGAGTTGAGTATGGTTACATCAGTTCATTTGACTTTTAGATTTTCACTAATTTTTTTCCCCCACAAGAGTATTTATCGTAATAAACATATGTTTTCAATGTATCAATCAGGAGAGTGTGTGGTCTTGTTTGTTCATGATTAAAAAGCCTATGTCAAATAAGAATTATTTCAAAGTTGCAATAATAATTGGAGCAATAAGATGGTAAGGGGTAATTAAAGGATGCGGCTTTCTTTTAACGAAAATGAATCTGGTGACCACATGTATTCTCCTCCTCTTTCTTAATGAGTGTGATGAAAGATGTCATCATAAGAAATTATGGAGATTGGAGATGCACCAACTACATACTAATGTGTCAGACTCAAGCCCAGATTCCTCCTTTGCTTGCACTCAGAACATGCATCTCATCCACTTACTGAAACATGTATGTTTCACACCATGTCATGCCATGGCAATGCCCGTGTCACCTTCACACACACATTCAATGGTAAGAATAGTTGCTTACTATTCCCTTGTTGAACTTAGACTACAAACCATAAATTATTCAGGTTATTGCTCTTGAGTTAGAGCCATTTAAGGACTTGTTATTTTGGCTGGTTTGACTTGGATGACTCAGACCAGTCAAGAAGGAAAAATTGTCTCAGGGACAAACTTTTTTTTACTCACAGTATTGTTTTATTCATTGTGCAAAATTCTTGTTGGGCATATCCAAGAAAAAATCCAATGCTTTTGGTCAGTACTGAATGACTTGATCCTATATCTTTGTCTTTTGAGGATTGTCCAAAGGGGTCATTAGAACACATTAAACATCTGCTTCTCTGTCTCATGCCTTATTGGCCAATTCCCATTGGTTTAACTTTTGTACCTTTAAATATTACTGTCTATATGGATTAATAGTAATGAACACAATGATGTGGTGATAATGACAGGCTTATACCTAGAATTTGGTTAAATTCAATTGTACTTGACAAGTGTGTTTGGATCTCTGGCTTAAGGAAAACAGGAAGAAGGAATGTGAAATATGTCATCATCTCATTCATTGTGAAAATGGGCTGTATTAACAAAGAAAATAACTGATGAAAAGATAATTCATACTGTATATGTCATATAGGGGAAAATGCTGTTAGAACAGCAGGAGTGCATTCTAAGCAGTAACTCTGCATTCTTTCTAGGAGCCTTACTGGAAAGGTTAATGGTATATCACCACTGCACAGATGAGGAAAAAGTTGGGGAAACACTTAGTCCCCACTTCAGAATAGAATGCTTTGCACTGACCAGTTAGTTGCTTATGAGGCTAAGTTACATTTCTTCTTGTTAGTTATTCTGCAGAGTGACTACAGAACACTTTTAAGCACAGCAAATTTATTTTATTTAAAAATCTCATTTAAGAATGAATTAAATAACTTGGGGAATATTGGTGTTAATTCTTCTTTGAAGGTCTTGTAAAACTTGGCTACGAATCCATCTCAGGAAAGAAAACTTCAGACCAATATCCCTGATGAACATAGATGCAAAAATTCTCAATAAAATTCTGGCAAATAGCATACAAAAACATGTTAAAAAGATAGTACACCACAATCAAGTGGGGTTCATTCCAGGGATGCAAGGTTGGGTCAACACATGGAAATCAATAAGCATAATTCATCACATCAATAGACTTAAAGACAAGATTCATATATTCATCTCAATAGATGCAACAAAAGCATTTAGCAAAACATATTACCCCTCATGTTCAAAACACTAGAGAAACTAGGGATAGTAGGAATATACCTCAACATTGTAAAAGCTATCTATGTAAAACCCAAAGCCAACATCATTCTAAATGGAGAAAAATTGAAAACATTCCCTCTGAAAACTGGAACAAGAGAAGGATGCCTTCTTTCACCACTTCTATTCAACATAGTTCTGAAAACTCTAGCCAGAGCAATTAGACAGATGAAAGAAATTAAAGAGATACAAATAGGAAAAGAAGAACTCAAATTATCACTATTTGCCAACAACATGATTCTATATTTAGAAGATCCAAAAACTTCCACCAGAAACATTCTAAAACTAATAAATGAATTCAGCAAAGTAGGAGGATATAAAATTAACATCAATAAATCAAACACGTTCCAATACATTAGTTCCTATACATCCACAGAAAAAGAAATTAGGAAACTACCCCATTCACAATAGCCTAAAAACAAAACAAAACAACAACAAAATAACACACAAAAAACCTTGAGGATCAATCTAAAAAAAGGGATTTTCTTCATTCTCTACAATGAAAACTACAGAACACCTTAGAAGTTAGAAATGTTTCCCATGCTCTTGGATAGGCAGAATTGACATTGTCAAAATGATCATATTACCAAAAGTGCTAAACGGATATAATGCAATTCCTATTAAAATCCCAATGATGTTCTTGATAGAAACAGAAAAAGCAATCATGAAATTCATTTGGAAAAATAAGAGACCCAGAATAGCCAAAGCAATCCTCAGCAAGAAAAGTGAAGCAGGAAGCATCACAATACCAGAACTTAAATTAATCCACAGAGCCATAGTAACAAAAATGCCATGGTATTGGCACCAAAACAGGTTCATAGACCAATTGTACAGAATAGAAGACACAGAGACAAACCCACATAAATACAGTATCTCATACTAGACAAAGGTGCCAAAAACATTCATTGGAGAAAAGATAGCCTCTTCAACAAATGGTGCTGGGAAAACTGGAATTCCATATATCACAAAATGAAATTAAGCCCTGTCTCTTACCCTGCACAAAAATCATCTCAAAGTGGATCGAAGACTTAGGCACTAGAGCTGTGCCTAATAGAGGAAAAAGTAGGCCCAAATCTCTATCATATCATCTTAACAACTGACTTTCTTAATAAGACTCCTAAAATGCAAGAAGCAAAATCAAGAATCAACAAATGGGATGGATTCAAACTAAAAAGCTTCTTCTCAGCAAAGGAAACAATAACGTGAAGAGAGCCTACAGAATGGGAGAAAATCTTTACCACATACACCTCAGATAGAGTATTAATCTCTAGTATATATAAAAAAATTCAGAAAACTCACCACCAAAAGGCAAATAACCCAATAAATAAATGGGCTAAGGGACTTAACAGATACTTCACAGAAGAAAAAATACAATCGATCAGCAAATATATGAAAAAAGTGTTCAACATCTCTGGCAATTAGACAAATGCAAATCAAAATTACTCTAAGATTTCATCTCATTCCAGTCAGAATGGCAATTATCAAGAATACAAACAACAAAAATGTTAGCAAGGATGTGGGGAGAAAGTACAGTCATCCATTGCTATTGGGACTATGAATTGGTGCAATAATTATATAAAGCAGTATGGAGACTCCTCAGAAAACTTGAATGCAACCAGGTATCCCACTACTTGATTTATACCCAAAGTACTTAAAATCAGTATACTACGGTGACACAGCCACATCAATGTTTATAGCAGCTCAATTCACAATATCCAAACTATGGAACCAAACTAGATCTCCTTCAACAGATGAATGAATAAAGAAATGTGGTATATCTACACATTGGAATATTACCAGTGTGATTCTACATCATGTACAACCAGAAGAATGAGAAATTATACTCCATTTATGTATGATGTGTCAAAATGCATTGTATTGTGATGTATAACCAATTAGAACAAATTAAAAAAAGAATTAATTGAGAGTAGCAAAGGCATTCATTGAGATGTCTCAAGGTTAATTATGTAATTCAGGTGAAAATAAATTGGGCTATTCTTTTAAAAACATATACCTAACATTTGCTTAATCACTGAGCTACTTCCCCAGCTTTTAATTTTAATTTTATTTTTTTAAAATTTTGAGACACTAAGTTGCAGTACAAGTAGTTTTATAGCAGATATTCTTTTCTTACAAGAACAGCATTCAAATTTGAAAGGTTGCTGAATGATATATGCAATTGAAGAAAATTGAACGTGATGAGGAGCAAAACAAAGTATAACAGAAGTTTCACTATTTCACCTTCTCTCACCCATTCCCTGCAGGCCCAGCCTTCAAGGTGAAAGAAATTAAAGAGATACAAATAGGAAAAGAATAACTCAAATTAACACTATTTGCCAATAACATGATTCTATATTTAGAAGATCCAAAAATTTCCACCAGAAACATTCTAAAACTTATAAATGAATTCAGCAAAGTAGGAGGATATAAAATCAATACTCATAAATCAAAAACATTTCTATATATCAATGATGAATCCTCTGGAAGAGAAATTAGAAAACTATTCCATTTATAATAGCCTCAAAAAAAAAAAAAAAAACAACTTGAGAATCAACTTAACATAAAAGATGAAAGACCTTTACAATGAAAACTACAGAACACTAAAGAAAGAAATTAAAGAAGATGGAAAGATCTCCCATGCTCTTAGATAGGCAAAATTAATATTGTCAAAATGGCCATACTACCCAAAGCACTATACAGATTCAATGCAATTCCAATTAAAATCCCATCGTCATTCCTTATAGAAATAGAAAAAGCAATCATGAAATTCATTTGGAAAAATTAGAGACCAGAATAGCCAAAGCAATCCTTAGCAAGAAGAGTGAAGCAGGAGGCATCTCTATACCAGACCTTAAACTATACTACAAAGCTATAGTAACAAAAATGGCATGGTTTTGGCACCAAAACAGATTCATAGACCAATTAATTGTACAGAATAGAAGACACAGAGACAAACCCATAAATACAGTTATCTCATACTAGACAAAGGTGCCAAAAACATTCATTGGAGAAAAGATAGCCTCTTCAAAAAATGGTGCTGGGAAAACTGGAAATCCATATGCAGCAAAATGAAACTAAACCCCTCTCTCTCACCATGCACAAAACTCAAAGTGGATCAAGAATCTAGGTATTAGACCAGAGACCCTGCGCCTAATAGAGGAAAAAGTAGGCCCAAATTTTCATCACATTGAATTAGGTCCCAACTTCTTTAACAAGACTCCTAAAGTGCAAGAAATAAAATCAAGAATTAATAAATGGGATGGACTCAAACTAAGAAGCTTCTTATCAGCAAAACAAACAATCAATGAGATGAAGATAGAGCCTACATTTTGGGAGCAAATTTTTGCCATACACACATCAGATACAGCACTAATCTCCAGGATATATAAAGAACTCAGAGTACCAATCTCCAGGATGTAAAGAACTTAAAGAACTTAACACCAAAAAAAAAAAAAAAAAAAAAAAAAAAAAAGCCAAAAAAAACAAACAACCCAATCAATAAATGGGCTAAGGAGCTGAACAGACAGTTCTCAGAAGAAAATATATGAAAAAATGTTCAACATCTCTAGTAATCAGAGAAATGCAAATCAAAACTACTTTAAGATTTCATTTCCAACAAACATGGCAGTTATCAAGAATACAGACAACAATAAGTATTGGCAAGGATATTAGGAAAAAGGCACACTCATACATTACTTATGGGACTGCAAATTGGTGCAAACAATCTGGAAGGCAGGATGGAGATTCCTTAGAACACTTGGAATGGAACCACCATTTGACTCAGGTCTCCCATTCCTCAGTCTATACCCTATATATACTTTTTAAATATATAAAGATTTTAAAACAGCATACATACTACAGTAACACAGCCACTTGAATGTTTATAGCAGCACAATTCACAATTGCTAAATTGTGAAAGCAACCTAGATGCCCTTCAATAGATGAATGGATAGAGAAACTGTGGTATATATACACAATGGAATATACTCAGCATTAAAAGAGAATAATAATATGGCATTTGCATGTAAATGGATGAAGTTGGAGAATATCATGCTAAGTGAAGTAAGCCAGTCCCCAAAATAACAAAGGCCAAATGTTCTCTCTGATAATTGGATACTGCTTCATAAGGGGGAGGGGGCATGAGAAAAATGGAGGAACTTTGATTGGGCACAGGGGAGGATGGGGTGGCGAGGGGGAATGGGGGAAGAAAGATGATGGAATGAGATGGGCATCATTATCCTATGTACATGTACATCATTTACAACCAGAGAAACGAAAAGTCGTGCTGCAATTGTGTTCAGTGAATCAAAATGCATTCTGCTGTCATACATACCTAATTAAAATAAATAAATTAATTAACAAAAAGTAGAATTTTTAAAAAGATAATGTGTGACTCTTGTCAGCATATTCTGAAAGCCTAAGATGACACAGAATTTATTCAGGCAGTATTTGTACATGTAGAAAAATTTTAAAATGTGGTACCTATTTTTAATGCAACCTCCACTTTAACAGAAAAGAGGGGGGAAATCCCTGTTAGGGTTATAAATCAACATAAAAATAAGAGTGTAATACTTCAATATAGAATATACAACATAAGACTGAGGCAAAGTAGCTAAGAATAGGCATCAGAAATTTGCCTTACAATGGATATGTGGATGTTAATTCAAGTATTTGAGGAGGCGACTGCCCCAGATACAGGCTGGTAAAGTCAGGGTGGGGTGAATAGACTGTAGAGGAACAATGAGGGGACCTAGCAACTCACACAGAGTACGATGTTATAGAGAGCAGTAAAAAAGAAATTGAGAACCTAAGTGGGAAGGTGAGAAAGGAAGAAGGTGGGGCAGGCAGCTAGAATAGGTTATCAATTGCTATAAGATTAATGCTATAGTTGACCTTAAGGGCAATCTGCAGCTACTTTAAATTCTGGAAGGGAATGGTCCTGTGATAAAAACCGTGTGTGAGAAAGATGCTGGTTCTGGCATCATTCCGGCTATGTATACTGTGAGGATGTGTGAAAATGTGCAGCACACGTGTTTTTGCTACCGCCTCTCTCTCTCCCGCTGCAGACATCAACAATCAATAATCCATCAGAACTCTGCTCTCAGATGCAGCTTTAGAATCCTTCTCAAGACAGCATTCTTGAATTTACTATTCATTAATCAGAGTTGGCAAAAGAGATGAAATTAATGAGTACTCTTTGTCACTCTTGAAGCCTCTCAGTATTTTGAGTTGATTCAGTAGGAAGATCTCCATCAGGACCTTAGCAGAGTCTCTCAAAGAAATGCTTTTCAGAATTAAATTTCGGGATAGGCCAAGATGGCGGCGAGGGGAGTGCATTGCCCCCGTGTGCTGCTTCACTGTGTGGGAGTATGACAAGTCAGGACGGCTAAAGGATATCTTGTTAGGAATTTCCAGCAATAGTGGGGTGCTCCGGAACCTGGAGGAAGGATTTCCATTGCACGAGGATCGGCTACGGGGACTCAAATGCGAGAGGTTTGTCGCACGGAGGGTCACACTGCTTATTCAGCAAATCGCCCCGCGGCTAGAGTCTGCAGCGCGCGCTGGGATAGAGACGCAGGGTTACAGCGCTGCAGTTTCTGCCAGCCGCGCAAGCACCGTACTCAGGGCTGAATTCTGGGTTCGAGACGGGGGAAGGAAGCGGTCCATCTCGGTTCTCCACACCGGTCAGACCACAGAGGAGGCCAGCAGCCACCATGTTGGTAAACTGACGTCACCACCCCTGTTTTCGACTGACCGCAGCTCATTCAGCCATAGATCAGGTAATTTCAGGATGCAATTCACCTGCGGCTCGCAGACAGTTTGCTAGGGTTCAGCGCCTGGGTGCTTCTTAGAACCTGATCTTATCGGAACGAACACCGAGCGCGGGGCGGCCGAGTTCCGGCTCCCGGAACCGTCCCGGAACCGCCCTGGCCCAGGGCTGCGGAGCCTGCGGAGGCTGCTTCTTGGACCCTGCGCCTATCAGAGCATACACCAAGCACTAAGCAGCCGAATTCCGGCTCCCGGAACTGAGCCCGCGGGGACTGCTTCTTGGAGCTTACACTTATAGGATCTTACACCGAGCACGGAGTGGCCGAGTTCCGGCTCCCGGAACTTCCCTGGCCCGGGGCTAGGAGCCCGCGGAAACTGCTTCTCGGTCCGGGTCCTGCTGAGGGCCGGTCAGGACTCACCCGTTGCTTGGTTGCCCGGCAAGGGGAACGAAATGCTGCCATTCGCATAGGATACCAACATGGCAGAGATCTGATGTCAGCAGAAAGCGGCGGAGGAGAGAACTTCATCAATACCAGCGGTGACATAAGCAGTTGGTCTCCTGGTAGGGGGGGTGAGGCACAGTCACCCGAGTCTCCTCAATTTGTCCTCGAGCCAGAGGGGAGGAGCCGGGCCGCCGCCAGCGCCCGGAGCAGGCCCAGCGGCTCGCCAGCGTGGTGACCGCGTGACCCCAATTGGAGAGGGGGCGGAGCGGAGCCGCCACCCACACCCGCAAGGTGGGCAGACCCGCGACCCAGTGGTACATGGGCGTGGTAGGAGGGGCAGGGCAGAGCCGCCGTTCGCGCTTGCAAGGTAAACAGTCCTGTAACAGCCTGGTGGGTCAGGCCCAGTGGCCTGCCAGTGTGGTACACACGTCACCCCAACTGGAGTAGGGGCAGAGCAAATCCTTCTCCCACGCCCGGATCAGGCCCTGCCAGTGTGGTGGTCACGTGACCCCAATTGGAGTGGGGGCAGAGCGGAACCGCCACCCGTGCCCACAGGGTGAGCAGACGAGTGATCAACCTGCAGATCAGGCCCAGGGGTCCGCAGGCGTGGTAGGAGGGGCAGGGCAGATCCGCCGCCCGCGCCTCCAAGGTAGGCAGACCTACAACAGACCGGCGGATCAGGCCCAGGAGCCGGCCGGCATGGTACAAATACCACCCTAATTGGAGTAGTGGCAGAGCAGAGTCGCCGCCCATGCCAGGAACAGGCCCAGCGTCCTGCAGGCGGGGTAGTCATGACACCCCAATTGGAGTAGGGGCAGAGCAGAGCCTCCACCCGTGCCCGAAAGGTGGGCAGATCTGCGACCGACCAGCGGGACAGGCCCAGTGGCCTGCCGGTACGACAGACACGTCACCCCATTTGGAGTAGGGGCAGAGTAGAGCCGCCGCCCGCGCCTGCAGGGTAGGCAAACCTGCAACCGACTGGCGGATCAGGCCCAGTGGCCTGCCGGCGTGGTACACTCGTCACCCCAATTGGAGTAGGGGCAGAACAGAGCCGCCGCCAGCTCCCAGAACAGGCCCAGTGACCTGCCGGCGTGGTAGCCACGACACCCCAATTGGAATAAGGAGAGAGCAGAGCCGCCGCCCGCACCTGCAGGAAAGATATGCAAGCAGTATGAAAAGACAAGGAAAGAAAGGACCACAAGCAATGCAGGTCAACGCAACTTTAGAAGAGGTAACAGCTGCAGCAGATGGAATGTCAGATAAAGAATTCAGGATATACATGCTTCAGATGATCTGGAGTATCAAGGAAGACATTAAACAGCAAAATCAGACAATGAAAGATCACTTCGACAACGAATTACGCAAACAAATCCAGGAAGCAAAGGATCAACTATACAGGGAGATAGAGGTTATAAAAAACAAACAAACAGAAATCCTAGAAATGCAGGAAGCAATAAACCAACTTAAAAACTCAATGGAGAATACTACCAGCAGAGTAGTGCACTTAGAAGATAGAACATCAGACAATGAAGACAAAGTATTTCAACTGGAAAAGAACATAGACAGCTCAGCAAGACTGTTAAGAAACCATGAGCAGAACATCCAAGAAATATGGGATAACATTAAGAGACCAAACTTAAGAGTCATTGGGATACAGGAAGGTACAGAGCTCCAAACCAAAGGAATGAGAAGTCTATTCAATGAAATAATACAAGAAAACTTCCCAGACTTGAAGAATGAGACAGAATCCCAAATCCTAGAAGCCTACAGGACGCCGAATGTGCAAAATCATAAGAGATCCACACCTAGACACATTATAATGAAGATGCCCAACATACAGAATAAGGAGAGAATTTTAAAAGCTACAAGAGAAAGGAAGCAGATTACATTTAGGGGTAAGCCAATCAGGATAACAGCTGATCTTTCAACACAGACTCTGAAAGCTAGAAGATCCTGGAATAACATATTTCAAACACTGAAAGAAAATGGGTTCCAACCAAGAATTGTGTATCCAGCAAAATTAAGCTTCAGGATGGAGGATGAAATTAAAACCTTCCACAATAAACAAAAGTTTAAAGAATTCGCAGCTAGAAAACCATCTCTTCAAAACATCCTCGCCAAAGCATTACAGGAAGAGGAAATGGAAAATAACAATGAAAACCAACAGTGGGAGGTAGGACAGTAAAGGGGGGGGGAAATAATCAAAGAGGAAAACAAACCATGTTTAGTAACAGAAATAAACAAATATGGCTGGAAGAACAACCCATATCTCAATAATAACCCTAAATGTTAATGGCTTAAACTCACCAATTAAGAGACACAGGCTAGTAGAATGGATCACAAAACAAGACCCAACAATATGCTGCCTACAGGAGACGCATTTGATAGGAAAAGACTTACATAGGCTGAAGGTGAAAGGTTGGGAAAAATCATATCACACATATGGACTTCGGAAACAAGCAGGAGTGTCCATACTCATATCAAATAAAATAGATTTCAAGCCAAAGTTAATCAAAAGAGATAAAGAGGGACACTACATACTGCTTAAGGGACCCATACACCAACAAGACATAACAATCATAAATATTTATGCCCCGAACAATGGTGCAGCTATGTTCGTCAAACAAACTCTTCTCAAGTTCAAGAGTCTAATAGACCACCATACCAGAATCATGGGAGACTTCAACACACCTCTCTCACCACTGGACAGATCTTCCAAACAAAAGTTGAATAAGGAAACTATAGAACTCAATAACACTATTAATAACCTAGACCTAATTGACATATATAGAGTATACTACCCAAAATCAAGCAGTTACACTTTTTTCTCAGCAGCACATGGATCCTTCTCAAAAATGGATCATATATTATGTCACAGGGCAACCCTTAGACAATATAAAGGAGTAGAGATAATACCATGCATCTTATCTGATCATAATGGAATGAAACTGAAAATCAACGATAAAAGAAGTAAGGGAAAAGCATACATCACTTGGAGAATGGACAATAGGTTACTGAATGATCAATGGGTTATAGAAGACATCAAGGAGGAAATTAAAAAATTCTTAGAGATTAATGAAAACACAGACACAACATATCGGAATCTATGGGACACATTGAAAGCAGTTCTAAGAGGAAAATTCATTGCTTGGAGTTCATTCCTTAAAAAAAGAAAAAACCAACAAATAAATGATCTCATACTTCATCTCAAAATCCTAGAAAAAGAAGAGCAAAACAACAGCAAAAGAAGTAGAAGGCAAGAAATACTTAAAATCAGAGCTGAAATTAATGAAATTGAAACAAAAGAAACAATTGAAAAAATTGACAAAACTAAAAGTTGGTTCTTTGAAAAAATAAACAAAATCGACAGACCCTTAGCCATGCTAGCGAAGAGAAGAAGAGAGAGAACTCAAATTACTAGCATACGGGATGAAAAAGGCAATATCACAACAGACACTTCAGAAATACAGAAGATAATCAAAAACTATTTTGAATCCTTATACTCCAACAAGTTAGAAGATAGTGAAGGCATCGATAAATTTCTTAAGTCATATGATCTGCCCAGATTGAGTCAGGAGGATATAGAAAACCTAAACAGACCAATATCAATTGAGGAAATAGAAGAAACCATAAAAAGACTACCAACTAAGAAAAGCCCAGGTCTGGATGGGTATACAGCAGAATTTTACAAAACCTTTAAAGAAGAACTAATACCAATACTTTTCAAGCTACTTCAGGAAATAGAAAAGGAGGGAGAACTTCCAAATTCATTCTATGAGGCCAACATCACCCTGATACCTAAACCAGACAAAGACACTTCAAAGAAAGAAAACTACAGACCAATATCTCTAATGAACCTAGATGCAAAAATCCTCAATAAAATTCTGGCGAATCGGATACAAAAACATATCAAAAAAATTGTACACCATGATCAAGTAGGATTCATCCCTGGGATGCAAGGCTGGTTCAATATACGGAAATCAATAAATGTTATTCACCACATCAATAGACTTAAAAATAAGAACCATATGATCATCTCGATAGATGCGGAAAAAGCATTCGACAAAGTACAGCATCCCTTTATGTTCAAAACTCTAGAAAAACTAGGGATAACAGGAACATACCTCAATATTGTAAAAGCAATCTATGCTAAGCCTCAGGCTAGCATCATTCTGAATGGAGAAAAACTGAAGGCATTCCCTCTAAAATCTGGAACAAGACAGGGATGCCCTCTCTCTCCACTTCTGTTCAACATAGTTCTCGAAACATTGGCCAGAGCAATTAGACAGACGAAAGAAATTAAAGGCATAAAAATAGGAAAAGAAGAACTTAAATTATCACTATTTGCAGATGATATGATTCTATACCTAGCAGACCCAAAAGGGTCTACAAAGAAACTATTAGAGCTAATAAATGAATTCAGCAAAGTGGCAGGATATAAAATCAACACGCATAAATCAAAGGCATTCCTGTATATCAGCGACAAATCCTCTGAAATGGAAATGAGGACAACCACTCCATTCACAATATCTTCAAAAAAAATAAAATACTTGGGAATCAACCTAACAAAAGAGGTGAAAGACTTATACAATGAAAACTACAGAACCCTAAAGAGAGAAATAGAAGAAGATCTTAGAAGATGGAAAAATATACCCTGTTCATGGATAGGCAGAACTAACATCATCAAAATGGCGATATTACCAAAAGTTCTCTATAGGTTTAATGCAATGCCAATCAAAATCCCAACAGCATTTCTTGTAGAAATAGAGAAAGCAATCATGAAATTCATATGGAAAAATAAAAGATCCAGAATAGCAAAAACAATGCTAAGCAGGAAGTGTGAATCAGGCGGTATAGCGATACCAGACTTCAAACTATACTACAGAGCAATAGTAACAAAAACAGCATGGTACTGGTACCAAAACAGGTGGGTGGACCAATGGTACAGAATAGAGGACACAGAAACCAATCCACAAAACTACAACTATCTTATATTTGATAAAGGGTCTAAAAGCATGCAATGGAGGAAGGATAGCATCTTCAACAAATGGTGCTGGGAAAACTGGAAATCCATATGCAACAAAATGAAACTGAATCCCTTTCTCTCGCCATGCACAAAAGTTAATTCAAAATGGATCAAGGAGCTTGATATCAAATCAGAGACGCGCCGTCTGATAGAAGAAAAAGTTGGCTACGATCTACATACGGTGGGGTCGGGCTCCAAATTCCTCAATAGGACACCCATAGCACAAAAGTTAATAACTAGAATCAACAAATGGGACTTACTCAAACTAAAAAGTTTTTTTTTCAGCAAAAGAAACAATAAGAGAGGTAAATAGGGAGCCTACACCCTGGGAACAAATCTTTACTCCTCACACTTCAGATAGAGCCCTAATATCCAGAGTATTCAA
Source organism: Marmota flaviventris (assembly GCF_047511675.1). NCBI lineage: Eukaryota > Metazoa > Chordata > Mammalia > Rodentia > Sciuridae > Marmota > Marmota flaviventris. The sequence goes on along the minus strand of NC_092499.1, from coordinate 78,644,480 downwards.
AGAACTCAAAAAATTAGACAATAAGAGAACAAACAACCCAATCAACAAATGGGCCAAGGACCTGAACAGACACTTCTCAGAGGAGGACATACAGTCAATCAACAAGTACATGAAAAAATGCTCACCATCTCTAGCTGTCAGAGAAATGCAAATCAAAACCACCCTAAGATACCATCTCACTCCAGTAAGATTGGCAGCCATTATGAAGTCAAACAACAACAAGTGCTGGCGAGGATGTGGGGAAAAGGGTACACTTGTATATTGCTGGTGGGACTGCAGATTGGTGCAGCCAATTTGGAAAGCAGTATGGAGATTTCTTGGAAAGCTGGGAATGGAGCCACCATTTGACCCAGCTATTCCCCTTCTTGGTCTATTCCCTAAAGACCTAAAAAGAGCATGCTACAGGGACACTGCTACATCGATGTTCATAGCAGCACAGTTCACAATAGCAAGACTGTGGAACCAACCTAGATGCCCTTCAATAGACGAATGGATAAAAAAAATGTGGCATTTATACACAATGGAGTATTACTCTGCATTAAAAAATGACAAAATCATAGAATTTACAGGGAAATGGATGGCATTAGAGCAGATTATGCTAAGTGAAGCTAGCCAATCCCTAAAAAACAAATGCCAAATGTCTTCTTTGATATAAGGAGAGTAACTAAGAACAGAGTAGGGACGAAGAGCAGGAGAAGAAGATTAACATTTAACAGGGATGAGAGGTGGGAGGGAAAGGGAGAGAGAAGGGTAATTGCATGGTAATGGAAGGAGACCCTCAGGGTTATACAGTGGAGGAGGTAGAGAGAGAGGAGGGGAGGGGAGGGGAGAGGTGGGGAGGGGGGAGGGTGGAGGATGGGAAAGGCAGCGGAGCACAACAGACACTAGTATGGCAAATTGTAAATCAATGGATGTGTAACTGATGTGATTCTGCAATCTGTGTATGGGGTGAAGTTGGGAGTTCATAACCCACTTGAATCAAAGTGTGGAATATGATATGTCAAGAAATTTGTAATGTTTTGAACAACCCACAATAAAAAAAAAAAAAAGAATTAAATTTCAAGAATGACATTGTTAAGGTTTGGATGTGAGGTGTCCCCCAAAAGCTCACATGTGAGACAATGCAAGAAGGTTCAGAGAAGAAATGATTGGGTAACAAGAGTCTTAACTCAATCAGTGAATTAATTACGTGATGGGATTGAGTGGTAACTGAAGGCAGGTGGGGTGTGGCTTGGACATATCTATTTGTATCTGGTGAGTGGAGTGTTTCTCTCTCTCTCTCTCTGCTTCATGGTCAGCATGTGAACTACTTCTCTTTGCCACACTCTTCCACCATGATGTTCAGCCTCACTTGAGCCCCAAGGAATGAAACCAGCCTCTTATGGACTGAGACTTTGGAAACCTTGAGCCCCTAAATAAACTTTTCCTCCTCTATAATTGTGCTGATTGGGTTGTTAAGTCACATCAGCAAAAAAGATGACTAAAACAGACATATCAGTGTGTCCCTTAATTTTTTCCCAAGCTTTGCCAACTCAGAAGATAACTTTACCAAATCCTATGACATTTGTTCTCATTATTTGTTTGTTCACAATTATTAAACATTCACTTATTAAAGCCTCAACACATTCCATGGCTCTACAGAATTTACATTTGTACCAAAACTATGTTTCAGAGAAATTCAGAATTAAATGACTGTGATAGCCCCTATTTATCAATATGGCAGTCCTGCTGCTGGAAGACAAGGGATGATTTACATCTGCCTATGTGTGCGTGTGTGTACACAGCTTGCATGGACCTGTGGACTCTGCCCGGGTATTTCTTTAACACTGGAAAACTCCTGCTAAAATAATTTTCTAAATACCTTGACATGTGTTTTAAATTATCAGATAGGAAAAAAAAAATTTGTAAGAGCACACAGAGTGTACCCCAAAACACATACATTATGCCAGTTAATTCCTTTTGTAGCCCATGTAAGACATGAAAGACAATCATTTTGAGTCAAATCCCAACGTGTACGTTTTAAGCTCTCCTGCTAACTTGAATTATGGTAGGTTTTCCAAGTGAAGGCAACTTGGGAAAAGGATTGATTATACATACACTGTGTGCTTACAATTAGAATATTTTCTGACAGAAGGTTAAAAGTATTTTGAATGCCTCTGTTGCTATGGAACTTGTTTGTTCCAAGACTTGATAAATAGGGATAAGTAGGGCCAATCATTTCAGATGCTTACTGCATGAAATTCCAATGGCCTGGCATTGCACAAAATAGTAAGAATTAAGTGGTGATTGAACTCAAAGTTCTGAAGATTCTAATCAAACAAGGTATTGATAGATACTTTTTGCATTTTTGGACTGGAAATGTGAAATCACTCAATTTTAGACCTGGTGGGGTTTCAGGGATGATCAACTAATTGTGTTTTTCAGATGGGCACACTGAGTGTCAGAGAGAATGTGGGAGTTGTTTAAGTTCACTCAGTGAGTACAGGGTTGTTACTAGAATACTTATCTTCCAGTTTATAGTTGTTCATCTTTAGGGATTTACTTATTTTTGGTGCTTCAGTTTTTCCTTTTTATAAGGCTCACACTTGAGAATTCTATGGTAATTGAAAGTTCCATCTGTGTCGATGGAGCTCAACCCTAGCAATAAAAGCTAAGAGGTGGTGAAGTAGCTTGTGCCTACCACCTCTGCGGTGAGCTGTGTCACATGGGGCACAGAGTGGAGGATCCATCGCTGTGCCAAGGCTGGAGCCAGTTTGGAGAAACCAGGTAACTTCTCTTTTTTTTTTTTTTGGAAGTTATCAGTGCTTACTTAGAGTTTAGTCCCTTTTTTTAATGTGTTGTTGATAAGTGCTGTCATTTCCTTTTTATGTGTGTTGTCTGTGTATTCAGCACAGTAGGAATGTCCAGTGAAGATCCAAAAGAGCTGGCATGCAGGAAACTGAGGCCTCCCTTGACACTTCCAGAACAGGGTGATGGACTGGAGGGTTTGGGATGCCGGGGCAGGGCAGATCCTCAGATATACGATTTTGGTGTGTTATGGTGATCATGTTTTTTCCTGCTTACATCCTCTCCATTGACCTGTTGAACTCCTGTTCATCCTTCAGGATGGACCACTAATGCCTCCTCTTCAAATCCTTTCCAAGATGAATTTTCTCCCTTCTCTTTCCTATGTACTCCCAGAAGAATATATTTAAAATGAAGTGTCAGGTTTCAATAATTTCTGATTTTTAACATTTTCTGGTTCTTTTGACTTGTAAGTATTTGGGACTTGACTTTAAACCTATACCAGGTTTTTGGATAGAGAAATCATGGGAAACTTGTGCTGACTCTCCAGATTGATGGCAAACCTGACACTGTGTCAAATCAGGCCTGGGAGGAGTTTTTCTTTCAAGGAACATCCACTGGATCCTATGTGTCCAGAGTGCTGCCTGTTGACCACTCTGTTATAGCCGGGAGGACTCCTGTCACTGTCTCCACCAGCTGTGTTCTCTTGCCTTCTGTAAATAGATGGCTGACGGGGCTGGTGGCTCAGAGGTATTCTTCTCTCCCTTTTCTCCTTTATTTTTCATGCACAAAATCTTTACCATTTTTCTTCTGCAGCAGGGATTATTTCCTTGGTCTCCTGTTCCCAGGTCCCTTACTCCCCATACTTGTACCCCAACCCTGTTATGGTTGGGATGTGAGGTGTCCCCCAAAAGCTCATGTGTGAGACAATGCAAGGAGGTTTAGAGAAGAAATGATTGGGTTGTGAGAGTCACGACCCACTCAGTGAATTAATCCCCTGATAGGAATTAACTGAGTGGTAGCTAGAGGCATGTGGGTTGTGGCTGGAGGAAGTGGTTCACTAGGGGGGTGGCTATGGGACATATATATTTTGTATCTGGAGACTGGAGACTCTCTCTCTGTTTTCTGATCAACATGTGAGCTGCTTCCCTCTGCCACACTCTTCTGCCACGAGCCCTGTGGAATGGTGTCTGCTATCTACGGATTGGGAACTCTGAAACAGTGAGCCCTCAAATAAACTTTTCCTCCTCTATAGTTGTTCTGGTTAGGTCCTTTAGTCACAGCAGTGAAAAAGCTGACTAAACCCCCCACTTCCTAGAGAGGGACTTCTGAAGAATCTATTGTTAACTATGCATTATAATAGTTAACTGGCGAATGGCTGTTCAGTGTTCACTTTAATTATATGTCACCACCCCAACTACTGTTTATACCTTTCTCTCCTTTATTTTTTTTTTCTTCTTGGTACTTATGTTAAACTGACCATGGTACGTATTTTGTGCATAAAAACTTCTTAATTCTTCACCACTACTAGAATATGAACTCCAGGGACTCCACAGTTTTTTTTTTTTTTTTATTGCTGCAGCTCAGTCTCGAAGAGGGCTTGGTACATAGTAGGTTTTCAATAAAAAGATGTTGAATTGCATGAATCCTCAGTTTCCCTAAGCTATTTGTCCTGGGCCTACCATTTTACTCCTCTGTGCCTCAGCCCAGGGTTGGGGGTAGGAAGAGAGGAGCAGCAAAAAGAGGCAGAAACTCCAAATAGATCCAAAGAAGAATTGATATAAAATAATTTTGGATTTGACTTCCTGATTGGGATTCAGTGAGAAGATTGTCTTGCTGGGACTCTTGGATTGCTGTAGCCCACTGCAGCTAGCAAATTGGGGCTGGCTGGGCACAGTGGCATACTCTTGTAATCACGAGGAGCACAAGGCAGGAGGATCATAAATTTGAGGCCAGTGTGGCCAACTTAGGGAGACCCTGTCTCAAAATGAAAAATGAAAAGAACTTGGGATGTAGCTCAGTGGTAGAGCATCTCAAAACAAAGAAGTTCTGAGTTCAAGAACATCTAGGATAAGGGAATCCCCAAGGGCAGACAATTATTGCTGGCATCCAAGACAGGGACCAAGCACTTCATAACAAGGTGCCAACCTGGTTCCAAAGAACCGTGTGGGACCAGCTGTACCTCCAGGCACAGATAAGCCACTCCACTTCATGGAGAAGGTTCAAATCCCTGAGATCCCTTCTCCCAGGCCCAACAAAGTTATGCAACTTCTTCTGCACAGATAGCACCCTGAGAGAAGGAGGATGAAAGAACTTCTGAGAAGAAATAAGCAGTCACAAACTTTGAACTTTTAATTGACTGAATATTCAACCTATGAAGGACAGAATGAGACCAAAAGAGACTGAGGTAGCTTTGTTAGCAAATACATTCGTTTGAGGGCAAGATGAGATGCATGTTACATAATAAAGATGATACCTTTAAAAAAGTGTATCTAAGCATAGGGACAACTTAAACTATCCACTATCATCCCGAAGTGAGGTTTTAGGGAAAGACTTAATGAGTAGAAAAAAGGATAAAAAAGACTTGCACATTGTGTGGGGAGATAAAGAGTTTCACAAAGACTTGGAAACTAAAATATCACTTAGTCTTTAAGTGGGAGGAGCGGCTCCCATGTCTCTAGGTGTTTTGAGGTTTATCCCTGTCCTTTGCTCCAGTGCCCTGGCTGAAACCTTCTCTTTTTGCCTTTCCTGGTGCACACTCCATATAGGGTTGAGTCCCCAGAGCAGAGAACATTGTATATCGCTTGATGCAAATCTGCCATTACTCACAGATACAAAGACAATGCCCTCATTTGGGGATATTTCTGCTGTCTTTGATTCTTACCATATCATAGTAGCAAACAATGTCATCCTAACATCCCAAACCAAAATTCTTCTTTGTTCCTTTTTTTTTTTTTTTTTACTGGGAGTTGAACCCAGTGGTGCTTAACCACTGAGCCACATCCCTAGCCCTTTTCATTTTGAGATTGGGTCTTATTAAGTTGCTTAGGACCTTGCTAAATTGCTGACACTGGCCTTGACTTGTGATCCTCCTGCCTCAGCCTCCTGGGTCACTGGGATTACAGGTGTGCCACCACACTCAGCCTCTTTACTGCTTTGTATAGGAAAACATGTAATGAAACCCTCAGCCAGTAAATACCGAGAAGGCAACAGAATATTGTATATACTGTAAATGGGGCAACAGCAAAGATAGATGGCCAGCTTTGCACTTGAACTATATGCCGCTATGAGTCAACGAGATGGGGTGAAGGGTAGAGGAGGGTGAATGGCTTGGTGGAGTGAGGGAGGACTTTGAGGAACAAGGATGTGTTCTTGGAGGAACAAGAATCTGCTCACATGGAGGCTTTTGTGAGTGTTTCTGGTTTTGCTTGTTTGTTTGGTATGGAAATCATCAAAAGTGGCTGATTTCCTTACCTGGATTGGAAGATGAGAAGATGATGCAAAATCAGAAGGAATTCTGCAGGTGGCCATGAGAACATGAGGAACCTAGGAATTCACAGAAATCTTAGGGAAAGCATTAGACTTTCTTCACATGGTGGAGTGGGGGTTTCAAGATAATGTTCCCTAGATTCTAGTCCCACATCTGGATTACATTAATGGAAAGTCACAGCCAAACCTAATATCTTCTCCTCCTTTCTCTTCCCATCGCAGGGAGCTCTTGTTTCTGAGGCATTTTAAGTTTTCATTCCTTAGGTGGAACTGTTTTCTCTTCTCTTCAGAAAACATGGAGAATGAAGGAGGGCCCACATTTTCTATTTGGGTTTCTCATTTCTAGGGTGGGGCCTCTGGCTGGTTCAAAGAATGTTACATGAGAAACAGAAAATTCTCAACACAGGTCCATATCAAAATCATGTTTTATTGATTTGGCAGTGAAGATATTATGTGTGCAAATATTGAAAGAATTCTCTAATTGAAGGGTCTGAGGAGTGTGATTTTTGATTTGGCTGTGCTTTCTTCATTAAATACACTCATCTCTTGCACACCTGCATCAGTTGCTGGGCCCCCAGATTGTTGTAGATTTTCTCTGCAGCAAAATGCAGTTGCCTCTGTGCTTTTGAAGCCAGTGTATTGCTTTACACAAACCTTTCATGGTATCACACTGCATTTTGTGGTCTTTAGAGTCACTGTGCTATAACACTTCTTAGATAAAACAAAACTAAACAATATTTAGATCCCTTAGGGACAGAATAAATTCTTTTTGGACTGATATAACGAAATGGTCCTGGGGTAGATGCTGATTTCAGGCATGGCTGGATCCAAGAGCTCAATTATGTTGTTAGGGCTGATCTTGCTGTCTGTCTCCCGGTCAATCTGTCTTTAGGTGATGGACAAGAAGGCTGTGAGAATTCAGACTCTTATTTTATCTATACTGAAAGTCTAAGGTGAAGACAATGTCTTTCTGATAGCTTTGGAAGAAAAATTTTGTGGAGGAATTTGATTGGCTTCCTTTCAAACTATTTCCCGTGCCTGTACCAATCAGTGAATTCAGGTCGTGGGAACAGTCTGACTGGCCAGGTTGTATCATATGCCCAGTACAGTGGTTAGTGAGGATGGTCTGGGGGAGTTGGTTTCCCAGAACAATGATGATTCTGATGGCAGAGGGGGAAGGGTACTTGGTATAGGCACAGTCAGCAGCTGCCCACAAACCACAGAAGAAATAGAACCAGAGACACTGTTTTGACAGGCTGGGACTAGGGACCCAATTTGCTCTAGGAGAGATAAGCCTGTATTGAGTGTTTGCAAGGAGAAATCATTATAGATATAATAACACAGTCCCCAACTACAGAAATGAATGGGGGAGATACATAACCACTTAAGAAAGTAAATGCTAGTAAGGGTTCAGTCTTGAAAAATACGCATTTGAGACACAAAGGTAGAATTTACATGTGTTAAATAAATGTTAGTAGTAGCCAAGGTAAAAGAATTTGAGTTAGTCTATTATATACTTAGTGTTAACATGAGAATATACATTAAAATTTCCTTCAAAATATTCTTCATTTTCTTCCTTTTTTTCCCCACTGTCTAAAATTTGTCTATCGTATATGAATATATCATTCTTTCCCTCTCTCCTGCTTAGTGGAATTATCAGGATCCTGCCAACAGATGTGGAAATCAGACAGTTGGCCAAAATGGTTTAGAATAGAATATATGTTAATCCTCCATGAAAATGAATTAGATATTTATACGAGTGCACACAGGTGCTAGTAAGAAGTTGCTCTCCCAGGAGTTGTACAAGTGTGTGAAAAATCAAAGAAGATAAGGCACACAGAATATTTTATTAGTCAAATGCAAGCTTTGTGTCTTTTGGCTTCATAAATGAATTTCTCATAGCAGATAAGGAAAATTTGTCATTTAAATAACCAAAGCATATAGCACATGTAAAATCCTCATCCAGCCTCAGAAATCTGAGGCTTGGAGCCTGCCTGGTTTGTTTCTGATTTCCAAGAGAGGCAAGTTTAAATGTTAAAAAGCTCATCTGCTAGTATTCCAGTAGAAGGCACCCAAAAGGAAACTTCTACTACAATACTTACCCTTTGAGTCTTAACTGTAGCAGATAGTATACACACAATATTTAAAGTTATCTACAATTTAAAAATGAACAGTTGCATACCCAATGCCTAGCTTAAGATGTAGAATAGTACCAGTAATTTATAAGCCCACCATGCACCTCTCACTAAAACATCTTCCAATGGAGAGGTGACCACTGTCCTGAATTTTGTGTTTATCACTCTCTTATTTCTCTTCATAGCTTTATCACCTAATTATATATCCCTAATACATGTATCATCCAATTTAGTCTACTTATAAAAGCTTTCGATATGTGAAATAATCCTGCATATATTCTTCTGAGACTTGCTTATTCTGCTCAACATTGGTTTTACGAATCATTAATTTTGTTGCAAGTACTTGTTCATTCATTTTTCACTACGTGTAATTCTCATTTTCTGAATATACAGAAATATATTTATCTCTGCTATTGTTGATGGACATTTTGCCATGTGAAACAATGTTAATGTGAATACTATTATCTCTTGGTACATAAGTTCATTTTTCCTGGAGTTGTGGAGTCATGGAAATATGTGTATATTTTTTGCCAGGAAATGCCAAACTGTTTTTCCAAGTAATTGGTATTAGCTGAATTAAAAATGTTCACCCATCTGGTGTATGTGGAATGGTATTTCATTATAGTCTTAATTTGCCTTTGCCTGATCCAGATGAAATTGATTTTTTCCCTTTCTCATCTCCCTCTTTTATCTTCTCTCTCTGTTTCTTTCTCCTCCACCCCTGCTAGTCCTCTCTTTCTGTTTCTGTTCTCTCTCCCCTTTCTATTTTTTCTTTGTTGTTAAAGTTTGTGGGACATTTGGGTTTCCTCTTGTTCATATATTTGATTCAGTTTTTCTTTAGACTACCTTTCCTTTATTGATTTGTAAAACTTCTTTATAATCTCAAAATACTAGCCTTTCGTCACTTAAATATACTATAAATATCTTCTGCAGTGTAGGACTCATTTTTATCCTTTTATTGTATTTTTGGATACCTTAAGATTTCACGTTTCATAATAGTTGAATTTATAATTTTTCTTGTGCATCTTTATATACTTTGTGTTTTGTTTAAGAAATCTCTTGCTACCTTGAGGATATAAATTTTCTTTTTTTATTTAAAAAAATTTATAGTTTTGCTATATGTAAAATATAGCAACTGTTTGGAATGCAATTGGAATCTATTTGGAATATCTGGAATAGATACTTGGGTAGTGAGGAGTAAGTAGTCATTTTTTTTTAACTTGAATAATACACAGATAATAATACTCTACCTTTTCTCTACCAATCTGTCATAATAGCTGGAACAGAAATAGCATTTTAATTAAATTATTTAATTTTAAAACTTGATTATTATGTTCATTTGGTCTACTTGGTTATCCTTATACCAATATCCATGTGTAAAACATTAAATGAATAGCATACTATTAAATACTTATGAATTTTTTTCCTAATTGTATAGTTTAGACCATTTACATGTATGGTGATTATTGATGCATTTGGACTAATTTCTAAATCTTATTATGTTTTGCATTTGCACTACTTTTTCTTTCCCTTCACTCCTTAGCCTCCTTAGCTAACTTGAAGTTTCTTCCTCTCCTCTTTTTACCCTCTCTGTACTTAAGAAGTATAAAGTTAATCATTTATACCCTTGGGAAAGAATGCTATGGTTTGAGTATCTTCCAAAGGTCCATGTTTTAAAAGCTTGGTGATATTTTGAGGTGCTAGAACCTTCAGAGGTAGAGCCTAGTAGGAGGTCTTCTGGTCACTGGGTGGCATGCCATTGAAGGGATAATGGGAGTTCAGCCCCTTCTTCCTCCTCTGGTTTGCATCCCAGCTTGAGATGAATACTTTGCTATCTGTTGCCCTGCCGTGAGTCAGTCTCCAGAGCAATGAGGAAACAAATAATGGACTGAAACCTCCGAAACTCTGAGTAAAAATAAACCTTTCTCTTTATACGCTGATTATTTATGGCTTTTGTTACAGTAACAGAAAGCATACCAATACATCCCCCTTTAAAGTAGAGTGAAGTAATCTCAGTGTTAACTATTCTGAGTAAGTTCTCCTAAGTATTCAGCAAGCTCTTTCTATAGGTCTATTTATATTATCTCCTATTTCCACAAAATATTGTTTTTCTTTTTCAGAGACTCCAATTGTATGTTTGTTGGGTCTTATTTGCCAATCTTTTATTTCAACCACTTTCTCTCAGAGCTTTTAAACTTATTCTTTATCTAATGTTTATTATATTTTTTGTTTTCTTGCTTTTTTGCATTTGAAATTATTGTACTTTGGACAGTTTGTAATTTCTTCTCCATTTCTCAGGGAATATTTTTCTTTTTCTTCAACTTTTTCTTGCATTTAGTTCTCTCTTGTTGCATATCTTCCCTTCATTGTATGTTTCTGTTGGTAGTTTTTAGTCTTCTGATAAGTATGTTTTTAACCCCCAAATAAATGTTTGATGTAGCATAGTTCCATTTGGAGTACTGTGTTACAAATTTCTTCTGTTTTGTAATTTATTTGGGAGAATTTTTTGGGGGGGGATAAAATATTTTGGTTTGCCTTATTCTACTTTCTTATTGTAGTGAATATGAATAGGTTTGTTCTGATTTCTTCTAGTTTATAGAGGTCGAATGTCCAAGTTTATTCTTTCCTATCACTACAGTGAAGTATAGTTCTTTTTGTGTGTGTGTATGTGTGTGTGTTGCTAGGGCCTTGTACATGTGAGGCAAGCATTCTACTGATATATATTTCCAGCCAAAGTATTTTTTTTTAAATGAATGACATTGTGGTCGTGGGCAGTGAAGCTGTTGAAATGTCTTGTGATTCTTTTGCCTTTCTCTTTCTTTTTTCTCCCTTTTCTTTCACTTTCATACACTAGAAGTATATATTCTCTTTTTTTTCTTTCAGAAGTAATGCTTCTTCAAGATCATCACTTCTAGTTTTGCTAAATTCCCTATAACTGGATCTGTGATTCAATAAGTTCTGAATTTGTTTTTATCATCTTATTGCTTATTGTTAGAATTTATCTTTTAGGAAGTCATTTGTTTCTGTTTTGTATCTGTTCTCCACTCATCTCATCTCTTTTCCATAGAGTGTCTTAAGGCTATCTTCTCACTACAGTCTTATCAATCACCTTACAGTGGAAACAAGAAGTCTAGTAGTATCTCTGTTGAAGCTTATTGTTTATTTTTCAATTAATGAGCAAATTAAATTATGGAGTACTCTCTTTCTCCAGAGTCCTTTTTGGTCTATTTGTTCTTCTTTTTTGACTTAGGATTTGGGGAAGAATGTGTGCAAATTTAGTTTCAGGCAATCGTCATTATCCTAGTGCCAATCAGAACCTTGGTATATCTTATTGTGAAAAGAAGCTTTTATACATGCAATATTAATACCCATATGGAAAACTGAGCAAAGTAGAGTTACAAAGGGAAAAAAAAATCCCAGTAGCCAATAAATGCATGCAAAATGTACAATCTCACTAACAATTCAAAACAAATAAAAACAATATTACTCTCTCATTCTCAGAATAAAAAAATATGTACTTTTAAAAATAATAATATCTACTCTTTGAAAAACAATAGTTTCATATACTGCCAATGGTAGACAAAATCTTTCTAGAGAATAGTTTTTTTTTGGGGGGGGGCGCTGAAATGGTTTATTGACAAGTAGAGACATGCCTATAATTTGAAAAATAGATTTTCCAATAAAATTAAATGTATCAGATAGATTTTGCTGAATATACACTTCATTCTTCTTAAGTTGCAGAAATTTTGCAACCAATTTTTCCTCCAGTAAGATGGTCTTGAACAGTCATCCTTTATAGGTTGTCATTGATCTTGACTTTCTCATCTTCAAGCACAACAGGTCTCAGTCCATAGAAGGCTGCCTCCATTACTTGGGGCTCAAGGTGAAGCAGAACATCGGTGGAAGAGTGTGGCGATGGGAACCAAGTAACCCAATGATCAGGCCACAGAGAGAGCTAAAGAACAGTTTTTTTTTTGTAAACAAAAAAATCTTCAAAAGGTATTTACTCCTTTATTTAGCGATTTCACTTACAGATATTTATTCAAAGAAAATAATTATCAAGCACTAATTACATAAATCAGTTATCAGATAACTTTTTATAAAAATCTACCAAACCAAATACTCATCTACAGAGGCTTAACATTATTTTTTAATAACAACATTAAAAATGGTGTGAGTCTCAGTGGAATATTATTCAGCATTAAAAAAAAATAAAATTATGGCATTTGCAGGTAAATAAATGGAGTTGGAGAATCTAATGCTAAGTGAAGCAAACCAATCTCCAAAAAAACAAATCCCCCGAATGTTTTCTCTGATATAAGGATGCTGATTCATAATGGGGTTGGTGGGGCATGGGAGGAATAGATGAAGTCTAGATAGGGCAAAGGGGTGGGAGGGTAAAGGAGGGGGCATAGGGGTAGGAAAGATGATGGAATGAGATGGACATCATTATCCTAAGTACATGTATGAAGACACAAATGGTGTGACTCTATTTTATGTATAACCAGAGATATTAAAAATGGAGCTCTATATTGTAATATAAAGTAATGCATTCTGCTGTCATATATAACAAATCAGAATAAATAAATAAAATACTAAAATAAAAAATGGTGTGTTTGTGCATATTGATGTAAAAAATAATTTCTACTATTTTATTGTTAAGTAAAAAAGGGCAGATATGAAGTAGGATTATATATTAATTTTTAAATGTAAGTAAATGTTTGCAAATTCATAAATAAATACACAGACAAAAGTCTGAAAGGAAATATAACAAAATTTTAAATTGTTAGCATGGTGAAAATATAGATTTATTGTCTTCTTTCTTATACTTTTCTAAATTTTTTTTTTAATTAAAAAATTTCATGGATCCAAGATGGCGGACCAGAGGAAGGCAGCATTCTGTGTCGCTCTGTGACCTGAGACTCAAATAGTGAGAATACTGTTTCTCTGTGAGTGATATTTCTGCTCCCACATGGGAATCAGGGTCCTGTGCCTCTCTGGGGCTGCAGGCCACAGCATCAGAATAGGTCTCCCAACTACTCACCCATATAGGACTACCAGGTACCTGAATGGGACCATTGCCTGCCATCAGCACCCACACAGAACTTTCAGCCACTCACCCAAGTGGAAATCACGGATGCTGCTCCCATGAAGGACACTCGGCAGCTTCCCACAAGCAGGAATTCTGGCCACCACTTCTGTGTGGACCCCCATCTACCCACATGGGGCTCCCCCAGTTGCAGCGGAGATACTGCATGCAGTGGCCTGCCTATACCCAAGAACTTCATAGAGGCTCTGAAGTCAGCGGACAGCCAACACTGCATGCCACAGAGTTTGACTCTGAACTCATCATCTAACGCCATCACTTGGCTCCCCCTACATGATCTGACAGCCCACTGCTGAAAGCAGGTGCCCTCATCTTGGGTCACCTTCATCACCATCTTGGGGGGAAGGACTCCCAATTTGGAATGCTGGCTGGCTAGGTACCCAGTTTCTAACTCCCCCCTCCCCCCAGCAGTTGCTAACCTGGCACAGTGACACCCTGATAACCTTCACCATCCTGAGGATGGAGATACCAGCTAACAACAGTTGACCCCACTTATTGGATAAGAAGGGAAGCAGGAAAGATACTGATCTCCAACCAAGCAAGCCCTGTATCTTCCTTCAAGATCTTTTTTTTTTCTTTCTTCCTCTCCTACTCTATTCTCCTGCCCTCATATCCCCAACATATGTGAAATCAAGTACTTTGCATGAATTAGGATTTTGAGGACTGGGATGTCTGAATAGTATATTACAGTTGTGTTGTGTATATTCTTTTTTTTCCCTTTTATCTCACCAATTTCTACTATTTCAACATTTTTTATTTTTCTTAATATATATGTGTGTTTGTTTTATGTACTCTACTGTCTCCTCACTTGTCTACACAAAATAACTTCCTCTCCCTTCTCCTGTTACTAATCTTCTTCTTAGGATTTCTCTTTCCCACTTCCTAAGATATAATAACTCTATATCCTCACCTCCTACCTCCTCAGCTTATCATCCTACTCCTCACTCCTGGTTCTTTGTTCACCATGGAAACTCTAAACCTTTTACAAACTTACTGAGTATATTGTAGATAATAATTAAATTCACCATTTCTGTACCTTGTTACCAAACTGTATATGTCTTAATAGCAAACATTTGTTTTTAGGGTGTATACTGTTTACATTGGGATCTGATAACATTGTCCTTCACCTCAAAGGAGTGGTATTGGATCCCTACAGGGGCATTATAAGCCTATAGGTAAAACAGGTAATGCCTTGCATCCACAGTGCCAGAAGGAAAGACACACAAGCGGTATGAAAAGACAAGGGAAGAAAGTACCCCAAACATATCAAGATACTACATGGCCAGCACAGCAGAAGAAATGACAGAGAAGGAGCTCAGGATGTACATGATTAAAATGTCCTATGAATTAAAGTATGTTATAAGAGAGAAAATACAGGCAGCAAAAGATCATTTTGAGAAAGAGCTACATAAACAAATACAAAAAGCAAAAGATTACTTTAATAGGGAGATAGAGGTTATAAAAAATAAACAAACAGAAATCCTTGAAATGAAAGAAACAATAAACCAAATTAAAAGTTCAATTGAAAGCATCACCAACAGATTAGACCACTTGGAAGAGAGGACCTCAGACAAAGAAGACAAAATATATAATCTTGAAAAGAATGTAGACAACACAGTGAAAATGGTAAGAAACCATGAGCAGAACATTCAAGAAATATGGGATAGAATAAAAATACTAAATTTAAGAGTTATTAGGATAGAGGAAGGAATAGAGTTCCAAACCAAAGGAATGATCAATCTATTCAATGAAATAATATCAGAAAAATTTTCAAACATGAAGAATGAATTTGAAAAACAAAATTCAAGAGTCTTACAGAATGCCAAATGTACAAAATCACAACAGATCCATACCAAAGCACACTATAATAAAAATGCCTAATATACAGAATAAGGAGAAAATATGAAAAGCCATGAGAGAAAGGAATCAGATTACATATAGGGGGAAACCAATTAGATTATGTGCAGATTTTTCAACCCAGACCTTGAAAGTTAGAAGATCCTGGAACAACATATATCAAGCTCTGAAAGAAAATGAATGCCAACCAAGGATATTATATCCAGCAAAATTAAGCTTTAGATCTGATGATGAAAGAAAATCCTTCCATTATAAACAAAAGTTAAAAGAATTTACAACTTGAAAGCCTGCACTACAGAACATCCTCAGCAAAATATTTCATGAAGAGGAATTGAAAAACAACAATGAAAATCAGCAAAGGGAGGTATTACACTAAAGGAAAGACTAATCAAATGAGAAACCAATTCAAGTTAAATACCAAAAACAAACAAAAATGGCTGTGAATACAAATCATATCTTAATAATAACCCTGAATGTTAATGGCCTAAATTCACCAATCAAAAGACATAGACTGGCAGATTGGATTTTAAAAAGATGGCCTCTTCAACAAATGGTGCTGGGAAAACTGGAAATCCATATGCAACAAAATGAAATTAAACCTCTATCTCCCCTCATGTACAAAACTCAACTCAAAGTAGATCAAGGACCTAGGAATTAAACCACAGACCCTGCATTTGATAGAAGGAAAAAGTAGGCCCAAATCTCCATCATATCGGATTAGGCCCCTACTTCCTTAATAAGACTCCTATAGCACAAGAATTAAAATCAAGAATTTATAAATGGGATAGATTCAAACTAAAAAGCTTCTCAACAAAAGAAACAATTAGTGAGGTGAATAGAGAGCCTACAGTTTGGGAGCAAATTTTTACCACTTGCACATCAGATAGAGCACTAATCTCTAGGGTGTATAAAGAACTCAAAATAATCCAATCAGTAAATGGGTCAAGGAACTGAACAGACACTTCTCAGAAGGTGATATACAATCAATCAACAAATATATGAAAAAATGTTCAACGTCTCTAGCATTTATAGAAATGCAAATCAAAACTACTCTAAGATTTCATCTCACTCAATTCAGAATGGCAGCTATTATGAATACAGACAACAATAAATGTTGGCGAGGATGTGGGGAAAAAGGCACACTCATACATTGTTGATGGGACTGCAAATTGGTGCAGCCAATATGGAAAGCAGTGTGAAGATTCCTTGGGATACTGGGAATGGAACCACCAGTTGACCAGCTATCTCACTCCTTGGTTTATACCCAAAGGACTTAAAAACAGCATACTACAGGGACACAGCCACTTTAATGTTTATAACAATACAATTCACAATAGCTAAACTGTGGAACCAGCCTAGAAGCCCTTCAGTAGATGAATGGATAAATAAAATGTGATATATATATATATATATATATATATATATATATATATATACACACACACACACACACACACATACATACACACACAATGGAATATTACTCAGCATTAAAAGAGAATAAAATCATGGCATTTGTAGGTAAATGGATGGAGTTGGAGAATATAATACTAAGTGACTTTAGCCAATCCCTAAAAACCAAATGCTAAATGTTTTCTCTGAGATAAGGAGGCTGATTTATAGTGGCATTGGGAGGGGGAGCATGGGAAGATTACACGAACTCTAGATAGGGCAAAGGGGAGGGAGGGGAAGGGAAGGGGTAAGAGGGTAAAAAAGATGGAGAATGAAATGGATATCATTACCCTAAGTACATGTATGAAGACACGAATGGTGTAAATATACTTTGTATACAACCAGAGTTATGAGAAATTATGTTTTATATGTGTAATATGAATTGTAATGCATTCTGCTGTTATATATAACAAATTAGTATAAAATAAAAAATTCACATATATTACTTGTGTGTTAAAAATTATTTTCATTAAAATGTATCTTGAATGTCCTGAGAACAGTACCAAACTATGGTGATCCAGATTTAAGAACAATCTCTGAGTCATGGCTATCTATACTCCATTTTTCCTCAAAATTATCTCAAATGTATCCTAAAGGCAGTGTCTTGACCCTAATAAATCCTAGTAGATTCTTGACACATTTGGAATTTAGCATTAGCAGGTTGTTTCCCCTTCTTCCACTCCCATTCCACTTACTCTGTGAGCCAACTCGCTGAGTTGCTCCAAATGTTGCTGGAGAGTGGCTCCAAGCACAGCAATGTAATTCATCAATACTGGTACTTCTAAAATGTACCAGAAATAAAATAGGACTTACTTGATAGTGGTAAATCATCTATTAAACCTACACTTGAAGGGCACCCTTGCTCACCACCAAAAGTAAACATTATTTGCTGTGATTTTGTATAAGCTGAGATTTCTATCCTTCTAGTTTGAAAAGCATGGGTTAGCTACTGTCAACCCATTATTGATAAATAACCTTGGCTTTAAACTAGCTCATATAAAAACAGAGGGTACTATATTAGGTTTCTGTGGTACAACCTGTTTCTCCATTTGCCTTGCAGCTTCTTCCCCTTCCCATGGCACACCACAGGACCACTAGCTGGGAACCAGGAGGGCTTTAATATACTGGTTCTAACGTTATGTAAGAGTTCAGGATGAAGAATTTAATTTCTCTTGGTTATTTTTTTAACAAAGCAATAGTAAATTGTGAAATCAAAAACATTAAATGTTGAGGTGGGAAGAAAAAGCATAATTTTTATAAACTATACTTTTTATACAACTGACTTAAGTTTGTATCATGTTAAAATTAAACATTACATTTATTGGGTAGTTTATATCAACCACAGGGTACCTCCAAAGCATAAACCTATACTAGGTATATACGAGATAAAGTAATCAAAGCATACCTCTCTAGAAAATCATCAAAACACAAAGAAAGACAGCAAGAGAGGAGGAAAGAACTGCCAAACAGTCATAAAGCATGAACAAAACGGCAGTGTAAATCCCTACCTACCAATAATTACTTTAAGTACAAATGGACTAAATCCTCTAATCAAAAGCCATAGAGAGGGACAATGAACTAAAAAAGCAAGATGCACTTATATGCTGTCTACAAAAACATACAAACTGAAAATAAATGAATGCAAAAGGATATTTCATGCAAATGGAATCCAAAAAAAGAACAGGGGTAGCTATACTTATTTTACATAAAGTTAGACTTTTAAGTGAAAATTATCAGAGGAACCAGCAAAGTGGTATATGCCTGTGGTCTCAGCTATTCTAGAGGCTGAAGTAGGAGGATCACTTGAGCCTCAGAATTTAAAACCAGCTTGGGAAATATAGCAAGACCCTGTCTCAAAAACAAAATGAAAATTGTCACAAGAGAAGGTCATTCCATTATGAAAACAGAGGTCAATTGTAGAGGATGTATAGTATTTATAAATACATATGCATCCAATGTCAGAGAACCTAATCATATAAAGCAAATATTGATGGATCTGAAAGGGGAAATAGCAATGAAAAGACAGTAGGGGACCTCAATATCTCCACTTTAATAATGGATAGGTCATCCAGATAGAGAACCAATAAGGAAACACTGTATTTAAATTACATTTTAGACCAAATAGGCCAAATAACCTACTCTCTATAACAGACATATACAGAAGAACATGTATATCTCTGACATCAGGAGAACATATTCTTTCCAACTGTGTATGGAATGTTCTCCAGTACAGATCATATGTTGGGTCAGAAAGAAAGTCAAAAAATTTAAGAAGATTGAATTATATGAAGTATTTATTTTGATGATAAAAGTATGAAACAAAAAAGCAATAACTGGAGGAAAACTGGAAAATTCACAAATATATGGAATTAAACAACACATTTGTAAAGAACCAATAGGTCAAAAACGAAACAAACAAACAAACAAAAAATCCTGAGACAAAAATGGAAAAGTGTCATGCCAAAACTTGATGTGCAGAAGTGGTTCTAAGAGAATTTTATGACCACAAATGCTTACATTAATAGAAAAGAAGAATCTCAAATAAACAACCTAACTTTATACCTCAAGGAGTTTGAAGAAGAATAAATTAAGCCCAGAATTAGCAGAAGAATGGAAATAACAAAGATCAGAGCTGAAATAAATAAAATAGAGACTATAAAAAGAATAAAAAAGACTAATGAAACTAAGAGTTGGTAAAAATAAACCTCACAAGTCTTTGGTTAGACTAAAAGAAAGGAGATAAGACCCAAATAAAATCATAAATGAAAAAACAGAACATTACAACTGGCATCACAGAAATACAAAGGATCAAAAGAAATGACAACAAATAATTATATGAAATCAAACTGGATAATCTAGAAATCTTTTGGGTATGTTCTCTTTTTCTATACATTCTTTCTCTTTGCAATTCATAATATACTATTGTTGCTTTATGACCTGCCCTTTATTTAACAACATATCAAAAATAGGTTTGCATATCATTTAGTAACTACAATACTTTATTTTGTACATATAAATTATAATAGAGTTTTATTTCACATATCTCTGATAGAAGCTTAAAACTGAATACCATCACTTCTCTTTTTGTAGTTTTATTGTTATACTTTATGTACAGTAAAATCGGCAGTTATAAATATTGAAAAATGTAAATAGTCATGTAACAACAATGATCAAGCTATAGAATGTTTCTGTCATCTTCAAGTGTTCTTTCATGTCCTTGATCCCTAGTTTCTGGCAACTACTGATCTGTTTTCTGTTCCTGTAGTTTCCCCTTTTCCACAATGTCATGTAAATGGAATCACAGAATATGTACGGTTGAGAGACTAGTATGATTTGTCAATTTGATTGGATTAAGAGATGATTAAAATTAAGAGGCTTCTGGGTGTGCCATTGAGGGTGTGTCTAGAAATATTTGGCACATGGGATAGAACTGAAGTGGAGACCCTCCCTAATTGTGGGCAGCATTGTGCAATAGGTTAAAGGCTGGGATGGAATAAATGTTGGAAGAACAAGGAAACAGCTGCAGAAGCAAGCTCAACACTTCTTGAATGGGTTCTTGATTGCTGCTGTGATTATCTGAGGACACCAAACTCAAGCTCCTTCACTCTTTCAAGGTGGACTCTGCCAGTTATTCTTTAGGGAGTTTCCAGAAGCCTTTGATCCTGGACTGGGATAGCATCATTGATCCCTCTTGTTCTGAGGCTTCAGCCTCTTGAACTGCTCAGCTGCTTGTTCCTCTAGCTCTCCAGCCTGCAGACGGATACATATATCCGTTGGTTCTATTTCTCTAGAGAACCCTGACTCATATAGTCTCTTTGACCCAGTATCGTGCATTTGAGATTAACCTGTGTTGTTGTATGGCCAGTAGTTTGTTCTTTTTATTGCTGAGTAGTGATGAGGAAAATATTCTGAGATGTTCAAATTTAATTAACGGCCAGAGGATGGAGGAGGGAAGAGATAAAGGAAGTTAATCAATTAAAAGCTGTGGACAAAACTGACAAAAAGGCAATTTCACACTTCTAAATGTATGTTGGAACATTGACTTGAATCTCACCATGACCATGCCTGGTTTATGTATAAACTTTCTGGACTGTTAACCCTACCCAATCCACAAGCAACCATTGCATCTATTTTTAAAATTTTAAAATTTGTTCTCATTAGTTATATATGACAGTAGAATGCATTTTGACACACCATACATAAATGGAGTATAACTTCTCATTCTTCTGGTTTTACATGATGTAGTTATACCAGTCATGTAATCATATATGCATAGGGTAATAATGCTGATTCATTTTACTATTTTTTCTATCCTAATTCCACTGCCCCTCTTCATTTCCCTCTGTCTAGTCCAAATTACCTCTACTCTTCCCCCACATCCGACTTATTGTAAATTAACATCCATATATCAGAGAAAACATCCGGCCCTTTGTTCTTTGGGATTGGCTTATTTCGCTTAGCATAATATTCTCCAGTTCTATTCATTTACTGGAAAATACCATAATTTCATTCTGCATTAAAGCTGAGTAATATTCAATTTTGTATAAATACTACAGTTTCTTTATCCAAAAATCTGTTGAGGGGTACCTAGTATGGTTCCATAGTTTAGCTATTGTGAATTGAGCTGCTGTAAACATTGATGTGACTGCAAATTAGTATGCTAATTTTAAGTTCTTTGGGTATAAAACTAGGAGTGGGATGATTGGATCAAGTGGTGTTTCTATTCCAAGTTCTCTTGGGAATTTCCATACTGCTTTCCCTAGTGGTTGCACCAATTTCCAGTCCCACCAGCAATGTATAAGTGTACCTTTTCCCCCATATCCTTGCCAACATTTATTATTGTTTGTATTCTTGATGATTGCCTTTCTAACTAGAATGAGATGAAATATCAGTGTAATTTTGATTCACATTTCTCTAATTGCTAGAGATGTTGAACATTTTTTCATATATTTGTTGATCAATTGTATTTCTTCTTCTGTGAAGTGTCTGTTCAGTTTCTTCACCCATGTATTGATTGGGTTATTTGTTTTTTTGGTGTTAAATTTTTGAGTTCTTTATATATCCTGGAGATTAGTGCTCTGTCTGAGGTGCATGTGGTAAAGATTTTCTCCCATTCTGTAACTATCCTCATTATTGATTGTTTCCTTCTCTGTGAAGAAGCTCTTTAGTTTTAATCCATCCCATTTATTAATTCTTGATTTTACTTCTTGCGGTTTAGGAGTCTTGTTAAGGAAGTCAGTTCCCAAGCCAACATGGTGGAGATTTGGTCCTACTTTTTCTTCTGCTAGGCACAAGATCTCTGTTTTAATGCCTAAGTCTTTGATCCACTTTGAGTTGGTTTTTGTGTGCAATGAAAGGAGCTTAATTTCTTTTTGTTACATATGGGATTTCCAGTTTTGGCAGCACCATTTGTTAAAGAGGCTATTTTTTCTCCAGTGAATATTTTTGGCAGCTTTGTCTAGTATGAGATACTGTATTTATGTGAGCTTTTCTCTGTGTCTTCTATTCTGTACCATTAGTCTATGAATCTGTTTTGGTGCCAATACCATGCTGTTTTTGTTACTATAGCTCTGTAGTATAATTTAAGTTCTGGTATTGTGATGTCTCCTGCTTCATTTTTCTTCTTAAGGATTGCTTTGGCTATTCCAAGTCTCTTATTTGTCCAAATGAATTTCATGATTGCTTTTCCTAGGTCTATGAAGAATGTTATTGGGATTTTAATACGAATTGCATTAAATCTGTATAATGCTTTTGGTAGAATGGACATTTTGACAATGTTAATTCTGCCTATCCTAGAGCATGGGAGATATTTCCATCTTCTTAGGTCCTCTTCAATTTCTTTCCTTATCAATTTGTAGTTTTCATTGTAGAGGTCTTTTACTTCTTTGTTAGATTGATTACCAAATATATTTTTTAAGGCTATTGTGAATGGGGTAGCTTTCTTAATTTCTCTTTCAGTCAATTCATCACTGATGTATAGGAACACATTTCATTTATGAATGTTAATTTTATATCCTGTTACTTTGCTGTATTTATTTATTTGTATTAGTTTTCAAATGTTGTGGTGGAATTTTGGGGTCTTCTAAATGTAGAATCATGTCATTGGCAAATAGTGATAATTTGAGTTCTTTTCTTATTAATCCCTTTTATCTATTGTGCCCCTTTAATTTCTTTTGTTTAATTGCTTGGATAGAATTTCAAGGACAGTGTTGAATAAAAGTTGTGAAAGAGAACATCCTTGTCTTGTTCATTTAGAGGGAATGCTTTCAATTTTCCCCATTTAGAATGATGTTTGCCTTGGGTTTAGCATAGGTAGCTTTTACAATATTGAGATATGTTCCTATTATCCCTAGTTTTTCTAATGTTTTTGATATGAAGGGTTGCTATATTTTGCCAAATTATTCTACATCTATTAAGATGATCGTATGATTCTTATATTTAAGTCTATTGATGTGATGGATTATTGATTTCCATATGTTGAACCAATCTTTTATCCCTGGGATGAACCCCATTTGATCATGGTGCACTATCTTTTTAGTATGTTTTGGTATGCAGTTTGCCAGAATTTTATTGAGAATTTTTGCATCTATGTTCATCAGGGATATTGATCTGAAGTTTTCTTTCCTTAATGTGTCTTCGTTTGGTTTTGGTATCAGGGTAACACTAGCTTTATAGAATGGATTTGGAAGGGTTCCCTCCTTTTCTGTTTCATGGAATAATTTGAAAAGTGTTGGTGTTAATTCTTCTTTGAAGGTCTTGTAGAACTCTGGTGAGAATCAATCTGTTCCTGGTCTTTTCTTTGGTGGTAGGCTTTTGATGGTGTCATCTATTTCATTGCTTGAAATTGATCTGTTTAAATTGTGTATGTCCTGCTGATTCTATTGGGTTAGGTCATATGGCTCCACAAATTTGTTGATGTCTTCAAGATTTCCTATTTTATTAGAGTATAATTTTTCAAAATGGTTTCTGATTGTCTTCTGTATTTCAGTAGTGTCCATTGTGATATTTCCTTATCATCTCAAATTTTATTAATTTGAGTTTTTCCTCTTTCTTTTCATTGGCTTTCCTAAGGGTTTATCAATTTTACTTATTTTTTCAAAGAACCAAATTTTTGTTTTGTCAATTTTTTGAATTGTTTCTTTTGTTTCAATTTCATTGATTTCAGCTCTGATTTTAATTATTTCCTGTCTTCTACTGCTTTTGGTGTTGATTTGTTCTTCTTTTTCTAGGGCTTTAAGATGTAATGTTAGGTAATTTATTCATTGATTTTCTATTCTTTCAAATGAATGAGCTCAATGCCATGAACTTTCATCTTAGCTCTGCTTACATGGTGTCCCAGAGATTTTGATATATTATATCAATAATCTCATTTATCTTCAAGTATTTTTATTTCATTCCTGATTTCTTCTGCTATCCATGCATAATTCAATAGCATATTATTTGGTTTTCAGGTGTTAGAGTAGTTTTTACTTTTTATTCTATCATTGATTTCTAATTTCATTCCATTATGATCTGATAGAATACAGTATATTATCTCTCTCTATTTTTTTTTTGTATTTGCCAAGAGTTGCTTTGTGGCATAAGATATGGTCTATTTTAAAGAAGGATCCATGTTTTGCTGAGGAGAAAGTGTACTCACTCACTGATGTATAAAATATTCTATATATGTCCATTAATATTTATTGTATTGGATTAAAAATTCAATAGAAAGCATCACCAACAGAAGAGACCACTTGGGAGATAGAACCTCAAGCAATGAAGACAAAATATATAATCTTGAAAATATTTATTTATTGTATTGTATTGTATTGGATTGGATTGGATTTTATTGTATAATAAAATTATTTATTGTATTGGATCTATCCAGTAATGATAGAGGTGTATTAAAGTCACCCAGTATTTATTATGTTGTGGTCTATTTGATTCTTGAAATTGAGAAGGGTTTGTTTGATGTACATAGATGCTCCATTGGGGCACACATTTTTATGATTGTTATGGCCTGTTGATGTTTAATTCCCTTAAGCAGTCTTTCTTTGTCCCTTCTGATTAACTTTGGCTTGAAATCCACTTTATATAATATGAGGATTGAAACCCCTGATTATTTATGTGATCCATGTGCGTGATGTGTTTTTTCCCATCCTTTCATCTTCAGTCTGTGTATGTCTTTGCCTATGAGGTGAGTCTCTTAGAGACAACATATTCTTGGGTCTTGGTTTTTGATCCAATCTGCCAGTCTATGTCTTTTGATTGATGAGTTTAGGCTGTTAATGTTCAAAGTTATTATTGAGATATGATTTTTGTTTCCAGTAATTTTAGTTTATTTCTAGTTTTTAATTTGAATTAATTTCCCCTTTGATTGACTATTCCTTTACTGTAATATCTCTGTTTGCTGGTTTTTACTTTTCTTTTTTTCATTTCATCTTCATGGAATATTTTGTTGAGAATATTTTGTAATGCAGGCTTTCTAGTTGTGAATTCTTTTAACTGTTATTTACCATGAAAGGTTTTTATTTCATTTTCCAATCTAAAACTTAATTTTTCTGAATATAGGATTCTTGGTTCGTGTCCATTTTCTTTCACAGCTTGATATATGTTATTCCAAGACCTCCTAGCTTTGAATGCGTGGGTTGAGAAATAAGCTGAGATCTGAATTGGTCTCCCTTTTATGTAATCTGATATTATTCTCCTATAGCCTTTAAAATTCTGTATGCTAAGCATTTTCATTATAATATGCCCTAATGTGGGTCTGTTATAATTTGTACATTTGGGGTCCTGTAAACCTCTTATATTTAATTTTTCATTTAATTCTTTAGATTTGGGAAATTTTCTGATATTATTTCATTAAAAAGATTGTGCATTCCTTGACTTATATCTCCATGCCTTCATTTATCCTGATAAATTTTAAATTTGTTCTTTTCATGTTATCCCATAATTCTAGGAAGTTCTGTTCTTGGTTTCTTAACATCTTTTCTTCATGGTCACTCTATTTTCAAGATTATATATTTTGTCTTCATTGCTTGAGGTTCTATCTCCCAAGTGGTCTCTTCTGTTGGTGATGCTTTCTATTGAATTTTTAATTTGGTTTATTGTTTCCTTCATTTTGAGGATTACTGCTTTTTTTTTTCAGAATCTCTGTCTCTTTATTGACCTTTCACTTCCTGTGTTTTCTCTCTAATTTCATTCCTTATACCATCCTTTACTTCGCAGATCAGTTTAACTATGTACATTCTAAATCCCTTTTCTCACATTTCTTCCACTATGGTGTTGATGCATTATGTTGTTAGAGTATCTTGATTTTCTTACGGTGATTTCCCCCCCCCTCACTTTTTCATGTTGTTTTGTGTCTACCCATCTAATAGTACATATCTGAGGCAGTAGAGTTTCTACCCTGTGGACTTATAGTGTCCCTGCAGGTTTCCAGAACCTCAATGTTTATGGGGAGACAAATAATACCAACCAATGCAAGCATTATACAGCATTAAATCAAATAGTTCCTACTATGACATCTACAATGTTTATTATCACAATAAACAGAAATAATAAGATTAGTTATTGCTTATAATAAAAACAGCAAGTTTGCAAATGGGTTTTCATTTTAAATCATGGACAGGGAGAGAAAAGAAGTGACATAGGATGTGATGATCATTAGGGAGGAGGAGAGAAGACAGAAGTAAAAAATTAAAGGAAGAGTGAAAGAAAGAACAGTAGAGATTGGCTGTTGATGGAAGAAATGAGTGAATCAAGAGAAAAAGGTAGGAGAAAAAATATATACAAAGTAAAAATTTAAAAAATTAAAAAAATACAAAACAAAACTGAAATATACTAATCAAACATTCTAGTTCATAAAAAACTAATCCATGAAAAATAACTGGCTTCAAAATTGCTACAAACGACAAAAAATGCAAACCTGAAAATGTATATGTGCCATCAAGGTCACAATTGAACAGATAAAGAATTAAAAAAGAAAAAATATCTTATTGAAAAGTTAAAGAATTCTTTCTGTTGAAGTTCAAAATATTCTCAGCTTCTCTTCCCAGCAGTTGTAGGTGGGGTCTTCTGGAGGTGATGTTCCACCCTCTGGATTGCTGGAGTGAGGGAGATAATCCCATAGGAAGAGTTCTTGGGGGCAGGGTTTATACTTAGGTGACTCTAAGCTCTTTGTTGAACACTAATTGGTCTGGAGATTTTAAATCAGCACACCTCCAACACCCAGTACTTGCTGGTCCATACTGGAAGACTTTACCCCAGGATTCTCTCCTGGTTTCTACTCATGTGGTGAGGGAGGCAATTCTTAGATTCCTACATCACCTGCAGGATCTACCTTTCCTGATCTTGGGTTCAGTCTCAAAACAATCTTTCCAGCCCTACCCTTCTGAGTTCCTGGTCAGATGCCTCCCTCCCAGTCAGTACTGCAAGAAGTTGGATTGGAGAGGGAAGGTAGAGGCAGGTGAGTTTCCAAGACTAGTTGTCCCTGTGTAAACCTCTCTCCATTTTTGTTTTCTCCTGGTCATTTATTTTGGGCTTAACTTGGGCTTGCCAGGAATGGATTTCCTCAGCTGCAAAATTGTGTTTCTTCCTTTGTCCTCATCATGCTGCCTGGAGAGAAGGTGTCTTTTTGCTCCTGCACATGGATATCATGCAGCACATCTTTCAGGTTTGTTGGGCAATGTCCTTGGTCTCTAAAAAATCAGTACCCAGACATGCCTCTGGCCTCCCCAAAATTCAGGTTCCTTTAATTCCCTTAGCTCTCTACTATGCTCATGGAGAGACCATTCTGGATGGTGCTTCAGGTCTGGCCTCTGGAGATTTTTTCCCTATTTTATTATATCCAATCTCCTTTGTCCCCAATCTGCTTTGAATGTCCAGTTTTAAATTCCAGTAAAGTCCCCCCCACACTTTTTCTGTTGTTCACCCACCGTGCAGGGAAGCTTCCTGTCTGATTTCTTGGTTTCATGTCATGGAGCAGCCAGGAACATGACCTCCTCTATTCTGCCATCTTGGATGAAAACCCCCCAACAACTGCTGCTTATGGACTGCCCTCCTATCCTAAAGCTTTCTCTGCTTGGCATGATCCTGCCTTTCTTGGCTATAGCCAATGTAGGTTCAATATAAATAGGTCATGTCTTCTTTCCCTATGGTTTTATTTTTAGAAATGCTCTTAGTTCTGGTCTGGTGGGCATTTCCTAATTGCTATTGAGACTTGCAGGTACTTGTTCTAGTACTTGGTCCTTTCTTACTGGGTAGCATCTGTACTAGCTCAATAAATCCTCCTATTTTTGAAATCCCTTAAACTCAAAAGTTTTGGTTTAACAAAAATATTACATTGTTTAGGTAGGGTTCTGGTATATACTATCCCCAAATATGCTTCTTTGGCACCAATGTTATTTTGAGCTCATTATCTGAAGAAATTGCAGACATAATAGAAGCTCCTAAAACATAGCAGAAGCTACTATTTAGTAAGGGAAATTTATACTTACAAAAGTAATCTTCATTTGTAAGAGTTTCCCATTTCTGTATCAAAAAGAGAAAGATGACTCTAATCACTTGAGACTCGTGAATAGAGAAGGCACTGACCTAAATCTATACAACAATCTTACCCTCTTTTACCATGTTTTTCCTGGTCACTCATGTTATAGAGCAAGATCTGCCTGCAGAGTCAAAACAACTATGGTGATCTGTGATTACCAGTTCTTGCAGTCTTGTCTGAAGAATTTCAAGTGAGTTGCACATAGTAGCAGACATTAGTTTATTAGAATGGATAGGACATATGGTCCTCTCAGAGAGGAGAGGGATGGTGTGCCCATCTGGTCCTCCAGTTTTATTGAGGGTCCTAGGGAAGTTTCCATAAAATCCCGCTTGGGTCCACCTTTCAACTTTTGACTGACAGCAGGATTGCCTCAGACTTCCAAGTCCCCAGTGTGCATGGCATTACCCCATAGAAGAGGGATTTTACTATTATAATGACATGCAACTGTGGGTCACCTAAACCTACACTAACCAATTCTAATTGGAACTTGTTCTTATAGATTTTAGGGTTGGGGGCTTTGCTTCTAATTATCCTGTCTCCCCAAGTCCTAAAATCTGGTCTGTGTAAAGGTCACAAAATTGCTCGCCTTGGGATAACTTGTTCTTCTAATGGGAAGGGAGGAGTCTTTGCTTCTGCATTTCTCCTAGAGGTAATAAACTGTTTGCTGAAGAATATAGTGTATCCTATTAACTTGAGCCAGGCAAAGCCAGAGTGGTCTCAGGCAAATTGCTTTTTAAAAGAAAGCATGTGGGGGTCCACAAGGAGGCCCTTCTCCTCATGTTCCCACTGCTCACGTCTGTCTGCTACTTATTGACCTACACATTGCTACCTCCCACTTCTAATATGCTTCTGTCTTTGTTACAGTTGAATATGGTATGTATGCATAAATTCAGAGCCATTTCTTTGAGACTTAATGATTTTTCCCTCA
Source organism: Marmota flaviventris (assembly GCF_047511675.1). Lineage (NCBI taxonomy): Eukaryota > Metazoa > Chordata > Mammalia > Rodentia > Sciuridae > Marmota > Marmota flaviventris. The sequence goes on along the minus strand of NC_092499.1, from coordinate 78,615,201 downwards.
GTACCTCCCATGTACAGATGGTTCCTGGCTTTTAATGGTTTGACTTGTGACTTTTCAACTTTAAAATGGTGCAAAAGTGATAAGTGTTTAGCAGAAAACATACTTGAGTTTTGATCTTTTCATAGGCTAGTGATAAAAATATGACCTTCTTTTAGGATTTGGGGCACTGGCAGCCAGCTGCAGCCCCCTGTCTGTCACCTAATCATGAGAGTAAACAACTGGTATTCTACAGTGTACTGTGTGGCTGAGCAATGATGTTTGGTAATTTAGATGCATCTAAATTTAGTAATTTTGATACACTTTAGATTTAGGACATTTTCAAAATACAATGGTCTTATTGGGATGTAACCCTATTACAAGTCAAGGAGTACTCTGTATATATGAGTTATATGTGTTACTGAATCTCTATTTTTCTTAACTTGATTTTTGTTACAGGGGTTCATTCAACTAGCAACTACGGAGCTCACTGCTCAAAAGTCAATACTTGCAAGATAAGGATTAGCAAATGCTGAATGTTTTCTTTGATATAAGGAAGCTGATTCATAGTGGGATAGGGAGAGGGAGCATGGGAGGAATAGACATACTCTAGATAGGGCAGAGGGGTGGGAAGTGAAAGGAGGGGGCATGGGGTAATTAATGATGGCTGAATGTGATTATCATTATTATCCAAAGTAATGTATGAAGACACGAATTGGTGTGAGTATACTATGTATACAACCAGAGATGTGAAAAAGTATGCTCTATATATGTAATAAGAATTGTAATGCATTCCACTGTTATTAAAAAAAAGTAGGGAGGAGATGAAGTTTATTCTGGCACTGGTATCCTGAGCAGATGAAGTGAGGGAAGAAGACCATTCTGGGGAGCTCAGGTAAATGAAAGGGCTTTTATAGGAAGGACAAGGAGGTACAGTGGGACCGTGGACTGGAAGGCTATGTGCTGAGCAGGATCTTTGTCAGCCAGGGACTATCTCTTTTTTTCTTTGGCAATGTCAATCAAGTCTGACATTCTGAGGCTAGTTTCTGCAATCCTTTAGACAAACACATTATATTTCTCTAAGATAAGCTTCATCTTACATGGGCTCATATAAACTGAAGGTCAGTAGATGTCCTACGTTGTATAAATCTAGATGTTACTTAGCAGTTAACATCTTAATGATTTAGGTGTGGCTTTTCTGTAAAATTTAGAATGCCAGGCAAATTGAAGGGAAGTAATTGAAAAGGACAACTTGTAAAGGACTGGCCACTGTTACATGCAAGGTAGAGACAAAAATAATTTCTCCTCCTTTAGAGCTCAATGCACCATGTTTTTGTGAAGGAGGAAGAAGAATTTCCCCATTACCCTTCATATCTCTTAACTAGAACTCCCTGTAACAAAAGACAGACAAATGAGGAAAAGACAGGGATTTATTAATGTGTAACTTATGTATGTATACATGGAGGAAAATTAATAAATGAGTGGACCTCTAGACTAGATCTCAAAAGAGCATTTAAACTTTAAAACACTTTTTATTCTCTGAAGCAAAGAATCTAATCCTTAGTTTCCTCATCTATAAAGTGAATATCATAGCAATGTCTATCTCCAAAAGAGGTCATGCAGTTTCAATAAGATAAAGTTTGTAAGGAATTTAGAATAATACTTCATTAGCAGTAAGAAATATATACTGAGATTGTTTGTTCTAATATTCAGAATTTTCTGTTTCAAAATTCAGAATGTCAGATTTATAAATTCAGAATGTCAGATTTATAAATTAACACTATACACCTCTAGCAGAGTATACACCAGCCCAGTTATCAAACATTCTAATTTTTCTGCAACGAATTATGTGAACAGTCACATCTAGAGAGGCAAATAAAGATGACTATCTCACAGTAGATCAGGTAAAATCCATTCCAGTTGTTTTGAATGACTCAGCACATAGATATTTATTTTCTTGGACCCTTTTTGGATTTTGGAACTGCGTATGAAGGATGTGGACATGTACTTTTTTCTTTTCTTAATTGTTATTTGCTTTTTAAATATATGACAGTAGAGTCTATTTTGACGTATTTATGCAAACATGGAATATAACTTATTCTAATTAGGATCCCTGTCTTACGGATGTACGCAATGTTGAGATTCACTGTGGTGTATTGCATATATGTACATAGGAAAGTTATGCCGGATTCATGTAATCACAACGTGATTCCGCCTTCATTTCTTCTTTTCATATTCCTAGGGCCTAATAAAGGCTAGTTTTTAAGAGAGAGAGAGAGAGAGAGAGAGAGAGAGAGAGAGAGAGAGAGAGCCAGAAAAAGCACTGGACTACAGGGGCAAGGTTTGTTACACAGATTTAGATCTGTGCCTTCTCCATTGAGGAAGTCCTGAGTGATGTACCTGAGTGCTGTAGTCATCCTTTCCTTCCTGGTATCAAGAGGAGAGGCCTTTACAATTGGAGAGCTCCTTTAAAGATATACATTTCTCTTAAAATAGAGCCACTTTTCTGGAGCTACTTCCGTGTCTTCAGTTTCTCAAAATAATTAATATACCAAGAAGATATATTCTGGGATACACATTCTGGCTTCCACAGTCATATTTTGTGGGGGTGTGCTCTGAGTCCCATCAGTTTGTTTATGCACTCAGTGGTTAAATGACATATAAGTTGTTTCCACTTTTGTCAGTTATAACTAATTTCACTATAACTGTTCACATTTAAAATTTTTTATTTGAACTTATGTTTTCATTTATTGAATACCTGGACAGGTGTTACTAGGTCATATGATAGGTGGTATGTATAAAATTTTAAGTGATTTCCAGGGCTGGAGTTGTGGTTCAGTGGTAGAGCACTTGCCTGGCTTGTGTAAGGCACTGGGTTTAATTCTCAGCACCACATATAAATAAATAAATAAAATGAAGGTCCATAGACAACTGAAATATATGTATACATACAAAAAATTTTTTAAAAAAGTTTCCAAACTGTTTTCCAAAGTGGCTGAACCATTTTTTTAATTCTAGGATCAAGGCAAGTAATGTTTATAAATGATAATTACATACCTAGGCTAGTCCATAATATTTGATTTTTCCACCATGAAAAAGAAATACCATATATTTTATTTGTAACAAGAAGAACCAGAAATAGATAGATACTTATGAAGTTTGTTTGTTTTTTTTTGTTTTTAACTGGAGATTGAACCCAGGGGAGCTTTACCATTGAGCTACATCCCCAGCCCCTTTTTTTTTTTATTTTGAGACAGGGTCTCACTAATTTGCTTAGGGCCTTGCTAATTTGCTGAAGCTGGCCTCAAACTTGTGATTCTCCTGCCTGCACCTCCCACATACTGGGATTACAGACATTACATACAGGAATATGGCTACTTACAGGGATTTTGGTGGAAACTTATTTAAAAGACTTTAGTTTTTACAGATACTAGTTCTTTAGCAGAACCAATTGACTATATATATATATATATATATATATATATATATATATATATATTCATTTTTATTAATACAGTGGTGTGATTTTTTTGGTTTTGCATTCATGATGGTGTGGGGGTGAGTGATATTCATTAAATACCTACTATATACATATAGGTACTAGTGCTTTCCTAAAGTTATTTTTAATAAATTTCATTTTAATAGCAACTCTACGAACAGGTTATTTATCTCCACTTTATAAATTTGAAAACTGAGATTTAGAGAGATTATTCAATTTATTCAAGATCCCACAATGAAAGTGACGGCTCTGAAATTCAAATCCAGGTCTGCCTGAGTAGAGTCCACTATTCTCTTGAGGTTGCTCAACTTTTTCATTAGTGAAATAAATGATGAGGGGTGGGGCTCTTCCTTCCCAGAGAGAAGGGGAGAAGAAAGGGAGCTTGAGTGGAAAAAGATTAAAGCAGAACTGAACGACTCATGGGTGGTGACTTAAAAGGGTGAAGAGAGACCCTGCCAAAAAAGCCCTTGAAGAGCAGGAAAGGATCAGGTGTAGAAGAGGAAAGTCCAATAAACAGTTCCTCTTGCTGCCACTAGGTGACACCATTGACAGACAACCCCTTGGCTGGAGTTGGTGGTGAGGGTGGTGGTGGGGAGGGGAAAGGCAAGGCAGGGAAGCAGGGAAAAAGACATCTCCACAGTGGCCATGCGAAGCAGTTACGAGTGATAGCAGGTACTTGCGAAGGACCAAAATGAGAAAGGCGTCCTTAAGGGTGCAGCCCGATCAGACCCCTTGGATTTTAATGTGAATGGTTTATATTTCTGCTGAACACTAAGTAGGAGGCAGCGTCAGGCAGAGATTAAAGGCACAGAATCTGGAGCTCTGTTTTACAGGGCTGGAGCCGGGCTCTGCCACTACTAGCTGTGTTATCTCAGGCAAGTCCCATAAACTGTCTGAGCCTCAGTTTCCTTCTCTGTAAAGTAATAGAACAACATCTACCTCAAAACGATGCCATACAGGTGAAATGAAATAGCAGAGGTAAAGCTCATCCTGAAAGGCCATTGGTAAATGCTATCATGTTGTTATTATGGTTAGTAGGTAGAATCTCTAAAACAAAATGACTGCTGAATTAAAATTAAAAGCAAATGAGTTAATTCAATCCCCCAAACAGTGAGAGCAAGGCGTTTTAGCTCAGATAATACAATTTCTTTTGCTTTTGTTGAGTACAAACAAATGCTGTCAGCTTAAATGAGCATTGCATTTTAGCCTCCTGGATGCCTTTTAAATTCGTAATAGAAAGAAATGGTTCTATCTTTAAATATTTTGCTAAAAAAACCCACATTTAGTATTATAATAAGCATGGTCAACCTTAGGAAAAATTCCAAGATGATGAAAATTTGTCTTTGCTACCTTATTAGCTATCATTTGAATTTTTGTGCCTTTTATTCTCTCTTACCCTTCCTTCCCCTGCCCAGACCCTTTCTTCGCTTCTACTCATGTTTCCAGCAGTCTAATTCTGCTGTTTAGCTACCTTCAACCACTCTGCAGAACTCTCCAAATGCTTTTCCTCTCCTGTCTTCTCAGTCCATAGGTGGTAAAGTTACATCCTTTGTTTATCCCATCCTCACAACAAAACTCTAATGAAGTTGATTCTTCTATCTTTGGAAGATCTAAAATTGGACTTGACTAATCCATACTAAATTAAGAATGGATGGATATTCTTAACATTCCAGAAATGTTCAGATTTTGTAAAGATTTATTAACTGAGACAAATCTGTAGTTGAGGGCATTTCTTCTTCATAAGACAGTAAGGAATTGTGACAATAAAAAATGGAGGAAGGTGGGGAGTGGAGTGGACTTCTGTAAATCACAGGACTCAGGTGACCTCCAGGGTCATAGAGAGCATTTGAAAAGTCACTCCAAGCTCAGAGATTTACATTTATTCAACAATTTTATTTTTTTCTTTAGCTTTTTTTTTTTTAACACATGTTGCTTATACCCGGGAAAATTAATTCTTTTTAATCCCTTTTCATTTTTCTCTTTTACCATCTCTTTTCAACACTGTGTGACAGAGGCTCCTAGATACTTTCCCATAGCCATTCTCTTTTCTACTCATATCAATAAGACTCCAATTTTATGGCCATTAGAATAAAGTCTATCTCCCAGTTTCCCTTGCAGCTAAAGGTGGTCATATGTTTACATTTGGATAGTAAGATACCAACAGGAATGTTATTTGCAAGTTAAGGAAAATCCTGAAGGGATAGGGCCTGCACATCTCTTCCTCCTTCCAGTTGGCTGGAAGACAGATGTAGAGACTGGAGCTCTCCCACCATCTTGGACTGTACCACTGAAGTATGCTGACAGGTGGGAAGTGGGCAGAAACCTGGGTCCACAATGAATTAATCAGAATACTAGACCAGCTTTGAACTGCTGATCTCTGGAACTTTTACATAGTAAGAAACTTTGTGTGTTCAAGTCATGGTTCATTTGTGGTTTTGTTATATACAATTGAACTTAATTTGAGCTACATGGAGCTACTAGAAAGAGCTGAATAACTAACTTATGAATAATGATGAATATTTTTAAAAATATTTTAATTAGTTGTTGATGGATCTTTATTTTATTTATTTATTTGCAGTGCTGAGAATCAAACCCAGTGCCTCACACATGCTAGGCAAGTGCGCTACCGCTGAGCCCCAGCCCCAGGCCATGATGAAAAATTTAAAAGTGTCACTCAAATTCACCAAGACACTGGCATTTTTGCACTTAATATCTGTAGTACCTGACTTCAATCTCTTAACAGTGGAATCTCTTGCTCTCATGTTCTAGGCTAGAAAGCAGCACCATTCAACAAAACTCTGCAGTGATGGAAAGGTTTATATCTGTTATTCTATGGAAGTCAGTAGTTACACTCGGCTATCCAGGCTTGCAGTGTTGCTTTTGGGACTCAGGAATTGAATTTTAAGTTTTAATTGCTTTTAATTTAAACTTAGGTAGCTACATATGGCCTGTGGCTACTGAATTGAATAGGGTAGCTTTAATTGTGGGAATTTGGCTCATACTCAGGTAACTCATCCACAGTCTTTCTTGATTTGAACATTTTAAGCAAAGAAACTGAATACCCTAAATGACAAAGGGGTTGGTGAAGCCAGTTACAGCTGACTGAAGCTAGCCCTTAGAAACACAGTGGGAATGGAAGGAATTCCTCCACAATAAGAATATGGCAAATACATTTATTTTATAGGTCTTGCTGAGAGCCATTGCCAAGTAGGAATGATGCATGGCAATTTCTTTGTCAGCCTACCCCATGTTGCTTAGAGGAAGGACTCTCCATTGTGGAAATGGGCTTGCCTTTGGACCCAGGTCATTTGCAGTGACATTGCATGTATGTTTGAGTAAGGTGACCCTGCTCAAGGACCAGGGTGGATCCAGGTTTAGGGTGGATCCAGGTTTAGGGCGGTTCCAGGTTTAAGGTGATTCCTGCCTGGAATAGGGCATATCCTGCTGCCTCAGGCGCCTTGAGTTCCCGTTGAGTTATCGCGGGATTCAGAGAGTATTTGGGATTCAGAGCCTGGTGGAGAGTGTGGATTTTGCCCCAGAACATGCTTGTAGAGTGCCGGTGTGAGTTCGGGAATAAAGAATTGCTGTTTGAATCTACAAGGCTGTGAGTGGCTCGTGATTTTGTGCCCAGCCAGACTGCGGCATTTGTGGCCTGTACGCGGAACGTCTGAAACTTGGAGGTAAGTGAAATTACTCGCCCCTGAAGGAGAGCGAAAGAATGGGTGACCATTTCAAAAAACAATGTGTTCTTGTTTTGATTTATTTTGTTTTTATTTCAAGTTGCCTGTCCCTAGAACATTCTCAGGCAAACTGGGGAAAATGGTTGACTCAAAGTTTGAAGTTGTTCACCCCCGAGGAAAAGAAATTGTTAGAGGAAAGAGGCACCCCAGTAAGACCAAGAACAGTTAGGACATATGTTGATATAATACAAAAATGTAGCACATGGCTTTTTGAAGACGAGTTATTAAGTATATCAATGGGACCATCATTGATTACCTACTCAGCATTCACTTTTCTTCCTTCTTAACCTTCCCCAGATTTTCATCTGGGGAACTACCCTTACACCTTTGTATTGCAACTGCATGGTATGGAGTGGGTTGATAAGAAACCATTCAGATAACCCCACCACCCTTGCACAGTGATTGGATCAGGTAACCCAGGCCTAAGTCATTCAGGGTACTTGTTAATTCCCTAACATTAAGATTGGTTCAGAGGGGATCTCACTACCCATCTCTTTTTCTTGCTTTTCTTCTTTTCCCACTACACCACTTCACCACGTCCTGGATATGCACAGGAAGCTGGAATCTGAATTTCCAGTGACAACCATCTTTCAACAAGATAGGGTTGGTCTAAGAAGCAATCTGATACACAAAAGAGAATAAATCTGAGAGAAACAGAGTCAGGGTCCTGATCAAATCATACCTGAAGCCCACTTCCGTGCTGCTCTTTTCATTTAATCAGCAGACAAGTCCTTTGCATTGTTTGTCAGTTTGACTTGGTTGTTTGATATTTATAACATAAATGCTACATGAATGAATAGAGAGAGGAACTAACAGTGCATTTAAAAGCCTGAGGTCAACTTGAAATCATGGGCTTAAACCAGATAACAGGTCCAGGGAACAGAAATGGTCACAGTGCTTCTAGAAGTTCTACTTTAAATAAGAGTTTTTAATGAAAAGAATTAAAAGATGGTCTGGGGTGGGGGTGGTCATCAAAAGTTTGTCATGGGGCTGTGCTACCGACTGCCAAGTGGACTAGGGAGGATCACAGGTTTCCATAGGAATACGAGCAAAGTATATCTGCCTGCTCATCTAAAGTCTTTGTAAAAGGTACCAAGAGAGTGTGATGGACATCATTATCCAAAGTACAGGTATGAAGACCATGAATTCGTGTGAACATACTTTATATACAGAGATATGAAAAAATATGCTCTATATGTGTAATAAGAATTATAATGCATTCCACTGTCATGTATTTAAAAAATAAAATCAGTTTTTTAAAAAGAGAGTAAGGAGATAACAAAACAAAGAGAAATAATCAATCAGGACCCCTCAACTATCCTCTCAGGAAAGAAGTAGTGAAATAGGACCACATCTTAGATTTCACAGTCAGCAATGTTACATGCTGCACTGTCACTTTCTAGCAAGTTCTCGAACATGCTGAGCCTTGTCCACTCATTTGCAAAATAAGAGAAAAATACTAACACCTTCTTTGAGGATAGTTACAAATACTACATAGGATTAATTCATGTAAAAGTTGCAATAAAAATTCAATTAATAAGGAATCAGTTATCTATTATCAACAGAACTGGGACTATATGTATCGGTGCAACTCTTGACAAGCTTTTTGAAAGCTGGGTGTGCTGCAAGATTTTGTGACATGGGCAGGCAGGCTGCTGTTGTGTATAATGATCATACAATTGTTTACGTTTAGGATTCTCCTGGTAATTTTTATACTCCTCTTGCCAACCTTTAGGCAAAAGAGAAGCCATCCTTGATTAAACTAGCTTCTAGTTTCCATTCACCCCAAGAACTGCAGCAGCTGTTTTACTGAAGAAGTCACACTTGGTTTTCTGGAAAGGAGATGGAAACCAGAACTGAAGTTGCAGTGCCTGGCACATAGTAGGTGCTCAATAAATGCAGCATGAAGTTTGGATGCAGCAAGCTGATTACTGTCCATCTGTTGTGATGATTAAAGGATACTCTGAGAAGAGCATTGGAAGATATAAATAATCCAGATTCTGTTACCGTTTCTACATTTTTAAGACATTTGGGCACCGAGTTTATTTACTTTCTGGAGTGGGATCCAAACTATGAGAGAGGTCAGTAAATTGACCACAGCCTCCCTCATCTAGGAATGTCTCTACTCACAGGGCTGATCTGAGAGTTTCTCAGAGCTGGAGTCCCTATAGAAGGCTGAGGGTTAGTGGAAAGTTTGGCAGTTGTTGTTAGCTCACTCTGTAGCCTAAGGCAAATCATTTAACCTCTTGGTGTCTGGATTTCCTCATCTGTGAGCCAGGGATAATAATACTTCCCTACCTCACAGGTGTGTTGGGGGCATTAATTAATGTTTGTCTATTGCTTAGGGATCTGAGATGAAAGGCAAGCATCATTATTTTCGGTTTGCTGCAGGCAAGACTAGATTATAGTCTTCCAGATGGGTTGCACATGGGAAGTGGTTTTAGCAAAAGATTTTCCCAAATGAAATGCAGGCTTTAGGGTTTGGGGCCACTTCAAAAGAAAAGGTGCCAGTGGAACTTCATCCCCTCCTTTTCCACTTAGTTGGCTCAGGTTTTACTATCTTCTAGAATCAGCAATCAGCATCCCGGTACTGTATATTAATTTATCTGAAGAGCAGCATTTAGTTAGTTTTTTTCAGTGATCTCTGCTCCGCATAGATTTTTAATGACCCAGATTAACTAGATGAGGTTATTGTTGCAGAAAACTCGTTTTAACTCCTTATGAAGAACATTTAGTGTAAGGGCCATTTAGCATGTGTATCCCATAATAAAGAATAATAATAATAATAATAATAATAATAATAATAATAATAATAATAATAAACAACTATTGTTTTAACAGCACCAAGTGGACAAGTCAAATAAGCAAGAGGTTTCAATCTTCTCACTTTAAATTTCTTCTCCCTGCCCCCGACTATTTTAAAAATATTCTTCTACACTAAAAAGCACTAGTGTGCTCTTGAAAGCTCTTAAAGAACATTTTGAGAAAGAACTTCTGGGCAAACAGACAACAGAGGATCTGAACACATTAAGAGTGGGAGGAAGGGGGAAAAAACCTCTTTGAGGAGTACTATAAAAATTCTTGTTTTTCAGAAATTGGAAAAATTGATACAATTGTCAATTAAAGGACAAAGATAACTTTTATTGCCTCAAGAACAAAAGTGGTTTTTTTTTTGTTTTTTTTTTTTTTACAAATGCAGAAGAAAGAAAGTGAAATATTTTGTATATTATCAGCCTGGGAAATAAAAGAAATACGAAGAATCTTATTGTTCGTTAAATGCATGAGGCTGAAAATCCACTGGAATAAAAATTCTACACCATAAATGCAAGCAATAATCGCTTGTACCCATGTTTGATTCAGTTACAAACCAAGAAGCACATTCATTTATTTATTCAGCACATTTTATTGAATGCATTGTCAGTATCAGGTTCGGTTTTGGGTTTCTGGGAAATGAGCAATCCAAATGGGGTCTCTGTTCTCATGGAGCTTACATTTTGATGGTGGAAGAGAGGAATGTACGAAAAAAAAACTGTCAATACAGAGAACTGAAATGGGTGATGCAGTAGAGTATAATGGTGATTTAGTTTGAATGAGTATAAAGTTTTCAGCTGGTCGGGCCCAAGATGAGAAAGCAGTGGGACATTTAGTATTAGAAAATGACTTTGTTATTTAAAAAAAAAAGTAGCTTTCAGTAGGTATGGGATGCAGGTTGGGATTCTAAGAAATCCCACCAATGTGGTGTTCAGTTGTTTCTTCCTTAATTTAGATTCCTCTGTCATCTTCTGGCATATGAAGGAAAGTGGCTAATGTTTAGAACCATCCAATCCTGAGAGCTGGCTGGGGCTCTGGGAAGGACTGAGACCTACTTGGTCCTGGATCTTTCAACATCTTGCTGGGTTATTTGCACAGTTTCTTTATATTTCAGTTTCCCTACGTGGAGGGGGAGGAGGCAGGGAGTGAGGTCCTTTTCAAGTCTGTTTCTAGTAAGAATACAAACCATGATTCAATTATTGTAAATCATTTGTTTTCATAAATCTATATAAGAAAGTAGCAAAATTTTTGAAATGTGTTTATATCAATAGCTCATCAATTTAGAGCAACTAGAGAGCTGGGTTCAGAAATTAGATATGAAGAGTATTTGGGGGAGAATGGGAGTTTCTTTCTTTCTTTTTTTAATCCTGAAATAGAGAGCTTTCAAAACATCAGTGAAGTAAATAATCATTATACTCTAACCTTGGTGACTTCTTACATTCAAGTTTTTCCTGCCTTTGCAAACTGCTAGAAATGAATAGAAGTGGAATGTCATTAAGTTTTGCAGCTAAGAATCTAATTTGAAACAAAAATCAGACCATTCAATGCAAATTAATTAAATAAGTAAATTTAGAAGGAATAATTTATACTTTAATACCCAAACTCTTTATAAGTAATTAAAATTGTTTTTAATAATAATATCTCAAATACAATTTTATAAAATTATTATGATTTTTGTCTATAAATTAATAACACTAACAGCATTACCTTCTATAGTGCGCCACATTTTTCACTAGAGTTTCAAAATAGTTATTTGATCCCTACAATTACTTCAGAAATGAAGGGAACAGAACTTATTATTTGAGCTCACATAAGGGGAAGAAGTGCAGGAGTTAGGAATTTTCTGGAGTTACATAGCTGGTAACTGGACCCAGGATCCTGACTACTGTCTAGAGCTTCTATTTCCAAAAAAATGAGTGCACACTTGAGTTTCTCTTCTGTGTTTCACTATTTGACTTTATTCAGGACCCCAAAGCACTGCCAGCAATTTCTAGAAGACTTTGAGGCTGTTGGGTGGCACATTTGAGCTTAGGAACATATTTGGGAAGCTACTGCTCCTTCCCCTTCTTGTGTCCCTTCTGCTGTGATGCTGTTCTTTTGTGTCTTGTCCATCTGTCTTACATAGCTGTAACTTGCTGGGCCACTTGTTCCTACTGTAGTGGTGAAAATGTGGTTGTGTCTCTTGTTTTAGAAAAACTTGGGCCGGAATGGTTCATCTCATTATGAATCCGTTCATTAACATACCATGACAATGGAAAACTGAGGCAAGACCCTTTTAAACAAAACCGTTTCATGAAGTATAAAAACTTAAAAGACTGACATCAAGTACTTGATTATCTTTTGGCTAAAACCAGCCAATAAACAGTAGGTTCAGAGTGATAAGGAACAAATAGCATAACATGCTGTGCCACCCCCCAGACTTTCTACTGTGGTCACAGAATATTAAGCCTTTGCATTAGAATATGATGAAATGAAAAAAAGAAAAAAAATAAGAATATGGTGAAATGATCATATAAACTATTTTGCTGTATCATTTTGAGACACTGCTGTAAGATCTGCTAAACCCATCTGCAGGTCAAAGCGATTGAGGGAGGGGGAGGAATCTACTTGAAGGCGATGGAAGAAAGATGGACGAAACACCGGGGAATAAAAAGAGCTGGGTTTAGAGAGAAGCACCAGGCGCAATTTTGTTCAAAATTTTATTCTTTATTAGCAATAAATTAAAAGAAGGTGGTGTTTTTTGATGACTCATAAGATAGATGTTGCATGAAAGGGCACTGGAATCAACAGGCAAAAAAAATAAGACGGCCAAACATGGAAAAATGATCATAGGTAGAGCATTTGTTCCACTTGCCTTTTATCTTTTACACCTGTGTTTGAATTCATCCAAACTTGCATAAATCCTTTACACAGCTGTCGAAATTGCACCTGAAAAAAGGCTGAAGGAGTCTCAGACGGGCTAACATTTCATCATCCTGAATACTTAAACCCAAACAGGTTTAAACACTTTGCCAAACCCAAGGATAACGGGCTTCCCATTGATCTTTGCTCTGTTCAAATGCTCAGCTGCATGTGCCAAATGAGCACTGCAGACTTCACTAGAGAGGCTCCGACAATGTTCAGCTGCAGACAAACTCAAAAATAGTTTTAAGGATGGCAGGTTTCCTTTTGAATCTACACAGAAACACACACTTTGATAGAGGGTATTAGGTAAAGACCAGTTGGGCATCATAGAAATAAATCTACTGAATTTGTTTTCTTGTAAACAAGTTATATTTAGTATAGTTCTGAAAAGAGCTAATAAAATTTTTGATACTTTAATAGACTTTCCAATGCTTATTCTGACCTCCATAATTCTATCACTTTCACTTGGGGTCTATGATTTTTTTTCCATTAAAATTTATAAACATCTGCACTGACATTATAATGAAATTCACATCAGTACAGAAAGATACAGAATGAATAGGCAAACACTCTCCTACATTCTCTTTCCTTCAACTCCCTGATTCAGAGGTAATACCCTTTTAACAGTTTGGTATGTATCTTTCCAGGTCATTTATAAAATGTACTGTGTGTGTGTGTGTGTGTATTATGAATAAACACAATCATAATATAAATGTTGTTCTGCCATTGTCTTTTTCCTTAAAGTGTCTTAATGTATTATCAAATTTTTAACTATGTTGCCCGCTTAATAAGTGAAAGTTGGTATCTCTGGGTATATGATTTGTTCTGAGTAAGGGTAAGAAAGCAGTTCTACAGTCTCTGCTTTCTTGTTGACACTACCAAAAGCTGAAAGGCTTGTTTTCCTGGGAAACATGGTACCAAGAATAAGTGAGTTTTGGGGCTGGGGATGTGGCTCAAGCGGTGGCGCGCTCGCCTGGCATGCATGCGGCCCGGGGTTCAATCCTCAGCACCACAAACAAACAAAGATGTTGTGTCCGCCGAAAAACTAAAAAGTAAATATTAAAAATTCTCTCTCTCTCTCTCTCTCTTTTAAAAAAAGAATAAGTGAGTTTAAATAGATAAAATAAATATGGCATAATATTTTTTAAAAAGTGAGTCTGAAAGCTGATCTAAAAGAAAGTTTGGGGTTTGATTTCAAGGATAGAAGAAACAAAAACAAAAACAAGGAAATTCCACATAGAGGGTCTCCTGTGGGCAATGCCACTGAAGCCTGAGTCCCTTTCTTGGTCTAACCTGTCTGTGGCTATGATAGACAAGGTTAGGCCAAGCTTCGTGGTTGACTTGATTTATGTTTCTCAACTGAGCTTTTACTAAGTAGTTTGCTCATTTTTAAATGTTCATGGACTTCTCACTTACCTTGCTTCCACACGTTGGCTGGAGGGTTTATTGCTTTTTCTTGGAAGGAGTTCCTTCCAAAGGGAAGAGATAGGTTTTTCTCAGTTTGGTAGAGAAAATCCTAGAGTAGGCCTTTGCCCAAGCTTTATGAATTGATAACTTTAAAAATAGCCACTGTGAGTTTTAGCTGCTGAAGGACCTCAACAGTAACTTCATTGGCAAGATAACACCAAGCCACTGAAGGCCATGTGGCAGGAAGTTGAGGGTTATCAGATAGAATAGTCCAAAAGAAAATTGATTCAAGCAGAATCTCTCTGTGGTTTCGAGTAATGAAATTGGAAACTTGAGGAAGGAGCATTACTAGGATTTGGCACTTGGACCTGAGTCAAAAGAATTGAAGAAGATGACAGTTCTGATGAAAAGAAGTGACTTTCTTCATTCGTTATGTCACTATGTGCCATTTCTTGTCTTTCAGCTTTAAGCCTACCCTTTGATATGGGGCCAGTACTCCGTAAATGATGCAGCTTTGCCCACCGGCTCCATCTGAGGCTTGGAGAATGCTAAGTGGAGAATGGAAGATGGCTACTTCTTGTTTTCTGTGGGCTTCCTGTTTCCTTTCAGTTCCTCCGAGCATCACCTGACTTCACTTCTTTATAAAACCTGGTGGTGGTACTTGATTCTAGAAGCAGCCATTGAATCTAACTATCAGTTTTACAACACTCAAAGAATTTGCTTTCTCTCATTCCAGCTCCTGAAAGACCAGCTACCTTGCTCAAAGGACTGAGTTTCAGCTCCATGAAGCCTTCTTTCTAAGTTTTATTCATTCTAGTCTCTTCTTTTTTGTTCTAGAAGGTTTAGGGTGGTAGTTGCTTCATGTGATTGTTAACTCTGTGATATCTTAATGTTCCTTTTTTGAATTTCCTGTTCTTCCATATTTGTAACAATTATCCACAGCTTATTACTTCAGTCTCTTTACTGGACCCTGACTGATCCAGGTCCTCCCACGATGCAGTGTCAGTGGAAGAACTTCTGAGATTCTGTGTCCTTCAGGAGTGGTACTGCAGCCTCTGTTACACGAGGATGGTGAGGATATGGGGGATGAGGTACCTTTGACACACTTCAGGTAGGGAAGAACCCACAGGATTTGGTGATTAGAAGCAGTGAGAGAGAGAGAAGCAAGAGGAGTAGGTAGATAATAAGGTTTCCATCCTGGCTGTTGGGGGAATGGTGTTGTGGTAGACAACTGGGAAAGTTGGGAAAAGTGAGTGAGTCCAGGTAAGGAGATGTTCAAGTGAAGATATTTTCAAGGCATCTCTGGTAAAATAGAACTAAATACAAGTGATAACAAGACAGTTGGTTTAACAGTGAGGATGGAGACTGTGGCTTAGATCCCCAAGGATGTGAGGATGGAGGGCTAGGAGTTGCCAGGTAACATGTAGAGGGAGAGTTAATGCAAAGCCAGTTACAAATAAGGATACCCTCCTTTTAGATATCCTGTGCAGGGCAAGAAGAATCAGA
Source organism: Marmota flaviventris (assembly GCF_047511675.1). NCBI lineage: Eukaryota > Metazoa > Chordata > Mammalia > Rodentia > Sciuridae > Marmota > Marmota flaviventris. The sequence goes on along the minus strand of NC_092499.1, from coordinate 78,599,358 downwards.
ACTATAGGGCCACTATTTTAATTAGAGGAAAGTGTGAGTGATTACTTAAGATTCTGTTATCATTCCCACAACCAAACTTCACTTCCGATTGAGTCTGTTGAGTGTGGTGTCAGTGAACAATATTGCCTTTAAATTTTTAAGATGGAAGCAGATGAGTAAGCTATATAAACAGCCTTTTGACTTGACATGAGCAGTGACTGTGAAGCCTGTTGTCATCAAATAAAACACATAGTAAAGCTCATCTGACACACAGGTAATAATATTCATAGTCATTATTGAGCTACATTGTAATTAGACACAGGTAGTAGGCAGGTCTTGTAAAATATTGAAATTCATATGAAAGTCCAATTGAATTTTATGCTTTCTGTTTTCTTGATTCTTTATGGAAAATCTATTAGCAATTTTCCATGGTATTATATACTATCAGTTAAAGTCCATTTATCAAACATTTATTGAATTTTCATTCTGTGTCAGATATTGTGGTAGGTTCTGGAGGACATAAATATGAACAGGGTTGGCCCTAAGTTTGAGATGTTTATGTGTGTTCTTTAAGCTAAATCATAAATTTCCTGCAGAGTGAAATTTCACAAGGCTCCTGTAAAATGGACTGGTATTTTGTTCTGCGACTCTCCTTGATTAAAATGATGACTTCCTCGGAGATCGTTTCTTTCTTCAGTTGACAACCTTACCCACCCACTGCGTGCCTTCTTCCAGCCCTCTCTTGGGCATTGAGGGGTTCCCCACCAGTATTTCAAACTCTTAGTTTCCTGGATGAAAAAGGTCTTAACATTAGAGATCTATGGTTTGTGACTCTGAGTTATTTTAACCAGGGGAATAATAGAGGCATGGTAGAGTAGATGTCATAGGGAGTAGAGAAACACATGAGGAAGGGGCTTTTCCTCCTTAGAAATTGGCTAAGAGAAGGGGCAGTTAAAGGTTAAGAGAAAAAGTCTATGCTCAGGCTGGGGAAATAGGAAAAGTAGGAGAAGGGACCTGCCGAGGGAAGGAGACTTGCTTGAGTAGGATTGTTTCGAGGCACAGGAGTATTTCTCACCCAGAAGTCAATATAGTCTCTAATCTGTTCTCTTTAATAAGACAGAAAACATGTTTGGGAGAGTCACACATTATCTCCTTATTTTGGCCCCATGAACTGATCAGTATAGTTTAAGTGATACTGCCAAAACAAACATCCTTCAGATGTCAGTAGCATAGTGCTACAAAGGTTTATGTCTCCCTTGTTCTGCATGTCCATCCTGAGCTGGTTAGACACTTTGCTCCATTGTCCTCCTTATTCAGATACAAGCTGACAGAGCCTCTTCTATCTGGCAACATCAAAGATTTCTCAGTAATGAGGAAGGGAAGGACAGTGTTCATCACACACTCTTCCTTCCTTCCTTCCTTCCTTCCTTCCTTCCTTCCTTCCTTCCTTTCTATGTGGTGCTGAGGATTGAACCCAGGGCCTCTCATATGCAAGGTGAGTGCTCTACAACTGAGCCACAACCCCAGCCCCTCCCTTCTACTTTCATGATACCCTTTTATTTTATTTTTTAAATTATGTATAAATCTCTTTTTTATTGGTTGTTCAAAACATTACAAAGCTCTTGACATATCATATTTCATACATTAGATTCAAGTGGGTTATGAACTCCCATTTTTACCCCAAATACAGATTGCAGAATCACATCGGTTACACATCCACATTTTTACATAATGCCATATTAGTAACTGTTGTATTCTGCTACCTTTCCTACCTCTACTATCACCCCTCCCCTCCCCTCCCCTCCCATCTTCTCTCTCCACCCCATCTACTGTAATTCATTTCTCTCCTTGTTTTTTTCCCATTCCCCTCAGAACCTCTTATATGTAATTTTGTGTAACAATGAGGGTCTCCTTCCATTTCCATGCAATTTCCCTTTTCTCTCCCTTTCCCTCCCACCTCATGTCTCTGTTTAATGTTAATCTTTTCCTCCTGCTCTTCCTCCCTGCTCTGTTCTTAGTTGCTCTCACTATATCAAAGAAGACATTTGGCATTTGTTTTTTAGGGATTGGCTAGCTTCACTTAGCATAATCTGCTCTAATGCCATCCATTTCCCCGCAAATTCCATGATTTTGTCATTTTTTAGTGCAGAGTAATACTCCATTGTGTATAAATGCCACATTTTTCTTATCCATTCATCTATTGAAGGGCATCTGGGTTGGTTCCACAGTCTTGCTATTGTGAATTGTGCTGCTATGAACATTGATGTGGCAGTATCCCTGTAGTACGCTCTTTTAAGATCTTCAGGGAATAGTCCGAGAAGGGCAATAGCTCGGTCAAATGGTGGTTCCATTCCCAGCTTTCCCAGGAATCTCCATACTGCTTTCCAAATTGGCTGCACCAATTTGCAGTCCCACCAGCAATGTACAAGAGTACCCTTTTCCCCACATCCTCGCCAGCACTTGTTGTTGTTTGACTTCATAATGGCTGCCAATCTTACTGGAGTGAGATGGTATCTTAGGGTGGTTTTGATTTGCATTTCTCTGACTGCTAGAGATGGTGAGCATTTTTTCATGTACTTGGTGATTGCTCGTATGTCCTCCTCTGAGAAGTGTCTGTTCAGGTCCTTGGTCCGTTTGTTGATTGGGTTATTTGTTATCTTATTGTTTAGTTCTTTGTATACTCTGGATATTAGGGCTCTATCAGAAGTGTGAGGAGTAAAAATTTGTTCCCATGTTGTAGGCTCCCTATTTACCTCTCTTACTGTTTCTCTTGCTGAGAAAAAACTTTTTAGTTTAAGTAAGTCCCATTTGTTGATTCTTGTTATTAACTCTTGTGCTATGGGTATCCTATTAAGGAATTTGGAGCCCGACCCCACAATATGTAGATCGGAGCCAACTTTTTCTTCTATCAGACGGCGTGTCTCTGATTTGATATCAAGCTCCTTGATCCATTTTGAGTTAACTTTTGTGCATGGTGAGAGAAGGGGATTCAGTTTCATTTTGTTGCATATGGATTTCCAGTTTTCCCAGCACCATTTGGTGAAGATGCTATCCTTCCTCCATTGCATGCTTTTAGCCCCTTTGTCAAATATAAGATAGTTGTAACTTTGTGGATTAGTCTCTGTGTCCTCTATTCTGTACCATTGGTCCACCCGCCTGTTTTGGTATCAGTACCATGCTGTTTTTGTTACTATTGCTCTGTAGTATAGTTTGAAATCTGGTATCGCTATGCCGCCTGATTCACACTTCCTGCTTAGAGTTGCTTTTGCTATTCTGGGTCTTTTATTTTTCCATATGAATTTCATGATTGCTTTATCTATTTCTATAAGAAATGCCATTGGGATTTTGATTGGCATTGCATTAAACCTATAGAGAACTTTTGGTAATATCACCATTTTGATGATGTTAGTTCTGCCTATCCATGAACAGGGTATATTTTTCCATCTTCTAAGATCTTCTTCTATTTCTCTCTTTAGGGTTCTGTAGTTTTCATTGTATAAATCTTTCACCTCTTTTGTTAGGTTGATTCCCAAATATTTTATTTTTTTTGAGGATATTGTGAATGGGGTGTTTTTCCTTATTTCCGTTTCAGAAGTTTTGTTGCTGATATACAGAAATGCCTTTGATTTATGCGTGTTGATTTTATATCCTGCCACTTTGCTGAATTCATTTATTAGTTCTAGTAGTTTCTTTGTAGACCCTTTTGGGTCTTCTAGGTATAGAATCATGTCACTGCAAATAGTGATAATTTAAGTTCTTCTTTTCCTATTTTTATGCCTTTAATTTTTTTTGTCTGTCTAATTGCTCTGGCCAGTGTTTTGAGAACTATATTGAATAGAAGTGGTGATAGAGGGCATCCCTGTCTTGTTCCAGATTTTAGAGGGAATGCCTTCAATTTTTCTCCATTCAGAATGATGCTAGCCTGAGGCTTAGCATAGATAGCTTTTACAATGTTGAGGTAAGTTCCTGTTATCCCTAGTTTTTCTAATGTTTTGAACATAAAGGGATGCTGTACTTTGTCGAATGCTTTTTCTGTATCTATCGAGATGATCATATGGTTCTTATCTTTGAGTCTATTGATGTGGTGAATAACATTTATTGATTTCCGTATATTGAACCAGCCTTGCATCCCAGGGATGAATCCTAGTTGATCATGGTGCACAATTTTTTTGATGTGTTTTTGTATCCGATTCACCAGAATTTTATTGAGGATTTTTGCATCTAGGTTCATTAGAGATATTGGTCTGTAGTTTTCTTTCTTTGAGGTGTCTTTGTCTGGTTTCGGAATCAGGGTGATGTTGGCCTCATAGAATGAATTTGGAAGAACTCCCTCTTTTTCTATTTCCTGAAATAACTTGAAAAGTATTGGTATTAATTCTTCTTTAAAGGTTTTGTAAAACTTTGCTATATACCCATCTGGTCCTGGGCTTTTCTTGGTTGGTAGTCTTTTGATTGCTTCTTCTATTTCATCCATTGATATTGGTCTGTTCAAATTGTGTGTATCCTCCTGACTCAGTCTGCGCAAATAATATGACTTAAGAAATTTATTGATGTCTTCACTATCTTCTATTTTATTGGAATATAGTTTTTCAAAATAATTTCTAATTGTCTTCTGTATTTCTGTAGCATCTGTTTTGATATTGCCTTTTTCATCCCTTATGTTAGTAATTTGAGTTCTCTCTCTTCTTCTCTTCATTAGCATGGCTAAGGGTCTGTCGATCTTATTTATTTTTTCGAAGAACCAACTTTTAGTTTTGTCAATTTTTTCAATAGTTTCTTTTGTTTCCATTTTGTTGATTTCCGCTCTGATTTTAATTATTTCTTGCCTTCTGCTACTTTTGCTGTTGTTTTGCTCTTCCTTTTCTAGGGCTTTGAGATGAAGTGTGAGCTCATTTATTTGTTGTTTTTTTCTTTTTTTGAGGAATGACCTCCAGGTGATGAATTTCCCTCTTAAAACTGCTTTCATTGTGTCCCATAGATTCCGATATGTTGTGTCTGTATTTTCATTTATCTCTAAGAATTTTTTGATTTCCTCCTTTATGTCTTCTGTAACCCATTGATCATTCAGTAACATATTTTTCATTTTCCATGTAATGTAGGATTTTTCCTTCCTTCTTTTATCACTGATTTCCAGTTTCATTCCATTATGATCAGATAAAATGCATGGTATTATCTCCACCCCTTTATATTTACTGAGGGTTGCCCTATGGCATAATATATGGTCTATTTTTGAGAAGGATCCATGTGCTACTGAGAAAAAAGTATATCCACTTGATGATGGTTGATATATTCTATATATGTCAGTTAAGTCTAGGTTATTGATTGTGATATTGAGTTCTACAGTTTCTTTATTCAACTTTTGGTTGGAGGATCTGTCCAATGGTGAGAGAGGTGTGTTGAAGTCACCCATAATTATTGTGTTGTGGTCTATTTGATTCTTGAACTTGAGGAGAGTTTGTTTTATGAACGTCGCAGCACCCTTATTTGGTGCATAAATATTGATAATTGTTATGTCTTGTTGGTGAATGGTTCCTTTTAACAGTATATAATGTCCTTCCTTATCCCTTTTGATTAACTTAGTCTTGAAGTCGATTTTATTCAATATGAGGATGGCCACCCCTGCTTGCTTACGAGGACCGTGTGCGTGGTATATTTTTTCCCAACCTTTCACCTTCAGCCTGTGTATGTCTTTTCCAATCAGATGTGTCTCCTGGAGGCAGCATATTGTTGTATTTGTTTTTTTAATACATGTTACCAGCCTATGTCGCTTTATTGGAGAGTTTAAGCCATTAACGTTTAGAGTTACTATTGATATATAGTTTGTACTTCCAGCCATGTTTGATTATTTAACATTTTTTTAAATTTAGTTTGTTTCTCCATGATTAGCTTTCCCCCCACCCTCCGTCTTTACTGAGGTACTTTCCACTGTTGGTTTTGGTTATTGTTTTTCATTTCTTCCTTGTGTAGTGTTTTGCTCAAGATGCTTTGCAGTGCTGGTTTTCTGGCTGCAAATTCTTTTAACTTTTGTTTATCATGAAAGATTTTTATTTTGTTGTCATACCTGAAGCTTAATTTTGCTGGATACAAAATTCTTGGTTGGCATCCATTGTCTTTCAGTGTTTGAAATACGTTGTTCCAGGATCTTCTCGCTTTCAGCGTCTGTGATGAAAAATCCGTTGTTAACCTTATTGGTTTACCACTGAATGTAATCTGCCTCCTTTCTCTTGTAGCTTTTAATATTTTCTCTTTGTTCTGTATATTGGATATCTTCATAACAATGTGTCTTGGCGTTGGTCTACTGTGATTTTGTATGCTCGGTGTCCTGTATGCATCAACAATTTGTATATCCGTTTCCTTTTTTATTTCTGGAAAGTTTTCTATAATTATTTCATTCAGCAGGTTGCTCATTCCCTTGGTTTGAACCTCTATACCTTCCTCTATCCCGATGACTCTTAAGTTTGGTTTTTTTATATTATCCCATATCTCTTGGATGCTTTTCTCGTGATTTTTTACCAGCCTTTCTGAGTTGGCTAGACTCTTTTCAAGATGATATATTTTGTCTTCATTATCTGACGTTCTGGCTTCTACTTGCTCCACTCTGTTAGTGATACTCTCATTTGAGTTTTTAATTTGGTTTATAGTTTCCTGCATTTCTATAATTATTGTTTGATTTTTTTATAATCTATCTCCTGATAAAGATGCTCATTTGCTTTTTTTTATCTGTTTATGTAATTCATTTTCAATGTGGTCTTTCACTGTTTGAATTTGCTGTCTCATATCCTCTTTAAGATTCCATTCCATCTGTCTAAGGTATTCCTTGAATTCTTTATTTGGCCATTTTTCTGATGCCTCTAGGTCCTCCTGAATATTTAGGCTGTCCTGCATTGTTTGTACTCCTTTTCTTCCTTGCTTTTTCATGCTGCTCATGTTACTTCTTGTTCTGTTTGACTGCTGAGTTACTGTTTACTCCTATAAATTTATTTGATGCTTGGGACGAAAGGTATTAGAAGGGAAGGGAAGAAGTCACTAAAGAGAATGAGTGTAAGCAGGTAGAATTCAAGGAAGGGGGAATAAGGAAATTGAAAAGAAATGAAAAGACAAAAGAAAAAAATAGAAAATAAAAAAGAAAAAAAATTAAAAAAAAATAAAAAATTAAAAAAAATTAAAATTAAAATTAAAAAAAAATTAAGAAAAATTTAAAAGATAAAAAAAATGAAAAAAAAAAAAGCCCCCAAATTTAATAAATGCAGTCTTAGAGTTTGATTAACTTCTCTTCCAGTAGGTAGAGCTGTGCCCACCAGGCCAGCTTCTCCTCTCAATACGCGGGAACCAATCACTGTGCAGCAGCTCCTCCTCCCAGATTGGGCGGGTCTCCTGTCCTGAGTGCCTAGGGCCTTCTCTTGTGTCTAGTCACTTCCCCACTTTTCCTCAAGCCAGGCCCCGCTCACTGGTGACGTTTACCACGATACTGGCTACACACCAGGTCTGCTGCTCCCAGGAGCCCTATTTTCTTGAACGACTGGGCACACTCTCCCTGTTTGCCATTCCCTCAGACCCTAAGTTTGTGGAGCTTGGGGCTGAGAACCCTCAGTGAAATTTTGCTTGCCCTCCGGTAGCCACACCCCCAGTAGCTGGTGCAAGAGACCTCAGTTGTCAGAACTGGTGGGAGCGGTAGCCGGGGGTTCGGCGCCACGGTTCCCGCGCCACTCCTGATTCCCTTGGTCTGACTATTGCGCTCACGGGAGAGCTCGGAGGGGCCCTTATGGGAGAGCTGGGAGGGGCCCTTAAGGTTTCCCCGCTGTGTGGAGAGGAAGGGCTAGGGGGTTACACACCTGTTGCCGCCGGTTTCAATGAAGTTATCTCCTCCACCACATTCTGATGATGTCAGTTCTCTGCCATGGTGGTATCCCATGCAAATGGCGACAGTTCGTTCCCTTTGCTGGGTGACCAATGCAACGGGTGGGTCCTGACTGGCTCTCCCAAGCCCCGTCTCAATCCTGTGGCCACTGCCTATGAAGGCTCGGTTGGTATTAACCTCCGCAGGTTCAGAAGGGCCGACCAGTTGTTTCAGCGGGATGGTTTAGTGCTGAGTCACAGTGGTTTGTCTGCGAGACGCAGGCGAATGGGAGCTTGAATTCAGCCGATCCGGGCTTGGATCAGTGTGTTCTGAGAGGTCCAGACTGTTCACCCTAGATCCACGTCAGCTCAGCATTGCCTAGTGATCCTGAGCAAACAGCATTTAGATGGTTTACGACTCCCTATGCCCGTGCAGCTGAAGAGGTCAGAGACTTGATTTTTTCGTGCCCACCGCCATGTTGGATCTCTGCATAAATCTAAATCCACACACTGTTTCTTAAAGGCTCTGCCCAAGAATCACCTCAGTCTCTTTATTCACATGTCATTGGCCAAAGAGAGTCACACAGTCACACTTTTCTTCAAAGTGGCAGAGAAGCAGAAGCATACCATGTGCTCAGAAGGAGAAGAACTAGAAACATCCTAAGACACTTAGACACTGCAATAGGTAACTGGTGGCTCTCAAGGAGCAACTATATGGGTTTCAGGGTCACTGAAATAAGAATCCTCTTTCCCTGAAATATCTTTTTACTTATTCAATGATGCTTTGAGTTCCTTTGATACCACATAATATCATGTGAAATTAAGAACTGTTTAAAATATCTAATAAACTAATAAAACTTTTTCATATTAGTTATAAATCTGGTGTTTTGTATTTAGATAAATGGGCAGAGCCTTATAAAGGATGAAGAAAGGGAGTTGCCTAGGTGCACACTGAGCATCTGTCATATACCAAGAACTTTCAGAGGAGTGTCTGGTTCAATACTCTCAACAAATCAACTAAACAAAGCATATGTCAAATTAACACTATTTTTTTTCAGAGTTTATTGCCAAGTAGCCTCATTTTCCAAGAGGAAACTAAGACTCATAAAGGTGAGCTGGTATCTGCCCCCCTTCTCGCCAAAGCTGCATTATTTCTTTTACAGCACATTGGCAGATGGATAACAAAATTGAAAAGAGAAAAGAACATGAAATGGGTGACATGGAAGGCGAGCTTCTCAACATTGTCTTCACTTGTATTCCAAAGTTTTCATGTTCTGAGTGGCTCTTTGACAGGAACTTGTCAGTGAACAAAAATGAGTGCCTTAATAAAGGCAGATACCATTCAGATCTACAGAATGACGTTGTCGCTGACATTCTTTATGTGCCAATGACCTGCTAAAGGTACAGCGGCCCAGAACACTTCTTGATTGTTGGACAGCACTCAAGGATTTATATTCTTCTGTGAATAACCATAATTCCTCCAATAAATAGATTTTTATAAAAATAGAAGATGTTTTCTTGAAGTGTGAGTGACACATTTTCACTTGTGAACATCATCAGGACAAAGCAAGGGAGTAAAATAACTTCAAGATGGTTCAAATTTGGTATAAAAAAATAAATGGGTGCAAATGAAGACTTTCTATGACAAGTTGCAAAAAAGACAAAAGATGTATATTCTGAATTCTCACTTTCTTTAAAGAACCCATATATTTGCAGGAAGGAATTATTACCTAGTAATTAAGAGTAGATTCTGAAATCAGAGAGCCCATGTTTGCATCTAAGCTTTGTTACTTACTAGCTTTGTGATAGTTGGTTTCTCATGTAAACAACAGAGATTATGAACTATAGCTGCCTCTCAATAGTTGTCCCACCTCTCCTTCATTGTACAGAATGTGCTTTGGGTGAAATGGACCCCAATTCTGACTTCAAAAGTGGGCCCTGCTTCCTCTCAGCCAAGCAGTGTACTCCTGCTATTTATTCCCAGAATGGAGTCAGCGAAGTGTAACTCATGCCTCAGTAGGCTCTGTAGGAAGAGCCATTTTTATTCATGATATCAATGAACAAAATGGGATGATATTGGGCTGAGGTTGTGGCTCAGTGGCAGAGCGCTTGCCTCGCACATGTGTGGCACTGGGTTCAATCCTCAGCTCCACATAAAAACAAACAAAATAAAGATATTGTGTCCATGTATGACTAAAAAAAAAATTTTAAAGGGATGACATCAATTCCCTTGAATATGAATGAGGAAGTACATAGGTCTGTTATTGCTGGTGGCATTTTTGATTGTGAGGGAATCATCTTGATGGCAAATCCAACACATGGAGGAGAACAGAACTGAGGGAACTGCAGAAAAATTGATTGAGAACCCTGATTGAGCTATGCCTGAAGCCTATACCACTCCTATACTCTTCAGTTATGAATAATAAATCTCCTTATTTGTGAAGCCAGTTTGGGCTATTGTTCGCCATATAAAACATGACAATCTGTACACTTATTTCTAGGGTAGCTGAGGGGATTAAATGAGACCATGTGAGCAAATTTCTTAACAGAGCACCTGGTGAATTATAGGACAGTACCCACCATCGCAGTGCAATTATTGTCACCCAGCGAGGCAGAGATGGGAGGCTAGAGAGAATGTAACCAAGCCCCAGGGATAGGGTGGTGGTGACTTTTGGTGTAGAGAATGGAAATTAAGAACAGAAATAATCACTTAAAACTTCCATTTCATCAATCTCTCGGGCTAATTACTAATTAGTTTACTATTTAATTGGTAACTACAGCTATTAATTATGTTAGGAAATAAAAAGGTTTATAAATATGCAGTCTCATATATTCTATAATTTAGAGTCATGAATCAGAAAGAGGTGCCTATGTGATTCGCTTGTCAATTCAGAGGACTCCAGGACATCAGGATGTCCGAAGAAATGGAATGCAACAGAGATATTAAATATTTGTCAATGGTTGGGTGAATAGGAAAGTAGAGTTTTTAAAGCAACAACCTTGACATAAAATCAATTGAGATCACAATGTTGTCATGGTCTGCAGCTGAGTGGGAATTTGGGGGACAGAAACCTGCCTTTCTGAGCCCTGGGGGTGATAGACTGCTCTGGGCCCATCTGGGAACTCCAGGGATTGGAGGCTCAGGCAGGGGTGCTATCGACAGCCCTGGAGAAACAGGGAGAAAAGGAAGGGGGGTGTGGAGAGATAATGAGCTCTGCTTCTGACATGTTTAGTTTTAGGAGGTGGTGGGACACCCAAGTAGAGATATTCTGCAGACAGAAAGAAATATGGGACTGAAAAGAGGGTGAGAGGTCAAGGCTGGGGCTGGAGATTTGGGAGTCATCTGCATTCAGGTGGTAATTAAAGCCATCTGACTGGGAGCTTCCAAGAGGAGTGTGTGTGAGGGGGAAAGACCACGGTCCTAAACAGAGCCTTGCTGGAGAAAAGAAGGAAAAGAGGAGGAAAGACCTTTGCCAGAGGCTTAGGAAAGAACTTATGGGAGAGGAAGGAAGAAATCTACAGAATATGGTCCTCATGGCTGAGGGTAGGGATGGATGGAGACCCATAAAAAGGCTCATAGAAGTTGGAAAAGCTATAAAGAGCAATTAGGCAATTGGATGTTTCCATCATTTTACAGACATCATTCAGAAGGGAGCAAAGGTCATTTACTCTTCAAAGAACCAAAGAATCACTGGTATAGGATGAATGATTTGGGGGAGGCTGATTTCTCGGGGCCTTCCTTTTCTACTTAGAAAGGAAATAATAGTTATCAATTTGGGCAGTTTATGAGGCTAGTCAGCATTCAGTAGAAAAATAAATGAGAAGTTCTCACTCATTATAATGTCATGGAGATTATCATCATAATGCTATTAAGATTGTGTTTTTGTTTTAATAGACAGTTCTTGAAAGTTCTAGGAAAGAAGACAAGATGAGGAATATGGCTCCCTGGGATAAACAATACCCTAGGAACCCAAGCATTAAGAAAAAAAAAACTAAAACGGTTCTTAGTTCCATTCCCAGTGTTATTAAAAAAAGAAAGAAAGAAAGAAAGAAAGAAGAGAGAAAGAAAGAAAGAAAAGAAAAGAAAGAAAAAAGATAAAAAAGAAGGAAAGCAAAATAGTTGAGAAATATTTTCTTATAAATGTAAATACCCTATGAATTCATGCATAGCAATGATATGCTGCAACTAGCTAAGCACACTGAACTATAGAAAAGGATATGCGGTTATTGGATTGGAAAATAGAGAATTTTAAAAAAGTTTTTTTCCAGGACAGAAGTCAGTAGAGATTCATTTTTATACCCTGATATATCTTAATAATTTTGAGTGTGATAACCTGCTGATTTACTCAAGGAATTTTACAGTGACAAAGAACTAGGAATTAATGCCCTCCACTCCCAATAGCTTAGCAAGTCTCTTGAAGCAATGTGAACATTAATAATGGAGTGAAGATAAGATCATTTCCTCCAGATCTCCAGAGATGGTATGCTGATTAAGGTGTGCATGGTGGCTAAGATAACTGCAATTACAATTTTTGCCCAGGCATTAAAGAAGACTATACCATGCTGGGCTACAATACTGCTTTGCCAAGTTTGGTATTTAGTGAACCCCATGGACACCATTGTTGGCAACCAATAGCTGTTCCAAAATGGAGGAAGGCAACTATATTTCCATAATGAATCTAAATGAATGGGAGAGACTAGATCTGGCTGTTTCGAGGGAGGGCTTGGGTTGGGGCCAAGGATAAATGGCTTCCTTACACATTAAAAACATAAAATTTGGCTCTGAGGCATGAGGTTTGTTTTGCTCTAATTTTTGCATTCATAATTTACTATAGCATTGATTTCTAGGCCCCTTTACAATTCCATTAATTGAACTTGATTGAATTGTTATAAAATTTAGACTGCCTCACAGAGTCAAAAGGAATGATACCACAAATTTAGACTAGTAGGGGCAGAGAAGGGGAGAGATTGGAAAGCAGAGTGGGATAGGGGTGGAAAGTGTTTTGGCAGAAATAATCTCTGCCTGTTCTTGAAGGTCACAGTGATCTTTGTTGACTTTCAGGAAGAAAAGAGAAGGGAAGGAGGGAGCCAGATCTAATATTTACTGAGTGTGTTTGATGACCTAGATGTAGCAAATGTTAATTTATGTAATTCTTACCTCTTAATGGTATACATATATTATTGTCCTATTTACAGATATATAGAGGCTCAGATTATTCTAGTAACTTGTCCAAGCAAGTGGCAGAATCAGGATGCAAAGGAAGTCCCGTTCTTTCTTTCTTCCTTTTTTTCCCCACCAAGGTTATATATTTGTTTATTTCCCTTTAGAAGTGACTCAGAAAAGACCTTGAATTTCCCTATCTGCCTTATAGGCAGCAGAGCATGCATCTCACTGCACTATCTATCCATAAGGGTAAGCAGCCTGATATGCAGGTGGTACTGGAGTACTCCAGAGGGCCTGGGCATCTTTGGAGGTTCTAGGTGATTTGCACACACAAGGCTTCCACATGGTATTATGGCTCATATTTCAGAATGGAAGTTGTGGCCAATCTCTAGGCCTTGGAGGTCTAGAGTTCTAGGTAGAAATGGGTCATAATTTAGGAAGTAGATGAGACCAGAACCCAGTTTCACAAGAAGGCCTGCACAGGTCTAGGGGTTGGAGACAAAGGGCTATACCTATGGATTATCCCTGCCTCACTGCATCCCATTGCTGGCTATGAAAGGGGTCGGGACTGGGCACTTTTCACAGAGTCCCAGAAATGAGGTTGGTCTGGCTGACACCAGAGGGGTGGTATTGGAGAAACAGACATGGGACTTAAGAGAAGTCAGCATTCTTATTCCAAGAAAAAAACAAAAACACCTAAAATATAAGTTCAATTGAATGGAGAGTAAAGAATCAGGAGATCCATGCCCAAAAGCACCCAGAAGAAAGGCCCAAAGGTTTTCTTGCCGCAGTCTGGCTGGGCACAAATCACGAGCCACTGAAGCAGGAACAAACTTTATTTCTGAACTCCACCAGCACACTCCACACACGCTCCCCGGGAACTACCCCGAACCCCACGTGGCTCATCCAGGAACCAGCCACCGGAAATATCTCCTCCGGAAATCCCTCCTCCTGCACTTCCCCAACCAATGGGAACTCTCCGGGAATCCCCGGGAATCCCCACGAGAACTCCAAAGTAGCGGCCGAGGCAGATAGTAATGCCTCGCCTGTCAACCAATACTATTGGCAAAATGCCAGGGGCCATTCCGACTCAGCTGTGGCTCTCAGCATTTTCTTGTCTCTGAAAGAAGAGTTCCAGGGTGAGCAGGGTGTGTGTGACTGTAGGGAGATGAGAGAAGTTGGTTCTGACCCCTCGCCAGTTTTGTTGCCATCCGGTCCTCCCCTCTCTGGCTACCTGGTTGGAGCTCTGCATTGGATGGAGCCCAACACAGACAAGGGTCAGAGACTTTGACCTTCTTTCCTGCTCCCTCACAGAAACTCTAACACTGGTTCTCAACCAGGCTCAATTTTGTCCTCCATGTAGGAGTCCAGGTAAAATACAAGATGCACAGTTAAATTAGCATTTTAGGTTAATAACAAATAATTTGTGGTATAAGTGTGTGCCATGTATTGCAGGGGACATACTGACACTGAAAAATTATCCATTGCTTATGTAAAGTTGAAATTCAACTCAGCCTTCTGTACTTTCCTAAATCTGGCAACTCTAATTAGGGAATTGACAGTGTCTGGATTCTTTTTTTTTAAAAAAAATATTATTTTATTTTATTTTTTAATCTTTTTAGTTATACATGACAGTAGAATCCATTTGGACATAATTATACAAGCATAGAATATATCTTGTTCTACTTCAGACCCCAGTAACTCTCCTTTTGGATGTTTGTGACTGAGAGTGAGATTTTGTTAGCATTTAATAGGTAGAGGTCAAGGGTGCAGCCCCATTTTTGATAGTGCTGGGTTAAGAAATTGTGCTCTAAGACAAGTTGGCATACCATTATGTTTGTGTCTTGCTTCAGGGTCCAAACCCAAACAAAATAAATTCATTTCTTTAGCATTTTGTGAATGTGTTTAATTGGAATTCTTCATTAGCTGGTAAGTAGATTGGAGTGAATAACCTTTTTATGTCTCCTCCCCCACTTATTGAGTTATTATGTGAGCTTTTCATAACTCTGATAAAATACCGGAGAAAACACAACTTAAAAGAGGAAAGATTCATTTTGACTCACAGTTTCAGAGTTTTCAGTACGTGATCACTTGGTTCTATTGTTTCTGAGCCTGTGGAGCAAGCTACTTACCTCATGGCACTGGAAGTGGGGGTAGGGGAGTTGGGGTGGTGGTGGAAGGGGTGGGGCCAGAGGAAGAGGCTGGGCCTGGGTCCAATGACCTACTTTCTCTAATAGGGCCTACCTCTTCATAGCCTGTTGAGTTATGTATCTGTCAGGGGATTAATCCAATGATAAGGTAAGAACCTTCATGATCCAATCACTCCCAGAGGCCCTACCTCCCAAAAGCTGTGTTAGGGACCAAGACTTCAACACAGGAACTTTTGAGGGATATTTCAGATTCAAATCATAACAGTGATCTTGCAGAAGTTATTTAACTTTTCTTTTCCTGAGTTTTCTTTCATATATGAAACTGGAAAAATAGTAATACTATCATAATTTTGTGTGTGCCTCTGAAGTTTAAGGGAATTATATTGAAAATGCTTAGAATAGTATCTGGAGCTTAGAAACCTCTCAATAAACGTAAGCCATTCTTACTGTTACTACTGTTATTAATTTGAAAAGAAAAAGAAAAATGAAGGCTTAATGTATAAAAGAAACTGGAACAACCTTGAGGACATCTTGCTGACCATATAGTATTTTCTGAGGGATCTGGATAATGAAGCTTGTGAATATTCTCTTACTTTGGCATCTAGTGAACCTGAGAATATGGACCAGATTGAATGGGGGCAATTTGCTTATTCTTCACTAGCCATATCTTGCAAACATTCTTAGAAAGAATATGTCACAAAGTTTAAAAAGCAGAGAACAAAAAATAAGAACATTACTAGCTAAAGTATGAAGATGACCAGGCCTTCCTTCCCCAAGCTTCTCAGATCAGATACTATTTTTTTTTATATTTTAAAAAATTTGTTCTAATTTGTTATACATGATGGTAGAATGCATTTTGATACATCATACATAAATGTTCTATAACTTTTCATTCTCTGGGTTGTACATGATGTGGAATCACACTGGTCATGTAATCATATATGCACTTGGGATAATAATGACCGATTCATTCCACTATCCTTCCTATTCCCATACCACCTCCCCTCCCTTCACTACCCTCTGTCTAATCCAAAGTACCTCTATGCCCTTACCCCTTATTGTGAATTAGCATCTGCATATCAGAGAAAACATTGGGCCTTTGGTTCTTTGGGATTGGCTTATTTCAGTTAGCTTAGCATAATATTCTTTGTACGTGCATGTCTATGCACCAGGGATCAATAATATCCATTTACCTACAAATGCCATAATATCATCCTTCTTCAAGGCTGAGTAATATTCCATTGTGAATATATATCACATTTTCCTTATTCATTCATCTGTTGAAGGACACCTAGGTTGGTTCCACAGTTTAGCTATTGTGAATTGAGCTGCTATAAACATTGGTGTGGCTTTGTTACTGTAGTATGCTGATTTTAAGTCCTTTGGGTATAAACTGAGGAATGGGATAACTGGGTCCAATGGTGGTTCCATTCCAAGTTTTCTGAGGAATCTCCATACTGCTTTTCATAGTAATTGTACCAGTTTGCAGCCCCTGGATGCTCTTTTATTCATCGTTGCTGGAGATGTAGAATGTCTTCTAACTTGAGTTCCATTACTTCTACCATCTACCTCCAAACATTCAGAATTCTGAAGTGCCAATCCACTGGGATTGCAATTCAGTGACGTACTTCATGCCTTACGGGATCCATAGGCTGTTTGTGTTCTCTGTCACATCCTTAGGTGGGTACTGTCTTTTTCTATTGATCCCAAGATCACATTGTAGTCCCAGACTCTAAGGAGAGTAAAGAGGCAACATCTACTCTCTTCCCTTTGCCAAATATATTTAATGTTTTTCCTTGACCTTGGATTTTCTGGCTTTCCTCTTTCAGTCTGTGGGCCAGCTTTTCTAGTACTCACTCCACTGGGTTCCCTGTGGTAGAAGTCTTAGGTAAATTATCAGTCTCCTATGACCTACTTAGGACATTTTTATTAAAGTAAAACAGAAATGCAGAAAAGCATAGGTGATAGTATTTGTGAAGTGAGCTGTATTCATCATGAAACTGTAAACGTCTATTTCTCAACAGATACTGTTTTAGTTTTGCGCGTTTTGACCCCTCTCCCCTCCGGAATGAATCTTCTGAACTCAAAACTTTAGAGTTGATTTGTTCTTGAATATGTTTTAGTCCAATTTCTCTTCAAGTGATAGAATATGGTTATAATCTCTGTATTGAGTGTGTGTGTGTGTGTGTGTGTGTGCGCGCGCGCGATCAAATCTAGGGGCTTGTGCATGTGAAACAAACACAGTACTATTGAGCTACAGCCCCAGCCTTTGATCACTATGTTTTTTAATTGGTTATTTTTATTTATATATAACAACAGATTCATTTTTACATAATTATAAAAGCATGGAATATAATTTGTTCCAATTCAGTCCCCAGTACTTCCCCTTTCCCTCTTGTCTTCTCTCTCCTTTTCCTTTTCCTTTACTCTACTGATCTTTCTGTTACTTACTTATAGTTGTTTTTTAATTATTGTCTTATGATTCACTGTAGTATATTTATATATGTCCATAGAAAACTGAGGTCAGATTCGTTCCTCTGTCTTTCCTATCCCAGCCTGCCTCCCTTCCCTTCATTCCCCTTTGTTTACTCCACGGATCTTTCTTCTATTTTTTTTTACTCCCCATTTAAATTCCTGTGTTTTGACTAATGAAATGACTATTTCACAGGTCACTCAAGTAATTAAATTGCATATTTATTATCTGATGATGTCACAATCTTCTAGAAATGTTGAAAACCCTGAGTGTGACTATAGGGTGACTGTTCTCCCCTGGGTCTGCCGTCTAAGTAAAGCTTCCTCTGTTTATCCTGTTTTTGCTTTAGCAGAGGAGTGTTTAACTTCCATCCTGAGAGAGGGTGTGCATGCATGCTGGTGGTGGTGGGAGGACATAACATAACCCTGTGGCCCTTCATGAACCTCAGTACCCATAGATGTTCCACTTGGCACAGCAAAGTTTCATGGATGGACTTTAGCAACTTAATTTATGAGGTTCCAGTATAAGACTGTGAAAGAATTTTAGACAAGGAAATTACAGAATTATGATTCTGGCATGATTTAATTAAATACAACAGAGTTCCTATTTTTTGTTACCTTATTAACTCATTTTTGTTTATTTTGGTGCTCCCTCTTTGCCTATTCATCCCCATATACTCATTTTAGTTTCAGGTTCATTGATCTGCATATATGATGTATATTTTCCTTCAAAATCATCCCAAATCATGAAAGAAAAGCCAAAGTTTAAATGAAATTACTTTGTTTTTCATAGACTTACTCCAACATAATGTTACACAAAGAGTAGATGCTCAAAAAATAAATGTTGATTTGATTTGCAAGAAAAGTCCAGATGTTTTTTCCAGTATGGGTGCAGAGGGGAGCCAATAGCATTCAGCCAGATAAGATTGAACTATGACGCTCAGACAGCAGGAAGTGATTAGGTTCTTTTTAAGGTATTTCACATGATCTTTTGAAGGGATCAGCTTTTGAATCTGTAAGATTACATTTATTGCAATGGTGGCTTCCCTTCTATGTTTAGACATGAAAGTGAATGTCCTTGTTGAACAGTAAACACAGGAGAATGACTATTGACAGAAGTATGTAAAGTATCTTGTAATTCAGTAGGAGAATCAAAGTCTGCTTCAGTTCTTTGCATCCTAGGGATTCAGAAAGGATTAAGGTAACAATAGCTAGAACCTACACAGGAGAGTAACTGAAGGATAGCAGTCCTTGAACCTCAGAAACCTGGGTGAAAGGAATTGGCAATTAAGGTCTTTAGGAAATCTAATGGGGTCATTTGTGAATGCCATCTTCATGGAACTTGGCAAACTGTCATCTCAGAGATCAAGGGAGGTCACTGGCTTGAGGGTTGGTGGAATGAAAGTGGAGTGACTGTTTCCTGCCGAGTATATCTAAAGACTCTTAGCTTTTGTTTGATGGGAGCTAGTTTTTTTTTCTTTTTTTCTTTTTTCTTTTTGACAGTATCTGGGAGTTAAGGATACAATGTCTTTGTAAAGTGAGCTCCCTTGACTTTCAACCTAGGTTGCATTATATTCAAAGAGCCTACATTTGTCCGCCCCCCCCCCCACTACTCAAGCACAATTATTCGTAACTAATTGAAGTTAGTCAATCACAACATCTTTATTAAATGTAAATGATATATCATGCTGAACACAGAAGTACAATGTTAAAAAAATTCCTTATATTAGCTTAAATTCTCAAATATAC
The DNA here is from genome assembly GCF_047511675.1 of Marmota flaviventris. Classification (NCBI taxonomy): domain Eukaryota; kingdom Metazoa; phylum Chordata; class Mammalia; order Rodentia; family Sciuridae; genus Marmota; species Marmota flaviventris. The sequence goes on along the minus strand of NC_092499.1, from coordinate 78,580,008 downwards.
CCATGTTACTGTCAAAAATCTGTAGGGAGCTATTTCCTATTACTTTGGATAGGCTTAGAGGAATTTGAGAAAGGGAAAAAGAAAAATGAAAAATTTCAACACCAGAATGACATACATTTTAAATGGGGCCAGGCCAGTGGGTATAAATGGGGATGATGATAAGGGATCTGAAAAAAAAAATCATCTGAAGAAAGGCGGAAGCAACTAGGTGAAAGGAAGAATATTAAGCAGATGCAAGAGAGTTGTTTTCAAATATTTGAAAGAGGAAAGAATTAAATTTTCCTCTTGATGCAGAACAAATTGGTAAGAGTTATAGGGAGGTAATTAACTTTATGTAGGAAACAGTTTGATTCGTCCTGAGAAGGGTCTTCAAGCTTATACAAGTACACATCAGGATATTAGACCTGATGAGGTGGGGAGCTTGCAGCCACAGAAGACTTATGATAAAGTAGCAAATATATTGATCATATGTTTCTAACATGCATTTTTCCAAGGCATGGGAAGGTTTGGCACAGGACAGCTTGTCATGAAGGAGGTTGCCTGGTAGCGATTGTAACCCACATGTGTAGTGAGGGAAACTCCACTACCATGTTGGAGGTGAGAATGAAGGGGAGGCTTGTTTTTGAGAGACATTTCCATGAATCACTAACAGGATTTGTGAAATGACAGATGCAGAGAACGAAGGAGTAGAAAAACGTCTAATACAATTTCAAAGCCATAATCTGGTGGCTGGGAGATGGAATACCATTGAGAGTTGCAAAAGCCCTGTGAAGGAGACATATTATGGGTATTTTTGAGGGAGAGAAGAGCAGAGGGAGTAAGGGGAGAGGTATGCATGAATGAATTTGCTTTATACTAATTAAAAAAGTTTTTTTTTAGTTGTAGATGTACACAATATCTTTATTTATTTATTTTTATGTGGTGTTGAGGATCAAACCCAGTGCCTCACATGTGTGAGACAAGCGCTTTACCACTGAGCCCCAGCCCCAGCCCGCTTTATATGAATTTTATTTTTGATAATTACTCAAGTTGAAAGACATGGTAGTCAGTTTAGAGTTTTGGAATTGGTTCAGATGCAGATGTGAAAGAGCATTACTGGTAGAAGGTCCTGTAAGGGAGGTGAGAACAGAATGATGAGGGTGAAGCTTATATAAATCCCATAGAAATGGGTACTTCGAGTCTTTTGATAGAAGTTTTGGAGAAGTTTCTGTACCTGAGCAGGGGGAGGGTGGTATGGAAAAATGGAGGGATGCAGGAGTTCCTTGTTTTTAAACTATGCTGCAGGCTCTGATAGATTCATCTTTTGTTTCAGAGACTAAAGTAATAACAATCTCCCAAGCCCCAATTTGCCAATCACAATATTCCAAAGAGAGATTTTAATTCATTTGGGGCATATCTGAAGAATCATTACTATTCTAAATAATTTTAATACAGAAATTCTTGCTTTTCACTCTTAGCAAGTTATAAAAGGAAAGCATAACTTGAAGAAAATCTAATCCTGAAAGACCTCTAACAACAAATACGTCTTGCCAGATCATCTGCTCCATAAGATAATTACCCCCTCTGTACTTTAGCTTGCAATGTCTCAAAAAGAAAGGAGTGACAATTAAACAAAGGAAAGCCTTTATCTTTGTTGTTTCTATCTGTGGAAATCTAAGCAGTTATTTTTCAAGTGACCTACACAATGGTGTAAATGGAAACCCATTACATATAGGGATCATATATTTTATCAATATTTACTTGATTCCAGTTCCTATAGCACCTGGTTATAGCTCTGTTGAAGGGACTTTGAAGTTAGACAGCAACTATTCATTAACTAGTATGACTTGGGGTGTGTTCACATTGGTTCAGTCCATCTACAAGAAGTTACTTTTTCAGGATTGGAGCAGAGGTGTCGGCTAAGTGTTGAGCAATTGAAGCTATTATTTATAGCATAGTTTTACCTTTGGGACTGAAAAAGTTGTGTTGTTATGATTCTGAATAATCGTCAGGTGATTAGTAGAGCTAAACACACCCTAATGAGTTTATTCACTCCATCAGCAGGGCAGAAATAGGCCATGCTGTTTTGGTAATGGAGGATCTAGAACATCAGACACCTCCTTGCAAGGTAAGTAAAAATACTAATATCAAAGGGCTTCTGTTTTGTCACAGAAAGCATAAACTTTGAATGCTGTGGTGGGGAGATTTCTCAAAACTCTACTTCAGTTACTCAAAACATTTATGAATGTGTAAAGCCACCCTTGTTTTGAAATATAATTCTGGTAAGTTATTGTAAGCAGGCATTTTTGGTTCAAGCACAATGCTCTTCCAGATGATCAAAACCCAAGCTAGGGTTGTTTCAAAAATAAGAATTTTATGTTTACAGCACAGGTATTTTTGTTTTTTATCATAAGACCCATTCCTAGTTTTTCAGGAAGAAAAGTAACAATTACAAGCTTCTGGGACCCAGGTGGCCAAACTATAAAAATAGTGGATAATGGTCTTTTCTTTCTTTCTTTTTTTTTTCATTGTTAGTGTCAAAAATATCTGTGCATGGACTCTTTAGAGGTCACAGAAAAACCATTTGGATGGTAACTTTCATCTGCACAAATGGAAATTTCATGATTCACATCTATGACCACATGTAAGTATGGATACAGAGGTGGCCCCAGGTGGTGTTTTTGATCTAAGCGTGAACATAGCCGCAGGGTGCTCTAATATTAGCAAAGAGGACCAAAGAGGATGATTTAAAGCTCTATTTTTGTGGTTCCACAGTGGTGTGAGGAGTTGCAGAAAGTGACCCTGTCCCATCACCTCAATTCCAGAGATACTCACTGAACTGACATTAGGCTGATGGCTACTCGTCATGAGACTTCCCTGTCAGAGTGAATTCAGCTGATGAGCTATGAACACACTTACAGTCAGATAATAGATGAAAGAGCCCAAAGATAAACGAGGTGCTTACAGAAAACCGGCCGAAGTTGTTTAAAAGTGGATGGCAAAGGCCGTTAATTCTCATCAGGCAGTTTCAAAAGGCAGTGAGGGCTTGACTTCTTACTTAAGAGCACATTATCTTACCTTTGTAAGAGAGGGGGGGCCCTGATGTTATGTTGAAAGGGTGAACGTGCTGTTTAAACTGAGGCTAACTAAGCAAGGTATTCTCTTGAAGGGAGAAAGGGGACATTTTTCCAACCTTGATAAAGTTATGGCCACCCTTACAGGCTAATATTTTGCTGAGTTTTTAGGTCATATAAAATATTCTGTTCCTCTTCCTCTCCCACTGTGAATGCTCCAATGATATCTGGAAGATATTAACATGGACTTTGATCATCTTTTCAGAAGCTGATCATATCTGAACTCATTCTGAACACTCTTCTTGGTTTTCTCTTATTTCTGTCTTCACATTTTAGAATGTGAATTAAAGCATAGGTTGCTCACACTCCCCGAAATAGCCAATATGCTGTTTACAGTTAAATTGCATTTTTGGGTTGGTATCCATTACTGAGGCTTATTAATAGCACAAAAGGTTGAAAATAATTTTAAATTTGACAAGTAGATTAGGATATTTCCCTTGTCTCACAAACATGAAAATGGAAGTTTGCCCAGAGTTTGGGAAAGGACAGACTTTTTATACCTTTTCTTTTTCACTTTGATGAATACTATTTTAAACTCAGAAGAATGTACTCAGAATCAAATTTTAAAGATAACAAAGGAAATGTGTTAAAATATAATTCTCCAAATAGGAGACCAGAAACAGAGGCATAGGGATTCTAGATAATTCAAAGTGCTGCAGACAGGAGAGATTCTCCTGGGTTCTCATCTGCTACATCTTATTTTACCAGAATTTATCCCTTCATGAAGCAAACGCTGGTTGATTTCTGTGTGCAGGTGTGTTGTGCTGCAGGCTCAAGTTACAAAGAAAACTTGGGTACTACTTGCAAAGTTTACAGTGTAGAAATGGGGATAGTTGGCTACCACTGCTCTGCAGTGTCCTCGACACTCTGAGAAGACAAACAAAGTCTAGTGAGCCTAGGCTGGAGGAAACAGTGTGGACACCTTGGAAGAGGTATATCTGCCTTCTCCAAGCCAAGTCAACTTGGAGTCCAGGGAGGGGGGGATCAGGCAAAGAGAGAAATGCAGTCCCAGGGTGGCAGACAATGAAGACAGGCCAGTCTTGATGCCCTTCTGGGGTTCAGAGTCAGACCCTTACAATTGATACCACAGTGACTTCCACATCACTCAAGTAGCGGATACCTAAAGGGCCCTCCACACTTGGCTCCCTGCCACCTCTCTGATCTCTCACTCCACTCCAGCAGCCATTGGCTCAATGCCATTCACTCTTCAACCCCTCCAGCCTCTAAGCACCTGCTGCTCCTCCTCCTTGCTGGAACACTTTTCCTCTACTGGCTTGGCTCATTCTCTTACCTCCACTGGGGCTTTGCTCAAACGCCACCTCCTCAGCCAGGCTTTCTCTGAAAACTCTAATGAAAATTCCAGTCCTTTCCATTCTCTACTCTGCTCCTGACATCTTTCCCTACTCCTGCTTTTCCACTTGGGTTTCTCCAGTAGTACCCTTGCCACTGAGGTATTTGATTTTTTTTTTCTGAATGTAAGCTTCTGAAGGCTGAAGTTTTAGTATGTTTTGTTCCTCAATGTATCCCCGGTGCAATTTCTGGTACACAGAGGTGCTCAGTGAATACTTACCAAAGGCATTCTTAACTTTACGCATGAAACCAAACAAAAGAGAATTCCAATACTTCTAAAATACTTCCAAAAATTTTATTTTGCACATTTTAATAATTTATATATAGAAAATCATTATATACACTTGTATATTTATGTATTCCTTTTTATGGGATATATGAAATATGGTTATTATATTCTGTGGGTACTCAAGAACCAGACCAGAATAATTTTGACCATACATGATTTATGTTTTGTCTGTTGCTTTTGAAACCTAATTCTCATGTAAGATGCAACTCTCTATAATTCTGAAGGCAATAGGAGGCTCTGAAGGATTTCAAATATGAACTTGACACAATTAGCTTTATGTGTTTGGAAAGATCACCTTGATTGCAGTGCAAGAGTACATTGGAGGAGGGTTGGATCAGATGCAGGACTATTGGTGAATGTTTCTGAATTCCAAAAGACAATGATGACCTGTGCTAAGGTAATGGCAATAAGGATGGAGACAAATGGATGGATTTGAGAGCTATAAGGAGATATAATTCATAGAGCTTGGTGGTGAATCTGTGGACTTTGGCTATTTATCCAATATATTTATCCACATATCACCTAGCTATAGAAAGGGATCCTGAAATATCATTTGCAAAATTGTGCTCATCTATAAATAGTTTATGATTATATATACACAGATGTATATATAAGCCTAAAACTAAATAGTTCTGGATGGAGAGTAAAGATAAAACAGAGTTAAGATAATATTGCAATTCTAATCAGATCACAAATTTTAATAAAGATAAATATGTTCCGGTTAACTTAAGCCTGTAGCAGTAAATCATAAATTCAAAATAAGACCTACTTCAAAAATCATTTGGGGTTTCTTGTTGCGATTTCGGTTGGATTTTCCAAAGATACAAAGTTTTAAGATGTGGTTAGGTTTATATTAACATATATAAGTTAAAACATAGCTAAAAAGCATATTTATGGCGTAAACAAATACCAGAAGGCCAATGTTATAAAAATACTAATTAAATAATAAAGAAAATATGAAAAGCCAACAAGGTTTTTGATGACATTTATTTTTAATGTTAGTCCTTGAAGACTAGCAGATTTGATTAGATATAAGTAAGGATCTGTGTGGAAATTTGGATATTATGAAGTGACTTTCTTTCAAAACATAGGGTAGTGGATCCTTAGCTTATATAATATAGAAAAAGATTAACAATTTTAGTTACATAACATGTATCCATTGAGTGGCCTGGGTACCAGCAAAGTTAATGTCTTTTTAGCATCAGTAAATACTTCCTTTTACCTAGATTTGGGAAGGTGTTAATCTTATTCTATTTTGCTGAGGTCAAACTGTGCTTGGAGTATTATAACCTATATTGGATGCCATGGTTTCAGAAGGGCACAGGCAATCTAAGTGTGTTCAAAGTTGATAAATAAAGAATCTGAGATCATTGGATAACGAGGAAATATTTAGCGTGGGAGAGAAAGGACTGAAAGATATGAAGGCATCCTGAGTAGGAGGACTCTGTAAGACCCAAGAATAAAGTTAAGGTGAATATGTAATAGGGACTAAAAGGGAGTAAGAAAAAAGGCAGCATTCTGAGGAGGAAGAAAGATAGTGGTGGAGAAACCAAGTTGAGTTACACAGATTCTCTTGCCAGCCACTGGGTGGGACCATTAGCCCAGGGCAGTATGGTTCTCTTAAAAGTAGGATAAATAGCCTCCAGGTGGTGAGGGAACTCTAACTGCACATTGACAACGTGGATACTAAAGAGCTCCTCCTTGCCCATGTAGCCACCCATAAGTTCTTCTTCCTATAGATAGAATGGTACCTAAAATTTTTCAAAAAGTTAAGTACATGTCACATTTAAAAATAGCTTTAGGGAAAAAAAGAAATCTAAAAATTTTGTCATTTGTGTTAACATCAGACAACTTTCACATGTCTTACATCTAGCTGGTTCTTTTCTTTTTACTAAAGATTTAGGAAATCTAATGGAACCATCCTGAAACATAATTTTCATGTAGCTTGGTTGCATTGTGGGAACACATTATGGATAATTTTTAATCAAATGGGGGTGATATATGTGGAAGATATTTGAAAAGTGTTGTTATAAAAGTATGCATTATCATTATATGTTTATGAATGTATGATTACTATTGTTAATGTTTCTTCAGAATTTACTCTCTTAGTCCTTTTTATCTTTCTGTCCAGATTTTTTTTCCCTCCTTAGAACTCATTACAGTATCTTAGGCTAAATAGTATTAATTTGAAGAAAAAAAATGTTCATGGAATACTATATGGCCTCCTCACTACCTAGCTCTGGTCTTTTGAAGCTATTTTATATGAAGTCAACCTAACAACTAAAAGGGACTAAAAGTGAGTGTTGATTAAACTCTCAAGCACATGGTAGTAACCCAAAGTATGGAAATACCCTTATGACTCTTGTATTACTAGATAATATGAAAATAAATACACAAAGGACAAAACTATGACATAATTTAATAAATAAAAAAGGCATTTACTAAATCCCATGGGTTTTTTTATTAGGCTAATTATGAATGGGATGAGGAGATGAGAGATGAAGTTGTGAGAACTTAAGGGGCTGCTGAATTGATTGAAAGATGAAGTTCACTGAAGGAGATTATCAGGGCATAAATACAGGAGGGAACAACCACTACTAAAATGAGAGAGGATGTCTGGATAGTGCCAGCCTTCTCCTAGCAATTGTGGCCTCTGAGAGAAACCCCTTTTCCTATGTTCCTCTTTCCTTCTTTCTTTAAAATTCAGTTTATTGTTTAGTTTCCAGAAACCAAAGACACAAAGTAAAGGAGATTATTTTCAATGAAATGAGATGTTGTTAAAAATGGATTGGTGAACAGATCATGCTGATATTATAGTTGCACTTCTTTCCTATATAACATTTAACTTTTAAGAAGTTTAAATAGTTTAATAACATATGCATTAAAAAAACACAGAGAGAAACCTGGCCTTCATTATTAAGTGCATATTGGATTTATTGTCTTGGTGTTATTTCATTTGAAAGATAGCTTACTTTACTTTTCTATCCCAAAGTAAAAACTTATTTGCTTGACAGTATATAACCATGTTCTAGGTTCTACTTTGATTCCTAAGCCCTGAAAGGATTTCTTAAAGTTTGTAGCATCTGGGCTAATTCAGCAATCTTTGGTCCTGGAAAGGAAGAAAAATTAATCTACTGACCTTATTAAGTCAAGTAATAGTCTGTCCTGGTTGGTCTCTGGTGTTTGGTATTCGAAAACAAGTTCTTAAAATTCCAGGTTGGGCCTAATTTCTACACCACAGGTTTCTTTAGATGTAGTTCTTGGAAGTGTCTGTTTTATCTCTTTCCAGAGACTGGATTTTCTTGGGTTTGCTAGAAAGGTAAGCAAAAAACAGAGGCTCAGGGAAATCCCAACCACATCAAATTCCTTTCCATTCACTTTACCTTCCCAGACAGAAACAGTTTGAGACTAAACTTCAAGGGAGATGTTTGTAACTCATTCTACCGAGTCCTGTTTGTTTGAAACGTTTTCTGCCCGTGTTAGTTGAAAGCAGACCATCTCTGGAAATGCTGTTGGAGAATCACGAAGGATGCCACATTTTTTTGTCAAGTCTCTCCTGCCCTCCCTTTAAAAAAAAATCTTTATTATTGAGCCTTACAGGTATGAAAGAAAAATTAAAGATTCAGGGACAAAAATCTTCAGGAAAATAAAAAATCATTTATTTTCTTTTTACAAGGAAGACTAGAAATCAGAAGGATTCATTCCTGTCCATGGCCTTTTGGGGGGTAAAACTCTCCCAATTACTGAGTTTGTCCTCTTACAATGGAAAGAAAAAGAAATATTTCCTTATTTAATGGTACCAGTATATCCATTGCAAAGGCATCAGGGGAAAAGCTCTGTGTAAGAGAGACAGTAACTTCCTGGAAGGTTCAAGCTTTCCTCTATTTTAGGTACTAGAGTTAGACTTAGTTTACCCGCTTTTGTCTTTGTTTTTGTTTTAGCTTTATTGCCTCTTTTTGCAAAGTTCCTTTATTCCCCTCTGACTGTGGGACAGGGTGTGCTATGAACACTTACTCAAAATGGCAGCAAGTCTGTTCTCTCAGCGGAAAATTAAAACTTTGGGAGGCAGAGAGGCCCTGTTCCTTTGAACTACTGACTTAGACGATATCTGAGAGGAATATATCCTCGTCCACTTGGAAACAGTAGTTTGTTGTGACATGACTTATCACTCTGCAGTAACTAACCACTTCTACCCACTGGCATGTTTTTTTTTCCCTCTTTCCTGGGATTCTTGAGGTATATAACAGCCATCTCTGCAGCTAAGCTTATGTCTACTGTGCTAGAGAACTGGCTCATTTGGTTTAGTACTTGATTATGTGCTATCTAAAACTGATAAAAATTTAAGTAGCATTTAAAATGGATTTGTAAGAGAGGCTTTTTTTTTTCCCCCCAGCAACCTGTCTTCCCTATGCAAGTAAAAGTACTATTCATTCCTACTAAATTTAAAGGATCAAATGAAGGGATGAATTGTTAATGCCTGGCTGGCAATGAATTGGTTACTGTTAATTTTGTCATTGGCTAACCTGGAAAAACCAACCATGGAGCATTTGCTACTATTTTCTCAATCACAAAGGAGTCTCTGTGGTAATTTCATCACTGATGGTGAATTGCTCCAGGAGGCCATTGGTTAAAGAATTATAAAGGCTGAAAATTCTGGCCTTTGATGGAAGAAGTGCTGCTGATAGAGCAGTTTGAATGTATTGCTTGCGAGGATTTGGAAAATTCTTATTTTCTGTGTGATCAGATGAAAAAAATTAACTCTTGAATGAAAGGATTAAAAATAAAGTCCTATGAGAGGCTGAGGCAGGAGGATCATGAGTTCAAAGCCAGCCTCAGTGATTTAGCAAGGCCTGAAGCAACTCAGTGAAACCCTGTCTCTAAATAAAATACAAAAAAAAAAAAGGGGGGGGGGCTGGGGATGTGGCTCTGTGGTTAAGCACCCCTGAGTTCAATCCCTGGTATCTCAGTCAATCAATCAAGTTCTATGATACCAGGAAAGAGAATCTAAATAACGTTATCATTCTGAAACTGCTGTTGCATTATCTCAAGTTTTACAATGAAGCGTTCACTAAGCTGTGAAACCCAAGCATCTGAAATATTTAGCTTACTTCTTAAGTGTCTTTAGCCATCAGTCCCTGTGTGGGAAATACAATGAATCCTTTGGCAGTTTACCCAACAGTATATGTAGGAGTTGCTTTTAAAAATGCAACTGATCATTTGCTCCTATAAAATTTCTTTCACATATACTTGCCTCTGTAAAACTGCATTTAACCTGAAGAGTCTGACTTTCACCTGAATTTTTGGTCTGAATTCAAACTACTGTGAATGAAGAAAAGATGGGAGGAGAGTTAGTTAGACGTGGTTATCAGTGTCATGTTGCTGTTTCTTACTTATGGAGGAAATAGATCTCCTTTTTTCCCCTTTTGTTTTGCTTCTAATACATTACAAGGAGCAGTAGAAAAGATAATTATTAGATTTGCTGCCCGTAAAACCTAAACTCCATCAACAAGATTTAGGAGGGTCTTATCAGAGTGAAGCTGCCAATATTGAATGGTGGAATGAGCATTCTATCAATAATTTGTAAATGGAAAATGTATGTAATTTTAGTTTCCATAAAAACTGAGATCAAAGCATCTTGCAACTTTTCCAATAATTAGAATGACAAAAAGTCAGAGGAAAAAGGGTAATTATTGTTCCCAAGTGCAAGGTCTCATGAATAGAATCAGCCTTTGCTTCAGGATTCAAAAGCTCCCTGGTGATCAGCGGAATAAGGCTTCATCTTGTTTACCTATTCCACTTACTTGGTGATGTGTTCACAGTTTATTAAGCAAATGCTATGTGCAATACCATTGCTGGTGTGTCAAACTGGTCTAAGATATATTTGCTGCCTTCAAGAAATTCCTTGAGTAAAGTGCTTACTTGTGGTTTAATATTTAGTTAGAAAAGCACTTTATCCAGTGCCACTATTAAACAAAATTTCCAAGTTTGATGGAAATCTGTAAAGGCTTAGCTTGGAGTTATTCTAAGCCAGTGGGCAATGTGCATTTACCCAAAGTTCTCACACATTTTTACACTTTTCCACTGGAATCTAGGACACAGAGACCTGCTCCTGTGAAAAATGCTGCCTATAAAAGTATGGCATCCCAAAACTATCTAAGTTGAGTTTCATAAAGGTAGTAAAAATTGCCATTCAAGTGTATATTATTTCCAATAAAAATAAATCTGTTATTGCCTCCATGCCAGTGGGTAGCAAATACACAGAAAGAACCTTTTTCAAGAAAAGGTGGATGGCATCAGTTGGGACCAGCAGAAAAGACAAGCTGGTAGACTGTCAAGGCCTGGTATCATCAAGCAGAGAACTAGGCTAACGCCAAAGCTCAGCAATTATGTATCACTGAGTATGCCCTGCATTGCTTCTTGGATGAGATCTTATTGAACATTAACATGGTTGCCAGCAGGTGCTGTCTAGAAACAAGGCTTTCAATCATGGAATCATAAAAGAAGGGAAAGGCAGAAAGGTGAACCTTGAGACCCTAGCATAGGCAGAGGCCTGGCTCGTGAAAATGAATACTCGGCCCACAGGGTAGATCCCTCAGGTGAAGAAGGGTGCCTTGGGCCTGGAGAGTTTGAAGGATGGTGGGCTCAAGAAACTGCTGGGGTTGGCCTTCATCATGAAGTCACAGGAATCTCAACCTATGCAGCTGTAGGTAGGGCCCTCAGACTCTTTCTTGAACATTTTTCAGAGTTTGTCAGCTCACCTATAACTCCTACTTTTTACCCCAAGTTCCGGCCTTCTCCTACTTTTCTAGTTTTCTTTCTAATGCTAGATTTTCTTCTAGGAATTTTCCTTAGATTCTCTTGTCTTTTCTTCTGGCTGCACAAACACATCGGGAAGAACACAGAAAAATAGGCCACCCATTGATTTCTGTCACTGGCATTTCTTCCAATTTACTGCCCAATTTCCAAGGTAGAAGCAGCTTCATTTCCCTGCCTTGTCCCACAGACTTCAGGCTGAAAGACATGGTAATATTTCATGCCAGTTGACAGAATACTCACTTCTTACATGTGATTTTCCTTATAGTACAGTAGTACATAAAAATATATAGTATGTAAAGTACATAAAATATAAAGTCCTCCCCTTTTATAACATCTTCCATGTTCTCTAGAGGTGTTCATAGTTCACTATTTGGTATGTATGGTTTTGGACCAATTCAAAGCCCTACAGATGACATATATTTGCATATATTGTAACTGAACAGGTTTACCTAAAAAGATCCTATTTGTTATCAATGGAAAATCCCCTCTCCCCAAACCTGCTCTGGTTAAACATTACTTCATTTTATATATATATATATATATAATGAAGTAATATATATATATATATATATATATATATATATATATAAAAATGAATTCAGGGGCAGTCAACCACTGAGCCACATCCCCAGCTCTATTTTCTATTTTATTTAGAGACAGGGTCTCACTTAGTTGCTTAGCACCTCACTGTTGCTGAGGTTGGCTTTAAACTCTTGATCCTCCAGCCTCAGCCTCCTGAGCTGCTGGGATTACAGATGTAAGCCATTGTGCCCAGCTCATAAAAATATTTTTAACTTATGATTCTCAACTTTTAAAAAATGTGACCAGAGAAACATTCTACATCATAGCTCAGCACACAGATAATTGGAAGTGATGTCATGAAACAATACTTCCCACAAAAAGTCAGTGATAACCTGATGGATTGACTTTGTGAGTGATTTGTAGATTGTGACTCACAGTTTAGAAAACTCTGATTTAAATAGTCTGCCTGGAGAGTGAATCCAGGAAATCCATTGGTTTCCCATTCCTAAGTACCACCTGCTCTTTTTGGTGATGACATAATGATGTCTGAGTGTATGGGGGTGAACCCCAGGACTTCAGAGGAGTCCCTTAGCTTCTGTGTAAACTTTCTTGCATACAGTTTTTGTGTGCCTATGCGAGTGTTTTTACAGTCTGTGTATTATGAAAGTTATAAATTCTGCAAAAGATTTGTATCTTAGAAATTTTCTATTTGATTGTCAGATTGCCTTCCTAAAATTATATACACATTCCTGTTTTAGATATACAAATGTGCATGGGAGCTCAATATGTCCAGGAAATAACAACAGAGCACTAAGGCAGTGCTTCCATTCACTCTTGGTGTCTAATCAGTCCACAGACACTTTGTAATTGTTGCTAATGGACACATCATTGTGAAATAAATATAAGGAAAGGGGATATATCCTTACTGCTTTAGGAAGTTGCACTTTAATAATAATCCAAGCAGCTTTCCAAGTTTGTGGACAAGACCCTGTTCTTTCATCTGACAGAGCTTTTGTCTTATTCAGAGATATGTCCTCAGTAGCTAGCTGGTGCTCACTAAATGATTAATGGATGAAGAAAATGAATGAAGTACATATTCCTTAATGGAAAGACTTATATGATTTTCTTTGGATCGCTACAATTCTGAACACAGTAGCTTGAACACGGTTGGAATTCAATGAACATTATAGACTGAATTAAATACACTGCATAAGACAGTACAGGAATGAAAAAAAAAGGTGGTAACCTCAGACGTCTTCATAAAATATGTAGCTATTTTATATAATGTAGGTGCATACATAATTGCTGTTTTTATAAACAAGAAGCTAAATGTTAATTTAAAATTTAGTGTATGTAAGGCACTTTAAATTGTATTATATAATTTAATTTTCTGAGCAATACTCTGTATTATTATTTCATTTGAAACAGAGGCCAGATTACTTGTCCATGATGAGTTAATGCAATTAACACAGTTAATAAATGCAAGAACTAGAATACGGTCTCATTGCCTAGCTAATGCTATTTAAATATATAAATATAAGATTTCAAATGAAATCTTTGAAAATTTAAAAAATGTATTGCAGAAGATAACTGCTTTACTTTAAGCTGATTGGTACAACTTTTACAATATTTTCTACTAAATTTTTTTCTCATTATAGTGGAGTGGACTTCTGTTGTTATTTATGTGTTGATTTCAATAATCCTAGAAAAAGAGGGATAGCAACTTGCTTCTTTTAGATTAGCACTCCTGTTCTTGAACAAGTCTGGATGGACACCCTCATGTGTGTGTTCCACTGATATTCTTAAAATAGAATTTTATGACCTCAGTTCTCTTAAAATGACTTTAATGTGGTTTAAAATAAGTATTCATTTTCCTTTTTAATGGTAGCATGAGATATTATTTTCAAGGGATAATTGCTGGTGTAGAGAAACGTTTACTTTTGTTGTATGTCATGTGTTCAGTGTCTAATATGGTCATTTTGCTCCTTGGTAGAGAATAGTCACTCATGTAGAAAGCTAAGGACTCTGCAGCCACTCCTAGGCATGCACTTTAAACCTGAAGTTCAAGTGCTTAGGATTTGGACTTGGGCTGCACATAGCAAAGGTGCCAGTCCAGTTGGCAGATGTACATTTTGGCTTTGCAACTTTATAACATTTTTTGAGCTATCATTGAAAAGAGTTCTCTCTCTCTCTCTCTCTCTCTCTCTCTCTCTCTCTCTCACACACACACACACACACACACACACACACAACTTGCTGGTTTCTCTTTTTCTTTTGAGAAATTATAATATACAGAAACACTGACTTATACTCTTGTGCTAATCTTTGACAAGAGGTGAACCACAGCCAGCCCCTCTGGATAGAGCTCACACTCTATCCTGTTGGTTGCAATGGGGGCTCCCTATTGTCTTTTTTCACGTCCATCCAGTCTTTTTAGGTTTGCATTTGAGACTCCTGAGAGTCACTGGGATTTATCGGCAGGCTATCATGTTTACCCTTTCTGCAGTGACTGAGCCCTTAAATAGGACAACAAAATGAATTGAATATTACTGCTACTCTGCCAGGCTCATTCCTGATTCTACTGCCTGGGTCTCAGTTCTGGATTCATGTTTGAGTCACCTGGCAGCTTTTTTTTAATAATGCTGGGACCCCAAATTAGAGATTGAGTAATTCACTGAACAAAAATAATGAAAACTTTTGGTGTGTAGCAAATGGAATCCAAAGAGTGTAATTATCACCAGAAATAGATCAAAGAAGGGGCAGATGGACTTTAAGAGATAAGGTAAAACCTTACATCCCATCATCCTGAGCAGCCTTCAAAACCGCATCAAGGTTTCCCAGCCTTCTCAAGACGTTTTGGCTTGTCTTTGATTAGTTTAGAATGAAGAGCAGATGATGGTCCTGAAAGGAATTTGGTTGCCTTTCTTGGGAATAGCTTTTTTTTTTTTTTTTAACTTTTCTAGATACACTGTACAAACATATGAATTTCACACTTAGAGAAAAGTTTGCAGAGAGATTCTCCATAGTTTCCCTGTAAATTGCCTGTTCTGTAAACAAATCAAATTAGATTACAGACAGAATTCTTTGAAAGTCTATGCTTGTGAGTAGATGTTAATTTTCATGGTTGGTATACAACATTATGGATAAAAATATAACTTCAGAATACTTACTTTCTTTTTAGGTTATTATATGAAGCCAATAACATATTAAATCAATTAGTATATGCTACTAAATGGCTTTCCATTAATCCTGTATTTTTGAAAGCACACATTAAATAAATTTTATATTCTCAATTTAATCTCTAGAAGATGTACTTGATCCAATTAGATGTGCAATAAACTCCTAGTAATTTAAACCATAAATTTTAATATTAGTAATGTTTCTATCACAAAATATGATATTAAATAAAGCATTCAAAATGATTTCAGTTCAAGTATTCTTTGTTAATCTAAGTAAGAGGATCAGCAAATATAATTTCTGAATTTATTATTAAAATATTTCATGTAAAGAAATTTTATACTTATGATACATTATTATATGATGTAGTCCTGTTTTAAATTTTAACTCTGCATATAAGTTGTACATTTATATCTTAGCTCTGACTTATGCAATAAAATGCACTGAAAAGTGTTTTAAAATTCATACAGTTTAAGAATTCTGTAATTCAGATTTCTTCTTAGACCAGTCTGACCGAATTATACCAGTTTAGTAAGGTTTTATTGTATATTACCTAACCAATCAAATAACTAATGTTTAAATAGGATTTTATGCATAGATAAAAGCATAACTCTTCCCTCAAAGAAGATGAAACCAAAAAATGTAGGAAAATGTATTGTTTTCCTGGATTTTGTGATGCTTGTTGATAACAGCTTTTTAAAGCATGAATTTGTTGTGATTTATATTTTCATTTTAAATAAACATTCATACCTAAGTTTGTAACTGTAATTATTTTTTTTTTCCTAGTGAGATCTCATCCTTTAACCAACAACTGTGAAAGATGTCCCATACAATCTAGATTTATTCCTGCTGTGGTCAGATATTTTACTGACTTTTTATTGCTGAAAGAGCCTGATGCATACCCCCACAGGCACCATTTGATTAACACATGTCTTCTTTGAGATATGATGGAATCTGATATCATTTGCTAATCTCATTATATCTTTTACTATTATCTTAATGTATGAAGCTGGCACATCTATGGAAAATAACAATGAAGATATCCCAGCATAATTCACATAGTTATTCCATTCTTTTCACACTGTTAGCAAATCACATGCTCATTTTCCTATTACAGAGTTTTGCCACAACTTGATATCTGAAGTGTTTATCAGTAGTTAAATTTTTATTCTATATATTTAGAAAAAGAAAAAAGTCCAACAAATTACAAATCTAAAAAGCTGACACAAACTCTATTATATATAAGAAAATGACAGCAATTTTATTTATAATTTTGGACACACTTTCATAAGACTCTTTTCCCTTCCTCTTTTTGGCTGCTTACTCTTTGATGGTCTCCTTATGTGAGAATAATTTTGTAATGTCTTTTAAGATAGAGAATATTAAAATAATTATCTGGCCTCTAGTATGGTTAATTTAATTTTAGTTTGGTTATACCCGATACATTTTTAAAATTTCTGTCAAATTGAGGAAAAGGTTTATAAGTTTCTTTCATATATGAGCTATGGGATGTTGAAGACTTTTCCAGGTTAAATTCTGTCTACATATACTTTACATCTTATTTTTCCTCCATTTTCACATAATCTCAAAATTCTGGACTAAAATAAACAGATAAAATGTAATTCAATGAAAATGAAATACTTGTCAAAGTATGAATTTCACAAGCACAGGTTAAAGGGCACTTGTTGGTGGATCAAGGGCTTTAGATGATCTCATTTTACTGTGATCCAACAGTATGATGCAAACATAAAAATGGCTAGCAAAATAAAGTCACATCAATGGAAATAGCTCCCAGACCATGCTGCTTAATAATCCCTCAGAAAGCTGTCTTGATTAGAAGAATTTGTAACATGATGTCCAATTATGATGCCATAATATAATCCAATTCTGAATTATATCTAGAAGAGGTCACTTAAACTGGTGAATACATAGCAATCTTTCTCAAATTCTTTGAAAAAATGAAGGAATAGGGCATACTTTCAAGCTTATTTTATGAGGCCAGCTTTACCTGATATCAAAGCAAAGATGGACACTACCTAAAAACAACAACAACAAAACAAACAAACAAAACCAACCAACCAACCAACCAAACAAACAAACAAAAAACTATAGGCCAATATCCCTGATGAACATAGATGGAAAAAGGCCTAAGTAAAATACTAGCAAATTGAATTCAATAGCATACTAAAAGGATCTTATACTGTGATCTGTGTGATTGGTTCCTGGGATGCTAGGATAGCTCAATATGTGTAAGTCAATAAATGTGATATATCACATTAACAGAATGAAGGACAAAAGCCAAATGATCATTTCAGTGGATAGGAAAAAAAAGTCATGTGACAATATTAAATATGCTTTCACTGTAAATACCCTCAACAAACTAGGTATAGAATGAATGTACTGAAATATAATAAAGGCCATATGTAACAAACCCACAGCTAATATCATATTTCATGCACAAAAAGCTGAAAGCTTTTCCACTAAAATCAGGAAGAAGACAAAGATGCCCACTCTTGCTACTTCTACTCATCACAGTGTTGGAAATCCTAACCAGAGCAATCAGACAAGAAAAAGAAAGAATAAAATCCGAATCAGAAAAGAAGCAAAATTGTCTCACTTCCAGAAGGTATCATTTTGTAGGTAGAAAAGACTCTACCGAAAATATCCTGTTAGAATAATCAAATTCACCCAGTCACTGACTCCAGATTGGTGTGAATATACTTTGTGTACAACCAGAGATATGAAAAATTGTGCTGTATATGTGTAACAAGAATTGTAATGCATTCCTCTGTCATACATGAGTTTCAAGATCATGTCGAGTTATCTCTTGCTATTATATGCCAATTTTATCATAACTTTGTTCTCTACTTTTTTAAATAAAAAGAAAGGAAAAACAAAAAAAAATAAAGAATAAACAAATTCAGCAAAGTTTAAGGACACAAACTTAACATACAGAAATTGGTTGTTTCCATACTCTCACAACACAATATCTGAAAAAGATATTAAGAAAACAGTCCCATTTACTATAGCATCTAAAATGAATAAAATGCTAGGAGTAAATTTAACCAAGAAGATGAAAGATCTATATACTAAAAATTATAAAATATTGATGAAAGAAACTGAAGACACAAATAAGTGACAATGTATCATATGTTCATGAATTGGAGGAATTAATATTGTTAAAATGTCCTTACTACCCAAATCAGCAGATTTAATGCAATCCCCATCAAAATTCAAATGACATTTTTCATAGAAATAGAAAAAAATAATCCTATGGAAATGCAAGAGACTCTGAATAAGTAAAGCAATTTTGAAAAAGAACAAAGCTGGAGGCACCACACTACTTGATTTCAAAGTACATTATAAAACTATAGTAATTAAAATGGTATAGTCCCCGTATTAAAAATAGATACACAGATCAATAAGAGAGCCCAGAAATAAATTTGCACACATATGGCCAACTAATCTTCAACAAAGGTGCCAAGATCACACAATCAGGAAAAGGTAGTCTCTTCAATAAATGATGTTGGGAAAAACAGATATGAACATGAATACACAAAAAAACTCAAATTGGTTAGAGAACTAAATGTTTAGACTTGAAACTGTTAAAAATCCTAGAAAAAAAATGCAAGGGGAAAACTTTTGACATGCTTTCATGAATATGACTTTAAAAGCACAGGTCAAAAACAAAAAAAATGGGGAGGTATTATAGCAAACTAAAATGTTTCTGCACAAAATGAATAGGAAACCTACAGAATGGAAAATAATTGCAAACCATATACTGGATAGGGTAATAATCAAAGTATATAAAGAACACATACACACTCAATAGCAAAAATAAAGTAACCCAATTGAAAAAATGGGCAAAGGACCCAAATAGGTAGTATTCCAAAGAAGATATATAAATGGCTAATAGTCTTGTGAAAAAGTACTCAACATCACTAATCATGAGGGAAATGCAAACCATGAGATACCACTTCACACCTATTAGAATAGGTGTTATCACAAAGAAAATTATAAATCCTATACACTCTTGATAGGACTATAAATTGGTATGACCATTATTAAAAACAGTATGGCTGATGTGATCCAGCAATCCCACTTGTGGGTATATATCCAAAAGAATTAAAATTGGTATATCCAATAGATATCTGCACTCATCTAACCATAGTGACATTATCCACAAGATACAAAATGTAGAAACAACCTAGTTATTTGCCAGTGGATAAATGGATAAAGAAACTGTTGTAAGTATACAAAGAATATTACTCATCCTTTAAAAAGAAGGAAATCCTGAGATTTGCAACAATAGGGATGAGTCTAGAAGACATTATGCTGAATGAAATAAGCCAGACACAGGAAGACAAATACTGCACTATCTCAATTACAGGTAGATTGTAAAGAAGGTAAGCTCATAGAAACTGAGAGTAGAGGGTAGTTGCCAGGAACTGGGGCAGGAAGAAAGTGAAGGCAAATGGGAATATTTTTTTTAAGGATTCAAGCTTTTGATTTATGATGGAAACTATAACAAATAGTAATGTGTTATGTGCTGTAAATTTCCTAAAAGAGTAGACTTTAAGTGTTCCCATTGTGCACACAAAGTAACAATTATGAGGTGATGTTTATGTTAATTAGCTTGTTTGTGGTAATCACAATGTCTGCATATATCAAAACATGTTGAAATGTATGTTATTTAAAAAGTGTACAATTTTATTTGTCATTAGACCTTAATACAGCTATGGATCAAAAGAAGTGGAAAGGAAAAGGTAGGGAAGGACTGGTGAAGATAGTTGGAATTCAGGGCACCAATTGCCCTGAATTAATGAACCTGAGATATCAGATGAATTCAGAGAGAATGGGTAGTATCTTCAAAGCCTTAAGTTGCTGTCCTACAGAAGAGTTTTATACAACTGTGGTTCTGACTTGCCACAGTGGACAGGGCTAATGCCAACTAATATTTTTTCTCAGTATAATAAAGAAATAGCCAGGTGTGGGAGCACATACCTATAATCCCTCAGGAGGCTGAGGCAGAAGAACCACAAGTTCAAAGCCAGACTCGGCAACTTAGTGAGAAATGGAAAAGGATGTGGCTAAGTGGTAAAGTGCTCTTGGGTTCAATCCCCTAGCACCAAAAAAGAAATAGTTTTCTGATGTCGTGGCTGCTGACAATGGACTTGGATATCCCTTGAGTCACACTATTAAAAGTGTTACCAGATACCACTATCAAAGAAGGGTTTTGTGCAATAACAATGACACTCATATAGCACTTAACTCTGCCAGTCATTGTTCTACACATTTGCAAAGGGTAAAAAGTGGGAATAGTGGCTCTCTTGTCTTCTCTTGCTGATATTTGGTGGTGATTAAAAACAAAAACAAAAACATTGCTTTGGTTCATCCATGAAGACATTGCTATTTTTTTCTGCTAATAATTCCATTGTTGTGCTTGTAAGTGAGCATTTCTGATCAAACTGAACCACCTTAAAAATGTTATAAATTCGAGTTCTATTTTTAGTGTTAGTCCCTGTTGCTTTTAACATCGTCAATCTAGTTTAAGAATTTAGTGCAATGGATGAGAGCAAGAGTGTAGACTCTGATGATAGATTTCCTGTTTCTTAAGTTTGCAGCTTAAGCAGTTTATCTTTCTGCCTCAGTTTCTTCAACCACGCAAGGAGAATGAATAAAAGATGATGTCATAGAACTGTCTGGAGAATTGAATGACTTGGTCTGTATAAGTCATGTAGAATGTTTTCAGGCATGTAGTAAGCATTTTGTAATTTGTTTGAAATTCTTAAAATTCTTTTTGCTTCCAAAGGCTGTCGATAACATCACCTGTTTTTATTTTTCCATTCTCTTATTCCTTCGCTCATTTATTCAATGCACATTTGTACTGACTATCTAACAAGAGCCAGCACTGTGATAGGAGCTCAAGATTTAGTTATGGACATGGAAGACATGGTTTCTGACTTCATGAAGTTTAAAATCTAGTGGATTTGTATGAAGCCAATGTTAAAAGCAGAGAAAGATACTTGGTAGTAATTTGATTAGCAATTTATGTACTAATAATGCTATTAGGGATGATCAGTAATACTTCCAAAACTTTAGTTCTATTGAAAGTTTCAACTTTTGTGGTCTTTAATTTTACAAAGGGTAAGTATGTGCATGGTGTATGTGTGTGTGTGTATTTTATTTCTTTAAGAACGTTCTCAACCATAAGACTGAATGAAAGACAGCAGAAATGAAATACAACTGCCTGATCTCTCTGTGACTCTCCAACCTCTCTATATTATTATTATTATTTCATCATCATCATCATCACTGTTGTTACTATTACTACTGTTACTTTACTGGTAGATGAAAATTGGCTAGAAAATTAGGAATTGAGAGACTTGCAATACATAAATTCCTCTCTGTTGGTGAAGTTCTACTAGAGGATACTGCTAATTATAGTAATCAAGCAAACTGCTGTGATCTATCAACAGGGAAGGATATGTGAGTAATAATGAGAATACTGGGGTTTATAGCTCCTTGGTTAACCAAAGTCTTTAGTGAGCTCTCCAAGGGCAATCTCCTATTTGGTAGAGACTGAATCCTTTTCCAGACTTTAAGCACCATTGAGTCTTTAAACTATTATTGGCAAGTTAATGGATTTTGATGTCTTCTAAAGAAATGTTGCATGCTGTTAATTGAACTGTCCTCTGTTAACACTTTAAGTAGAATAAATAGACTTATGTTCCTGGTATTTGAGCTGGGAATTTTTTGGACTTGTATAAACATTAAAACAGCTACTCAGATCTTAGAGCCATTTCCTTTGTATTCTGAGTTCAAATTGGGAGCTCAGCTTCTAGCATGCCTTGGCAAGTCTTTCTTCTCTGCAATTAACACGTACAGTTTAACACCAGTTAATCAAATGTCTGATTACTTTTCATGCTATTAACTTTGCTTTGCTATATGCTATGACCATGTGTGTTTAACATTAAATTGGAATTAAACTGTTATTTCTTAAAGATTTTTGTTCCTCCTGCCCCCTTTTCTTAAGTGAAACCATGATTTTGTTGCAAAACTACTATGACAAACCTGTGATTTTCATTAAAAATTTTAGTGACATTCTTTCCTAATTATAAGTATAGAGAGTATGGGCCCAAGAATTTGTGTACCAACTTCAAAATGTCAGCTACACCCTTGTTTTTATCTGTTTACTCAAGCCAGTTGGATTCTTCGAGATCTTGAAAGAAACACATTTTCTTTTCATTAGTAATATAGTGCCTCAGACTTAAGTGCAGTCAGTCAAGTGTGGCTAATCCAGACCCCAATTCCAGAGTACTGATAATACACGAAGGATTTTTAATTTAAAAAATGTATTGTAGTCAAACACATAGTATAAAATTTAGGATCTTAATCATTTTAAGTATACAGACAGTACAATTAAGTGCATTCACATTGTTGTGCAACACCACAACTGTCCATCTCCAGAACTTTTCAAATTCCCCTATAACCTCTATACCCATTAACTCATAACTCCTCATTCTCCCCTCATGCAGCCCCTGGCAAACACCATTGTACTTTCTTCTCTATGAATATTACTACCCTAGGTATTTTATATACATGGAATTATACAGTATTTGTCTTTTGGTGATTGACTTATTTTACTTTCACAAAAAGCCTTTAAATTTTATCTATGTTATAACATATACTAGAATTTCCAGCCTTTTATAATAATATTATTTATAATATTTTTAATTCATAATAATACTCCATTGTATATGCCACATTTTGTTTATCTGTATATTTGCCAGTGGATACTTGGCTTTAACTATTGCAAATAATGTTGCTCTAAATATGGGCCTATAAATATCTGTGGTAGTCCCTATTTTCAATTTTTTTGTGGGTATATACCTAGAAATGAAATCTCTGGATCATATGACAATTCTATTTTAATTTTTTGAGGACCCACCATACTCTTTTCCATGGTACTTGAACCATTTTTTTTTCATTCCAACCAGCAGTGCACAAGGGTTTCAATATTTTCACATACTTGCCGACATTTATTTCCTGCTTTTTTAAAAAAATGATAGACATTCTAATTGGTTCATGTTGTTTAAAAACTATTGGTATGCTAATGTTATTTTTATAAGCAGAGACAAAAACATAAGATTAAATATTTTAATTGGATCTATCCAAAAACATAGAATTTCCTAATTATGTGTTCCTGTTTTAATGACACATCTTATGCAAAAAAGAATAGTAGTCATATTGAATAAAAGAAACAAAAAGAGGAAAGAAAAATTAAAGATGCTCAGTGGAAGACCTCTCAATTGTACTAGAAAACTCTTCCCAAGTAATATTTGAAATATACCAATTAAAATTTCGGTGCTTTTTAAAACACCTAAAATACATGATGATGTAACTTTGTAATTTGTATTAATCAAAAAAGTGACAAAATGCTTAATAACACATTTTTCAAAGCCCAAATGTATATAGTGATTTCTGTTATTTTGTGTGTGTGTGTGTGTGTATGATAATTAAAACTCTACAGCCTGAGCTTTACCAATACATTCAATAGATGACAACACATTTCTATGTTTATACTCCTTTTTCCCTCAGGCTTTTCACTGTTTTCAAGGTTCATTACCCTGACCTGAACTCCCCAGATTTGCCCTGGTAGAAAGTGGATTACTTCATTAGCAATCCAGAAGCGCCAGGTGAAAATCTATCTAACATCTACCTCTCTGGAACAAATACGCCCAGGTTACTGGTAATATACACATGTGGTATCGTTTTCCCCTTATTTGGAACATACAGAACTAAATTAATAACAGTTCTTACAAGACCCTGGGGGTTTATGTAAAAGAATTTTGATCTCCTTAGGAAGGGCTCACCAGTCCTCTCAGGAGAGATGCACTTGACTTTTGACCTCTTTTCAAAGGCACCTGTGTGAGCTTTTAAAATCCACTACCACCAATTATCCACTTTCAACCTGAAGTGTTTAAACCTAGGACCACATTAACTGAGCTTAGCACATAGCCATGTCATTGTAGACTTCCTGATGTGAGGAGATGTCTTGACATAGTTAAAAGGGAGTTTAGGGATGGGGCATGAGATTAATCAGGTCCTCCTACTGACAGCTTCAAACAAAGAAGCCTTTTAGCCACCTGGTTTGTGTCTCTCACACCTGCATTCAGATTGCCGGACAAAGCTTGGTGCGTTGCCTTGATCCTATTCTTTTCAGGTACTTGTTCTTAGCTACACTGCATCACTTAAAAACTCTTTAACAAAGTCAGCATAAAAGATGCAAATAAACAGTTTCCTCTTTCAGGGAAAGCAACACTGCTAGAATTGTAGCCATTTAGAAAATCAGTTCCTAATGGACATATGAAATCCTGTGTGTACTTCTTCAAGACTTTTGGAAAGGAGGCCCAGCTCATGGTATATTTAAATTACGCACAATTCTGTCTTCTGCTATCATCTTCTTGGAAATTTAAACCAGGGTGAATGTACATTTCTCTCTTCTTGCTTCACATCATTGTTAGTTGGTTTCTTTGGCAGTAAATGTGGCTTTGATTTTAGTCTCTGAGCTTATTAAATTTAATATTTTTATTTTTTACTTATGGTGCAGAAGACTTAAGCATTGTAGTACTAAGTTATTCCAGCATTCAGGAGGCCAGAGTAATTCTGTGAAAGTGAGATTCCAGTTGTCTAGCAAGCCCTTTAGCCTTTGCATGCTGTAGAGTTTCAACAACAGCCAGTGACTGCATTGTTCACTGTAACCAAGTAATGCAGAAATATTAGAGGCCTAGTTGAGTTCATATTCTATGCCTGGTTTAAATCACTGATGTTGTAAGATCTGGCCATGGACTAAAAAAAAATTCCAAATGTTTTCTGGTTCTAGTTTTTGATATTTTTTTCCCTATGAAAAGTAAAACCATACAGAATCTCTTGATTGCATAATGAAGCACAGTTCCAAGGCTATGCTAATAATTTATCCCAGTTTAGCCTTAGCAGAGTTATGCAATGGCTATTTCAAATACACTCATTCAAGCCATTTGATCATAAGTGTCAAGAGTCATTTTGCTGAATAGCAAGTGGAGTATACTCTCTGCTATGTGTTTGGCAGGTAAGGCAACCTGCCTCCCTCCTACGGAGAGCTGGATGCTTTTAATCTCTGTTTTCAATCATCTCAACTACTATGTTTCCCTAATAGCTATCTAGTACTAATATCAGTCATAACTGTGGTGTTAATAACAATGACACCACAATAGCAACAGAGAGTATGTCATCATATACTATCTGCCAGGTACTACGCTAAGAGTTTTATCTCATGTACTTTTCTAAGAAGAAAGAGATAAAAATTCCTATGGGAGAAATTCACTAGTTTAATGATAAAGAATCAAGCTCATAGAAGAAAGCAACTTGCCCACAGTTATACACTTCTTAAGTAGAATTTGAACTCTGGCACTCTGATTATAGAACTTAACATTATATATATATATATATATATATATATATATATATATATATATATATATATATATATAATATTATACACAATATATGTATATATATATATTGTGTGTGTGTGTTTGTGTGTATAAATCCCACATTAATAAGAATAATCATACCTACTTTTTACATTTAAAATATTAGCAGATCCAAGGGAAACTACGGTATGCAAGAGTATCTGAGGCATTATTACTTCCTATTCTTGATTTTAAGGCTTTATGAAGTGAAGGGAAAAAAAGAGATGCTGTATCTCCCTCCCACCCCACATACATTCTCAATAGGAAATCCTCCTTTCTGCGACAGTGCCCTTGAATTAAGAGAATTGATATGTTCATTTGCTTTTTATTACTTTGAAAACACATTTTTTTTTTTTGCATAACCGTTTACTGGAGCATAGATGAAATTATCCAAAAGGTTGCCAGAGTGGTGTTTGCAGATGGATGATCACTATTTATAACATATTTTAAGTAGGTTTTCTATCTTGTCTTTGTAGATAATGTTTCCTATCTCAGTAATGGTGTGTGTGTATATGTGTGTGTGTGTGTGGGGGGGGGTGCTTGTCTTTGTAGATGATAATCTCAGTTTGTGAGGAGTCTCCCACACTGTGTATAAAAGACTGTTGAGAAAGAAAGGATTGGTACCTATGTGTGAATGTTAATCTGTTTTCCATCTTCAGGGGTGGACTTGGAATTTTCTACTTCTGTTTCATGAATAAAATGTGGTGGAAAGGAACACTCCATAACAAACAGGTGCACCAGGTCTGCAACCCCTAAACCCTCCAAGTCACTTAGCAGATTTGCCTTGTGACACATTCTTTGAGGCGGAGTTTTTGTGCAGACATGTGTGGTATCAAATTCACACTGTGAGGATTCACAAGAGGCAACACACATCAACCTCAGAGTCAAAGTGAACCCAAATGATGTTTAAGGAAGCCCCAGGGGCAGGGAGGCTGTCACCGTTTCAGTATGGCACAGACTGAAATTGTCGTCTAGTTTGTTCTCTCAGCAACTCTTTTGCCCTCCCTAGCCCCATCAGCAAATTAATTCACTGCCAGGAAAGGATTTTAGAAACCAGAGCTGAAAAGACCTCTAGGTCAAGTCTTCCATTCCTCTGTCAAGCCTGAATCAGCCGTCCACCCCACCCTCTGTGCCCTTTCTAGTTTTTCCTTAACTTGAAATGTCTCAAGCCCAAATTTCCCTGCTTACTATTATCCCATTACTTCTAGTTGTAACCCCTTTTGTCACATCAACTAATTCCCCTCTGTCCTTTGCAGAAAATTATATCTTTGGTCCTTCCTTGGATTTCGTGCTCTTATTTTTCCTCCTTCGAAGTCACACCCTCTGGCCATATTGTAATTCTGTTTGACTTTTCTGAAGTCTACACACAGTGCATTGCTCTCACTGTGAGGTCCCCAGAGCCTGAATGGACTCTCCTGAGTGTGGTCTCAACCTGAACAAGGCACTTTGTGAATTTACTTTGGCTAGAGATTGTCATAGAAATAATTCTTATTTAATTATTTGTAAAGTTTAATCTGTTCCTGGATTCATATTACTCTCTAAATCAACACTGTCTGATTGAAGTTAAGTGTCTGTCCGATTGAAGTTAAATGTAAGCCACACACACATAATTTTAAATTTTCTAGTAGCTACATAAAAAGCAAAAAGATTTATATGAATTAATGTTATATATTTCACTTAATATATCAAAAATTCTCATTTCAATATGTAATCTATGTTAAAAACTATTATGGGGTAGTTAAATCCTCTTTTTCTAAAAATTTTGGATGTCCTGTGTATTTTATGTTACAGGACATCTCAATTCTGACACTACATATACATCAGAAATACAGTGCTTGATCTCTTTTTAGATTTCATAAAATTTAAGGGTGAAGTAGATTTGGATACCAAGTTTTTCAAATATGCATAGTTTCCCAATAACTAAATTGAGTAAAATAAAATGAAGTTACAATTCAATTTCTCAGTTGCACTAGCCACATTTTAAGTATTCAAATGCTTATCTCATGTATAATTTAGCTTCTATTTCCCCAAGGTAAATCCTACATTTCAACTTTTGATCAAATGAACTTTCTTTTTTGGGGGGTGGATCTTTCTTTTGTTTTGCCCTTTGAATTTTGATGAGGTATCCACTTTGTCGAAGTTTTTATAATATGAATTCTTATAAGATGCAGTGATATGGTTTCTAAATGCATTCCCATTAAGTACTATGAAATTAATATACCCATTTTGAGAAGATCTTAGAAATCAGAAATGGAAGGACATGTAATATGTGTAGACTTGAAAATAGTTTCTGGGTTATGTGTTCCTACTGAAATATAAAAGCTTTTTCTTTACTTTTTTCAAAGGAATGCTAATGAAACTTATAGAATATATATATATATATATATATATATATATATATATTTATATTTATATATAATAAATATATATTCAACACTCATAAAGGATAAAACACTTTACAAACTAGGAGAAGATGGGAATTTCTTTGACCTGATAAAGAATCTTTACAAGGAGCCCACAGTCAACTTCATGCTTAATGGTGACATACTGACTGCTTTTAATCCCAATATCAGTAACAAAATAAGGCTATTTGTTCTTGCCTCTTCTATTAAACTGTACTAGAGCACTGAGCAAAGGTAATTAAAAAAATGAAATAAAAGGCATTCAAGTTAGAGAGGAAGTGTAATGATCTACATTTTCAGATGACATGAACTTGTATTTAGAAAGCTCTAGGGAGTTAAAAAGAACAAATAAAAAGAATAAAAAAGCTCAACAAGGCTATTCAAAGTCAACTGAGTTTCAATACACTTGACAATGAATATTCTGAAAGTGATATTAAAAAAATTCTATTTATAATACCAACAAAAAGAATAAAATATTTAGGTAGAAATTTTTTTAAAAATTCAAAACTTGTGTTTTAATAACCATAAAATATTGTTGAAAGAAATCAAAGGTATATGATTGGAAAAGTATGATATCTTTTCTCACCCGTCATAAGGGTCATAGCTGACACTTCTATCACAACAGACAAGTTAACAAGAAAAACTCATAGCAAACTCATTAAATTGATATTTTATGTGCAGAAAAAACCATAAGAAATAAAGACACAAAGAAACAGTGTAAACCGTGTATTTTGATGTTTAGTTTCAATGAAGAATTGGCAGGCATGTGGAAATGTGATTGGACAAAATAATATACTCTAATTATAATAGACTGAGAGGGAACCCAACAAGGCCACTCTGTCCAAATTTCTCCAGAACTGTCTGTATAGCATTTCTTTCTCCTGGGCATGGGGCAGGAACTCTCGAATGAGAATCTTCAAGAAAGAAAGGAGAAGAGATAGAGGAATCTTTCTAGATCTTATGGCTTACTTTGGAGCAAAGGAGATCTAGTTTCTATGACCTATTTTTGGAGAAGAGGATTTCTGGTTTCTATCACTTGCTTCTTCTTTCTGGAGACAGAACTATGGGAGAAGATCAAAAAGACTTTGCTTCTGAGGCTCTTCAGTGCCCTTCAGTTCAAAATACTCGGCATGCTAAGTTGTCATATTTTGGAGTATTGTTCTCTGAACCCCAGCAATGAGTATATTCTCCAAATTGAAGTACAATGACTTAATCCCTATTTTGAGTATTACTTTATTAGCCCACAGTAGAAAATGCCCTTTCTGTCTCACAGGACAGGTTGCAATCAAAATGCAAGAGTACTAAAACAAAAATGTAAAAAATTTCCAGTTATATGAATAAGGTATATATGAAACACCAATCAATTTCATGTTTAGACTGAGTCCCATCCAGCAAATTTCTATGTATCTCATTACAAACATGGAAACATTCCAAAATCAGAAAATATTTGAAATTTGAAATACTTCTGGTCCCAAGTATTTTGAAAAATATTTCAACCTGTTATAATAACAACCTTATAATGAAAAGTAATTCAATTTTAAAATAGATGAAAAATATGACAGGTACTCCTCCAAAAATAAAGTATAAATGGCCAAAAAATATATAAAAAGATGGTCCAAATCACTAGCGTATCAGGGAAATGCAAACCAAAACCAAGAAGCAATACTACTTCACTCACTAGCATAGCTACGGAAAACAAACAAACTAAATAAGAACAGAACATACCAAGTGTTAGCAAGAATGTAGAGAAATTAGTGCCCTAATATATTGCTAATAGGAATATGAAGTGGTGCTACCACTTTCTGAAACAATTTGGGAGTTCTTTCTAAGTTTTATCATAGAGTTCCACACTTCTCAATATTCCCAAGAGAAATGAAATATATATCTGTCAAAAAAAACTGTGAACTGATGAATGGATAATCAAAATGGAGTATATTCTCAAACAAAGTAATATTATTTTGACAATAAAAAGAAATAAAATTCTGAGACATATGATAGCATGAATGAACCCTGAAAACATTGTGTTAATTAAAAAGAATGACAAAGAACCACATAATATACAATTCTTGTTATGGTTGGTTTGAGGTGTCTCCCCAAAAGCTCATGTAGGAAATGCAAGGGATGTTCAGAAATTAAATGATTATAAGAATTATAATCTGATGAGTAGATTATTCCATTTAATGGGTTAATAATTTGAATGGACTGCTGAGTTGTAACTTTAGGCAAGTGGGGGTGGCTGGAGGAAGTTAAGTCTCTGAGGGATTATATTTTGTCTCATGCTCCTCATTACCACCACCCCCCCCCCCCTCCTTCCTGGTTTCTATAAGCTGAACTGATTTCCTCTGCCAAGCCCTTCCACATGATGTTCTATCTTATCTTGGGCCTAGAGCAATGGAAATGGCTAACCATGGACTGAACCTCTGAAACCATGAACCTCAAATAAACCTTTCCTCCTTGTAAACTGTTCTTTCAGATATTCATGTCACAGTGACAATTCTACTTATATAGATGTTCAGGTTAAGAAAATCTGTAGATAAGTGTTTACCTAGTTAAGTTGGGTGATTGGGAGCTGTGGAGGGGACAGGAATAATGATTTCTAATGGATACAAAGTCTCATTTTGGGGTAATGGCAATGTTCCAAAGATGATTGTGGAGAATATATATTATATATACTATAAACCATTAAATTGTATTCTTTAAATGTATCAATTATATTCATGTGAATTATATTTCAATAAAGCTATAAAAACAGTTTTTGTACACAAAGTAGATAGAGCAAGTTAGACTTTCTTAATTTGGAGAGAAAATGTTATAAAACTAAACACTTCTCCAGAATATCTGGGCTTTGGGATAGGATTGGGTATATATGAAAGAAAAAAGAGATTCCAAATAGGTTAAATAGCCCATGGAGAAGGTCACTTAGACAAAGTTGGAGCAATTAGGAATTAAGGTACTTAAATGGCAGAAGGGAGAGGACTAGAAAATGGATTTGAATGTCTGCAAGGATCTCCCCAAGACTCTTGGATCTGCAGGAAAGAAGAAAAGTGAACCCTTTGCTTTGGAGGACTTGCACCATGCCTGTGGGAATGAGCTTGTGAGAGACAAGTAGAGCACTTGATGATTTTCAGTGATTGATCTTTCCTAGGTCCACTCCATTTCTCAACCTGCTTTGAGATTCTGTGGTCCTTTTCAAAGAAAGACACAGGCCACTTCGGAAGTCGGGTGCTTTGAGGAAATTCATGGATTGTGAAACTGGGTTTCATCAGCAGCACTTTGAGCACCCAGCTACAAACTATGGATAAATGTTGTGCAAACCTTTGGCAGAAATACAGACTTTCCTTACTTTTAGGCATATCTGTGGCTTTTTGATACTGTAAACAACTGACACAGCCATGGAGGAGTAGTGTATCTGAAATTGTTTATACAAAAGAATTCCATCTGTCAGTGTTTAAAGTTCACATGTGAATGGGCAAAACCTTCATAATGAGAGAACCGACAAAAAATCTGGATATGCTGCAAATAATTGCTTCAATAGGGTTGACTGAGAGTTTTCCTACTCCACTCAGATTAGTTTGCTTAGAAATTATGCTCGATGGTGACTTTGTGGTGATTCAGTGTCCTTTAACTTTAAAGATGCAATGATTGGAAAGCCTGGGCTTGAATTTGGTGTTTCTGTATTCCAGGCTGTGCAGAGCTCTCCAAAGCTGGGGAAGAAAATTGAATAAGGAAAGGGTTTTGCCTGAGGCAAGATTGGATACCAGCCAGTACAGAAAGACTGGCTGATCGGGGCACCAGAGGGGGATATCCTTTCCAAGAACATTGAAAAATCTTCACCATAAAAGATATCAAGTCCCTGGCATAAGGGAGTCTTGGTTTGAGTGTTCTTTTATCTATTTCACTGTTCCTCTTTGGGTAACATTCTATTAAGGATTTGTAGCCCTTGCCTCCTGTAGCTTAAGTACTTCATTTGGTTCGCCAATAAACATGTGGGCAGAGAGAAAACACTAACATGGCAACTGTAGTGTTTGTATTGTGACTTGCTAATGTCATCCATGTTTTTATTGTGAAGAATATATTCTGTTAAATTGCTCTGTCATTGCTGGATATGAAATATAATGATTTCAAACCTCATTTGGTACTGTCTTAAACATTTTGGTATCTGATGAATCAAATACTAAGGATTTCAATTTTTTAAATTGAGAAGATGAATTAATAATTATAGTCAGGATTCATAATTGTAATCATTTGCTCATGGGGGAAAATATTATCAAAGAAAGAATCTTGCCTGAAAAGTGAAAATAGGGACAGGGTTCCCTTCGAAGAACTTCCACAATTACTTATCTCTATACATCTTGCATATGCATCTGTGCCCACCCTTTCCTCCCTCCACCCCTCCCTCCTTTCTTCCTCTCCATTTCCTTCTTTTATCTCTTCCTTTCTCTCTGTCTCCCATTTCTCTTCCTCTCTCTCTCTTTCTTTTTATTTCCCTCCATTTTTCTTTCTTTCAGCCCCCCAACTTTTCAATAGATTCTCTATTGAGGAAATTAAAAAAAAAAATCTCCCTTCATGTTGTTTTCTAATCCTTAGAATCTCCACCATCTATGTATGTAGTACCTCATGTAATATCCAAGAACTGCATTTTTTGACTTATATTCTCCTACATTGTTTTGTCAGTGCAAAATTATTTTTCAAAATTTATTTGATTTACATTGGTTCAACTCTTCCTTTTTCACCAACTTGCAATTTTAGCAGACAAACTTGATGGCACCATTGATGTAGAAGAGATTTAGGCAGATCAACCTCATTCAGGTAAATATTTTTCCCTGAAAGAGCCCTGAATTGACTGGATTTTTAGAGTGCTTAATATTTTCGTTCTTCTCATTCTTCTGTCTTCTTTCTTCCTCTTGTTACTTTCACCTCTTTCCCCTTTTGTTTTGTTTCTTTCCATCTCTTCTTCCCGTTGTTCTCACAGCTCTTCCCTTTTTTATTAGATATCGAGTGTCCACCATGTGCTAGTGCTGTGAGTTCAGAGACAAACCCAACCAGAAATTCCCAGTCTGATGGGTTAGACATCCAAGAACATCTGTGACTAAATTGCACACACTGCCGCAAGACTGATGGGAGGACCTAATTCAACCAGAGTCAGGGAAGGTATCGAAGAGGTGAGGACATTTGAAGTGAGACATACAGGAAGAACTGGTGTTGGCCAGGTCAGTGAGGCTGGGAAGGGAGTTTCTGGCAAAAAGCAGAACCTTCCAAAGCCCATGGTTTCCTCAGGGAATTGCCAGGAACAACATATGCTAGGAGGATGGACAGTTTGGGTATTATAGGCGATGGGCATGAGATTTTAACAACATGCTAGAGAAGCAGATACCTCCTCTACATTAAAGGGAAACCAGTGTGAATTTTGTATAGGGAGGTGACATAATCAGGCTGTGTGACAAAATATGTATTATATATAAAATTACCTGACAAGAAGTACATAGATTGCATTCAATTCTCCCAATAATTCTGTGAATTGGATTTTATGATCTCTATATTACCAATGAAGAAACTAAGGTTCAGAGGTCATGGTCACATGTTTTCATCTCTCATCTGCCAAGTGTATAATTTGGAATGAGGATCTAGATTTTGTGGCTTCTGAATTCATTTTAATACATTTTGTCAAGCCCAATTGGGGAAATAATGTAAAAATTTTTAAAACTCCATTTTCATTAGGAAATTATTTTATTTTTAAAAAGAATTTTCATATCCTATTGTTTAGAAGAAGAAATATGAAGCCAAAGTTTGGTGTAGAATGAACCAAGATTCTTAGCATTTTCAATGAAAATAAGGTAATTAAATCTCATTTATGAAACATTCTTTTTCCTCCAAGAACAAACCAGAGCAAATTTATAAGCTTGTTTTTATCCTTTAATTTTATTAATCATCTCTATACTCTTGGGATATAGATGGAGAATTTGAAAAAAAAATTTTAATTGCAGACATTGAGGCAGAGAAGAAATTTTATATATGTGTGTATATATATAATATATAAAAAATTTCTTCTATATATAATATTTTATTCTCTATATATACATATATAAAATGTCTTCTTATATATAATGTGTGTATATATAAATATATACATATATGTGTGTGTGTGTGTGTGTGTGTGTATATATATATATAATTTCTTCTTTAGCACAGAATGTGAAAAGCTTGAATTGGATTTTCCTCCTATGAAATAAAATTATCTATCCTCTATCTATAATTATATTTATCTGCTAGCATTGCCATAATGAATTATCATAGACTGGGTGGCTTACAGACAGAAATTTATTTTCTCCACCGTTCTGGAGATTGGCAGTGCAAGATCAAGGTATAGCAGGTCTGGTTTCTCTTGAGGCCTCTCTTCTCATCTTGCAGATGGCCATCTTCTTACTTTGTCCTCACAGTCTTTCCTTTGTGTGTGCGCATCCCTAGAGTCTCTTCTTCTTATAAGTAATACCAGTCCTACTGGACTAGGGTCCCACTTTGAGGACCCCATTTAACCTTTTTGACTTCTTTAAAAGTTCTATCTCCAAATACAATTACACTGAAAGTTAGGGCTTTCACATATAAATTTTAAGGAAATTAATTCAGTTCATAATACTTTAACCCCAAACTCCAATTCCATGATGTAGCTTGTTAGTTAGCATTAAAAGAGATAAAATTTTAGTCACGATGAAATTAACCATTATAGTGCTGCATGGATTATTCAAAGTCTGTCAAGTCTGTCAAGTTATGAATTTAGCAAAAAAAAACCCATTTATTATATGAAATCAAAATATCTGTATTGAGAGAAGCCTTAAATGTACCTAATTCATCTCTTTTGTTTTTCAGAAAAGACAATTGAGACCTAGAGGTTGTAAGTGACTTGTCCCAAACACAGTTTGTTCATGGAAGAATTAATACTGGAACTTGGTCTAGTAATCCCAACTAAGGCCAGGTTTATGGGTTGAAAACAGCCTTGAATTTTGTAAAATAGCCTTAACACTATCCATAATTCAGAACCTTTCAAAGTATAGTCTGAGTTTTTATAAGTAATTAGTGTCCAAATAAAGGGGAAAAGGCTAAGTGGAGTAGAAGAAAGGAAAAGAGAAGGAGGAAATATGACACGGTCTCAACTAGCAAAACAAAATGTTTTGCTTCCTTGATTGGCTAAAGCTGAGCAGTTTGCTTTCTCATGGTTCCTTCCCAGCACACACTGGCTCAAGTGGGACTGGCCAAGTAGTACCTCGGAACCGTCACCACCTCTCTCCCTTTCTCTCTAAGAAAGTCTCCATCACATGACCTACCAATTTTACCTCCCCAAATTGTCCCATAATCTCTCAGCTCCACACCAATCCTATTATCACATAAAGTCAGATATGTACTGTTTTTCACATGGATTCTTCTAATAGCACCTTCATTATTTGCACCTGTCTTGTTCCTCTTAAATCTATCCTTTATTCCTTTTCATAAAAGCTATCATTACCTATAACAGTTTCCCAATCTTCTCTGACCTATTTGCCACATTAAAATCATATTTAATCATTTGGTTCTCCTTTATGTTTTATTTTTGTTTTCATTATGTGGATGTGTTGTGTAAAAGGGAAGCTATTTTAGGTGAAATATTATTTTAGATTATTTTATCAATTTTATTTTGAATCCAGTCTACATAATATTCATAATTTATAGACTTATTTTGCCTGTTCCCTATTTAACAAGTGTATGGTTTAGTATTATTTCAACAAATTACATAGTCAAAAGCATGATATAAGATAAATGCACTGAACATTTCATTGTATTTGTGTATCAGGACAAACAGAAAAATGTCTGTTGAAATTTAATTGCTTAATGGTATTAAAAGTAGACAAAAATGATTTTTAATCTGATGTTTATAAATGCTGCGTTAGTGTTTTAAAATCTTAACTATTTGATTTTATGATTTTCCTATATTCTTTCTAACTCTAAATATGAGAGGAAATTTGAGATTGCTATGACAAGTGCCTCTGCACAAATAACCCATTTCAAATATGGTTCCTCTTGATTGTTATGAAAAGAAAGCTCAATTAGGTAATACTTATCACTAAAATGTTTTTGTAACTGAATTTTGAAGTGTTGGAGGATTTCTTCATCTAAGAATTGGGATGAGTGATGCTCCTTGGGAGTGTGATGAAGATGTTATTGAGATGAATGTAAGACTCACTTTTATGCTCCTTGTTGTGGTTACAATTTCAGCATCAGTGCTCTTTATGCTTTTGAGCTGTAACTAAAGCTCATTCATGAACATATCAGTGACTCATCTACTCATTCTGTTCACATATCCACATAAATTATAAATATATTATTAAAACAAATGAGAAATTGTAAGCAGTTAAGATCTTCCCATAATACCAGAAATAGATGAATAATAATGGCTAATATTTTCTAGTGCTTTCATGGAATAGTTAAATTACCACTCACAACAACCTTAAAAAAATAGTACTACAATTTTTGACATTTTGTAAAAGATAAAATAGAGGCTCAGAGACATTGGGTGACTTTCCTGAAGTCACATGCCTCCTAAGTGGTGGAGATGTATTTCCACTCTGATGCCAGAGTCAACACTTTTGTAACTAATTTGCTTTATTGCCACTATGGGGACTTACTTTGATATGTAGAGCACTTAGAGGCTCATGATGAACTCAATTTAAAAGAAAATAAAACCATTTTATTCTTTGATTAAAAACTGAAACAAAATTGGAAGAGAAAAATTAATACGAAAGTAGTCTTTGAACATTCTTGCTGTATCTTATGTCTGCGACTTCGCTCATGTGCCTTCTGCCTGGTCTGCCCTCTGTTCCTTGTGGCTAACTGAGTCATTCATTAAGACCCATTTAAGGCAAGCTCTTCTAGGAGGCCTTTTAGCCTCCTCTTTCTTCCATTCTTATCTGGGCTAGATGGCCTTTCTCTGTGCTGCATAGCACCCTTTTCTTATCTGTGGTGGATTTCCTGTAGTCAATTGGACCCTCTCCCTCACTCCTGTCTAAGTCCAGGAACTGTATTTCCTAGAGTCACCTCCCCCATGTAGCTCCAGATTTAATTTTACCAAGGAGAGGCACTCACATGAGAGTTGGGAATGGAGGTGAAGTGGAGGTCACTCTTCTCAACAGAGTGTGGGGGTTAAACAAAGCTCTCTTCCAGACATGAGCTCTTGCTTTATGGTTTGTGGGCTTCACTCATTTCTTTGCAGTCTTCTAGGAAAAATTCAGCTTCTTTGCACACCCTCACCTCCAGTGCTCAGGGTAAAATCTTCATTGTCAATCTTGGGACCTTCCGTAGCATGCAGTCCCCTAGTTTTACATGAAATTCTTTACACTTGTTACATGTAGAGTAGCTTCAGTCTTCTGAGCAAACCCTGGCTGATACACCATCTCTGTCATTTTCCCTATCCCACTGAATTGAAATAATCTATAACCTAAAATGACTTGTCTCCCCTACCAGACATACTTTAAAACCCAGATCATTGTTTGATACCAAATATCTGGTGTGGTATATAGTAGAGATGCAACAAATGCTTGATTAATGAAGATACTTAGCCTCTCAAAACCCTAACTGCTTTAGGAAGGACAAGTTCCATATTTAGAGATCACTTGTGGGGAAGTCCTGCTAATGGTGTTGCAGGAATAAGATAAAAAAGGAGGGAGAGAAAA
Source organism: Marmota flaviventris (assembly GCF_047511675.1). Taxonomy (NCBI): domain Eukaryota; kingdom Metazoa; phylum Chordata; class Mammalia; order Rodentia; family Sciuridae; genus Marmota; species Marmota flaviventris. The sequence continues at coordinate 78,542,127 of NC_092499.1, read as the reverse complement.
CAAGTGAGGGAAAAGAAAGGGCACAGGAGAGGGCTGTCAGAGGGAGGGAATGAGGGAAGTGGAGAGAGGGGAGCAGAATAGGAATCACAAGGAGTGTGAGTGGTGGCCTTCCTCAGTCATTGCCTCTGGGCTGGACCTGGAGTACCCACCTGGAGTGGTACAGCCTTCCTCACCAGTCTTCTCCCAGAAGTTGGTTTTCCACCTTCTAGATTTCTGTCACTAGCCAAACCACAGTGCTGTATCTAAACACCATGGCTAACCAAGCCCCAGTGAAGCACAGAGCTCCTTGACTTCTAGGGGACAACCAAGTCATAGCTCTGCAGAGAAGCCCATCAAATGCCCCCAGAAGGGTAGGAGGTGATAGAGGTCAAAGGTAGACTGAATTCTATTTCTAAATGTTCTTTAATCTCAGGCTGATAAATTCAAGGATTATTTTTCTTTTTCCTCACCTGTTTAGTAGTAAGGACATTCTTATTGAACTAGAGAGGTTAAAAAGTTTCAAAAAATTATCATTAACTATAATAGAGGACTTTCTCTAGGTATATTTCAGCTATTATTTTCAGATTTAACATTTTCATGACCAAATATCACTGAAAAGGATGGTTTTTAAATGAACTATGGGTTTTTATAGAGCTTTGCTTGTGTGTGTATATGTGTTTGTGTGTGTGTGTGTGCGTGCTAGGAATCAAACCAAGGCCTCATACATGGTAGGCAAGAGCTCTACTTCTGAGCTATAACCCAGCTCTACTTCTGAGCTGTAACCCCAGATTACAGATTTGTTGAAAATATCTGAGCCCAATGAAAGAGGCCCTCTGCTAAGCATAAAAGTATATTTCTACCTGCTATGTTTTGTTATAGAGATATGTTAATATTATGAGATAAATTCATTGGCTGTATACCTGTCACCATATTATGTGTCCCTTAAAAATTTTAATTATTTGTGCAGACTTCTCAATGCTTAGTCAAATTTTTTCCAAATATGATAAAAAATAATCAGAAAATATTCCCCCCATTTGAAAAATGTATATAGCTCCTGTACTCTTTTAAAGGAGGAAGTGACCTTACCCATATTTTGCTCCCTTTTTTAAAAAAATTTATTTGTTCTAATTAGTTGTACATGACAGCCAAATGTATTTTGTTTCATTGTACACAAATGAAATGTAGCACAACTTTTCATTTCTCTGGTTGTACAGGATATAGAATCACACAATTTGTGCAATCATACGTGTACCTAGGGTAATGATGTCCTTCTCATTTCACCATCTTTCCTACCCTTATGCCTGCTCCCCTCCCTCCCCTCCCCTTTGCCCAATCCAAAGTTCCTCTATTCCTCCCATGCTCCCTTCTATCCTCATTATGGATCAGCATCCACTTATCAGAGCCTTTGTTTTTTGGGGATTGGCTTACTTCGCTTAGTATGATGTTCTCCAACTCCATCCATTTACCTGCAAATACCATAATTTTATTCTCTTTTAATGCTGTTTTTCTTCCTTTTTGAAGGGAACGTTTAAGAAATCAATTTACAAACAGAGAACATGTTGAAATCCTTGAATAGATGGGAATATGTTTAATTTCCATATAGGAAAAAGAAATGGTTTACAGAAATTAGATTTACTTAACATTTTTCTTTAAATTCGGGGACCACATGTGGCTTTTATTGATTTCTTAGGAATAGATCATTTTTAGTAAAGATTTTTCAGTGAAATTGATTTCATATGAAAACCAATAAAGTTGCTTTAAAATAATAAATTTGTTTACTATTTGTTTGACACTCTCTGGATAGTTTAAGAGATTACATGCAGAAAGTTTTTCTGAAAAATTGCTCACTTTTAAGAGAACTATACACTTAATCCTTTAAATTTAGGTTATTTTCAAATAGCAGGCAATATTCAGAACCAAAAGGAAAAGTAAAGCATTAAAGAGGTTAATCAGGAGTGAGGAAAATTGTGGCGTGTGTGCATATGTGTGCATGTGTGTGTAGTGGGTGGAGCTGAATAAATGGAACATTTATGGTTTTTACTTAAAATTTATTTTCTGTTTTGGTGTTTCTGACATGTTCACAAATATGAATTCATCATTAAAAGAAAATCAAGAAATTATAAAAACCAGTCCCTTCAAGTAGGTGACAGGGCCCCCATTAGGGAAGGCTGGAAGATTCTGCCTGGATTGTCCAGCCCAGGGGCAGGACCTGTTTCTTCTTCCTTCCACAGGAACCTGGGCACCAGGAGCAGGCAGTCGCTCTTCGGCTGGCAGACATCCTCCAATGCTGCACAGAAAGGGAGTGTAGCTTCAGGAACCAAATGAAAGAAACCAGAGCTCTCTGGTGATGACTGATGAGCTCTCAGCGATGGATGGTCTTGGAGGGGACGGAGGGGGCAAGGGGCAGTCATGCTCGGTTAAGAGGAGGGACAAGGTGAACTTTCCAATACTCAGCGTGAGCTGTCAGTCCCTTCCACAGCAGACATCTGTGCTTAGGCCTCCTCTCTCCCTGCCCTTCCAGGAGTGCTGGGCAAAAGCTTCCCTCTTCCTGGCGAGGACCCTCCCTAGCACACTCATCAGAAAAACACACCCGTGGTGCATTACATCAGCACAGGGTGGGGCCTGGAGAACAAAACAGCCCCTCATGCTTTGAGTGGGAATGATTCAACTCCATTCAGGAATGGGTCAAGGGGGAAAACCCACAGTTCCAACCTAATAATTTTTGCTTCTTGTTTACAAAGAGTTGAAATGTGAGTGAGGTAGAGAATCGGAGCCACAAGGCTCTTTTGCTTTAGAGGTGCCCCTTGTGAAGATGCCTTTGATATTCCTTTGGATTACTTTTTGCTTTTAGACACTCATTAAAAAAAATAAAATAAAATAAAAAAAAAACTTTAGTTCTTAATAGTCCTTGTCATGATGCAAAGGGCCAGACTCCAGCTGTTCTTCCCAAACCTCTGGGAGAGGCCTGGTTACATCTCGTTCTCGTAAATCTTGAATCCAGTTCTAGCAAGTCTTTAAGCCTGACCCTGACATGCCCAGGCAATGGATGATTAGAAACAGGAGAGGTGGAAAAGTCCAGTGCCAAGCTGTGTCCACTTAAAGAATACATCATCTGGAAACGGCTGTTTCAACATGTGGGACCAAGTGGCACTTGTCCCTCCGAACGCAGCAAGGCAAGGTCAGAGATGGACAATCTTACTTTTACATTTTTATATGACTTCACCCAAAAGACCAAAGTTATAGATAGGTTACAGATTTGTTGAAAATATCTGAGCCCAATAAAAGAGGCCCTCTGCTAAGCATAAAAGTATATTTTTACCTGCTATGTTTTGTTATAGAGATATGTTAATATTATAAGATAAATACATTGGCTATATACCTGTCACCATATTATGTGTTTACAAGCATCAATTAGTCCAATGCATTAATGTTAAGTCTTAATGATATCACTTATGTAATATTTAGTAAAATTAAGAATTTAAAAATTGGATGCTTACCAAGATTCTTGGGTGTGGTTCCATGACTAGTTCTGGTCAATGCACTTTGAATGAAATGATGTATGTCACTTCCTGGCTGAAGTAGTTAAGAGCCCTTGCTTAATCCTCCAGCTCTCTCTGCCCCCCTTACTCCAACTAAAGAGCCCAACCACCTGGTAGAAACAGGTGGGATCCCTTAACCACCCTGGGAAGAAAAACTGTTCTGAAGGGCCCTTTGTGTGAGTGAGAAATGAATTTTCATATATAAGCTATTGGAAGTTCTACTTTTGTCTGTTACCACAGTACTATGGTCTGAATGTGTCCCCCCAAACGTCATGTGGTAAAAACTTAATCCCCATGTTCATAAACTAATGGTATTTGAAGGTGGTGCCCTTGGAAGGTAATGAGAATTTGATGAAGTCATGAGAGTGAGGCCCAAGGATGGCATTAATGGCTTTATGAGGAGAGGGAGACTTGAACTAGTCCTTTTCACCATGTGATATCCTCTACCATGTTATGATGCAGAAAGAAGGTCCTCACCAGATGCTGAACAGATGCCTGCACCATGCTTTTGGAATCCCCAGCCTCCAGAATCATAAGCCAAACAGATTTCTATTCTTTATAAATTATCCAGTCTCAGATATTTTGTTATGGCAACAGAAAATGAAGCATCAGCTAATACATCCATTACTATCACCTTTCTGATGAAGAAGAAAAGCTGTATGAAGTAACTATGCAGTTATAGGCGTCGCATCTTCAGATAAGCAAATATAGACTTTGAACTAAGTGAAGGCAACATTGGGAAAAGGCCATAATAAAAAGTAATCCCATCCCAGTATTTTTTATGTGGTAGAGAAATTGAGTATCGAAACATTTTAGTTTCTAAAGTATTAGTCAGAAATGTTTGAGAGGTGAATTGGTATAACATTTTTGGAAGGCCATTTGGCAACATATATGAATGATTACAAAGATGCTCTGATGCAGTAATTTCACTTCTAGAAATTGATCTTCCAGAAATAATTGGATGATTATGAAAATGTGTGTGTTCAAGAATATTTATTACAAAGTTTTGTGAGAAATTATAATATTACATATAATATATATAACATATAATATATTACATATATATATATGTCCAATGATAGGAAATTGTTCAAACAAATCACTTCATTTCTACCTTAGAATGTTATGAAGGTTTAATAATAAAGGAACAGGCTTATGTACGTTGGCATAGAATGATAACCATCCTGATAGGCAGCTTCTCAATGGTCTCCACTGATCCCTGCCTCTGGTATGCATGACATTGTATCATACCCTTTATTTGAGTGTGGGCTAGACCTAGTGAATTGCTTTTAGTGAATAGACAAGGCAAAGGTAGTGTGATGACATTTTGGGCATTAGGCTTCAAAAAGATAGTTTCTGTCTTGCTTTTCCTCCTCCTTTGCTTCCATATTTGCTTGCTCTTAAGGAAACCAGCTGTCAGCTTATGAACTATCCTGTGGAGAAGACAACATGTCTGTCACTTTATCTGGCACATAACAGACCTTGAAAAGATATTTTAGTTTATGTGTTCACCAAATATTTCCTGCACACCTATAGGCTAGGCATCATGCCGTGCTCTTCAGATGCAGCCTTAAACTCATAGACACCGACGGTCTCTTTCCTCATAACGTGCACAGCATAGGGAGGGAGACCAAATTAAGAGGCCAATGAAGGGGAGCTGGTGGGAGAGTTCTGAGGTAGAGATGACCTTAGAATGTTTTGGGGGAAAGAACAATGGTGGTAGAAGTAAAGGGAGCAAGAGGAATATGATGAGAGGAGGGGCTGGAGATGTGGGTGGAGGCCACATGAAGAGTCTCAATTTTATCCTGAGTGCCACGTGAAGCCACAGAAAAAAGTTTTGACGAGATTTTATTTTGAAAAGATTTTTCTAATTGCTTTGTGGAGAATCATTTGGCATTGGAAAAGAATGAATGTAGAAAGAATGGTAATGGGGTGATTACCCTGGTTCAGATAAAAGAGGTGGTATACATTGTGGTATATGGTATACACTGTGGAGCCTGTCTCAGTAGGGTTGATGGTGGATTAGACATGAGAGTTGAAGGAAAGGAACATCAAGAGTGGCACCTATTTAGTGCCATTTCCTGAGCTATGGGAAATTGGAGAAGAGACTGCTGTATGAGAAAATGTGAAGCGTTAACTGCGTGTGTGGGTGGGTGGCTGGGGATTAAACCCAGAACCTTAAGCATGCTAGGCAAGTGCTCCCCCATTGAGCCACACGTCTAGCCAGAAGAGTTAACTTTGAGATGCTGCAAAATATTTAAGAGGAGTTGCTAATTAAGTAGTTAGTGGGTCTGGAATGCAAAAATAAGTCTGGGCTAGAGATAATAATTGGTAATGATTAGACTATGGTTTTCAAATCCATGAGAAAATGAAGAGGGAGAATAAAGTGAGAAGCCACTGCTGAGGGCTTGAGATAATGCATAGAAATATTCTTAGTACTATGTCTGATACAGAACAAGCATTGGATGAAAGTAAATAATTGTTACTGTTGTTTTTGTTGTTAACAGGCAGATAAAACCAGGACAGCATGATGGTGTCACAGAGGTCAAGATAAGGGTATGTTGAGAAGGAGATAGTCAAATTCTACAGCATCATCCACTAGACATGTCTCTGTTGAAACATTTAACTGTTCATGAAACAATATACCTATAGGGTTTAGCTCTCCCTGGTTCTAAGAGTATATGGCATAATCCCCAACTCACTGGCTGCCATTAAACCACCAATAGAACTTTATTGTTTAGAACAGGTTTAGGAGGCCACCAGAGTCCTCTCAACCAAGTGGATGTATTTTCAGCTATAACGGAACCAACGGAGCAGAAAACCAAATCTCTATAGTACTGGTGCAGTGAGTTTGTTCCTTTCGTGCTCAGTGTACAGTAGGATCTAAATAGAGATGGAATAGGGCTATTGACATGGTGTGATTTGAGAGTCTCAGAGACTTTCCCATCTTCTTCTGATTCTCCTCTGATTGGGGGAGATAAGGAAGAAGGAAGAAATCAAAGAGGGTTTGCAGAATGGGCTGGTGATACTTGACTCATTACAATGAAACCTCACTGTGGAAGGTCTGAGGAAATCAAGAAACACAGACCGAGAAACTGGAAACTGTGTGTATGAGAGAGAGAGAGAGAGAGAGAGAGAGAGAGAGAGAGAGAGAGAGAGAGAGAGCGCCCAGATGGATGATTATATATGATGAGTGAGCAAAGACAGTGTGGCATGGGAAAGTGCTACCATTTGGTATGGTTTTAGTGTGTCCCCCAAAAGTGTGACAATGCACGATGCTGCCCTTGGAAGAGATGAAAATTCTTGTGAAAGTGAGCTGTCATTTGTCCCTCTCTGCTTTCTGGTTGGTCATGTCATCATGTTATCTGTCCCTCTTGCATGTGCTCCTACTCTTGTGATGCCATCTGCCATGAAGTGGCACAGTCAAGGGGGCCCTCACAAGAGCCAGAACCATGTTTCTTGGACTTTGAGTCCCCAAAGCTATGACTAAATAACCTTTATTTTCTTTTTTTTTAAGTGGACCTAGCCTCTGGTATTTCATTATGGCAGTCAGAAGCTGGCTAATACAGAAGGCAATGTATGCATGGAAGAGAAGTGCCTGCTTGACACTAAGAGGTGACTCAATCTTACACAATCAGTACCTTTGAAGGGTGGCTCAATCTTAGGCAATCACCTTTGCAGTTGGTGGTTCAAGATATCTAGGAAGTTCAGGATTCTCCCAGCTATGAGGAAGGTGTACTATCTTACACAGGATCTTATCACAGACCGCTTCCCTAGCAGACAGTGAGACTGGGGTTTCCTGGACGCTATGTATTATACAGGTGGCCTCATTTTAAGAAACTTCAATAAGTGAAAATAAGTGAAAAATATCAATTCTTGAAACAATACCTTGAATTGGAATCTGATCAAGGGCAAAGATTGTGTCTTTTTTTCTATTTATCACCTATAAGGCTCTCCATATAGCCACACAATATATCTACTAAATAATTCATATCAGGGCCCTTGCAAATAATGTGCTACTCCCCTAGCACTCTAAGGATAATTTTCTGTTTTCAAAGATTTCCTGGCAACTCTTTAGGGGTGTATCTATTCTGCAGTCAGAAATACATCTGTAGATAATTTTAGTTCAAGTACAAATATAACCAAAGAGAATCAGATTTGCACATTTGTAGTGGCTTATCATGACATTGCTCAGTTTGACAATTTTCATTTAGGTAAATATGTCCTTCATAATCAGGAATAATTTTGTTCCTAGGTACATAAGAGGAAAAATGATATTGAGTATTTCCAATATGAGTTAACTTTTCTAAGTCAATAGTTATAACCTTTAAAGAGTTCTCTTGTCATTTAGAAGAACAAGTTTTGGGGATCCCAGGACCTGTTCAGTAGAGAAAATAATTGTTCTGAATTCAAACACCTTGCATTTATTCCAGGTCGTCAAATTCCCCTGTGCCTTCTCTCCTGTTCCCATAGAACAGATGTGGCACATTTGGCCACAGTGATCCTCTGCCTCTGGGAGAGGCGCCAGGCCTGTGCTGATCTGTGCTGGCTTGCTGTCCTCTAAGCCCAGGTCTTGCTGCCCACACTGCTCAAGCAACTCCATAGGATCAATGGTAGGCTCTCTTTTCCATGTCTGAAGAAGAAATATTTTTTTCTCTAGAGAAAATGAGGTAGAGAGCATCCAGAACTTGCCCAGGTACATTAAATGGTGATTTGAACCCAGGCCATCTGTCCCCATACTCGTAACTCATAACTCTATTCATACTCATAACTTTATGTGTGTAATTAGCCCCAAATTAGGAGTTCCTTTATCAAAACATTTGTTTTCCTTAGTTTTTATTCTTTTAAAAAATCTAGATTTTAACATCTGCTACTGTTGGGTTTATGGCTGGGTCCACAGACACAATCTCACTTTTGGCATTTCTGCTGAATTCCAAAGAGCTAAGATGTTTCAGTGGAGGGAGGGAAGGGGAGGACTAAAGAATCCTTTCCTATAAGAAGCTGGACTTATTTTGCTTTTTGGTATATTCTAACTTCTCTAAGTGTGTGTTTCTTGTACCCTTGCTTAGTACATTATGACCACAAATATGCCTCTTCCTGGTGGAGTGCTGTTACCATGTTCCCAGAGAGGGACAGGTTGTTTGAAGTGAATATGTTCACTCCTTGAGCCATGCTAAGAACAGACTTTTATGCACTTATACCTGTGTGGCCACCCAGACTGTAAGTGTCTTGGAACTTTGGGGCTCATAATTCAAGGAAACCACTTGTATGCACAAATGAGAAATACATCCCTGGTTCGTGCATCACTGAGGACTCTGCTATGAGGAAATGGCAGCCACAGGTCGCAGAAGGAACAAGAAAACCACAGCTTTGCCTGCAAAATTGGCTGCTTGAAGCAAAGTGTGCTAGCATTTTTGGACAGGTTTTGTGCTCAAATTTGCTAAATCATTTATAGGAATCTCTTTTAAAAACAGAAATCTTTCCTTAAGCTTCTGTGTTCTGAATTAGACACATCTTTATTTAAACTCCTAGGCTGTATTATTATGGTGAAGTGCAGGTGCAAGCATGGAAAAGCAAACATCTGAGAAAACCCACAGCCTTCATAGAATAGGAGAGCTCAGTTTTCAATTATCTAATGCTTTCCAATGGGTGAGCAAAGAGCTTGAAGTATTGCATCCTCTTTAGGACAACGAGACTGTGAAACAGTGCATAATTTTGATTTGTTAATACAGTTAATGGAAAACTATTTCACCCATTCTTTTCAGGCCCCAAGGATCATGGAAATCCTTTCCAGTGGACTATTCCTCTGGAGCATAAGTGGCAGGTATCCACAACAGGCCAACAGAAAGGTCCTGAAATCCAGCTAAGTAAATATGAAGAACTGATCAAATCCGCAGGGAGAGACGCAGGTGAAAAGCCAAGTCCAGAGGACATTGCCTTGGCAAAAAGAGGAGATAGACCACATCAAGTAGGAGTGCAAGTGTTGGAGAGTTGAATGTGAATGCTGGTACTTGAGTGGAGACCATTTTTTCTTTGCTTGTTTTTATGCTTCCTGCTGGATATGGATGGACCTGAATTTATAGATGCTGATTCCTGGCTTGAAAGAAGATGAGAGATCTGTGGATGATGATGATGATGACAGAGACAACAGCAAGTGCTTACATGATGACCACTACGTTTCTTATTCTAATTCTAATATTAAATTATGTGGAGACATAATTTAACTCAGCAGTCCTCAAAGTGACTCAATGACATATATGCTGGTATTATTTCCATTGTACAGAAGTAGAAAATGAGATAGAGAGAATCCAGAACTTGCCCAGGTACATTAAATGGTGGGGCCAGGATTTGAACCCAGGCCATCTGTCCCCATACTCCTAACTCATAACTCTATTCATACTCATAATTCTATTTCTTGACATACATTGTCCAATGTAACTTGGCTTGCCTAATAAATGCTTTTTCTGATGAACCCACTCTGCAAGTCAACTTGGAAGCATAACGCTTCAAAATACCAATGTTCTTTCAGCAAATATCTCCAGCAGCTGGGAAAATATGAAAATAGTTGGCCTTCTATGATTTAATGTATAAATTGATTCCATTCTTATTTGCCTCAAGAATGTTCTTTAAATACTTCTTTAGCACTCTCCTTAAGCATGTACTTAAAGCTGAGTAGGGAAAAGAGATCTCTGGGAATCTCTTCAGACATTTGACTCCCTATGTGGTTAGCTCTTAAGAGTTGATGGCATGACCATGACAATAAAAATGATTATACCTTACTAAACAATGACCATATAATAGTAGTACTCTACTAGCATTTTACTTGTATCATCTCTCTAATCTTTGATTTGACTGGTAAGTCAGGTATTATAACCCCAGTTTTAGAGATAAGGAAATTGAGGCACAGAGAGCTAAATAATTTGCTTGCTTAGTGTCCACAAACAAGAAGGTGATAAGCTTTGAATTTGAACTTGGGTCAGGAAGACTCCAAAGCTCTTGCTCTTAACTAGTCTAACAGACATGTTAGCCCTTAGTGGCATTTGTCTGGTGAGAAGGTGAAGGGCTTCGTGAGGACCTTGTAGAATATCAACTTGGCTAGGCTGAACTACACTTCCCAGAAATCACATTCTTACATATGTCTGGTGATAGGGGTACCACAGAGAAAATTCTTGGGAGATGTAGAGGCCAGACAGGAAACAACAGTCATCTTGTAGTGTGCACATGTGATTGGTGTAAAAGCAGCAGCCCAGTCTATGATTGCCCAATTTCCTCTGGATTCTCTTTCCATCCCTTGGAATGGACCAGGTGTGTGTTCAGTTTTGTGACAAAGGGCCCTGACTTTTGTCCAGCACCAAGACCAGTCTCAGGTTTTATTCTACTCTTGTGCAGTTCTAACTTATGCCAGTGTTTTTCATATTCCTCTCCATCTTCTCTTCCTGATGACCTGCCCCACAGACATCAACTCAAGCTTAAGATATAAGGACAGCAGACTTACAGAATGCTTATCAAGTTCCCACAAGATAATTCCCTGCAACCAGTCCCTTCTAGTTCTGCTTCCCTGGAGGAACCCTAACTGACATATCCTTTGAAGATCATCTCTACCATCTCTACACAGTCCATGCCCCAACATCGACACCACCACTTAAGCAACTATGCTCCATTTTCTATAAACATATCTCATTTGATTCTTGCCTGTGAGATAAACAAGGTAGGAACTCTTGTCCCATTGTACAGAACACAGGTCTTATGAGATTTGATGACTTGCCTGCAGATTGAACAGAATTAGGATCCAGACCACTGGACTTCGATTATCTGTCCTCAACTTATTCTGAGATTCAATATCATGACTTTACAAATTCATGTACATACAAGTGGATGTTGAATCTCTTTTCCAAGGTCAACTTGTGTGTGTAGTTTGGGCTGAAATTGCTCAGTGAAATTATAATGGAGCTTGATTTGGCATTTCCTTTTCTTTGTGTTTGAAGATAATCTGCCAATGAGTTGGGTTTTTTTGTATCTGTTTCAGGGCTCACCGATCTAGTTCACATTCCTTTGTCTTTCATAGTCAAATATGTTAACCTGTTTGGGATCAGGGAGCCTCATAGTGTGTTCTTTCTTACTGACCAGTCGCTTTGGAAGAAAACCAATGTAAAGAAAGTCAAGATAGGGGCTAGGATGTAGCTCAAGCGGTAGCGCGCTCGCCTGGCATGCGTGCGGCCCGGGTTCGATCCTCAGCACCACATACAAACAAAGATGTTGTGTCCACCAAATACTAAAAAATAAATATTAAAAAAATTCTCTCTCTCTCTACCTCTATCTCTCTCACTCTCTCTTTAAAAAAAAAAAAAGTCAAGATAAAGCCTTTTTTGGTGGCTTAAAAAGTAGAAGTGATATGTTTGCATAATAATGACATGATCAAAACATAGCTCTAAAGGACATTAATATATTAATCTATTGCCTGTCTATGGAGAAAATTTGTGTATGTATGTGCATATTTTCATTCTTTAAAACAGATCTTTCTTCAAAAATACTTTGAAATGACTTCGGGCACAGATAAAACATAAACACCACCTACCTCACTAGAATGTATGTGAGAAACTGTGACTCCATTTTTGAGAAACCAGCCTCTACCTCAGAGCAAAGCCTGTCCAAGGAAGGGGGCATGACCCTTGTCCTTGGAAAAATCCACAGAGCACTCCTAGGCACATACCCACCCTGCTGAGTTGTTTATCTACAAATAACAGGAGAGATCTGTGGAGCCAGGTGTCCCTGACTCAGTCAGGCTAGGTGGGGACCACCCCCTAGCAATCACCAATCAGCATGAGACAGGGAAAATACCTGGGATGCCCGATGACCCCCCAGTAGTTTATGGTGGTTGGTAACATGTTAGGAAACCATGTAGTTTAGCATGTACACCCCTCATGGTCTAAACCAATCAGTTCAAACGAATCCCCTCTTGTAGTAACCAATCACCCTTATCCAACTTGTTCCCACCAGTGAATGTGCTAATCATGTTTTAGAGTTATTTTATGATTTTCCCGCGGTGTGTGATGATTTGCTAAGAAATGCTATGATGTATGTGAAGTCCCTGCCTTCCCCAAAGAGTGTATAAAACTGCTGCAAACCCTGGGCTCGAGGCCTCTCAGCATCATCAGTTGCTGTGTGCTTGGAGGACCAAGCTAGCTCGCAATAAATGCCTCTTTGCTGCTTACATCGATCTTGGTCTCTGGTGGTCTTTTGGAGGTCCCAAATTTGAGCATAACAGTATGCTACATGAGACCAGAGATAGTTGCTGGCACCTTGTGCTAAACAGTGCTTAGCACATAAGAAGTACTCAAAACAAACAAACAAATAAAACAAAGAAACAAAACAAACAAACAAAAAACGGAACAAATGGTTTCTAACTGATTAAATGAAGAGAAATCTTTGAAGAGCATTTCTCTCTAATAATAACTAACAAGCTGTAACATTTCATGGCTTGCTTTTTTATTTTGGAGAGTCATATTTTAATGACAACAGTAATAATGATAATCAATGACAATGAAGACAATAAACACTTAAATAACAATTACTATGTACTAGGAGCAGTGTCAAGCACTTTTCATATAATAGCTCATTAATCGTCATGAAACCCTTACAAGTGATATTGCCACCCCAAATGAGGAAATCAAGGCAGAGAATTTGACTTACCCAAGATCACTTGGCAAGTTAACAGAGATGTGAAGTCTGAGTCCAGGGGTCTGGGTCTAGAGACTCTTCTTTACCACTACACTGTGCTTTCCTGTGATTGTGGCTCCTACTTGATTTATATTATAAGCCCAGTTTAAGCAGTGATTATGTTGTTAGCTACCATCAGTTGGTGCCTGTTTCATCCCAATTCATTTTTTAAAAAACATGTGTTCTGTATATTGTGTCTTTATATGCATACAAATAGGCATGTGCATTCACACACAGATGTTTACTCCAATGGCAAATCTCTGAGTCTGGATAATACTCAAGTAGGAATTAGCCATAACAAGGCAAATGCCCACACATCATGTTGTTAATAATGTGGGATTTGAAAACTTATTAACCTATGTTGATAAGACTGAATTATTGTTACAGTCAGGATAGCATTTAGTACAATAATTTGTTCCAATTTCCCCTAATTCTATCACTTAACTTTCATTTAGTTTAACTATGTTCTTCCTTTCAACTATTAGTTTTCTATGGAAGTATTCATTGTTTTTTTTTTATATAAATTCTCTTAATTTTGTAGGTATTCCAATTTCATATAATCAATTGCATATTGTTACAAAAAAAATATGCATTTTTACAATTTCCCAGGAAACTTTCAAAAATACATAGCAGAGGTGAACTATCCAAGTGTAGGAGCTTCCCCCTCATGTGGCTGCAGCTACCATCTTTACTACTGACTGGAATTCCAAACTGCTTCTTGGAAGAAGGTGAGAAAAAGAGTAGGTGGACCCACATTGAGGTATGGTAACACAGGATAAGAAGAACGAAGAGGAGGAAGGGTAGAATATTTTGAACAGCTCCAAGCCAAAACCATTCAATAGACGTTAAGTGACAACCATCTTCTTTGAAGTTTTAAAGTGGAAATGAGAGGGGCATGGGGTCAGGACCACTGTGGGCACCATAGCTCCTAGCACAAAGCCTTTGGGAGTAACACAATTCTTCCAAATTAGCCATCAAGTTTAAACAAATTAAAAAATAAAGCAAAGGAATGATTTTGAAAATTGGGGAGCTGGCTGGCCTCTTTATCTCAAGATCTCCTGGCTCCCCCCACTATTCTTTTCCACTGTGTTTCAACCACTTTGTTTTCTTGCTGGGCTCCTTTCGAAAAACCCAGGTTCTGCCACATTACCTAGGTCATCATACACATGGCCCATGAGCCAGAGTCCAGCTTGTGTAGCCCAGTAATTCTCATTTGTTAGGAATGACAGGGCTTCCTAGTGCTGTTATAAAGCTTATCTGCTTGTGTTATTTCTCAATATCAAGTCACAGTAGAAAAACAGAAATCCCCCTGCTTAATGCAGGTAGGATTACACTTGGGAGTGTTGATGACTTAAGCAAAGATTTTCCATCTAGGGCCAGAGTGATTGATGGCTTATCCATCTGCACACAACCCCACTTAAATCCTGGGTTGAATGGGTCCCATCACCTGCAGTTTCCAAACAACTGTATATCTCTCCCAGGGTAAAATGCAAAACAACAACACTGGTAAATTGGCTTTTTATTTCTCTCCTGTTTGGTAAACCTGGAGAAGGCTCTCCCTTGTTTGGTTAATTGTTCACTGTGGTTCTGTGACAGGCCATGAGAAGTTCACCAGATTTAGTTTGTGGCTGGTTCCCCTGTCCTCTCACAAGCTAGAGAAGGAAGTCCATCCCTGCAGCTATTATGAATGCCACTTTCATTGTCATTCAGATCTAGTGATAAAACTAGATGTAATGGAGTTTTGACCTTTGGAATACAGGGACAGTGTTTTTGAGGCAATTAAAATGAAAACATGTCTTAGTGTTTTTTGTTAAATTCTCCCACGATTTATTCAAAGATTCTTTTCTAGATGACTCCTGTTCTCAATTTAAAAAATAGTATGTATATATTCCTTAAGGTGTACACACACACACACACACACACACACACACACACACACACACTTCAATCGTTTCATCTAAATGTCTACAGAATTCTTACCATGCTATTTGAACTATGCTATCTCCCAAGCTCTCATTAGCTCTCACCTAGATCACTGTGAGGGCTTCTAACTAGCCATCCTACTTTCACCTTTGGCTCCTGATAGCCATATTTTCTACACAATAGCTGGAGTAATTGTTAAAAGTAATTCAGAGCGCATGGCTATCACGTGCTGGTTGTTTTCTACTGTAATAGAAGTAGAATCCAAACGTCTTCCAGTGGTCCACACATGACCTGCATCCTGTCTACTCTCTGACTTCAGCTCATTCTATTTCTAGATCAAGAACCATTCTGTCTCAGGAGCCCTTCCAATTGCCCTTTCTTCAGCATAAACCTCTCTTTCCCCATACCTTAGTATGGACAGCTTTTTCTATTCAAACAGATCTTATTTTCAAATTATATTTTCCCAGGGTAGACCTCCCTGCTCACCATGGCTAACGTAGCTGCCCATCTCCATTCTCTATCCTATTACTTTATGTTATTTTCTTATAGGATTTATCACTCTCTGAAATTTCCTTGTGTATGTTTGTAAACATGTTTTTTTTTTTTTGGAAGAATGCAAGTGTCATGAGGAGAGTGTCCTTATTCATCATTGTAGTGTAACATCTAAAACATACAGGCATTTTTTAAGGGCTCAAATAATATTTGATTAATAGAAAAAAATCAGTGAATATGTTCACATTAAAGGATGTTTTGTGTAAATTTGATAATTTGGTTCTAGCTTTTTTTTTTAATTTGAAAATCCTTAACCTTAATCATAATTGCCTGTACTGATTGGTACTTAGAGAATCATAGACATCTTTTAGTTGGAAATATTGATAAATGATAAATGATAAATATAAAAATTTATCATTCCAAGCAGACTTCCCTGAGCAAGGAGTTGTCTAGCTCCTATTAAAATATTTCCAGTGTTGAAAAGCTCACTCTTTATTTATGCAGTATGTTCTAATGTTAGACAACTCTATTGTTTTTTCTTAAAATAGACTAAACTCTTTTTTCTATTATGCTGAGTTTTAGACTTAGTTCTATTTTGAGAAGTTACAAAAGGTAAGCCTTCTTTCTCTTTAGTACTTAAAAGTACTAAGATGATTCCATGAAGTCTGTCAGCTAAATTTCTTCTGTAAGCTCAGCAATTTCTTACATGACATTTTCATGACATTCTTCAGCATTGTAATCTTTTTAAAAATTTTTTAAAGTTTACTTCCTTTTCTGAGTGTATTTTTTTAAATGTTACCATTAAATTCTGTCACTGGAAATGGGAAACAATATAAAACCATTTGAGTATAGAGTGAAAAATATCAGGAGTCAGAAAAATCATAGTTGAGCACTGTAAGCATTTCTTAGGAAAGAATGGTCATTGTTATCTATTTTTTTCATTTTGTCCTTTTATTTGTTTTAGCATGTTGGAATTTTCATAAAATAGATTTTAGGGAAAGAAATCATGGGGAGATCAGTAGATCTCCCCATTTTTACCACCCATGAAGGTGGATGGACTTGGCAGGTCTGACTTTTCCCCTGATCCTATTGAACAGCATTCTCTGTGGGAGAAAGGACTTCCCTTGAATGTATGATTCTGCACCATCTTCATCCCCAAATCTCAACAAAATGGATTATTTTTCCAACACTGAATATTGTCAAAAAGGCCACATCTCACTCCTTCCTGGAAGCTTCTCAACTTCTGTAACATCTACAGTATAAAAGCTGGGTTCGTAATATAAAAACAAAGTGGTGATTCTCCTTCAATCGGAAGGTTGACCAAATAGATAATCTCCCCTCCTTGGATTTCTCTGAAATTGCTTTGATCTGTGCACTTTGGATGGTGTGTGAGTCACTTGGTCATCTTGAAATGGCATGAATGGATGCCAAGAAGCCACTGAAGTCAAAGTAAACAAAGGAAAGCACCTAAAAAAATTTTTATTTAAAAGCAGCCCCAGGAAGTTTTATTTATTTATTTATTTAGTTCCAAATGACCAGGTTCCTTAAAATCTATTTCTGTATAGCCAAGTTCTGTTTTGAAAACTAAATAAAATCCATGTGATTCTATTTTCTTGAGTGGTAGTGATTATTTCATAGGATATGGAGTTCTTTAATGGACTGGTAGTTCTCCATAAATAACACTGTCCTGAATATACGGCAATTGATGCTCTTAAGGCCCATGACTCGGGGAACACTTTGCTGTTGGCACTTGGGCAAGGAGAGGGAGGGCAGCTTCAGGAGTTTCAAATGGCTGTGATACCCACAGATGTATTTTCAGTCATTGAAGTTCTTACTGCCAACCTCGTAATCAAGGCACAGAGTTGGATGGCACTCCCTACTTCCACACATACCTCTTGGCCAGCCTCTTGGACTTGGATATGTGATTTCCTTTCCTGTCCAAAGCTACCCTTAATCTCTATTTCAACCATATAAAATTTTATAGCAGTAGTGATGGCAGATGGAAGGTACAAGGGAGAGAGAGGGAGGGAAAGAGATTTACATGAGTCTGAATCTGAACATTTCATTTGACTGACGAATAGATTACTTCAATGTCTGCTGGTGCTTCCTTGAGGATATGATAGTCAATAGAGATGGAACCAGGCTTCGTGAAGCTGGGAATTCCAAATGAATTCAAGATTTTTTTTTAACTTCAAGATTATTCTTTTGGGTACATTTGCAGGAAAATAAATTTTAATACCAGGCTTATTATTGATTTTTAAACATTTCTGGAATCCTGTGAAGGTTCCAGAAGGGATAGTTGAAATATTTTTAGTTTTCTCTGATGACTGTGGTGTTTTTATGTGAACAAGGAGACTCCTCTGTGATCTTCCCTAATGAATTGTCCTTCGTGGAGTGAAGGCTATGCAGGAGGGGTGTGTGCAAAAACATAAATGACATGACAGAGATGCTGTCTGAGTCCAGACATGTTGCAGAGGCTGAAAGCAGAGTTCAAGGGGATGAGCTAGGAGATTATTAGAGTCCAAGGGAATTATTGTATCATCCACTTAATAGTACTCCAGGGAGAAGATGCACAATTTGCTAGAAGAGAAGCCAGAACAGATTTATTTGGTAATGTGTGGCCCTTCTTCCTTGCAACTGGAGAGAATTATTTCTAGAACCGTGAGGTGGAGCTGGCAGATGTATTTTGGAGATTTTTTTTCATTACTGGAATGTCAGTGCTCAGTATGAAAACCTAATGCTTCTAAAGGCAGTACAACAACAACTCAAAGCAGATACACACATTTCACATTTCTTTGCTAAAGATGATGGACTTTTCCAATGGAGCACTCTACTGCCTCTGTAGAGATTTTTTTTTTAAATTAAAATATTCTTGAAGAATCTCTTCAGAGGCAGAAGGTAACAGGGGTAATAAAAGGTATAAGAACTATGGTAATTGGTGTTCTGTGGTTAAGATCTGTAAATTGCATTCTTTATCATAAAGATATAATGTAGTCTTCCTTGAAATAGCTGGTAACATTTTGTGTTCATTTTAGAGATAGTGCACTTGAAGACACCCCCAAACAGTAGGAACTACACAGGAACAAACTTCCGTTATCTTCATCAGGCAGTTTCTTCTCCCAGGATAATTGAGGCCTTTGATAATTGCAAGACAGTTTGGGATGGAAAAATAGAAGGCTGAAGAGTGGCAACTATCTTTTTCTTTTGTCCTTGTTCTCATTTTTTCTTTGGGAGTTCAGACAGACCTGTCCTTGCTTTGCATTAGTTTCACTCTTTCCTTTTTCCATATGGCTACCTGGCAGTGGGGGTGGGGGTGGGGGTGTCTGTTCACCTGTGTATCATAGTTGAAGTAGGTTTGGGTTCAAATCCCAGCTCTGTGTAGCATGAAGGATGCCACTTATCCTAGCCTCCTGTTAATCTAGAAAACAAAGCCTGGGCCAAAATTGTATGTGTTACATTTTCAATGTGAAGAGCCATCCCAAAGAAACAGAAGGGAAAGAATTAGGCAGCAGAGGACAAAGAGAATGTACCCAAGCTGGGTACAACTTTTCAATAATGTCATTGGTTCTTTAGGACATCTTGAGAGAGATGGCATGGATTATTGTGTCTCCGAACAGTCTTTGTAGAAGAAGGAGGAGAAAAGGATTTATTTGTCATATACCATTTTCTGAGGAGCATCACAGCTCCTCTGCATTTCTGGGTCATATGACTTGGTCCTCCTGTGGTCACTGTGGAAAGCTGAACCCAAGTCCTGGGCCATCTCCTCCGCAAGGGCCTCTGCATGCAGCAGCACACATAGCCAGTGGGAACAAGCCAGGGACCCTGCTGTCAAGCCTTCCTGCTCTGCAGATCCAGTATGAACCAGTGCTCCCATCAACACCAGGGGGTTCCATGACACATCCTGTCACAGTGACTAAAAAAGAAGCTTTTGGAAAAAGGCAGGAAGGCTCTAGACATGAGGTATGAGGAAAGGCACTTTTATGACATCCCAAAATGACATCAGATTTGAGAGGTGGCTATTATAGCAGGCCCAGCTAGCCCATCATGCATATTGCCACCACATGGACAGAGAGCAACTTCCTCCATTGAAGATCAAGATCTCCCTGCAACCTACAGACTGCTCAATGCTGGGAAAACTTCCTGGAGGGTCCTCAGCAGCTGGAAATGATGGCTGGGTGAATCCAGGTGGGGATGGAACGGAGTCTGGGCCCACCTTATTATCCATCCTTTCTAAATCTTGGGTTTTTTTTAATGAGTAATGAACAGGAGCTATTTTAATTCCTTTGTGCTCTTGTTCTCCATTACATGTCTTCTTTCCATAACATCCTCTCTCCAGCTATGTTCCATGCCCCAGTTCAAAGCCAGTGCACTTGGGGTCTCCTTCCCTTGGAATAGCCTCCTTTGCCAGGCTTTTTAAATTACTTCACGGCTAGTTTCTAAGGATCTTAAAATTTCATTTTCTTGTATAGTGCTTTCTCCGATGGAGGTTACACTTAGATATTCCTCGCCTTCTAAGCAAAATTTTTGAAAACATGTTATTTATATTCTCCTAATAGTTTTACTTGTGACCCTGTCAATTATTATATTTGGAAAGATCTTGTGAAATATTGCAAATATTGATTATCAGTAATCATCCCATGGAAGGCAGGAGAGTGTCTCTTATGAGTAGTAGCAGGAGTTCTCTACCCAGGAGGAGGCTTGACAGTGAGGAAGCAGTAATGATCTTTGTGCTACTGTTTTTCCTCCTATTTGCCATTGGTCATTAAGGTCTCTTTGTTTCCTCTCATAAGGAGAGTAGATCTACTGAATTCCAAGGCTTGAAGCTCCTTTAATGAGGCAACAAGTTGCCCTGCAATAAAGTAACGATATACATCGTGTCCCTCACAACAATTTGGGTCAGGGTTGTGGTTTGGGTCCCAGGGACTATAGGTATGTGTATAGGAAGAGGAAGTTGCCCTCTGGCTATTCCTGAGTGGGAAAAGTCAAAGGGTGATTCTGATCCACTGTTGTTAGGATGTACGGAGCCTGAAAATCAGTACGTGCAAGTTCTGCATTAAATCCAGGGGGCCACTTCCAGGTTGGGTAATGGGAGGGAAAGTCAAGGGTTAGGAGCTTGGGGAACAAGAATGATGCAAGATTAGGAGCAACAGAGGTAAGTGTTGGACAATTGCAAGAATGAAGGTGAATTAGGGACCCTTTCTTTTATTAGCCATCCGCTGGACAGTCAGTATGTGTGTGCGGTAAAAGAGATCAAAAACGCAGCACGGAGTAGATCAGATACATGGCTAGACTGCCCCTGTGAAAGGACCTTTTAACATGAGACACATCCACTCCGGTATCTCTAGCAGAGCACAAGAACTGAACTGTACTTGATGGAAAGCAAACACATAAATAAATAAACAGTTTTGTAAAGGAAATCAGCAGCAGGTGAAATTGCCCTCTTACCTCGGCTTTTACTGTGTTGGAAGATGCAGGGATTTCAAAATCACTGCTTTGCCTATACACATACTTTGGCCGATTCTTGCCTTAGGCAGAGAGCCACAGAGCCTTTGTTTGACATTCTCGTTCAGAGTATTTCATGGTCCCTTGTGTAGGGACTATCATTTTCTTATTTTCAATATGATAAGTTTTCAGCTCAAAGCCCGGATAGTGAAGTGATACTTGATTAATGTCAAACCTGCTCTGAACTTTGCCAGCTTCAATGTTCATGTTGTGGAAACTTCGGCTCTTCCCATGGTTTGGATATTTTACATCTACACATTACATTCAGAAAGCCAGAGTTCAGGCTCATGGAAAAAAAGAGCTAAATTGATGACTAATTTTACATCAGAAGCTCAACCAGAGAAATAGTGTGCTACAGAGTAAGCATGGCCACCCCACCCCTGGCCTCCCGCCCTTTGCTTGAAGTTAGGAGATTTTCAAGTGTCTCTCTGAGAGAGGGTGGAGGATACACAGAACAGAGACACAGCTGCCTGGCCCCACAAAGCAGATGGTGCAGATGGAGCACAGGAGGCCTGAAGTTACTGCCCACTGGGCACCACTGGCCACAGCTATTGAAAAATGCAGCCACTTGTTATGCTGAAGAGAATTGTTTAGGATGAAAACAGAATTTTTTTTTTTCTTAATAGATCCTTTCTTGATGATTATGACCTATTTTTTTTTATTGTCCACATTTTTAATTTTATACCATAAGGAATAATTTCCATCTCACTCTCCCCATTCTTTAACCAGAACATACAGAAATGTCCATGCTCAAAATGAAAAGGTCTTATTTTCTTGGCTGAATATCAAGATTTTTCCAGATTGTCAACTCCTTAAGAGGGGAGAAGCATAAAAGCCAGCTGTAGAAACCCAGAAGTGACCTAACATGATCCAGGTGTTTCTAGTTTTCTTAGGAAAGAAAGCAAGTGTATATGTGATGCCTGATCAACCATATCTAGGGGACCCTGCCTGATAACATTAGCTTGCTGATCACAGTTTTGATAGTGGGTTTTGAGTCCACAGTGTGTAACAGTTATATCTGATGGATCAAAATTTGTTTTGTAGTGGTGTTCTGAAAGTTTGTGACCTTGCATTTATCATCTTTCCATCTTGTCCCCTTCACATAAAAATGGATTTTAAAGTAGTAAACTCATAAAAGAAAACATGGGAGAAAATGCAGGGAGGGAATGCAGGAGAAAAATGGGTTTTAGCCTTAGTTCTGCCATTTGCTAGTTAGCTGTGTCTGTGGGCAAGTCTTTGATTTTTCTCATCCTCATTTTTTTATCCAAAAAATAGTGTTGTCTTTAATGCACCTTAAAAAAATTAAAGCAGCATGTTGAAGCAGGTTTATTTGTACAAATAACTTGGGATAAGAATGAATAAATGTGTTAGTGTCTGTAGTTTTACCTGCTGAATCTGTAGTAACATTTTGATACACCATCCATGGATTGGCTATAATCTACTATATTTTTAGGTTGAATTTTTAAACGAGTTAAAATTGAACTCGTTTGGCAGAATACAATCATTTCCTAGAATCAATATCAAGCAAGCTACCAAAATCTCCCTCACCCACCCACCCTCAAATGCCACCTACTTCTCAAGGCATTTCCAGGTCTTTTTTTTTTTTTTTTTTTTTGAGAGAGAGAGAGAAAGAAAGAGAGAGAGAGAGAGAGAGAGAGAGAGAGAGAGAGAGAGAAGAGAGAGAGAGAGGAGAGAGAGAGAGAATTTTTTTTTAATATTTATTTTTTAGTTTTCGGTGGACACAACATCTTTATTTTATTTTTATGTGGTGCTGAGGATCGAACCCAGCGCCCCATGCATGCCAGGCGAGCGCGTTACCGTTTGAGACACATCCCTAGCCCTTCCAGGTCTTTTAACCTGGACTGACTGTCTCTTCACTTCTGTGCTTTTCCAGCTCTGGCCCTTTCTGTGTAGCTCTTGTATGAAGTTACAGACTGTGGATAATGGTCATCTCAGGGACATATCTGTCTTCTCCTGGAGGCAGGAGACCTAGTGGTGACTGGCTTTGTTTCTTTTGTAGAGTATGCACAAGAGGGGAAATAGTGGATCTACTGAGGAGCCTGTTGGTGGAGGCCTAGGGAAAGGAAATCAAGTCAGAAGAAGGAACTGGACTGCAGTCCATACTCCATCACTACATTGCAGCATGTGGCCTTGGAAAAGCCCTAAGCTCTGAGAGCCTTGGGTACCTCCTCTGTATAGGAAGAGAATGAATTAATTTGGCTGTTAGGATCCCAATCCCATAACGTTAAATTTCTAACATTTCCCATTATATGCCACCTTCATCTAAGGTAAGGTGCTAAGAATTTTAGGCAGATTAAACAATGTGTAAAAATGAGTACCACCTATGTGGTGATTCCAAGACAATAAGACTCTATTGTACTTTGAGTGCTAAGAATTATTTTTCATAAACATGGGACTCATGATAAAAAATTTATTGCAATGCATCTGTAGACAGTGTCTGAAAGGATGGCTTAAAATAAAAAACCCAGTGTCAGAAGAATAATCCAAGATTACTTCCACGTCAACTATGATACAGATTGCAAAACACATTATAGAAAAAATAAATATGGATGCCAATTTTAATAAAGTGTTTGAATTTTGGTAGTTGTTATTATTTTTGAAACATGATCACATTTTTATATTAAAACAAATTGGAATTATCCCTGAGACTTGAAGTGTTCTTTAAAATAATATTGTATGAAATGCAACTTTTTTTATTATGGAAAAGGATAGAACTTTTTGATGTGTACTGGGTTAATTTCAGTTCCAAATTACAGAACTTTCCCTTGTGGAGCTAAAGAAAGGTTGGTAGGTATTTATTGTACTCTTTGAGAAGGGCATACTGCATTGAATTATTTTATTGCTGGCAACTTTATAATTCATTGAGACCTCGGTAAATTGATCTTAGATCATACATATGTAAACATTTCACTTATCTATCCTTTGTACCAAATCTGCATTATAAAGTTAGCAATCCAATCAATTTTGCAATCCATTTTATCAAGATTAACATTCTGTCTTCTTGGGGACCAAGGGGGAGAAAAAAAAACTCAATAAATTTCAAGCCTCTGTTTTCTTTTCTCTTAAATGCAGTGGAATCTTTACCAGATGAAGTCACCCCTTAAATGAGTGAACTATTTCCATTGTCCAGTTGTCCAAGTAAATTTAAAGCAGAGGGTGTTTTTGACAGCTTTGTTAACATAGCTCTTTTTACTCTTGCTGGTAATTCAAGTATAATTGAGGTCTAGTGTTGAGCTTTAAATATGTTCTTAAGACTTGAAAAGGAAGCTTGACGAGGCGTGTACTACAGCATAACCTCTCAATTATTCACACATTTATTTGACTGTAATCACCAAGGCCTCTCGTTGTAAACATTAGGAACACTTTTATAACCAGGCATTGATATGAGCTAATAGGCAGTGAATTACCACTCAAATGATGAAACTACAAATAGTAATCAGAATACGGCCAGGGTCATCAGTCATAATTAGCACCATCATTGTTCACTGCTAAAACCTCTGATGTTGTATCAAGTCGTATTTTAGTATTAACTGAGTAATTTCCAAAAATTCAACTCACAAAGGCAGATGTGTTTGAGAACAACTCTTGATCCCAAAACTATTTGCTGCCTTAGTCGAGGACAAGGGAACAGCTGTTTTTGTGTCTTGCCCTTTTAGATTCACATAGCTTGGAAGTTCTTGCTCTAGTGTTCAGCATAATCTAATAGTTGTGTTTAGTAAGGTGCCCAAAATTGAATTCTGTGAGTATGATGATACCTAACAAGAGCAAAATCCTCCAAAAAATGTGACTAGTGATTCGCCTCTCCCTTTGTTCTTTCCTCCCTTCCTGATTACTACCAATAATTGAGTATTCAATAAATACTGATTATAACAAACACCATATGAGGCTCTGGGAAACCATCTGCATTTTTGAAAGAAAACATTACAGACAGACAGGTCTGCTGTGCTGTTTTCCTGTTTGCCAAAAACTCTTAGGGTGAGCAGCAACAAAATGACCTATTACAGCTCTAATGAACCAAGGAGATGTATGTCTAGGTTCTGCTGTGGGTTGAAAATCACATGCAATTTATTATAGATTCAGTTAATGCATGCGCAATTATACCAACAAATGATCTGCAAGAACATGACAAGGTTTGGATGTTGTTTTCTAAGTCCCTTCTCACTAACGATAGTTGAAAACCCCAGACTAAATTTAGGTGAGAAAAGACTAATACTGATCCAGTATTAGTACTAAGTACTAATTAGTACTGATACTAAGAGCAGCAGCATATTTTGGATATTGAGATTCTCTTTGGGTCCTCTAGTGGCTGTTGATTCTCTTCTAAGTGTTACCCTTATTTTTTGGTAGAATATTCTTTTATAGTCATTTTTACCCACCAGGGCCCTGAGAACATTTGCTGCAAGTGTCCTTGAAGCATGGTTTCATTGTTGTTGCAATCTAGTTTTAAACAATCTTATTTCCAAGAATTCCTTGCTTCATCCATTTCTGTCTGACAAATGCTTGCCTCCAGATTCTTATTAGCAGAGAATGGCTTATTTTTTTTTTTCTGTGCACTCCTAAAGTTGTTGTTTTTTAAAATTCTTAAACACTTTTTAATAAGAAAATGAAGGAGGAAAATTTTTACCTCTAAATTGTTCCAAACTGAAGTGAAAACAGAGTTCCCCATTGGTTGGAAGCAGCTGCCATCACATGTCTCATGTCTGCTCTGTGTCCTTGCTGACAGCAGCAGCTTACTGTGTCATGGTTAGCTATTTTTATGCCTCCATGTCATGAGCTGTCTTAGCTGTCTCCCCTCAGACCCTACTGAGTCAATGACTCCCTTGTCCAGCTAGACATGGATGGATCAATGGGACGTATATGATCCCATGATGGCCTGTCCATAGGCTTGCTGAAGACCCACCGCAGGGTTGTCTGGGTGGAAAAGAGGAGACACCGTCTCTCTGTTCTCTTGTTGGAATTTAGAATCAGGGAAAATCGGAGAGTGGGCAGGTTGGCTTTGAAAAGTGACTAAAAAGGTTGCAAGGTAGACTTGGAATCAGGGAAGCAATTATAGGATGAATTTATGAGAATAAGGAGAAGTTATGGGTTGAGATTAGTACAGTCCCTAGGCACACTCAAAATGAAGCTGCCTCAGTTCCTGACAGCTTTGGCTTCAAATTTCACTTCAGCCATGGGGAATCTTGAATGAGCCTCCTCTGTCCCTCATGACCAATTGAGTCTTGCTAATACCAGCAAAAAGTCTGATGAAGTTTTGTTGATGATTGTAGCACTATGACTAATAGTATTGCAGCAACCAAAGTAAGTCACCAAAAAGGAATGGAATCGTTACCTCCTGCTACCTTTTTTCAATCACGAAAATTTCTTCTAAATGCCTTGGATGTAGTTAAAACCCACCAGAATTGTTTTCTCTCTTCTTATCAATATCCATCCAAACAAACCCAAATCAAACACCACTAATATCAGAATTCAGAGGTTTACACCATGTATTTTATTTAAACAAATGCTTTATGGAACCATCAAGGTGTTATGTATGACACAAAAATTGTGATGCAGTTTTTTGCCTAGTGTATGGTCTGGAATACATGAGATACTTGTGTTTCACTCTCATGGTATGCTGGCTGTCACTTATTCTGTGCTCTGATGGCAGCTCTGTGGAAACTCATCTTCTTTGGAGTAAAAGGAAGGAAGAGTATTTGAGAGTATTTGCTATACAAATACCTCATTGTTCATTTGTTTGTTTGCTTCTCTACAGAATATGCTTGGACAATGGGGTGTAATAAAGCTTTGATTTTGGCAAGTAGGATATCACTCATATGTAAGAACGTGTTCCCAAATAAGTTGCTGTGCTCACTCACGTATTTCTTTCATGCAGAGCATTTGTCTGCTTTTATTAGCTTTGCCTGCTCTTGTCACTGTTGTTCTTTCCTTCTTCTGTTCTTCTTTCAGTTACCTTGGAAACAGCTGATGACTTACATTGGAGTGGAGTGTACCTCCATCTGTAAACTAAGATGAACATCTTCTTGGGACATCTGCATGTGGTTCTGTGGGGTGACAGGCATTCATGTCTTCGACTACTCTCCACATATTTGATCTATACTGGTTATCTATATTTCCTACTCAGCCCCTCCAACTACACCACACACACACACACACACACACACACACACACACACATTCTAATGTTCATTGGTTAGAAACTGCATTTTTGTTCAGACGGTGGAAAGACGAAAGTTCCTGGGATAGACTATTTCTCATGGTAATTTTTTTTCTTGAGAATTTTTAGCCATGGTAAGTACACTGAATTTGGTGCTGGAGGCAGCCATTGTGCTGAGAAGAGATATTACTTGACTCATTAGCACTGTGGGAGTGCCATGAAAGGGTCCATGACCCACAGCCCATCTTGCTTTAATAATGGCTTAACACTCGTAAAAGATTTTTAATGGCTACATGAGACATATTTAAATATTAAACGCCATTCCTCTTCGTTGATTCACAAACCCCAACGAATCGGACTCCTTTGCCACTTCCAAAGTTGAAGAAATGTGCCTGGTTTCTCACGCCAGTGAGTGAACCAAACAAACCCACAAACGGAAACACCTCCATTCTGCCCTGCTAACCCATTTGCAAACCTGGGAACTTAGAAATCTCCAGCTCTTGTTGGCTCTTGAGCTCACTGCTTTGGAAATAAAAGTTTTTATCTAAATTTATTAGCATTTATATTTAATATCTGCTCTTAGGAGAATTAGGACACATAGGTGTATTAAGACTTTTTTTTTGTTCCAAATACAGCTTTGTTTTTATCATCAGTTAATTCATTTGCTTTGGTCACCTATTCATAACATCACCCTACTTGAAAGAGCATCATGTGCTTATATTTAAATTTGTACAGACTGATACTAGCTCATCTGTATATTTAGATTTCAGTATGAACTCAATGTTGATGCCAATGCTTTTTTCCCAAGGCCTTGTGATGGGGTGTGACCTTCCATGAGAATTGATACTGTTTGTTTAATGAGAGAGTTCCTCACCCTCAAGGTCACCACCTGGCATTTTCCTGCCTAATTGCATGATAGTTCTCTGAGGGTGACAACACTAAAAAGAACTGCCTTCATTTCTTTCCTTCTGGTATAGTTGTCATTTAGAGGTGCTTTTATTTATAGAAGGGAAAATCGAGTTACAAACTTCCTGTCGTGAGTAGAGCTGCCTGGGCAAAGTGCTGGTAGAAAAGTATTCTGGAGAAGAGAGCCATGACATGTGAGTCCAGAAGCACCTAGGGTTGGGTGAGCTTTGTAGTACTTTTGAAATATTTGGGATTCAGCAGAGCCCAAGTGTATTTTTTTTTCCTCAAAGCACCATTTCCCTTTCATTTTCCAAAAACATGTATATTTGAAGAAAAATTGATCTGTGTATTTTGGAATTATTTAACCCTCATTTATCAAAATATTACATGGTAAATACTAGTTCTGGGTTCAAGAAACTTCTTGAGGTCTTTGATAAGTAGTATTCTTTTTTTATGTTTAATAGGGTAATAAAAATTTGCTTTGAATGAATCCAGAGCAACACAGAGCTTACTTTTTAAATCATGCTCAGCCAGTGTGAGGAGGTTTACATGTGTCTTGTGAGAGGGACAAGGCTTTTGGGGAGAAAACTCCTCCTACACAGGGCTTGCATATTTGACAGACCTTTTCCATCAAGACCTCCTAGCAACCAATTGAGCTCAGCCAGGTTCGATCTCTCCATACAGCCACAGCCCCAAGTTAGTCAAAGTTATAATTTGCTCATTGTATGGCTTTTTGCATTGAATTTTATGTTACAATATTGCATTGAAATATTTATATTGATTACTGAGATGTTTGGTACCTTCTTAGGTTTTGTGCCTGGGGTCAAAATCTGATAGGCCTTGCACCTGGGCTCCCCATCTTTCTGCATTCTGGCTGTCTCCAGTTGAGGCCAGGGTACAGTGTGGGTGGGGCATAGTGGTTGAGAAATTCTGCTCCAGTCCATACCTGACTTTTGCCTTAGCTAGATTTTTCCTTTCTGGTGACCCGTTGGCCTATATCCAGTGCATCTACCTATGTGCTTCTTCCACAAGTCTCAGAGTTAGTGCTAAGGTCTTGGAGTTTGTAATTTCTCTCTTGTCAGAAACTTAACTGTATAGTACAGGATAAGAATGGAATAAAGATACTTGCTCCTAGTACTTAAGCCTTTTTCTATCAAAATGATTGTTTCATTTTCATCTCATACAGATTGGAAATAAGGAACATTGCATTCATTGTATTATTCCTCCCAGAGGTCCTTAAGAGTAGATTCTGAACCAACGAAAGGGAAGATATTTGGGTATTGTTGTCAAGGCTGGCTTTAAATTCAAGGTGTTTATATTTGCAGTTGAAGGCTTCATTATAGGAAGCGTTGCCAGCAATGACTGAGTAACGCAATGTTCTGGGTTGAGCATTGTCTTAGGTGCACTGTGTCATTTTGTCCTTAACGGTCTTATAATCCTTATTTTACAGAAGAGAAAACTTGGGTTTAAAGATGTTAATTTCCTCAAAGTTACCCAGAGAGATGATGGTGGAATGCAAAACTTTCTTAACTCAAAGCTCTGGTTCTATCCATTGTTCCGCACACCTCCTCTCCCATAAGTACACACACTGGAAAGAAGTCAGTTTCTAGTTTCTAGTGGTAATGGTGTCTTCCAAATTAAGACAACAAATGAGTAAAAATGCTCTAATTCTTTCATTAAAGTTTTGGTATAGGTTTTTTTTTCTTCATATTAACTGAAAAAAAAAATCCTTGGCATGTGAATTCAAGCAAAGCCAGGTTCTTTTTCCTTTCCCATGTTACAACCTTCACAGTGCTTTTCTTGAGTTCAGAAGCCAAGGTTCATCAGAACAGCTGCCCCTGATCTGGTTTCCACAAGTCTAGATGGAGTAAGACAGATAGCAATTTACTGTAAGTGCTTTTGGGATGGGTTGAGGGATAGGAAGTTCTAAAGAATTCACATTCATTTGGCAACAAAAAGGATGCCTGTCTGCTATCCCTTAAGCCCTGGGTCTAGACCTACAAAGCATTCTTTGCTGGCTCTGCTCTGAACACGCTGTGGACTCCGTGAGGAATTCCTGGCAGATCTGCTGTAGTTGTTCTCCTCGGGGAAGGCTTTTCACCTGGCTTCCGAAGCTCCACTGGGAGCTTTCTCTAGACTCTCCAACCAAGGCCCAAGTCTCCAGACTGGGCCTATGTTTTGCATCTGTGATTTACAGAACATGGTGCCCCAGGAATTGCCAAGTCTTGCCCTCATGTGGACTTCCTGACTTTGAGAAGTTTGAATGAGGGAGCTTTTCAGGAGGGGCTTGTTAGCTAGCAAGGCAGCCTGATGGGCCTGGGCCTGAGAGCTCAGGGGCTTGTGTCCAGGACTCGTTATATAAGAGAACTTCCAAGAGAGAATAGGACCTCGTTTTCAACAAATAAATAAGGCAAAAAGGCTACACTGACTAGTGCCACAGCTGGGAAGCAACTATGAGCAATGAATTTCTCATGCTAACAAATCCAAGCTCTTTGGAAAACAGATGCTGAGCCCTGGGACTGGCACTGGATCCCTCCTGGCAGGAATTGCAAAGGTTCAGAGAGGGAAGTGTATCTAGAGACCATGTGTTCATAAACACAGCTGAGGGCCAGCAACCTGCTTTCATGACCTGCCTGGGCTGCACTGATGGATCCCTTCCATGCAGCATTTCCATGAGGAAGAAGGCAGACATGCAAAGCTTCTGCAGCCCACGCTCTAGAGAAATAATTAAACAGTTTTTCTTAACCTCTTGAACTTTTCATTTATTATTGCCATCCATTATGTCTACCTTCTCAAATCACAGAATCCCAAAACTGAGCTCTGGGGTCAGGGGTTTATTGTTTAATGGAGATAGAACATTTTGTAAATTGCACAAAGTCACAATGTTTATAATAGAAGCTTCTGGTGTACTGAATCTTTTCCATTTAACAAACAGTGAGCTCTGACATGTGTTCTTCCTACATAGCAAGAAATCTGGGGTAAGTGCAGTACTGGCATGAATGCGTTACCAAATCCTTCCTGTAAACCAAGTGACATCTGCAGTCAAATAAAAACATTCCTTCCACCAAATACCAGGAAATGCTAAAAGTATCACTATTCTTCTAAGGTCATGCTAAAATGAAGTTTTGGCTTTTAGAACACAGAGTAAGGATGAAGAAGGCCAACATTTTTGTCCAATACACATTTGCTGCTACAAGTCCTTGGGGGACAACCTCTTGTTTCAAATATGAACATGTGTATGGAGATTTTTTCCTAGGATTTAACCTTCGAATGAAAAGTGTAAATATTTTCAGAAGATGTACCAATTTAAAAAATATTCCTGTTGTCTTTGTTTTTACTAGAATTTGTACTTTCAAGTCAGAAATGGATTTGCTTGAAATAAAGCAAACATCCTTGAAAAAGTACCCAGCCAAAATAACCAATGTGTGAATACCTAGGATTAAAAAATAAGAATATTCCTTAGAAAGAAACTTAACCAAGAATTGGAAATCCTGCAAAGAATGTTTTAAATCTAAATTTTTAACCCTATATGTTGGAGTTCTAATCAATATTTTTAAAAAGAAAACAGATGTTCATGCCACTCATTTTCTTGTATTTCTTTTTGGGTATTTATTAAGTTAAAGCTACATGCAATCTTTCAGACTATAAGTGTATTCAGTGAAAACCATTGTAAAAAGTGCCTCTCCAGGAGTAATTAGCATAACTATTTACTTAAGTCTTAATACTTGGTTCATAGTAGAGTATGTACTTGGGGTTCATTTTTATGAGGTTAAAACACATGCAGTCTTTCCATTTTATATTTGCAATGATTCAAGCAGATTTCTCTGCAAAGTTCACCCCTCCAAAACTGCCTTGTGCCATGCTTTCTCAATTTTTTTCTGTCTAAATGTCTAAAAGAATTTTATAGGATTTAATGCTTGCTTCAATGTGCTTGTTTACATACTATGGGTACCCTTGCTGGGACTCAGTCCCATCATTTCTGATCAGCCAGCAGGTGTCACTGTGGGTTTGGATGGTAAACCAATTGGCCATAGAAAAGAATGACTGATGAGGGAGAATTATAAGAGGAGAGAAAGGGAAATTTAAGAGCAGGTTCTTAGGGGGAGAGAAAAAGTTAACAATCTCTTGTTTGTATATCTCTTTTTGTTAGGATCTCAGAGTTTTTGTACCACCTTCCTAGCTCCTGTATGCCCAGAAATTAATTCGCTTACTATCTATTGATGCTAAAGTAGTAACTGATGATAATGTCACTGTATAAAATAGTAATACAGATGAACAAAGTTGAGAAGAGAATTCTCATAGCCTGTTCCTACTATTAATGTCTTACCTCTGGGCTTCATTGCTGGGCATCTTTTAGAACCATAGTCACCTTTGCTTAGTCTCTGAAATGTACCAAGTCTTCAAACTTTTTGATAAGTCATGACTCATGGCCCAGAATAAGATCTTGGCTACCCCTAACCTCAGTGGTAAAATAAATCCTACTGTTTCATTACTTGAAGGGGCATCTTGGCCTGGGAATTGTTCCTTATATGTCCCTGAGATCTGGATTGCTCATTTTCAACAAAGCTAGCCTATTCAAGTCACATATATCTTCCTGAGTGCATGGAATTTCTTAATAAATAAAATTTCAATTGGTAAAATTAACACATATTTCTTGAACAACTGTCAACTTTAAAAATGGATGACCATAAAAACTCCCTGCCCAGAGAGGAACTCACAGCTGGTCTAATTTGAATAACAGGCTGTAAATTGATTTCTTTTTTGGCTTTATATGTAAAAACAATGTCCATTTTGTTGGTGCAGAGAACAGGCAATTTGTTAAGAAAAGATACATAGCTTGATTTATCCAAATAAGGCTTAACACATGTGTAAAACATCCTAATCTTACTCAAGTTCTGATGAAAACAAAACAAAAAAATAGTTTTAAGGAAAAAAGAAATGTTTCTACATTCTGGAGAATCTCTTGTTACCACCATGACTGCCCACCATCTCCCCTGGCCACCTGTCTCAGATCATGGACCATCACTCTCTAATGAGGTCATAGCCTCTCATTGCTAACGACTGAACCCAGGAGGGTTAAAAACAAAACCCATTTCAGCTTTGTTGTGAACATCCTGCAATTTCTATCTGATTTTAAGTTCCTCACCTTTATGTACATTAAATTTCTTAATGATATAATCTGTCCTTTAATGCTGATTCTAATTTATAGTTAAAGGCACAAAGTTCAGAAAAAAAAGAAATCCACTAAATTTGCAAGTTCAGTATCATTTAGAAAACTTAACTACAACGTATGAATACTTAGTTACCACTTAGCTTAAAGCATCCATTCTCAGAGATAAATAATTCTGCAGTAGGCTGATTTGACTCCACAGAAGATAATACAAAGGATGGCTCCTAACTCTGAGTAAAATTTCTTTGGAAAACCTGTGTGTGTGTGTGTGTGTGTGTGTGTGTGTGTGTACACGTGCATTCACATGTGCGCACATACATGTGTATAGAGAAATATCTCTCTATATCCCTTTCTCAATTCTTAGGAGGCCATTTCATTTGTGCGTAAGAATGTGTCATTAATGTAATATCATTTTTGCTGGCGCTCAGAGATTAAGATTCACTTTTGTTTAGGATTTCTGGCAGAACATATAGGAATCATAGCAACAGGCACTATAAGCACAAGCAGCTGATGGGTGTGGGGTGGGGAGCAGAGAAAGAAGGAAGAGGGACATTATGGTATAAAAATGTTTATCCAGGGTAACAGAGCATCAACAAACTTTTATTTTCAATTAGATGTATACATCTGTGAGGGATGGAATCCTTGGCCATTGGTTTACCCTTTGGAATGATGCCCCACTATTTCCATGACAACTTCTTAGACTGTTAAAAAACAACAGTGATTGCAATTTCCTCTAAGCTACTATGCCCTGCTATCAGGCCCTTGATGACACATGACTGGGTATTTTGTGTGTGTGTGTGTGTGTGTGTGTGTGTACACTTGCATGTCTTCTCACCTAGAGTTCAATTTCTCCAGGACAGGAATTACATGTAATATCTCTTATCCATTAAAATTTCTGCTTTAGTGTAAAGCACTGAGTGGGAGTTCAATGAATCTTTGTTGAATGAATAAAAATTACCAAGGATACTTTAGTTTGGCAAGCATTGGTAATGCTAGATTACTTTTATGTAGTTCATATAAATAATTCATTTCTTGTGGTTCCATATCCTGATGTGAAAATTATGCATTTACTATGTTTTCATAGATATTAATGGGGGCTATTAAAAACAGAAATTGTTTCTAGGTTGGTGGTCTTAGGCCTGGTATTGAATGAAAAAGACTTGAAGTAAATTTTAATTGTGAAAAGAATAAGACTCTATACATTGCATTGTTAAGGTTCAGCAGTTTGTGGGAATGATTTTTTTAAATTTATTTCACAAAGAACAATAAAAAGACACTATTTTATTTAATTTTAGTATTTAATATAAAAAAGAAAATAGAGTAGAGTGTAAAGGGATAAAAGCAGCCAATCTGCCATTGTGATATTTCCCTTCCTTAACATCAAACGTTTTGTCTAAAAAGGGTTGCTTAAAAATAAAACTATAAATATGATGAACTAATTTAAAGGTTTAAGGAAGAAATATTATATTTATACTTTGGTACATCAGGGTTAGTTATTATGAGCCAGATGGTATTTTATTTCTGTTGGGAAAACATTTTTAGAAGCTATTTAAGGAATTATAGAATGAAGCAAATCAAATCATTACTTACTTTTTTTTTTTTCCATTTTAAGGAGAGAAGGGCAGTGTTAGGACAACGTGAAGAAAAGACTAATGCTGATGTATAATGATTTCATTATCATATTTCTATTCTGTCACCCATGGTACACTCTAAGGAGATGTCACAAATTCCTGAGCCACAATAAATCTGTGAATTGTGAGACTCTGTGTGTGGGTACAATGGATAATTTTCTGACCTTTACGAAGCTTTCACTGGTGCAAAGGAAGTCCCTCAACATTACGTTTCCCCACTACAAAATACTGGCATCCAGCCAAAGTATGCCCTTTGGATCTCCAGTCTGCATGTCTTTCCTGCAGCTAGAAGACATTCCTGAAGCTTCCCAGCACTGCGATTGCCCCACCTTTCAAAAGTCTTCTGGAAAGAGCTGGCCAGTGTGTAACCTGCTGAGGGAGATGTCAGGACATATTAACCACAGATTTATTCAAAGGAAACTTGGGATCGTCTTGCTCTGATTCAACAGGTCCCTTTTCCCACTTCGTGTCAGCAGAAAGACTGTCACACAGAAATGCTAACACGTAACTTAGATGTGGATAAGCTGCGAACGAAGGTTACAGCAAGAACGAAATTAGAATGCAGTGATCTTTGGAGATGAAATTTGGCCACCGTTAGCTTTATTTCTACTACTATCTTTTTTTGGGGGGGGGGGTGCTGGGAATTGAACCCAGGGCCTTGCAAGGCAAGCGCTTTACCAACTGAGCTATATCACCAGCCCTAGCTTTATTTCTGAAGAATAAAAGTATATTGTTTTTTTCCTAAACTTTACACAAAATCTCAAATAAATGTTTGTTATTGGACCCAGTTTCATTTTAAATCATTCTAAGATAGAACTACTTTCAAGAAGGATCATACGGTTAATCTAATACTAGTACCTTAGACATACTAGTTCCTAGCACTTTGGAAGTACTAGTTCCTAGTACCTTGGAAGCAAAATACATTTCCCTTTCACCTTTATTTCATCATTTCTCCTGTCAATTGGTTTGATGCTTTTTGAGAGTAGTAGAAGTTTAGTTATGAGCTGACCAGCAAACTTTTCTGAATGTCCCCTTTTCAGATGGGTATTCAGAAGGTAACCTCTCCCTTTAAAAAAAAATCAGGGACTCCTCAGAAATCCTTAGGTAATATTTAAGACTTTTGGTGAGCTTTGGACATTTCAGAATCACTTTGGTGTTATATAAACAATATAATTGCCAAGATGATTTTTCACACATTTTTATGAATAATTCTTCAACTTTAAAAAAATGATAAAACCAAACAAAAAGCACTGAAGTCCACAAAGGAATTTTTGGCCTAGAATAGACTCACTTCCAGAGAGAATCAAATAAAATTGAAAATTGCACTAAAGAATAGGTGGGTGTTTTTCTCTCAAGACTCAGATGTCTGGGTGGTTGAGATTTGCTAGGACATTTCCAGAACTTGACCCTAAGCCTAAATTTTGGTGCTACTTTCTCCATTCCACAAATTTACTCCATTATCCAGCTAATTCACACAACTTGTCCTTCTTCCATCCACTGTCAGTCCCTCAGCTTTGAATATCCTCACTAACTTTATCTGAGCCCAATTCATCCTTTTAATCACAGATCAAATGCACCAACTCCCCCAAAGCATTCCACCCGACCCCAGGTCAAGTTGAGCTCAAGTATCCCAATTCTATCCCAACTCTTGGGATTCCCTTGGACAATTCCAACAGTGGCGACACATGTAGCTCCGAACCTGAATTGTTTGTTTGTACGATGTATAACAAGAAGGCACATTTCTTGACACTGAGGACCATTTCTCATTTGTGTCTGTATCCTTAAGATATTTCATACAGACGGCTCAGCTAAAATTTGTTGAGATTAAAATTTGAAATGATCCAAAAGGTTGGAAACGAAATGATCGAATTCTTTCTTGAAACACAAGCAGTATCAGAGAGCATTTGAATTATAGTCTTGTTTGACTCCTTTTACTCAATAACTATTCATTTTGTTATTTGTGCTTTTGACTGACTTTTAAGTACACCACTGAGTTAGGGGGAAAAAAGGGTTTGATGATAAGTTGGAGAAGACTGCAATTAAAATTAACATGATAAAACAACTTCTAAATAACATGAGTATTGGTAATAACATGTGAACAAAGAAGTGAAGCAGGTACCATGCCTGGGTACCATGCTCCAACTTTTGCCAATGGCTTCTGACTCTTCTCTGTGACTTGGTGGCTGATGGAATTCCCTTTTCTTGTGTCCCCACTGTGGTAAATGCTGTGCTCCCTTCATAAATAATAAAGGACTTATCCTGGATGCTTGGAGCACCTTAAGCAGACACTTTGGTTGTAAGCCATCTTTAGGAATTATTATACCTCCCCGCAGAATGACCCCCATCCAGTGAATGGTGCTGGAACACAAAAGCCTTTCTCTCTTAACCCCATTCAAGGAAAGTTTCAGAGATGGACTCATCTTAGGAACTTCCTGCAGGCCTCTAAAATTCTACCAGGACTACACTAAAGTTCAAATTCTTTTTCTTACCCAATCTGCTTCCTTCCCTTCTCGTCCCATCCATCCCACAGTTGTTTTCCCAAATAGCACTTCCAGTACCCTTCTACATCTTAATCCCCATCTTAGTGTTCACCTCCCAGGCTACACATTTGGACTCCCTGCTCCCCCTCCTTGTTCCTGTCACTCCCAATATGGATAGTCATTCCACCAGATTCAGTCCTGCTGAACTCCCACCAGCCAGGCAAGGTACAACCTCCTCCAAATGATAGATGGAGCCTGCCAGCTGTTCTAAGTTAGGAAGGCCTGGCATAAGTATCCAAGCAGAAATCAGAGACTCAGACCAGGAGCAGGCAAGAAAATACCAGGTGATACCAATTACAAAGGGGCTGCACTGGGATCAAGTAGGCAAAACAGGTTGGTATAAGGAGGTGGGCAGACAGGCTGTTACTGACATGTGAAAGAAAATATGGTAACAATATTGGTAAGCAATGTGGTTTCATAGGAATGAAGGACCTCATGGATAGGAAAGTGATTTTGAAGGTGGTTATACCTTTTTGTCATGCTGGGATGGAGGTTGTGGCATTAACCAAGGTTAAGTCATAGTAGAACAAATGTTGTCCAGAGGAGTGGAGTCTTGTGGGATGAAGATGTAAAACCAGAAGCCAGCAAAGTGGTTCTGTTTCTTAGTATCAAACCTCTGACAGTAAAGAGTAACTATAGTATGACCTATAAGTAGGGCTCCATCATGTAAAATTACCAACACTTGACTATATTTGACCTATAAAAGTGATAATTTTACATATTTCAGCCTGATGATTTTAATTTATTCATTGCCTTCCCCCACTGGAATGCAGATTTTTATTTTGTTCACAATGCTGTCCCACAATATCTAGTACAGTATCTAATAATGTGGTGCTAAATAAAAGTTTTGGATGAGTTAATTAAGAAGTGAATTACTTAGTCCCCAAATACCTTTGGCTGTAATGTACTATATCCCTTAGGACTCTTTCAATTATGAATAACAGAATTCCAATTTAGATTGGTTGAGAACTTATTGGCTCACACAACTAGAAATTTCAAAAGTATATAGCATCA
This sequence comes from Marmota flaviventris, assembly GCF_047511675.1. NCBI lineage: Eukaryota > Metazoa > Chordata > Mammalia > Rodentia > Sciuridae > Marmota > Marmota flaviventris. The sequence goes on along the minus strand of NC_092499.1, from coordinate 78,503,539 downwards.
GGTATGGCTAGATCCAGGACCTTGAATGATGTTATAATAATTGGATCTCTTGCCATTATTCAACTGAGGTTTTTCTGTCTTGGCATATCCTCAGGCAGTTTTCCCAAGTTAATAATTCCTTACCATCTCCATGTTTAGTCATGAGTTTAGAAAGCTCCAGAGAAAATAAAAGTACATTTTTCCCACTAATTCAAATAAAAACTCTTAACCTTGACCCTTACAGAATCTATTTTGGCAATGACCAAGGAGTCATGATAGGAGCCAAGTCCACCTCAGTTAACTGGATTGAGAATGGGAGAGATACTGCTTTCTTGAGGGAGAATCTTGGTGACCTTAACCAAACCACAATCACAATAATAGCTAAAACTTATTGAACACACTTATCTGTCAGACATGCTTCTAAAGTCAATCACCTCAAAAACTTTGTAATAAAGCACAATTATTATCTCTATTTTGTACATGAGTAAACTGAAGCATAGAAAGCCTGTAACTTGCTCAAATTCACTAGCTGGGAAGACAGAACCAGGGTTGAAATGGTCCATCTTGCAGCCCATTCCTTTGACCACCACACTGTGCTACCTGAAGAGGACTTTAGGAATGATGGACAATGGGGATGTCCACTTGACTTAGCTTATTTGTTTTTATAGCCAGCCATTTGGTTGCATCTAAGTGATGATGGCAAGTGGAGAGTCACTGGTTCACCTGCGGTCAGAATGTTTCAGGGGAGAGTTTTCTCTGAAGCTCTGTCCCACAAGTTATTTCTGGCTTCTAAGGAAAATTATTCCACTGGACATGATGGCGCACACCTGTAATCCCAGTAGCTCAGGAGGCTGAGGCAAGAGGATTGCAAGTTCAAAGTCAGCTTTAGCAACTTATCGATGCACTAAGCAACTCCGTGAGACCCTGTCTCTAAATAAAATGCAAAATAGGGCTAGGAATGTAGCTCAGTGGTTGAGTGCCCCTGAGTTCAATCCCAAGTACCCCTACCCCCAAAAAAAACAAGTTCCCAAAATCACAGATTCTTCACTTTTGATTTTCTTCCACAGTTTGATGACTTCCACCAAGTTTAATTTAACTTCATTCAACACCAGCTTTTAAAGCATTTTCAGTGTAATCAAAAGAGCACACTCTGTGGTTGTTGCACAAATATTCAATTAAATGTCCAATTTATATTATATTTAGGTCCTTTCTGGCTTTGACATTCCAGTGGGTTTGGGATATTTTTGAGCTGTTTATACTGTAGCTGATCCTTGGAAGCCTGATAAACACCATACTCCTTTTTTCTTTCTTCAACTCCTTACCCATCTCCTTGAGAGTAACTTATCAGTCGTAACTTGTAATAGCAAAGGAGTCATGGAGGCTCAGGAATTCTACTTTCCCTTACAAATGGTGGATAGTGCTTTGTTGGAGTGTGATCTGGGGGAACTAAAGAAAACAGAGGCCTTAAGGCCAACCTTCTTTTCTGGGATGGATGGTGCTTGTCTTTGGGGTAGAATGTTTGATTAGCTTTATTTTCCATATGTTAGGTGTGGAACTGGATGAATCTAGGTAATGATTCTTGGTAGTCAGGCTCCCACTTGGCTAGTTCATGTACATGTAGGTGTTAGACTGTTGGATGTAATCTCTACTTCTTTCTGCAAATTTGATCCTGTTTCCTCCCTGAAGAAAATAATTCTCTGCTATGTCTTGGTTTCTGTTTTCTCGTGATCTTAGCTCTGTCTTGCCCTGGTGCTGCCTCTGGCCCATGCTATCCATGACCTGACTGCTCTGGTCCATATCGTGACCATGTAGACCTATCTCAGTTCAAAGTCTTAAGACTCTTGTTGGTTCATCCCAGATTATGGATGAGTTCAATCTTAGATCAATGAACTCCATCATCCCAGAAACTATGGGAAGTGGGTAGGATCATGTGGTACTAACATGGTCATAGGACCACTTCTTCAGAGTAATTTCAAGGAAGGGTGTATATGTATAAGAATGTGGATGGGACGGTGGAGGGGGTGGGTGGGCTGCATTATCAAAAAGTGTTCCTTATTTAAAAAAAATGATTTCAAGACATTATAACAAGGGACAAGAACTGGTTTTCATGGGGATGATCTCTGGGTTACACTTAATCCTAAGTGTGATTTCTGAATTTTCACACTGACTATGGTGACATGGGCTTTTGCAGTTGGTTTTCTGCTTTGTTGAAAATAACAGACTGAGTATGCTGTCATTAATAGCTCTTCACTATTCAGAATATTGACTTATTTTTAGTATTTATTGAAGTTGCAAGAGAAATTTTCCTGCATTTGGTCATTTCATGTGACTTCACAAAGTAGAAAAATGTAACATAAAAATGATGGCTTTAATTGCAAAGTCAAAAGCCCTGTTGTTAACAAGGATGAAACCCTGACTATCTACAACCCATGTTAAAAAAATCATATATGATACCCTACAATATGAAGAACTAAGAAGGATGTGAAAATTCTCCTATACTGCAGGTGGGTATATAGTTTTGTCTGGACATTCTGGAAAGCAATGTGTGAATATATAGGGAAAATAAGTATGCATTTTCCCCATGACCTAGCAGTCTAATTCTCAGGGACCCAACAGAAATTCTTCCAAGGACAGAGAGGGCTTATATGAGCATGTTCAGTGCAATGTTACTCAGGGTACCTGGGAATAAACAAACAAAAACCCTATATTTCCATCACTGGAAGTAATGGATAAGTAATTTTTTGTGATGAATTTTTACATAGTAATATGTAGCAGTTTGGAGTAATAAACTAGATCTACATGCAGAAGCATGGGTAAATCTTAATAAAAGTATTGATTGAAATGTAACAAACAGAAGGAGAGCTTAGTGTAATATTATTTCTGTAAATTAGAAACAGGTACTGCACAGAAGAGGACATTAAATTCTTCAAGAACACATCAATATCCAAGGACATATCGAAATGCATTAGAAGGACTGACTATGGGAGGAAGGGTAATGGGAATGGGGATGAAGAGGGAAATAATCAAATTTAAAAGTGTAGGGGATAATTAATGTTCTGCATAGTCAAATGATGATAATGAGCCACAAGCTGAAGAATATGATGGTTCTCAATCTTCTATACCTGAGGTCTAAAGAAGACAATAAGAAAATCAGAAAGGGGAAAATGTTTGGCTAAGTTTGTAGGAAAACTGACTTATAATTGGGGGATAAGGTAGAATCCAGTGCCTTATGGCTCTGAATTTTCTCTCTTAACCCCATCACCCACTCTGATGCTGGATGCTCTGGGGCCAAGGTGACTTGCTTCTTATCACACTCTTTTCCAGCTGTCTAAGACACAGGGGAGCAAAAAGGAAGCCTTTGAGAAGTGTTTTATTCAGCTTTTTCATCACTATGGCTAAAAGACTTGACAAGAACAACATAGGGGAGGAGAAGTTTATTTTGGCTCACAGTTTGAGAGTTCTCAGTCTATAGACAGCTGACTCCATAGCTCTGGGGCCAAGGTGAGGCAGGACATCATGGCAGAAGGACCCAGCAGAGGAAAGCAGCTCAGGAGACAGCAACAGAAAGGGGGAGAGAGAGAGAGAAAGAGAGAGAGAGAGAGAGAGAGAGAGAGAGAGAGAGAGAGAGAGAGAAAACAAGCTTCACTTCTGCACTTGCTAGGGACAAAATATAAACCCAAAATGCCCCCAGTGACCAACCTCCTCTAGCCACACCCTACCTGCCTACAGTTACCACCCAGTTAATCCATATCAGTGGATTAATCCACTGATTAGTTTTTAAATCTCTCATTATCTAATCATTGCACCTCCAAACATGCTTACATTGTTTCACACATGAGCTTTTGGAGGAACACCTCACATCTAAGCCATAACAAGGAGGGTGAGTGCCCACAGTAAGAAGGATGGTAAGATAATGGAGAAATAACGGCAAGTCCTGAGTTGTAAACAGGCCTCCAGTTGAAAACCAGCAGGGACTAGTTCCTATTCTGCTAGTGACTCTTTTAGTCCTTGGTGTCCCTACTGCAAAAGTAAGGTGGTCTAATTAAAGCTCTTTCCAGGCCCCAATGTCTATATGATTCTCCTTCTAAGAGCTCATGGCTATGAAAGTACTATGTAGGGAGGTGCTGAGCAGAAAGCACAGTCTCTCCGACTTGTGGCCTGACTGAGGAAACAGCCTGTTGCCGGCCTGACCTGTGGCAAAGTGCACATTCGATCTCATCCCAGCCAACTTCCTGTTAGATAGAGTGGAGCAAACGCGCTTGCTCTGAAGTTTTACAAAAATTCCTTCTTGGATTTCTAAGGAAATGTGAGTGAAGAGATAACAGATAAAACTGGCACATTTAAAGATGCCATTTTTTGGCTGTTTCGTCATTCTTGTGGATGATTAATTATCCAGAATAATCTGAAAAAATAGGGAATATAGTAGAATTAGAGTTTGTTTAGGAACCAGGTAAAAGTAAGTTCCACTTTTAAGAGACTCAAGTTAAAAAGCAAGAAAATTCTAAAATAAACTGCTTTTTTCATCAAAGACCTTTTTATTTGGAAAATAATGGAACTTCTTCCTCTTCATTCTATCTCCTGAACATTTCCATGATTGTCCCAGGACTTTACGTCTCTTGTCTTAGCAGATTTGGGAATTTATTATATAAGCCAAAGTTAGGAAAGCTAATTAAAGTCAGTGTTAACATGCATTCCCTCCTCTTTTTATGGTGGCCTCAGTTCTAAGCTTAGACATTGTCCACCACCACCACCACAGTGATGGGTTTCACTACAGTCAAGTCTGGGAAGCGGGTATCATCCATATGTAGCATGACTATGTTACCCTAAGGGGGGAAAATAATGTCTTTTGAATCCTAATGCTGAACTGTAAGTCTGCATTCTGCCTGACTCTCATTAATGTTTCAGAACAGTTGAGTGCATTTTCTACAGAATGACAGAAGTGCCTTCCTCCACGGAGTCACTACTCTGTGGCACATGGCAGGGTCTGTGGTCAGATGGGCTGCTCTTTCCTCAAGGAAGATCCACCTCTCTATTGGTGATTACTGCAAAAGACCAGATGTTTTCCTTTAACCTCCTATTGGTTCTAATCTCCCTCAATCTTTGATCCCAGCCCCACTTGAAAGTAACCCCTCATTTAGCTCCTCTTGGGTGGTCCTCGGTAGAGATTTAGTTAATTCTAACTTCTTGTACAGTCTTTCCCATGTGCTTCCATGGTAAAATTCTACCTTTCTAATTGCTAAGAGGAAAATTGTTAATCCTTTTGATTCAGGGAACAGTGTAATAGCCTTAAAATTGGCAACTTAATTGAAAAACTCAGAAATTGCTGACTCCTTGTGGTAGCTTTTTAATAGCATTTTCCTCCCCATTCTTCATATTTTTTCCCCAAAATAAAATAAATGAAATTTGTTATTTAAAAAGTCCTTCCAAAAGTCTATCTCTCTATTCTGAGATTCTGTTTGGATCTCATGCATGGTCTCAAGTATTTTATTGATTGTTACAGATCAGTTTAATGGGTTATTACATAGAATGCTCACTGGAAAACAGAAGAGACATGTGACATTGACTAATGGGAAATAGAAATTCTTCCTTTCCCTTCTTTCCCATTATGTAAGAATAAACAACTTAAATTGCTACTTTTAGATTCCAAAGGATTGCATAGGCTACATATGTCAAATATCAGTGTGAGTTCAGAGACTGAGTTATTCTGTATTGCTACTGGTATATATTAGTATTCTCTTGACTTCATTATCAAAAGCTAACCAAACAAGCTAGGTTTTTTTTTATACCTCCAATTTTGCTTTGGGTTCATAAAAGCAAATTCCTTTTAAAAATTCTGGGAATAGAAGGATTTCTGGGTTCTTGGCATATTCCATTGATCTTACTTATGAATAGAGAAAAGGTCAAGGATTTTGCTTATTTGTTTTCCATAGGCACTCTAAATTTTCAAAGATTTGGAGACTTTTAAGGGACTTTTAAGAGACACTTAATTTGTTACAGATGCATTAACATATTGGATTTATGTGAAAGAATGAAGGCCAGGCAAAGGATATTGGGTTCATTATTTATTAGTAGAGCTAGTCAAAACTTCCCTGTTTTAACCAAGTGGTGGTTTGGCCCCTATTCAAGAAGCCATCTCTTAATATTGCTGTCCCTGGCAATTAATGTACACTGAGAGGGTGGGCGTGCCTTTACTATACTCAGCCATGTTGGATTCTAGACTCTGTGGGTGTCTCTTTTCTCTAGATTGGACGTGGCCCTTCTAGGTAATTATCTCAAAATATGTGCTCCTCCTGTTTTCTACCCCAAATAAAACTCATTAGTGAGGCCTACAAATGGTGCAGGATCTGAGCCCTTCTTCCTGTCAAGCCTCATTTCCCATCAGATCACCCTATGCTTTCCTTTCCTGGCACACCAGCCTTTTTCCAGTGCCTCTGACTCACCATGCTTCCTCCTTTTTCATGGAAAATGATTCCCTCCTAGTCTCACTGAGGACTCTTGTTCAGTCTCTGCCTTGCCTCCTCTCACCACTTACCTCTAGTTATGATAAGCTCTCATCATACCATCTTTTCCACATCGCAGTTTCAGTTTTACATGTATGTATGTTTTATTTGATTGTCTTTCTACTCTACTCTTTTGAGAGATCCATAGGGGCAGAGACAGAGTTGACTTTTTTTTTTTTTTTTAAATCCTTTACTTCAGAAGTTTACTCGTATGAAACTTCTGGCCCTTTATAAGTTTTTTTTTTCAAGTTCAATGAGAGTTCTGAGGACTTACTGTAGCCCTTGGAGGCCCTGACCACAATGGCTGGGCCCACAGGCCGGCTGTTGAGGGTACTCAGAAATGATTTCCACTTAAACAAGTGCCTCCACATTCCCAGAGATTCCTTGTAGATTAGCTCTGGTAGAATCCAAAGTTTTTTCTTCAAATTGGCTTTTACTCTAGAAATAAAAGATAGAATCCAGCATTAAAACTAGCTTTATAGGTTTCCCACTTATTTTCACTCTTGTTGGGTATGTTTTAATGAACATTTTTCTTTAAAACTGTTTTTGGGTGATTTACACAAGAATTCAGATTTACTATGCCTTCGGCTTGTTTTTTTGAAGAACTCTTATTGCTGTGTTGAATAAGACAAACTTACCCCCCCCCCCTTTTTTTAAATAAAAAAGGTCCATCTTTGTGCTGGTAACTACCAAGGGAAAATGCAATTTTATCAAACTATTTCTTTTCTACTCTATTCCTTGCTGGCCAAATTTAGAAACAAAAATTGGAAAATCTTACACTTTCCAAATGAATCCCTGTGGTAAGGAGAACCTTAGCCCTTTTTACCACATTGCATATGATAGTGCTTTTAAAAGCATTTAAACATAGGTAATAATGTGTCCCAAAGACTGGAACTATTGATTTATAAAGTTAGGTGTGAATAAAACCTAAAGATAAATAGTGTATCATTAAAAAGTGAAATAATATTATTTTGATTCATACTTGACAATTTTTCGCAAGAATGTTAAGCTCTTACATAAATACATGGCCTCCCCAGCTGTTCAAATAGTATGATTAATTAAATGGATTCTGTCTGAAAACCAACACTAGCTCTTGTTCTCAAATTGCAAATATGTCCAATGTAAAGGAAAATATAAAAGTATTCTTCTAGTATCTACTGCAGTTGAGGTAAAGAATGAATATTAGGGAAATTCTAATACATTGCTTAGATGTATGTATGAACTTGTTGGTGGGTTGTGTGTGCATATGTGTGCCTGTGTGTATGGTTGTACACACACACACACACACACACACACACATATATATATATATATATATATACATGTATATATGTATATACATATATATATACATGTATATGTGTGTGTATATATATATATATATATATATATATATATATATATATGAGGAACTCTGTAATTTGGCAATGTCATCTATTCAGTATAAAGCCAATAACCCATTAAAATCAACAGAAAAGACTTTCTAGAAGCCCAGGTAGAGATGACTGAAGTCCACTCCTTATAGCTTATTCATTAAATATAGAAAAAAAAATCATAGACCTTTAGTTAAAATATGACTGTTTTAATTTTAGTACTAGTTAGATAACTTGCCTGGAGGACAAAAAGGAAGAAGGGGTTACTAAAGCAAATTGCAATGGTAGATTGGGACTGCAGAGTGAAAGACTTTAATTCTTTGTAGATTAGAAAGTTGAAGAAAGTTATTGAGTAGGAAAGAAACATTATTAGACAAGTTCTTGAGTAAAATTAATGCGACATGTGTAGAGGCTGGAAATCAAAAGCAGTTATCAGACTGTTGCATTAATCTAGATTTTATGGCATTAATCCAAATGAGCAGAAATAATGTTTCAAATAAGGGTATGAGAGGAAAAGAAAGTCTTAATGAAAATTAAGAGATATAGCAGAAGTAGAAATAAAAAGGCCTTGGATATTTGCTTGGGTTGGGGGACAAAGAAAAGAGAAAAATCAAAGGTGTCTTAAAAACATTCAAGTCCATGAGAGTAAATTCATAGTGCTACAGGCAGAACTAAGAAACACAAGAGGAGAAATAAGCTTAGGTGGAGGTGGAGGAAGATGGTGAGCTTAAGTCTTCAATTTGAGGTACACAGGTACATGTAGAGTATCCAGGAGAGATGTCAGAGAAGTTAAAAATGCAGAGTAGGACTATGTCCAGAATCAGGGATGAAAATAAAACTCATAATAGTTAATCTCTCAAATACATTTTTGTTTATTTTTTTAAATTTCTCTTTCCCCATTTTTTGGATGCATTATAGTTGTACATAATGGTGGGATCTGTTATTACATATTTGTATATACACACAATGTAACAATATAATTTGGCCAATATTACTACCCAGCACTTGCCCCCTCCCTCTGTGTCTCTCATCCCCTGGTCTCTTTCTTCTGCTTCTCTTCCTTTGATCTTCATGAGATTCCCCTCCTGACTCCCAACACCTTTCTTTGCCTTTTTCCTCTCTAGCTTCCACAAATGAGAGAAAACATAAGTCCCTTGACCTTCTGAGTTTAGCTTATTTTGCTTAACATAATGGTCTCCAGTTTTATTCATTTTCCTTCAAATGACATAATTTCATTTTTCTTTATGGCTGAATTAAAAAAAAAAAACCTATTGTGTATGTATACCACATTTTGTTTTTCCCTTCATCCATTGATGAATACCTAACCTGGTTTTATAGTTTGGCTGTTGTGAATTGTGCTGCTGTAAACATGGGTATGCATGTATTACTGTAGTAAGATGACTAAAATTCTTCAGGAAAAATACTGAGGAATGGTATAGCTGGGACGTATTCCTAGTCTTCTGAGGAATATCCATATTGATTTCCATAGTGGTTGTGCTAATTTACTATCTCACCAACAGTGTAAAAATGTTCCTTTTTCTCTAATCCTCTCCAGCATTTATTATTATTTGTATTTTTGATGACTGCCATTTTGACTGGTGTAAGATGAAATCCCAGTGCAGTTTTGATTTGCATTTCCCTAATCGTTAAACATGTTGAACATTTTTTTTTTCATATATTTGTTGGTCATTTGTATTTCTTCTTTTGAGAAGGGTCTGTTTAATTCTTTTATCCATTTATTAATTAGGTTATTTGATTTTTTTGCTGTTAATTTTTTTGTGTATTTTATATATTCTAGATATAAATCTTCTGTCAGAAGAGTAGCTAGCAAAGATCTTTTGTAGGTTCTCTCTTCACATTCCTAAATGTTTCCTTTGCTATGAAAAAGCTTCTTAATTTGATGCCATCCGTTTATTAACTCTTGGGCCTTCTGAGTTTTGGGAGAAAGTTGTTGCCTCTGCTTATATGCTGGAGTGTTGAACCTATGTTTTCTTCTAGGAGTTGCAAAGCTTCTGGTCTAATTCCTAGGTCTTTGATCCATTTTTAATTGATTTTTTTATAAGTTAAGAGATAAAGGTCTAGTCTCATTATTCTATATTTGGATAACAAGTTTCCTGCATCATTTGTTAAAAAGAGTGTTTTTCTCCTCCAATGTACATATTTGGCACCTTTGTCAAGGATCAGATGACTGTAGATATTCAACGCATTTTTAATGTATTTAATATTCATAACTCTCCTAGGAAGTAACCAGGCCTCAATTCATTTTAAAATTATTTTTAGTTAGTAAAATATATAAAACTAATATGTCATTGTAATAATTCAAATCATAGGTAAGCAAAAAAAATTAAAGAAGAATGGGTGGTAAGTTTAGCAAACATAATGTTTATAGTAAATTAGAAGAAATTTAAAAGAAAGATATTTCCAGAGATAGTTAAATAGTTTTATAGAAAAGGAGAAAATGTTAAAATCACAAGAAATAGAAAAAACATGAAGAAACACTACCAACAATAAAACACAATAAATCTATAGCAATCTAGGCATGTTTATGAGAGAAATAATCTTTTTCAATTGACTAAGATATGGGTTTGTCATGCTATAATATCCATTTAGATAACTGATGTTAAAATAATACCAAGAAAAAGTTAAATGATGTTTTAAATAATCTTTTAGAAAGGCAGAAAAATCTAGACCCTATTTAAAATCAAACATCTTTTTGCTCAATGGATTAAATTGTAATCAATAAACAGCAAAACCACATGAATTATATTATGATGGCTCCACCCTGTCAGTTTGCATATTGCATTTGTACTAAACAAGGTGGTAGATCTGCCTTCTCAGGAAAGTGGGGGCTGGACACAGATTGAATTCTAACTTCAGGGACTAGTGTTGGAGTAGTTTTCGTGTACTTCAAGGGCTCTGATTAAAGGGAAATTAGAACCAAAGTCTGAGGATGAGGTCTGGGATGGGCCCAGGAAGAAAGAGAAATTCTAAAGCCTGTAAAGGGTAATGGGTGAAGAAACAAAACCAGCTTTAAAACAACAGATCACACCAGAGAGCTGTAGGCCAGATAGAGTAATGCAGTTTGAGAACAGGAACTAGAAAGATTTCCGGGAGCACTGAGATGAAGAAAGCATACGATTCTTCTAGGATAATCAGTGTTCAAGCATGAGGGAAAGGAGGTAATCAGGCGGTTCAATTATGTAACTGAAGAAATGAAAGTTAGGATCATAAATGAAAGTATCATAATAAAACTCTTGGGAAAGAATCCCAAGAGTTTGCAGAGAAGGTGGAGAAGTACTTGGAGGAGAAGGCAGAAGAAAGATAAATACATAGGTATGTATACATATCTATATATTTCTCTTTATATATTCATATTAGTGTATAAATACATATTTGTATATATCATATATAATATATATCACATTATATATCATATATGATTATATGTCATGTACACCTCCTATATAATATATAATAAATATCATGCATAATATATAAAAAGACATACATATATCAAATATATACATACATATATGTATAGCAGAATACAAAACAGAATTATAGCAGAATACAAAACATAAAAAACTAGCCACTATTTGCTGTTTACCTCCATTAATGATCAAACAAAGGAGAAAGGGGCTTATCTCTTTAAAAAAGCAGTTTCATTGAAATATAATTGATATACAAAGAACCATAAATATTTAATATGTACAGTTTGAAATGATAATATGACATACCTGATGGGAAGTGCCCATTGTTACCACGCAAATTTAAAGTAAAAGTTACCACTACATACATGTCCATTAGAATCATTTAAAACTACTGAAAATAAGTGAGGCAAAGATATGGAAGAACTAAAATTCTCATGTACTGCTGGCAGGAGAGCAAAAATGGGACAGCTACTGTGATAGTTTCTTACAAAGTGAAATGCAGATCTTTCATGTGACTGAGTAAGCTTACCTCTAGTTATTTGTATGCTAAAAATGAAAGCTTACTGTTATGGTTTGGATATGGGGTGTCCTCTGAAAGCTCCTGTGTTAATGCAGGGATGTTCAGAGGTCAAAGTATTAGATTGTGAGAACTGTAACCTAATCAGTTCATTCTAAGTTGAATGGACTAATTGGGTAGTTAACTATACAGTGGGAGCATGGCTGGAGGAAATGGGCACTGAGCACATGCCTTGGGGTCTATACTTTTGTCCCTGGTTCTTTCCATGCTCTCTTTGCTTCCTGGCTGCCTTGAGGTGAGCAGCTTTCCTCTGCCAATTCCTTCTGCCATGATGTTCTGCCTCATCTCAGACCCAAAGCAATGGAGTCAGTCAGCCATAGACTGAGACCTCTTTAATCATGAGCCCCAAATAAACTTTTCCTCCTAGAAATTGCACTTGTCAGGAATTTTGGTCACAGCATTGAAAGGACTAAACACTTATTTTCAATAGAATCTTTAAGGTGAATGCTTAAAATAGCCCTCAAAATTACCCCAAACCAGAACCAACTGTAAAGTACCTCAGTGAATGGGAATCCATACAATAAAATGACTACTTGATACATGCAACATGAATGAATCTCAAATTAGCTGTTCTAATAGAAAGAAACTAGTCTCAAATATTACATTATGAATCTATGTATATGACACAAACAAAAACCTGTTATTCAGAGAGTAGATCAGTGGTTGCTAGGATTTTGTGGGTGTAGAGTTATAATTTTGTACTATTGATAGTACCAAAAATACTTTGGAATATTATGTCACTACCATAAATCCATTCATGGGTGATTAAAAGAATCTATGTATACGCTGGAACCTATATAACTGTAAACCAAAGTATAGTAATATACTTACGCTATGCAACAAAAAATTAAATTTTAAATGGCAATAATTATTTTATTGCTTACAATTTTGTGAGTCAGGAATTTGGAAGGATTAAGTCAGGATGGTGCTTCTGTTTCATATAGTGATAGCTCAAACTGGAGCTAGAGAATACAAATTGTCTTCACTAGTCTATTAGGTCTTGGTGCTATCTTTGAGCTGAGACATCTTGGTTTTTCTCCATGTGGTATGTCTTTCTTTTTTTTATTTTTTTTATTAGCTATTCATGATATTACAATGATCTTGGCAATTCATAAATTTGAATCATTGGGGTATAATTTCTCATTTTTCTAATTGAACAGATTGCAGAATCACACTGGTCATAGAGTCGCCTATATACATACAGCAATCATAATGTCTATTCTATTCTGCTGCCCTTCCTATCCTCCCTACTCCTCCCCTCCCCTCCCATCCTTCCTCTCTATCCAATCTAATGTGACGCACTTTTTTTCTTTTTCTCATCACAACATCATATATGTATTCTGTATAACAATGAGGTTCTCCTTCCATCTTCCATGCAACTCCCCTTCTCCCTCTTTTTCCCTCCCACCTCTCTTCCCTATTTAGTGGTAGTCTTCTTCTCATGCTCTTCCTCCCTATCCCATTTTGAGTCACCCCTCTTATATCAAAGAAGACATTCGGCATTTGTTTTTTTAGGGATTGGCTAACTTCACTTAGCATAATCTGCTCTAATGCCATCCATTTCCCTGCAAATGCCATGATCTTGTTATTTTTTAGTCTGAGTAATATTCCATTTTGTATAAATGCCACATTTTTTAATCCATTCATCTATTGAAGGGCATCTAGGTTGGTTCCACATTCTAGCTATTGTGAATTGTGCTGCTATAAACATTGATGTGGCTGTGGTATATCTTTCTACAAGGCTTATTGTCTCTCCCCATGGGCCCTCTGTCTTTGACAAGATGGCTTGATCATCTTACATATTTCTGAGAACAAAAATTCTAAGGCCACTTAGGATCTGATTTTGGAAGTTCCAGAATGTTTACTTTCTGTGTTATTTAGCTTTGTTGCTGTAACAAAATATAATAAACTTATAAAGAGAGAAGTTTTTATGGTTTCAAATGTTTCAGTTCATAGTCAGTTGATCCCATTGCTTTTGGGCCTATGTCAAGGTAGCATTATGGTGAAGTGCTGTGTTAGGAAGATTAGCTGTGCTCTGACCATAATACCCAACAGAAACAACTTAGAGGAGTAAAAGTTAATTTTGATTCATGGTTTCAGAGATTCAGTCCATGGTGGATCAACTCCATTGCTCTGGGCCCAAGGTGAGCAGTACAAGGGTGTGGTGGAGAAGCACTGCCCCATTCATGGTTACCAGGTAGCAGAGGGGCAGGGGAGGTGGGAGAAAGAGAGGTTCATTTGACTTACCCTTTTAGAGGCTGGGAAGATGAACCTTTCCAGAGCATGTCCCCAGTGACCCACCTCCTCTAGCCATGCCCCACCTGCCTACAATTACCATCTGCTTAGCTCATTCCAAGTAGAACAGACTGCTTAGGTTACAGCTCTCACAATATAACCATTTCACTTCTGAACATTCCTGTATTACCACATGAACTTGGGGGAGACACCTCATATCCAAACCACAGTGGGTACACATGGAGCAAACTGCTCACCTCATCGCTGGGAAGTGAGAGAAGAAGGGTTGACTGGGATTTCCATGCCTACTTCAAGAGTACGCACCAGTGGCTGGAAGACCTCCCACTAGGCCCCACCTCTGAAAGGATCTGCTACCTCCCAATAGCTCCATGGTGCTGGGAACCAAATCTTTAATACACAGGCTACTTACACTTAGCACTTACCCTTAGCACTTACCCAAACCATAGCACTTCCATTACATTATATCAGTCAGAAGTTTTGTCCAGGTAAAGTGGAGGAGAAATCGCCTCTACTATTTGATAGTAGGAGCAGCAAAGGGATGTGGATACAAAAGAGGCATGGTTCATTGGTAGGGGTGGCAGGGAGGAGCATGAGGAGCACAATTAATATTCCAAACAGAGGGAACAGCATATGCAAAGGCCCTGAATTATCTGAAATAAGAGGAAACTCAAAGAAAGCCACCATGGCTGATAAAGAATGAAAGAACATGGCTGATAAAGAATGAAGGAGAAAATAAATCAATATCTCCTTCCTCTGCAATCATCAATAGCACAGTTAGGGTGAAAAATATGGAAGTTCTCCTTTTGTGGGGGTCTCTTGGCTTACATTTTCCCCAATTTTCTCTGTTATGGCCACAACAGGGTTTGAGATGAAGTATGAATATTTTATATATATATATATATATATATATATATATATATATATATATATATATATATATTGAGGTTTATTTTTAATGGGAATTTGAAAAAAATCTTGGGAAATTCCCCTTATTATTTAATTCTATTTTCATACTTGGTACTACTGCAGCTACTGTAGTACTAGTGCTAGGTTTAGGTTTGAAAATGTCCTTTCCATAATGGTTGTACCAATTTGCAGTCCCACCAGTAATGTAGAATGTACCTTTCCACCCACATCCTCACCAACATTTATTGTTGCTTGTATTCTTGATAATTGTCATTCTGACTGGAGTGAGATGAAATCTCAGTGTAGGTTTGCTTTGCATTTCTCTAATTGCTAGAGATGTTGAACAATTTTTCATACATTTGCTGACTAATTGTATTTCTTCTTCTGTGAAGTGTCTGTACAGTTCCTTGGCCTATTTATTGCCTAGGTTGTTTTTTTGTTTGTTTTTTTTGTGTGTGTGTTTATTTATTTATTTATTTAGGTGTGCAATTTTTTGTGTTCTTTATATGTCCTGGAGATGAATATCTATCAGAGGTGCATGTGGTAAAGATTTTCTCCCATTCTGTAGGTTCTCTCTTCATGTTATTGTTTCCTTTGCTGTGAAGAAGCTTTTTAGTTTGATTCCATCCTATTTATTGATTCTTAATTTTACTTCTTGCACTTTAGGAGTCTTGTTAAAGAAGTCAGGTTCTACTCTGGCATGGTGGAGATTTGGGCCTACTTTTTCTTCTATTAGGTGCAGAGTTTCTGTTCTAGTGCCTATGTCCTTGATCCAATTTGTGTTGATTTTAGTGCAAGGTGAGAGATAAGGGGTTTAATTTCATTTTGCTACACATGGATTTCCAGGTTTCCCAGCACCATTTGTTGAAGAGGCTATCTTTTCTCTAAGTATGTTTTTGGTTGCTTTGTCTAGTATGAGATAACTGTATTTATGTGGGTTTGTCTCTGTGTCTTCTATTCTGTATCATTGGCCTATGAATCTATTTTGGTGCCAATACCATGCCATTTTTGTTACTGTGGCTCTGTAGTGTAGTTTAAGTTCTGGTATTGTGATGCCTCTTGCTTTCATATCTATGAATAAAGTCATAGAGATGGAAATTATCTACTACTTAACTCTATTTTTTTAAGAGAGAGAGAGAACTTTTTTTAATATTTATTTTTTAGTTTTCCGTGGACACAACATCTTTATTTTATTTTTATGTGGTGCTGAGGATCGAACCCAGAGCCCCGCGCTTGCCAGGCGAGTGCGCTACCGCTTGAGCCACATCCCCAACCCCCTTAACTCTATTAACTATGGTCTGGACCAGTGTGAGGAGCTGGTGATGTGTGATGATGTAATAGGGCCCATGTGATTAGAACACTGGAGTTCTACCCATGAGATGTCAGTTAGTCCTGAAGGAAGCAGAATTGTCCTAGAGGTGGAGTTCAGTCATGTGGTCAATAAGTCAATCAATCATGCCTGTATAATGAAACCCCAATAAAAACTACAGATACCTGTATCTCCGGTGATTTTCCTAACACACACTGATGTACTGGGAGGATGAAGAGTGCTAAGGACATTAAAACCCTGTATTTGTCCCTTCCCAGCGTCAATCCTTTTGTCTCTTTATTGCTATTCCTGATTTGTATTTTTTATATAAAAATCTAATTGTAAGTACCATATTTTCTGAGCTCTGAGCTCTGTAAGCTGTTAAATTCAATTAGTGAACCTGGGAGAGTAGAAGGAGCCTTAGAATTTGTAGCCAGTTAGTCAGAAGTGCAGGTGGCCTGGTAACCCGGGAGCTTGTGGCTGGTGTCCGAGGTGAAGGCAATCTTGTAGAATACTATGCTTTTGACCTGCGAAATCTGACCTAACTCTGAGTAGCTAAGTGTTGGAATTTAATTGCAAGGCCAATAATGGGAAACCCACTTAGATTGACAAAATAGAGCCAGATTGTGGAAGAGTTGGAAGTCAGGCATTATACTTGGAAAGGGAACATGATATGATTTAATATAATAATAATAGCTTAAATGCATTAAATGTTATGATATATTAGAAAGCACTTTGTAGGTATGTAACCCAAACATATATTTACTCTTCTTCCACCCTATGATGTAGGAAGGATTATTGATTATTTTATAGAAGAGTGCTAAAAACAAAACACACACACACACATACACACACACACACATAAACCAACAAACCTTGGACTCTTCGCTAGTCTGAAATTCACAATTCTTGTGCAGTTGAGGTTGGGAAGGCCATAACTTTTCTTTACCTTAGTTTTCTTATTAGTATCAGGAGGGCATCCTTTTCATTTCTAAGATTTTATGATTCCATGTGGCTAAGGTACAGTCTGAAAAGTTGTAGCTTATTAAAATAGTCTTTGGACATCCATTAGTATTTTCAACAAATATTTGTTGAACATCTGCCATGGGCCTATGCCAGGGTATTCTTTGGGAATACAGGGATGGGCATAGTTTCTTTCCTCTCAGAGTTAATAGTCATTCCCTCACAAGTATTGGGCAAGTACCCTTTTTATTTCAAATGAGATTGCATTGAAATACGCAAATTGAAGGAAAGTGGCTAGATTTCAAAAAGGTAGCAGTTTGCATGGGAGGTTAGGAAACTGGGAATATGCTTTGCCTTGCCTTTAGAATGGGAGGTTGAATGGAGATGGAAAGCTATGGCCACACTATGCCTGTGAAAGTCAAGCCATGTCAGTGCCAGGGAGTGATTTTGAGGAACAAGCCCCCAGCAGTAATATGCATATGGATTTTGTAGCAAGGGAAGCAGGAGTGTTATTCCTCCCTTTTTCTCCCCTCCCCTTATATACAAGGAACAGCACAGACTAGAATAAAAAAGATTTTGAGTGGAGAATTCAAGCCAAGGAGGAGATTGGACTTGCGGGACAAGGTGACATTAAATATTAATAAAGACTATACTAATGTTTTGAAATTTGATAGACCTCAAGAACCATTTGGGGGTACCTCATGAATATAGAGATTTTCCTCTGGACTCTGATAATCAAAGTTTCTAAAGGAAGAGATTTATGAATGGAACTTCCAAGAAGACTCTGAACTCTGATGAATTTGAGAACATCTGGTTTGCCTAGTTGTCCAACAAGGGTGGTTCACATAGATTCAAAGGGATCTGTTATCAACAATTACCATTTTATTTGTTAGTATGACATTATTCTTCTGAATGAGTCGGTTTAATGTCTAAGCTATGGCTTTATATAGCGTCTTGCTTTCTTCTTCTCCCATCTCTCATCCCCTGTTGTTGGCATCTCAAATCTTGGGAGGTCAGATATGTTTTGCTTTGTTTTTTTTGTGGAGTGTGGGGCCAGCTCTGCCGATGTAGTAAAAATTAGTTGGGGGCTTTTGGTGAAATCTCAAGGATGGGGTGGAAGGTAGGTTTTGAAATCATTTGAGCTAACCAAATCAACAATAAATCACAAACTCCAGATTTTTGTTTAAAGGGGAGGAGACCAAGGCAGTGGATGTGCAAATTAGCCAGGCCACGACTTGCTGGCTCTCGTTCACTTTGTAAACAAAAGCAGGACTGAATTAAATCAAACGTTACTTGTTAAAGTAAACTAGCAAAAGCTGGTGAAAATTAAAGTAGAACAGAAGATGGTTTCAATAAGTTCATCCTCCAGCTTTTAGCTTACACACCACACTCACACTCACACACAAGAAAACTACCCATCATTCCATTCTGTGGGGCATGTCCTTGTTTGAAGGCACTTTCGTGAGATTTAAACAGAATTTTAGTAGGAGTTATGCTCCCTGTAGCATTGGGTAAGTTGTCTTGAGAACAAAATTCTGAATAATATATGTGTAGTTTTGACAATATTTTTCTAAGCTTTTAGAGACTTTTAGTGAGAGAAATGGGACTAGATTGGCTAGCTGAAGGTCTGATCGTTTCTGATTCTTTGATAATCACCATGTGTCTCATATGTCGTACTTGTTTGGAGTGACACTGAGAAATTAGTTGTTTCTAGACATTTTTTGGTTAGGGCTTTAATCTATGTAGAGCTGTTGAGTTTTCCCTCAAAACCCAGCAAAGCCTGAGAGATTTTGTTCCACGGGACTAGGAACAAGAGGGCCACTGCTTTTTCCTGAGGTGAAGTGTCCCACCCAGGTGTAGGTCTGAGCTTTCCTTTCTCCAAGGGGAATAGTAGGAATACCTACCTGAATTCCTGCAGGAGCGGAGTCCTAATTATCAATCTCTCACTTGAAAGTTTCCTAGGGGCACATGTAGCCCTGTCATTTGGGGGATCCTCTGGGGATGGGGATCCAAGAGGCTACTTCTAAGAGTTTTGGGAGTAGGGGTAGCTGTCCAGCTGTCCACCTGAGCCAAAAGTAATGCTGAGTCATAGCCTGGAACTCCTTCCACCTGTGAGCTTGTGTTACGTGCCAGAAGCTGAAGGAGGTGTTGATTCATTTCAGGCCTAGTTTGTCTATGATGAAGTTCAACCCACCACAGAGAGCCCAGGGGAGCTGCCCTGTGGGCTCCAGGTCTGTGATTTATGTTTTCCTTGTGCCTTTCTCTGTTTTCTCTGCATTGTTGACAACGAGGCAGACATCAAATATATTCAGCCTGAAAGATAGTGCACGGTATCTTGGAGCAGTGTAGAACAAAAGTGGGTAAGTTCTTCTAGGCTCAGAACAACGGCTGATAATAAAGATCGACGTGAATAAAGCCAGCAACAACACTGTCCTGCTCTAGAGTGAGCTCTAGAAGCAAAGCTTGCAATGGCCTCCCTGAAAAGCACCAGCTATCACCAGATCATGGTTGGGATGAATTGGGCTGCTGTTTCCTGGCTGTGGGCTTGAACTCAGGTACATCATCTGATTGAAGAATATTCAATTTGGGGTGGATATAGAGAAGTGCCTGCCCACCCTGCCCACTTTGAGCCCTACGCACCAAAAGAGGACTCACTTAATACTTCCTGATTTATGTATTAAATAACTTTTATATATTTATTTTCAAATGCTTTCCTTGTGGGTCTTCTTAGAGACAGTGAGCTAGATAAAATGATCTCTGGGAATTCCTTTTGATTATATGGATTTGTTTTAATGACATCACCCGGGTATAAACCATTTTGTCCAGACCCCTTTAAATATTGGTCCATTTTGTCTGGATCCTTTAAATATTGGTATGGAAGGGGATTTTTCTATTTTAGGGTTGTGTCTCTGCTATTAAAGTCAAAGGTCCTATTTTGAGAAATACTAAATTGTTAATTTCCATTCCTGATACCTATCTATGGCATCACCCCAACCACCAGCTAGTACAAAGGTAATAGTGCATGCAAAAGGCTCTTGGGGGAGAGTGTCCTGGCTCATATTCTAACAGTGTGAGGAAGCAAGAGCAGTGTCCTAGCACCCCTACCTTGATACCTGCCCTCTTGGAGTGAGCAGGCCCTATGTTTTCACCAGGTTATACCCCAGCTCTTACTCCTTTGTGTTTATTCCATTGCTGAAAGATTCAGAACATCACTTTTTTTTTCCAGCACACATTGTTTGTCTGAAAATACACCTGGAGAGCTGCCCAATTTGGAAATGACTTAAATTACAAAAAAAGCACAGCTGTCTTTAACAGCTCTAGGAGTTCATGCAACGAGCCTACAATTTATTGAGTAGGATTAGATGCTTATTGCCTATGACACTTTAAATACCATTACATTGAAGTTTATACAAGAAAGTCCAAGTTTAAAACTGGAATCTTAGCAATAACAGCTGGGCCATTTGTTTATGTGATAGGCAGGAAAGAATGACTTCTGTAATCTTTGTATTTGGCTTCAGAATTCTGCTTAGGGAAAAAAAAAAAGAAAGAAAAAAAGAAAAGATGGTGAACAGGGAGAAAGAAACTAATTTCAGATTGTCAAACAGAGCTGAGCACCGCTGGCTAATTTGTCCCTCATGTTAAGACCTCTGCCAAGGTTCCTCTGTATCCTCTCGCTCTCTCACACCTGACAACCCAGGTTGAAATGCCTGGAGCCCACCTCAATGACAGAAAGGGGTATGTCGCTCCCTTGCCTGCAGCTCTCTCCCCCAGGTGGCTCACATTCCGAATTTTGCTTCTAGCATGAAAGACTTTGTTTTAAATCATAATAGCAACCAGGCTGTAATCACATTAGAGCGCACATGGAGAACTTGCAAAAAAGTCATGTGTTTTGGATTTGACATTCTGATTTATGGTTGTGTGCTCCAGTTACACAGCTGCAATCTCATTTTCCGACAAAGATGTTTTCTATTTTTCTATTACTTTGCTTCACCCTGTCTTTATGTTGGGGAAAATGAAAGCCACCAGGTGAAGTCATAACATAAGTACAAATGTTTTTGTGTTTGGGTTGGAGAGCGTAATAAATGGTGTATACTGGCACTTCAAACACAGCTTGTTATTTTTAAATAAAAGTGTAAAGGGAATTGCTTACTTAAGGTAATCGCAAATTAAAGAGGTACATGGAAATTTGTTTGTAAAACCCAGAATCATCCTACAAACTTTCTATACCCATCACCTGATATCAATTTCCCAGGAGGGAAATGGATAGTAATGTTCCGTTTTGGATATGTAGGTAAACCGAGCTCCCTATTTAGTATGTTTTTTGGTTTTTTTTCCACGAAAGTCTACCAAGTTAAAGGTTGGGAACTCAAAAAGTCAATCTTTGCCAGTCTGTTCATTGTGTAAATGAAGAAGGTAAAACAAAGATGTAAAGTGACTTGCCCAAGATCACACAGCTGGTTAGTGACAAGGATTAGACTTGAACTCACATTTCTTTTTTTCCCTCAACCCAATATATTTTCTATAATTGAAACGCAAGTTGAACAGCAATTTGTTTTGGTGTGGTATGAAATCTGTTAACATACAAAAAAGAAAATTCCCTTTTTGTTTTTGCTGTTGCTTCTTCAAGTCTAAACATTTTTTGTTAAGTGTGGTGAAAATTCAGACCCATACTTGTCTCACCAGTACGCATGGCACAATATTGTATGTGTCATACTTCAGGGATGTTACTGGCAGTAAATGTAACAATCTTAAACTCATATGTATAAGATTGAATACATTTTCTAATTTTTACATTTCAAAGATTCCAAGTATAGTTATCATTTTGGCAATTCAATACATTCTCATAGAGATAGAAAGTACTTGCATAAGAAAATTTAAAAATATGTAGTATAAAGGCATACTTGGGTGTCAGCAGTTGATTGTTAGAAATCCCTATGGGAAGAATATTGTTGCTCTGTTGTTGGGTCATTATTATTTTCATGCCTGTTTTCTTCTTATTCAAATTCAGTCTTTAGGGGAATATTTTGGATCCTATGGTCAGGTTTCCATAGTTTACCCTAGAGAAGAAAAATACATAAATATAGTAATTAAATATATTGTTTCTTGGTAGGGTTTTCTAAATTGCAGATAATAATCAATTGACCCCTCTTATTCTTGGGGGAGAGGGAGAATGTGAGATCAACAGTTTTGTTTATTATTTTTAGCTGAATGCATGTGAATAGTTGTTCATCAATGTTTCAAATTCTCATTTCCACATGGGAATATCACACAGTAGACATAGTTTGGGTGCTGATATCTTCTCCCTTAGCCTCGATTCTACTCTGTTCCTGATTTTCATTTTGGAAAGTTATTTCTACTCTATTCTCATTTAGGAAAGGAATATCATGTCATCCAACATTGAACCATAAGCCAATCATCTTATTGTACTTACTCTGTGGTGATAGTGGTGCTTTGTGATGGCCACATGACAATGTGGGCCAATGAGACAGAATCCAAGGACTCATGGGATACTGCCATTTGACATGTTGTGGGGAAAATATGAGAAATTTTTCTTTTCTTTTTTTTTTTTTTTTAGTTTCAAGGGGAGAACCTGGAGCTTCTGTGGGAGCTGACATCAAGGAAACTATGGAAGACAGAGAAAAAGAAATTCCTTTTGCATGGATTGAGTATTGTATCAGTGTCTGCTGATGACAGTCCTGCCTAGACTTTTAGTCAAATGATTTTTTTTAATTCCATTTTTTTGGTTTTCTGGCCCTTGTAACTGAAAGCTCCCAGATGAATAGGGTAGGGAATGGGAAGGCATCCTTGGTTCCATGTGGGCATAGTTATCAAAGGGATCTCCTAGGATTGTGGCAGCTCCTTTGTCTATAGTGAAGGTCCTGTTGATCTGTGCAGTGTTTGGCAGTGACCAACAGAGTGAGAGCTCATATTAAGAGTAGGTGTCATGCTGAACCTGGTGTCACAACCCTGTAACCCCAGCAGCTTGGGAGGTTGAGGTGGGAGGATTGAGAGTTCAAAGCCAGTCTCAGCAAAAGCTAGGCGCTAAGCAACTCAGTGAGACCCTGTCTCTAAACAAAATGCAAAGTGATGGTAGTGATGGTGATTATAATTGTTAGAGAGGAAGTCGAGAAATTATTTGACAAATACAGACAGAAGATGAAGGAAATGCATCTTTAGCTGACAAGATAAACTAGAATACAATTATTATAAATTTAAAAAATTATTTTCTGTTCTATTTTCTTCATCAGAATATTTATATAAAGAAGACTATTAAATTTTGTCTACAATTACCCATGTAATATTAAAAAGGAGATCTGCTATTAAGTTTCAATACTTTTCTTAGATTCTCACAGCTTCCTTCCAGGGTTTTTAGTGAGTGGTAAACTCCCCCTCGCTTCCAATATTTTATGATAAGCTAATAGGACAATACTCTCAAATATAAGTGGCCTTCCTTAATCCAAGTTCAGTGTACTCTTTCTGTTGCCAGTGCCCTTTCAGGGACTTCAGTGTATGCTTTCTGAAGCTATGGAAAAGACATTAACTTTATTATTCACATTATTAATGTAAAGAGAACAGTTCCATTTCTACAAGTAAACTACTGATTAAAAAGTCTGTCAACTAAAATGTGCATAAAATTCATGTTGAAGATCTCTATGAATAACATTGCTCTTTGGTTTGAAATTGTTTTGTCATGAAATGGAAGCTACCTATACATATGAGATTCCTGGGTCCTTGAAAGGCACTGGGCTTTTTATTTTATTTATTTGGTCTTAGTTTATTCAGGCTACTATAACAAAATACCATAAAGTGAGTGGCTTATAAACAATAGAAATTAATTTCTCAAAATTCTGGAAGCTGAGAAGTGTAAGATCAAGGTGTTGGTAGATTGGTTATCTGGTGAGACCCCACTCAGTCTCCTCACATGTGGGGACTGAATGAGCTCTATGAGGCCTCTTTAATAAGGATAATAGTCCTGTTCATAAGAATTCTACTTTCATGATGTAATCAGCCTCTTCCCCAACATCTTTGCTTCTTTATTTCAATATAGAAATTGGAGTGGGAGATAAATATTCAATCATTACACTTTGAGTATCAAGGCAGGATTTGGTTGATATTACTCATGACCTATACCATAGATGTTTTTCAAATAATCTAGGGCAAAATGTATGCTCATATAATATGATTTAGCATCCTTCTTTTCACCATCATTACAGCTACTTAACCTCTAAACACGCTGAGTGCTTGCGTGATTCACTCGACAGCAGATGTGGAATGACACAGCCACCCTGTGTTCTTGGCCTAGATGCACATTTACTGTTATTACACATTGATCAGAGAGGACTTACAGAGAAAGTAATGACACTTAAGTCTCAGGGCCCTATACTTGCATGTCTTTCCAAGGACCTGAGAGGGGTACTAGTAATTTTTACTTATAACTTTTTACTTGATTTCCTAATGAGGGCTTTTCAAAACTGCATAAGCCTTAGGCCTCACACACACACGCGAGTGCACACACACACAGTATCTTGGCCTCCATGTTTCTTTCAAAAGGAGAAGCAAAGGGCAAGCAAAATACATTTTTGCCTAAACCCCCAATTACGGTGACCTCTTCAGTTGTGGGGAATGTAAAATATTCCCCTCTTTCTTGCCATGTGCAGAGAACTCAGCATTCAGAAGTGGCAGCTTTGGTTCCTGCTAGTGAAAGACATTGTTGCAGTCCTGTGCAGCTATTCCTGGTAAATAAACAGAGAGGAGGGTGTGCAGAGAATAAGGACTTTTGGAATTTGTCATTAGTTCAGGATAGAAGACAAACACAGGGCAAGTGTAGGTAGCATGTGGGCATGAGATCATTGATAGAGAATTAGTGGAAAGGAAGATAACGAAACAGAAATATCTGTTTTCAATAGGCTCATTAAGTATCTCATCAATCTTTTGTGAAAAGAGTTGACAGCATCAGAAACTCTGCATCCTTTGGAAACTGCAACTTCAAGCTAACTAAATCATGCCATCCATTTCTCAGGAACTGATATTAGGTTATGGAGATAGAAAATTTGTAGTTGTGTTTATGTGTCCCTTTAATTTACAATGACCTGGAGTAAGCAGTTCCTTTTACATTTTTACATTTAATCTGGCTAACTACATAGTGTTTTGTTTAAGTAAGTTAGCCGTATGAATACTGTAGTCTACTATGCAAAGTATGTTAACAGAATGTATTTGTCATTTCATAGCATAACATTTATATACAAGATTTCCATAATGAAAGTAATGTGAGTACAAGTTCATTTAAAATATAGTCAGACAAAAGGAACAAAGTGCTACCCCTCCTTCTCACATCCACTGTGCCAATTCCAGTCACTTCCTCACGAGGGGTAGCCTATATCCCAGGTTTGTGTCATATTCTTCAACATTGTTTTATACAAATGTTTACATTTTCAGCTACAGTTAAATGTAGACATATACTTTCTGTTTTCAAAAAGTAAGTACATAGTAACCTGCAATATAGGTTCTCCAACTTTTGATTTAAACTCAGCAACACATATTAAAGATCATTTTATATCAGCACATGTAGATGTATCTTATAATTCACTGCTGCCTATTATCCTATAGAGTGAATGTATTAATATTTGCTTACTTGTTCCTTTATTGCTATAAATTTTGCAATTATTACATTCAATATTTAATGAATATTTTTGTGCATTTTACTATATATTTGTGTGTGAATGCCTCCAGTAAAGATTACAAAATGGTGGAATTTAATCCTTATACTTTATATTTTAATAGACACTGTCAAATTGTACTCCAAAACTTGTTCTGATTCACTGTCCTAACATATACAAGGGTGACCAGTTCCCTCACATTCTTTATAATATATAGTGTTATCAATTCTTTTAAGAAAGTATTTTAGTACCTTTATAAGGTCCCTCATTAAAAATAATTCAAATTATTTTTATAGTTTGATACTTATAACTTGTCTGTGATGAGCAATATTCTGGAGCCCAAAGTTGACAAAACAAGGTGAGTAACTTTCAAAATTCTGTCATAGCCACATTGATTTCTGGTTAATTGAGTTGCATATTACATCCTGATCAGAGATGGTTTCTCCCTCAGTGTTCTGAAGGAAGACAGAAGAGAAGTTTAATTAACCTTAAATGCATCTAATAGATTAAATAAAAGTAAGTTTACTTTTATACACATTTATAGTAGTTGCTATAAGACACAGCCCTCTGCTAGAAAAAGATAAGTCAGATGTAATTTATACTTTTAAATATTTCATGGTTTAGTAGTGAATGCTGATATGTTAACAATAAATGTAATGACAGAAATATTCAAAAAAGGGATAAGTGATATAGAATCTGGGTGCTTCAGAAATGTCAAGGAGAGAATTCTAAATGGTATCTCAGGGAAATCTTCGGAGAAGGTATCTGAAGACCTTGAAAACACACAGTTTGTGTGGCAGAGAGATGGAGGACTTCAAGGCTGAGAGGACAGAAGAGGGTAGGCTAGCATGTGAGTGCACACTAAGGACAAGAGCTGGGGGGTGACATGGGGAAGGAATCTGGGGAGTTAGCTGGGTCCGGGATGAACATTATTCTGTAAGAGAGTGTTTCTCAAAATGCAGATCACCTATGGCTAAACTGGTTAGGCTGTTCATTTCAAACACATTCCCAGCCTTAACCCCAACCCACTGAATTAAAATATGTGGAATGTGGGGCCTAGAGATCTCATTTTTAACACTATTTTTCAAAGTTTGCTTTATTCTTATTTTTATGGATTTAATTTGAAAATCACTCCTTTATATAATGGTGGCCTTTTTAGATAATTCTTCTTCTGGGCAGAGACTAAGACAATCAACCAGTTAGGGAAGAGCCTCCAGGTGGCTGGAAGGAGAGAAAGGGAAGTGACCCTGAAAAACCTCTACTGGCCAGATGCCCCTGGGACATATTATCCTTGGGATTGCTCTGATGTCAGGATGCAAGTCGGTAGGAGCAGCCCCAGTCAAAAGCAGAAATGCATTTAAACCATTTACAGCCAATATTGGACTTCATGCTCTTTGAAGGAGGCATAATTAGGAATGTAAAGGAGGTTACCTCTGATTAGTGAGGAACAGAGTGAAGGGTGAGTGCATTAGAAGCTACTTGCAAGACATTCACACTTCAAGAATATTGCTTTAATGACTCCAAAGGAGGCAGAATGGGGGAGAAAGGTAGCAAAACCAGTTCCTACTTCAAAGACCTATTATAGCATTTATCTTTTTAGGGCAATACTCTTAACTGTTTTGAGTAGCACGAAAAGGAACTCATAATTTGAAAAGACTAATTTGTCCATTTGCAGGTAAATTCTGGCAAACGTTTTTGACCATAAAATTAACTCCATATTATGAATCAATGAATTAGTTTTGAAATTATTTGAATTAGCCTACCCATATGTATATTCTTATTTATATAATTTCATATATACTTGTATACATTTTCAAAAATATTAGAGACTCTTACCCTTGTTTCCATGAGGTTGTTGACCTAAGGGTCTTTATTCCTTATTTGGAAATGAGACAAAAGTTAAGTGTAATTTCCTTTAGTCAAAACTAGAAACGAGGTTTTCCAAATTGTCATCCAGGATTCACTTCTGGAAACTCCTTGAAGAAAATTAAAGTATGGTGGAGATATGTAACTGAATGCAGTGAGTTCTGCTCTTAGTGAGCTCAAAGCCAATAAGCATAACTAGAGGATAAAACAATGGAGAAAGTTTTATCACGCATAGCAAGTAAGGGTAAGGACAGCACTAGAGTTACTTGCAGAGCAATAGTCTCCCTGAAAAAAGGAAGACTGGGAATTTTATTCAAGGAGCCTATACATATTCACATAGGAAAGCACATGTACATGTGGTCATGTTTCTGAGCATGCTCGGTTTAAGATCATTATTCAAAACAGAAAAAATGGTGGACCCATTTCCGGATGTGCTCAGTTCAAGGTCATAGAGCATATGTTCACAAAGGAAAGATGGAAGACATGAATCTTCTGGGCATGCTCAATTTGATATTATAATGAGCCAAATTTATTCTAGCAGGCCTAAAAGAATGTGTCAGAATGGCTCAGTGAGCTTGACTGAATCTTTGCAAACTTCTCCAAAGAATTTTAGCTGAAACAAAAAGAAAGCACAATTTTGAAGGTGCATTAATGTAGGAGTTTTCCCCTAAAGGTGCCTGCCTCACTGAGCAGCTAATAAATCACACCCCCAGATATTTCACTACTTATTTGTGAGGACTGTAGTGATGGAGGTCATTCTTCTTAAAGTACTTAACTGCTGAAGAAGGTGCCATATCCTTCTTAGTTAGAGGCCTGAAATTGTCTTGATGCACAAGCAAGATAGGCCTTAGGATCACCAGAGTCAGTCTGTAACCATAACATGAGTTCCTTTGGAATTGGTGTACTACATTTGAAGTACATCTCATTATGACATAAACTATGACTAGGATCAATAAAATTGACATTTCTAACTTAAGTAGCCCATAAGTTACAGATTTAATGCCTTGGGGAATCCAGGAAAGCAATCTTGAGAACTGATGATTTATTCTTGGTGCTTCTAAGGGATATTTGTTGAAGTGGGACATGTTTTTCAATCTTTTCAAGGAGAGTTTCAACTTCAGCAATAGTGTTAATGTAAACACAAGTGGTGTTTGCAATAACACAAACCCCTCCTTGCTCAGCTAGGATGTAGTCTAAAGCAATTAGATTATTGAGCACCACTTTAGCTAAGGTTTCCATTCCTTCTTGCAAAGTAGAAATAACCCAGATGGTTTTGTTAGCTATGTTTTCTAGGATGATAGATAAATTTCTAATCATGTGTTCATGAGCTTCCACCCCCTACCAGGGTAAAAGTGTTCTAGCAAATGTATATATAAATCCATTTTTGTGGTATTCAGTCAAGAAGACAGAAGGCTCTCTCTTAATTCTTCAGAATAATTTTAGTGATCTGGCCCAAAGCTGAAGTTTTAGGGGACCAGTAGATAGAAATAAGCATAGCCAGGTACCCCAACAAAGTTCCCCCAATTACCCATCTGTCTAGATGTATATCTTCCCATGGAGCCCCTTAAACCCCACACAGACAAACAGATATCCTGATGAAACACACATGACCTCTGGCAAATTATTTAAATTTGAGCTCTGAGTCTGGGGGTAAAACTTTCTGGATTGGATCAAACAAGGGGTCTGTAACTAGTGGGGCTGGAACCTTTGATTGGTGTTCTAAGGGTCTGAAGTTATTGAAAATACCTTTAAAGATTTGTAATTGAAGAAATAGCGATTCCGTATCCCAAATATTGAGTTTTGGATAGGCCAAGCCAAGGGGAAAGGTGCGGTGATTTCCTTGACAGACTTGATCTCAGTGGTACAGGAGAGAGAAGCCTTGTAATGTTGGCTTTCTTTTACACAGAATCCAAGCTGAACTTACATTAGGAAGTGACAGTCCAAATAGTTTGTTGATTATAGTAACTTTAATAGGCTCAGGACAACTTATACTCCTAAAGTATGTAGCTCAAGGTCCTCCATGGAACAAGGAGTGGGGCCTTGGGTCCTGATCAACCCTTACTTGATATGTTACTTCAGAGAGACTTTTACCATATCTCACTGTAAAATTAGGAACCTCAGCAAAGTTAGTTACTGGTAAGACCTTGGGGTCAGTAGGGTTATGGGTAAAGAGGGATTTTAGGTGACATATCCAATAGTCTGTTAAACTTCCTGTGTTGGCAGCCTTTGAGA
The DNA here is from genome assembly GCF_047511675.1 of Marmota flaviventris. Lineage (NCBI taxonomy): Eukaryota > Metazoa > Chordata > Mammalia > Rodentia > Sciuridae > Marmota > Marmota flaviventris. The sequence goes on along the minus strand of NC_092499.1, from coordinate 78,473,490 downwards.
GATTCTGGCTAGAGTTATTATCCATGCAAATATTAGGGTGGAGAAAATAGTAAGGTAAATGGAAATCATACTGATTTACCAAGGGAGTGACAAAAAAAGCCTATTATATCTTAAAGGTTATCTGCCAACACAGTTAAGCAGGAGGGCTAAAAGAGTAAGACAAAGAGGGTACTTATTGTCTTATCCTAGTTATGACAGTATGCAAGTCTCATTAGCTATATTTCAACTGCGTTGACTATGACTCCAAGCTTCTGGTAAAACACAAAAGAGCATAAGTCGATCGAAGATTAACACTATACAAATAGAACAACTAGGAGAATAGGGCCAAAAAAGTCTTTCATTGCTTGGCTTTTCTCATCTATTTGACTTTCCTTAGCTTTAATGTGAGTCATGGTCCTAGATCACAGGAATAGGCATTTGTAGGCTCACTTGAATCTTTTGGTCCCTACACCCTCTTTATTCTGATGCAATGAATCTAGAGAATTACATCTTGTAATTTAAGAAAACAGTGAGTAGTTAGTAAAATTACAAAAGGTCCTGTCCAAATGGGGTTAAGTTGGTTCTAAGGGGACACTGGCTTCCAGATTTTAAATATATTCAATCCCCTGGTTCTTTGGGATGAAGTCTTATCTCTGCAGGAGAAGAAAGTTTTAGGTTTGCATACCTATTGCAGTAAATAGGTATGCAATCACCTGCCCTAGTTTGATTGTGTGTTTTATTGGCAGTTCAATTTCCTCGTCAGGGTGTAGTGGGAGCTACTTCCCCACAGAAAGGAGTTTCCATGCAATTCTTAAACAGTCTGAGTTTGAGCTTCCTTTGAGGGTGGTTCTGATGTGTGTCAGAGCAACAGGCAAAAATTTTTACCAATTCTCTCGAGCTTCTTGACACGGTTTTTGACAAGGCAGTCTTATACAAGTGACCCTTTCAGTTTTGTCATTTGATTGGGTTCCCCAAGCTGTATATAATCTCCCTCATATTCCAAGTCTCTCATACACTATCTTTAAAATAAAAGTGGGTCCATTGTCACTTTAGACAGAGCAAGGAGTCCAAACATGGGAATAATTTCTTTTAAAAGTCCTTTCATAACTTCTGCTCCTTTTCTGTTCTGCAATAGAAGGCTTCTATCTATCTAGTAAAAATACTCACAAAATCTAGGAGATATTTCAATCCTTCTGAAGTGGTTGGCATGACTGTAAAGTCCACTTGCGGGTCTTCTCCAGGCAGCAGGACTTGGGCTTGTAGTGCCCTCTCTAATGGGTTTGTAACAGGTGGCCTCTTCTGAATATTATTTTGCTGGCCTTCTATATACTATTCTGTTAGTTTAGCTATGATCTTTAAATAAATTTGTGGTTCTTATCACCCCAAGAAGTCAGTTTTACAGTTTCTTTTCCATAAGGGGTTGAACGTTGGGCACGTTTAATAATTGCCCAGGCTACCTTTTCTGGTAACCAGAACTTTCCTTGATTTTCTGTCATCTACCCCACTTCCCCACCTCAAAACAGGAGACATTTGAAATCCTGCCATTTTTGTTTTGTCTATGTGTTCCTCTGGGTAGGAGGGACCAAATTTGTAGAGAGACAGAGAGGGGATCAAAGGCAGCTAGAGAGTCTTTCTGGATAAAGCACACATTTAGCTCCATCATCAACTGCGTGGTTTCCTCTTATTAATTTTGAGTCTCCTCTCTGATGCCCTCTGCAGTGTACTATGGCTACTATTTTAGGGTCATTTACTGCCTGAAACAGTGAAAGAATCTCTTTTTCATATTTAATTTTGTTGTTGTTGTTGCTGGTACTAAGAAGACCTGTCTCTTTATAGATTGCACCATGAGTCTCAATCACTGAGAAGGTCATTTGGAATCCATTTACAGTTAATACCCTCCCTCTTCCTAATTCCAGTTGCCCAAGTTTGGGCTTCAATTTCAGAATTTTGAGCTGAAGTTCTGGGTGGAAAGACCTTTTGTTTCAATGAATTCTTGGAGAGAGACCATTGCATAACTAGTTCAATATTGACCATTAAGTATAGAAATACTCCCATGTACAAACTACTTTTTCAGCATGTTAGGGGCTCTTTTTGCTCGAGTAGACCAGGTCTATTTGTTCCAAATAATCATGAATTTGAGACTTTTGTGATACAAGGAGTAGAGTGGCTGGGTTAAGTGTCTGGCAAGGTTTTAGAGTTGGATGAGACCAGTCTAGCAACTGACCCTGGTACTGTAATATTCAGCCCCTTGTCAGACAAGATTGGATTTTTGTCTTCAGAAAAACTGGAGACTTGATGTGGGATCCAGAGTATCAGTGGCTGGTCCATAGTTAACTTTTTGGGTTTTTATTTTTTATTTTATTTATTTTTATTTTTTGCCTTTTTAATGAACAGGCAAGTTGCAGCAACTACCCTTCCCCAAGACACAGTATCTAAGTGTCTAGAAAAATAAGCTACCACTTTTGAAGGGGTCGAGCATTGGTGTCAACACAACAGCTGCAATCCCTTTCCTTTCATGCCTATATGAATCAAGCAGTTTGTATCTGGCATACCTGGTGCAGGGGTACTTGTTAGTACCCCCTTGAGCTTACTAAAGGCTTGATTAAATTTTCCATCTCATCTGAAGAAATCAGTTTCCAGTTCCTGTAATTTGTCATATAGGGACTTTGCAATTGGCCCAAAATTTGGAATTTTAATATGGCAGGAACCTGCCTTGCCTAGGAATCACTATAGTTACCTCTACATTTTTAGAGGGGTTAGTTGGCAAATGGCTGGTTTTCTTTCTTGGAGGAAGCTATGCTGTCTTTGAAATATTATAAAACCCAGATATTTCACCATATAAAACCCAGATATTTTATCATGTCTTTAGATATTTGTGCCTTTTTCTTAGAGACTTATAGTTTTTTTTAGCCAAAAATTTGAATCATTTACTGTATTTTTATCCAAGCCCTCCTTAGATGGGCTTACAATTAGTATATCATCCACATGTTGGAATGAAATCCCATTTTCCAAACTTAGTTCTCTCAGGTTCCTCCTCAGAATTTCTCCAAAAATGGTGAATTTTTTAATTCCTTCAGTAGAACTGTCCAGCAATATTGCTGTTTTTGGTGTGTCTCTTGATCCTTCCACTTAAAATTAAATAGTTCTTGGGACCCAGAGACAAAAAAAAAATGCATCCTTTCAATCCAGGACCCTATACCATTTCTAGCAAGATTAGCTAATAAAGTATTCATCCTATAGGACAAATGTCTTGTGCAACTTCGTTCATTGCTTAAAGTCTTGTACAAACCTACATACTCATATCCTTGGTTTCTTAATGGTTAGGAGGGAAATGTTTCAAGGGGATCAATCAAGTCTAATTAAACCTTGTTTTAAAAGTTGGCTAAATACAAGCTTGATCCAGCTTCAGGCTTTAAGGGGTATTGTTTTACTCGAGTCCAGCTGTTAATTTGTTTTAAGATAACCTTTACAGGTTTGTCCTTAATAGCTCATTCCACTTGTTTATGTGCTGAGATCTCAGGCTTGATGAGTCAGGTCATTCTTAGGGACAGTTTCAGGAATATTTTGGGTTTCATGGAGTAGCACTATGAACTCAGCTCCACAACTCTTAGGAACTTGATTTTCCATCCTATCCTGCTGAAGATTAATAGTTAATAGTACCTATTTTAGTTAACAGGTCTCTTGCTAAGCGGGGAATGGAGTACTTAGGAGCATACAGAAGTAAGTGCTTTAAAATCCTTGAACGCACTTCATAGGTCAGAGGCTCAAGAAACCATTTCATTTCTCCCATTCCTGTTATCTTCTCCTGCTACATTCTCTCTTGGATAAAATGCCCTTTTCAGAAGTCAACATAAGAGTATGTTGATCCAGTATCAAGTTAAAAACTCAACTTCCTTTCCAGATATAGCTAAGGTGACCTAGGACTCCTTGGAAGAATCTTGGGTTGTGCTAAAGGGAGCCATATGGGAACCCCTGTCCCATAAATCTTTATCTTTTGCAAGAGGGAACTGAAAGGAATCAGGTTGTCTCTCTGTTTTCCCTCTCTGAAGATTGGTGACCATTCCCTCTTCTGAGGTTATTCCTGCTTACAGAATAGACTGCACTTCAGTTCCAGCTTTATTGGTGGCCAACAGGTCCCATACTGGGGACAAGAGGCACTCATCTGAGATGATGTCTTTCTTACTTCTGGATTATCTGGAGAGGACTGGAGGGTGACTGCCTACAAAGCAATTTGTTTTCTTATTCTTTGTCTCTTCAGCAATATCTGTTTCTGAAAACCTTAAATGAAATCCCTACCAGTTGAGAAAGGTTAGTTTCTGGACCCACAGCTAATTATCAGAGTTTTCTCTGGTTATTAGGAACAGTTTGAAATATGAAGTAGGATTACTTGGTTACCATTCCCTTCAATATCCCAACAGGTGTATTTTTGGAGAAATTCCCTCAACCTCTGCATGAAGGCTGCAGGATTATCATCTAGCCTTTGCTGAACTTCCCTCATTTTGTTCAAATTAACTGGGGGTTTGACATCTTGTTCCATCCCTCTGAAGAAAATATTCTTATAATTCTCCAGGATGGCTCATTGTACTGCTGTGTTAGGGTTCCAATAAGGTGGGGGTCCCTTGAACTAACTGTTTGCTAGATCACCAAACTGTGTTGCCAGGCTGATTGGTATGCTTTCTAGCCTTTATGAGGACAGCTGATTTCTCTTCTGTGGTCAGAAGGGTGGACAGGAGAGTTTGAATATCTGTCCACATAAGGTTGTGAGTTGTAAAGACACATCTCATAAAGATTAATAAATCTCCAGGGTCTGCACTCAGCCCTTGGGTATGTGCTTTCCAGACTTACAAGTCAAAAGTAGTATAAGACACAGATAAATAAACAAAATTTCCCTCTCTACTGGAAACTGTCAAAGGGGTAAAATATCCTCTTCTGGGTTGTTGTTGGTCTCATGCCTAGTGGAGCTGTCAAGAAGAGGGGAGTATATATAAGTTTAAGAGAGAGTGTAGGTGCAGCATCTCTGGGAGAAGGCTCTGGATGAGGAAGCTTAGGGGAGTATGATCCACCTGCTCTTCCTGAAGAAAGAAAGCTAGGATTTTATTCCTGGAGCCTACACCCATCTTTCCAGACCCAGGGGAAGGGAAGGCAGGTCATCCTTATCTGGAGTATTTTCAAACACTGAGAAGATTTTTTCTTTTTGGTAAAAAGTTTAACCTTCATTTTGGTTAATTTCCATTTTTTTTATAGCCTCACATTTTGGTATAAGTCCGTAAAACATTGCAAATAGGGAATTTCATCCCATTTTCTCTGACTCTTGCAGAATAATCAATTACAAGATCAAATGGTAACTTAGAGATCCATTTGCAGGCCATTTTTTCCAGGTCTCCAAAGAGTATTGTGGGCATAATGTGTTACAGAGAAAGACCATCTTTATTAGTTATTGGCAAATAGCTAAACACCTTCCAATGGTGAAGGAGACAGCTCATTGGGCTCTCTATGGGTGTGGGTGCTTTCTTGCCCATTGCTACCTAACTACCTAAGGGCCAAGAGAAATAAATTAATATATAAATACTTAAATCTCCACCCCCCACACACCCTGTAAGGTCTGGCACCACTCACTGATCTAAGGAACTTCCAAACAAAAGGTTCAGAGCAGCCTCCAAATTCAGGGAGGTACATTAAGGTGATACAGGCCTGGTAAGTCAGTCCTTAAGAAGGAAGGTGCCCCATTACCATTAGTCCAAAGAAATGGACTATAAAAGCAATGGGGACTCATTTGCAGCAGTGTAGGAGGGTTATCCTGGGACAGGGTGCCTTTGTTCATTGCTTCTCCTTTCAGGAATTATTAGAAAAAACAAACAAGCAAACAAACAAACCCTTGAACTTTCAAGGGGAATTTCCCATCTAGGTTGCCAACTTTGTAACTGCATGTAATAGATTCTCCTCTTGGTGAGAAAAAGTCAATGAGCATGACTAGAAGATAAACAATGGAGAAAGATTTTTTTACCTGCAGTAAGTAAGGAGAATAGTGGAGTCACTTGCAAAGAGATGCTTTCCCTGAACAAAGGAAGCATGGGATTTTTATTCCTGTAGTCTATACATATTCATACATAAAGCACATTTAGGAGTGGGCACATTTCTGAGCATGCTTAGTTTTAGTAGTTCAAAAAGGAGAGAAGGAAGACACATTCTGGGCATGATTTGTTCAAGGTCATACAGCATGTGTTCAAAACAAAAGATGGCAGACATGAATACTTCTGAACATGCTCAGCTCAAGATCATAAAGAGCCAAATTTACTCCTAAATTTCCTAAAAGAATGTATCAGTGTCTTGGTGATCCTGGCTGGTTCTTTGGAAATTTCTCCAAAGATTTTTAGGCAAAACAAAAAGAAAAGTCAACTTTCAAGGTACATTGATATAGGAGTTTGCTCCTAAAGGTTCCTGCCTCACTGAGCAGCTAAAAGATAGACTTTGGCAGATAAGGAAACCGTTCTCTTTGCCCTACAAATATAATATTTGGGAAAATTCTGCAGTCTTAGAAATTGAGGCGAACCACTAAGGGTTTTGATAAGTTTAAGGTAGACATGCTACCTGCTGGAAATCCTAAACACTTTATCTGCTAGCAGAAGGTTGAGTTGAATTTGGACTGTTGCAGTAAATTATAGAAGCAGGAGATACCCTCCAAAATATTCTTCAGTAGGGGAATACTATTATGTAGATGATACTCACAATTAATGATGGCAAGGTGTGATTGAAAGTGGGGATCAGGATTAGGGAGAGTTTGGGAGAGAGGAGATTCTTATATTATTCTAGGGCCAGGATGGACAAAAGTGGGGGCAGAGGAACCAGGAGCTCAGCATATATGATGTACCTACCAAGTGCTGAGCACTGCACTATTTATACACTTGGGAATTGGAAGGACAGATAGGATTCAATAGAGTCTTACGAAAGTTCTCTCATTGAAGATGCAGCAAGAGTTTTATTAGTAAACAGCTTTAAAAAAAACATTCTAAACTAGGAAAGGGATACAGATGTAGAAGCAAGGTGGAGGCATGTCCCTAGAAATGGCATGTGTGGCGAGGGCAGTATACAAGGGTTACACTGGTGGTGGACTTCATGCTCCAGCCCTAGAAGCCTAGTATTTTCCTTTGCTCCCTTCAGTACTTCAACATTTTAAAAATATTCTTGATTCCTATTTTAAACACTTTTTAAGGTATCCATATAGATGTCACTTTGGGTTATAAGTTCATAAATGAAGTAGGATCCATGCTTTAATGAAAATGGAGGGGAGAGATACAAGAAAAATCTGCTTTAGGAAATGATTGTGATTCAACATGTTGGCACTCTTTCTTCTGAACCCATCCTGATCCTAGTTTCAGTGTCAGGGGCCATTGTTAGAAGCACAGTCTCTCAACTGAACTATAACAAGGAGGTCTTAATTCACCCTGGTCAGAGTAAAGGTCCAGCAGGTCTTTTATCCATTTGTAGCCTCAATCACTTTGATAAAATCCAATTTGTTAATCACCAGCTCCAAATCTTCAGTAATATCACTTGGGTAAGGAAATGTAGTTTTTGCTCACTTTGCTCCAGAGGCTAGTGCCACTTTAGATGTCATCAAGTAGGGACTGTGCGTCCACCAAGCTGGCTGAGGCAGAGGGTGGAATGACAAATGTGCTTTGCACTTACCAACTCCCTTCAGGAGCCAAGTTCAGAAATCATTTTATTATCTAAAAAAAAAAAAAAAAAGAAATTTTCATTCCATCTTCCCTCATTTCCTACCTTTACATTTCATTTGTTCTAAAGAATTCCATAGATAATAAATGGGTAGTTCATAATAAAATTTATAATGAAGAGTAGTTCAAAAACAACATCTTTTTTTTTTTCCCACTTCTTAAGTCTCTGTGTTGCTGGATCAGGGAAATAAAGACTAGAGCATATGGCTGCATAGACCAGCTATGATTTACTTCTGAAAGATATCTGTCTAGGAAATAAATCTTGAAAATCAATTAGCAATAATACTAATCCCTAAAGTATTCCTAGAATTTTCAGTGAACATGCAAATACATTTGGCTTATTGGTTTTGTTTTTAATATAAGTAAAGTCCATATTTATGGTTGATTTCCTCAGTGTCTAACATCATCCTGGGCCTACAAGTTGAAGAAATTCAAGTTTCTATACTTGTCCCTAAAGCAACTGTACTCTTGATGGAGAGACTAAACATACATAAAATGGTGATGTAGACATGCTAAAACTCAGTAGAGATGGTCTAGAATCCATATTAACTGGATTAGAATCCTTACTCTAACACTTACTAGTTGTGTGATTCTGGGCAAGTTACTTAACTCATTTTCCCCATCTGAAAAATAGGGAACCTCACAGTTAATTAACATATCTAAAGTTCTCAGGATAGGAGCTGAATGTTAGCTTTAAGAAGATGCATGTAAATAAGGTGTAAATTTTTAAAAAATATTTATGTATTTCTTTATAGTTGGACACAATACTTTTATTTTATTTATTTATTTTTATGTGGTGCTGAGGATCGAACCCAGGGCTTTGCACATGCTAGGTGAGCGCTCTACCACTGAGCCTTAACCCCAGCCCCAAGGTATGAATTTTAAAACAGATTTCTTTGAGTTGGAATATTTAGAGGAGTTTTTGTGGGCTATTTAATTCAGGTAGGATTTGAAATTCAAATTTCAAAAATAGATTTTATGAGTATTTGCACTTGCTATGATTTGGATATGAGGTTTTCCCCAAAAGTTCCAGTTAATGCAGGAATATTCAGAGGGAGAATCATTGGACTGAGAGAACTGTAACTTAATCAGCCCATCATTTGAATGGACTGACTGGGTGGTATCTGTAAAGAGGTTTGATGTGGCTGGAAGAGGTGGGTCACTTGGAGGCATGCCCTGGAAGGGTGTATCTTCCTTGAGGTACCTTCCCCCAATTCTCTGTTTCCTGACCCCTGTCCTGAGCTGAGCACCTGTCCTCTGCTGGGCCCTTCCCCTTACCTTGGCCACAGAGCAATGGAGTAGGCTATCTATGGACTGAATTTCTGAAACCTTGAGCTCCAAATAAACTCTTCCTCCTCTAAGTTGGTCTTGTTGGGTATTTTATTCCCAGCAACATAAAAGCTAACTAACGTAGCATTTAATGTCTCCCTTCTGAAGGTACATTTACATCCCACTGACCTGTCTGGCAAAAAAAAAAAAAAAAATGCATCCATAACAAGTCTTTCATTCCATAATTGGAATTTTGTTTTAATCATAAAATAAGTTTACTGTAAATAATTTAGATAATATACAAGTACAAAGAACAAGATGTAGTTCTGCTTTATTCCTTGTTGATACTTTCATTTCTGTCCTTTTCTTTCTTTCTTTTTCTGTGCATGTATCTTAACTAAGATATGGTCATAGCATGCGTGCAATTTTATATCCTAGTTTTTCACTTAACACCTTAGAAGGACATTTTCTATTGTTACCAGTTATTTTTGAAAGCCATTGTTTTAAATGATTACATTATATTCAATCAAATGAAATCCCTTGTCCATTTCATGTCACAATTTAACTAGTAAACAGCTTTTCACTAATATAGAAAAACCATAATACATATTTTTCCACACAAATTTTTGGGAGGTTGTATATTTTCTTAGACTTAGAACCCTGACATGAATGTACTTGGTTAAAGACTATGTTGTTGTTGTTGTTTTAATTCTTAATGTTTATAATTAAATGATTTAAGAAAAGTTAAGGCTAATTTATATGGTTACTAGCAGTATTTGAGTTTCAATCTCACTGTATATTCACCAAAATTAGTACTGTTGTCCTTCAGTATCTGTGGGACATTCATTCTAAAATAAACATTACAACCCCAAATCTGCCAATGTTCAAGTCCTGTCTATAGAATGTCTAGTATTTGTATATAGCCTACACATCTGCTCCCCATTTATGTTAAATCATCTCTAGATTAGTTATAATATCTACTACAATGTAAATATTATGTAGATATTTATACTGAATTGCTTATGGAATAATGACAAGGAAAAAAGTATACATGTTCGGTATAGACACAAATTTTTTTTTCCCCAAATATTATTGATCTACAGTGAGTTAAATCCACAGATGTAGAACCTTGGATATAGTGGTATGAATGTACTATCTTTTTAAAGTCTTTGTAAATTTAATAGCCAAAACACCACATTTTACTTTGGTTTGTTATTCTTTGTTTGCTAGTGATTTTGCATTTTTGTTCTTCAGCTTTTTGGAAGTATAACTGGCAAATAAAATTGCATATATTTAAGAGATATCATATGATGTTTGGATATATGAATATATTGTGAAATAATTACCACAAGCTAATTAAAATGCCCACTGTTACAAAAAAATTTGTGGTGAGACTATTTAACATATAATCTCTTGGCAAATTCTAAATCTATGATATAATATTATTAGCTATATTCACCATACTTTGCATTGCAATTCTTTTCATGCTTCCTTGCTTTGGATTCCTCCATCTGTGTTTGTATGCTTGTCCATTTTCTTGGGCAGGGATATTTCTGTTGTTCCTATCAACTCACATAAACGCTTACTGCAGTAACTTTTTGTCATATTCAGATCTAATCATTTTAATCTTTTTTTCCCCCATGCATGTGAGATTTCTCATGCAACTCTTACTTGTAATTTTCTCCATTTTACTTTTAAGCTTAGACAGTCTAAAACTCTTTTTGTTTGCCATAAAAATAAAACTGTATAGGACATTGAATTTAAATCATTAAATCAAAGGTAATTCATGGTAAACTTTAGGAAAACATATTTTTGCCAATTCCAATTTTTCCTTTTGGTTGACACCAATGTCTTGTAGCATCTGCAGTAAATCTAGTAGCCAGGTTAAGCAGAGCATTCCCCACCCCCTGCCCCCAGGAAGACAACAAAAGAAATTTTCTATTCTTCTCCTTCCTAGAAATAAGTCATGGAGCATTTCTTGACAAAGATGAAAACTCTGAAATAGCATTTTTTAAAAGATCAGTTTACTCCTGACTCAGTTTGCTGTGACTAAGCAGAAGCCTCTTTGCTGACTGCTGTTGTTGCTGTTGGGTAAACCCTCCTCAGCACAGAAGTCTACAATGCACATGGTCTCATCACTTGTTTTCCCAGAGAAGACCAATTCTACCAGCTTCTTGGCAGCTCTCCCTTAAATGAAGAAGAATGAGAGGGCACTTACATAATCATATCTCATAGGAAATTTGATGTAAAAGAGATTGTCTTAGCATTGTTTCTCAAATTATTTTAAATATTAGGTTAAAAGGCTTTTAAGGATTTTTTCTAAAATTCTGAACGGAAGTATTAATTAGAACCGCCAGAGGCAGTTAGTTTGAGAAAAGCAATACTTGTGCATCTTAAACTGGGTAGAAATTTTTATGACTCAAATTCTTCACTTATTGTACCCAGATGGTGAAAGCAGGCTGCTGTCTCTGATGCCCTGGTGGAAAGAAACCATGAAGGGACCCTTTCCTAAGATGGAAGCCACATTTAGCCGTTTGAACATGGAACCAGCATTTCCTGTTCTTTAACATCCTGGCTGGTGTTCCATATTGAAGCATCTTTAACTTTAATTCCTGAATGTTCTTCCTGAAAATTGCTGTTACATCTATGTGCTTGACCTAAGAAATTAACTAAAGGTGTTGCTTCACCAATGTAATTACACACCTGAAAAGATGAAGCAATTGTTTGCTTATTCAATAAGTCATCTGTTTATTACCCATTTAATGCAATTTCTAATAGATTTAGGAAAAGAAATTGCATTAAACACGTAGGAAAACTGAAGAAAATATTTTAAGTATAATTTATCACATATCTTAATGGAAATTTCTTTAATTTTGAGAGGACTTTTATGTAAAACTTAATGTACTTGTATAATGTCCTGTTGATATCAGCTTAATGCATATAGCACTTCAATTTTTTTAATAAGGTGTGTTGATAGATGATACCTCATTTGATTTATGCAGCTTTTTATGGTAGGTAGTGAAGACATTACTATTTTCATTTTATAAATCAGTGAGTCAATAGCCAGTTACATGACTAATAAAAGATGGAGGTGGAAATCAAAAGCAGTTGTGTGAGTTTTATATTGATTCTGTTTCCTTTATGCTGTATAATAGTCGCCTTTATCCATGGAGGATACATTCCAAGACCACTAATGGATGCCTGAACCTACAGATAGCACTAAGCTTGTGTGTGTGTGTGTGTGTACAAATACCTATATGTTTTATATATATTATATATGATGTTTATACATATTTAATATGTATATATGTGATTTTTTCCTAAACACATATACCTATAATAAAGTTTAATTTATATGTTAGACACAGTCAGCAATTAACAATAACTAGTGATAAAATAGAACAATTAAACATGTACTGTAATAAAAGTTATTGAAATATTCTCTCTGTCTCTCTTTCTCTCAGAATACCTTATTATATTGTACTCCTTATTCTTGTGATCCTATGAGATGACACCTGTGTGATGAGATGAAATGAGGTAGATGATGTAGGCATTATGATATAGTTTTAGGCTGCTATGTAAGGGTACTTAACACAAATATTGTGGTAATACAGAAATTGATGTGATAACAAAGATGAGAAGGGTGAGGAGCATATAATGTGAATACACTGGACAAAGGGATGATTCACATCCTGGGAGGACAGAGATAGATTGCTCAAGATTTCATAAAGCTACTCAAAATGGCATGTGATTCAAAATTTATGAATTGATTATTTCTGGGATTTTCCATTTAATATTTTCAGAACATCATTGACCACAGGTAAGTGAAACCACAAAGATGGGAGGACCACTGTTATGGTGATGGAGAGGAAAATAATAAACAGCTACCTTTGGAGATGTGACATTTTAAAGGTTAGGGTAGCCTTTCATAGGATAATCACTGTCATAGATTTTAAAAACATAACTGGAAATGAGGGAATTCCTAAAATTTTTTCATTTAACAAACACAGAAAAGCAACTGTGTTTTAGATATCATGCAACCGCAAAAAAGGTCATAGTTTTAGTTTAAACATGAAACACTCTTTATTGCAATTTTCTTAGCAGGGAGAAAGCCCAAGTCGTATTTTGTCTAATCATTTCATTTGGATTTCCTTTTTTTGTTTTTCTTCTATTTCTTGACACTAGAATTTATGTGGAGATGCAAAACTGAACTGGCAAATAACTGTAGCCACAATCACCTACTTGTGCTGCCTTTTAGGAGGGGAGTGTTTCCTCTCGGAGGATGAAGTGGGTAGACAATGACAGGCTGGGCCATACTTGCTGAAATCACTATTGTGTATTCAAGGAATGAACAACAGATCCTGAAGTTTGGTTGTTTGACTCTGGATGGATTTTTGCTAAGCCCAAAGCTTGAGAAAAATTTTAATCATGGTATTCTTGCTTGGTAGAAAACAGATGGGAAGATGAATGTCATCTTATTCTTGGGATTCCATGCAGCATGGATGCTGACCCAGAAAATAATGGCTTAAAGGTCATAATACCAAGAAATTAGAACATAATTCTGTCAACAAATTTCTATCAAGGGCCTCGTCTGGGTCATGCACTTTTCTGGAAGCTCAGACTTTGGTGGAGAACAGGTGGAATATAGACTCTCAAGTCAAGGAACTACAGTGAGGGGATATTCCTGATATTAAACATGTGGTTAATTATATAAGAATGATGAATGTTATGAATAGTAAAATGCAGGGGACTATGGGAATGAAGAATAAGGGGATTTAATCTTGCCTGGCATGAAAAAAAATAGCATCAAAAGCAGAAGTATATGGAAAAACCAAGGCGTGATAGTTACCATCAAAGCCAAACCAGGCATCACCTCCAGGAAATTGACCCAACAAAATTGGGTTGGTTTCTTTTCCTGTGTACTCCCACAATACCTGTGGGTTTAGTCCTTTTCAAATCTGAAGACTTTTTCATAATTTCAGCTAGTGTTATATTCCAAAGATCAATCACCAATGAAATGAATATTTCTGAATTAAAGCATTAAAGAATTTGTCTTCCCTAGTAAGTAAAGATCCTAAACAAGGCTTATTTGCTTTATTTCCATTGTATATAGAAAAAATATGTATATATTATATGTAATATAAAGAAATGCCACACACCAAAAAAGAATATGTTTGTATTGGCAGGGCAAGAGCCATGGAGTCACCATGACTAATTGGGGACACTGGGGTGGGACTTCAAGGAGGTGGTCCATATGGACAGTATATTGACTACTTAAAAAGGGATTGAGCATATCAGTAAATATACTGAGGTCATTAAAACCAAATTTCTTTCATTAAAGAAGGGGTTTACCAAAATGGAAAGAAGGAATACTAAAAACTGCTCATGTATAAACTCATGGATTTTGAGATTTATAGAGATAGATAATGAAACAATGTAGATTCATGTAAAGGTTGTGTGTAAATGTGTGTGTGTGAAAGAGAAAGCAGGTGAGAGAGAGAGAGAGAGAGAGAGAGAGAGAGAGAGAGAGAGAGAGCGAGCACACACCCTGAGAGGGATTAAAAGCAATGACACCCAAGTGACAATGAGCAAAACTAGGATCCATATCTTGATTTCTAAATACCATTATCCACTTAAATAGAGCTCTTTGCAGAGATGGCCTATTCCAGGACTGGAGCAGAAGTAGTACAAGATCACTCTGGAATATTTTGTTTGTTGAAAAAAAATAAGAAATCCACAAAGAATGATGTGGACACATCAAAAGGATTCAAAGAGGTATTTTCAAGGAATCTCGCTAACTACATCAGAACAATTTGGGCATCAAAAAAGTCACAATATAAATGAATGAATGAGTAAATAAATGAACACAAAAGAAAATCTCAACCTCATAATAGGATGCCAAATAATAAATGTAAAAAATATAATAAAATTAGAAAAAAATCACCATTGAGAGATCATAATGAAATATAATAGTAATTGATCAAGTCAAGAAACATCAATGGTTGCTGAACTAGTGGATATAACTTGATGAGGAATAAGACATTAGCATACTCTCAAATATGTGTAAGATACTTAGTAAATTACTTCATAATATTAACTTAAATCTACTAGATCTAAAAGTTAGTTAATTTCAAAGTGAAAAGAAGCTGGTAGACAGTACATTCAGTGAAAAACTTAAAATAATTTTTAATTGGACTAATAACTCATTGATACAGTGAATAATTAGTTGTTATCATGCATCCTTTGTTATCGTATTTTTGTTTTTGTAGTCTTGCTAAAAACAAATGATATTAATATAATCATAAAAAAGGTAAATTCTGCCGGGTGGTGGGGCACTCCTGTAATCCCAGTGACTTGGGAGACCGAGGCAAGAGGATTGCGACTGTGGCAATACAAATACAAAATAGGGCTGGGGATGTGGCTCAGTGGTTAAGTGCCCCTGAGTTCAATGCCGGGTACCCAAACAAAACAAAACAGAAAAGGTAAATCCAGATGTGCGACATTCTACAAAGTAACTATCATGTGTTCCTCAAAACAATAAGGTCAAAAAAGACAAAAAAAGCACTCTTCCATTGTGAAGGAAACCAAAGAAATATGGCTACGAAGTGCATTGCCAGTTCTGGATTTGACCCTGGGCATATAATGAACTTTAGAGGAACCATTTGGATTCTATGAAATACATATTACTATCATACCAATATTAAATTTCTGATTCTAATTATTTTGCTATAAATTTATAAAGAAGTGTCTTTGTTTTTGGAAAATACTCAGGAGTGTCCTGTCTGTAACTTACTTTCAGTAGATTTGGAAGCATACAGGCAGGGAGAGAAAGAGATTGTAAAAATTTTTTAATTGGGGAATCTGGGGGAAAAGTGTACTGAGTTTCTTTATATTAATCCTGCAATTTTTTGTAAGTTTGCACTTAAAAATAAAAATTTTTATAGAGCTTATCTTTAAACTGTGACTACTGACAACTAGTGATGATTTTAAAACATGTGTTTAAAGATTTTGCTTTCGAGAGCTTTTCATATTTTTATGTTATTGGATCATACCTTAGTACAATGTACAAAAGGCATAAGGTTTTTTTTTCAAAAATATTAAACTAATAATTTATTAAAAGCTTAAAACAGTTACTGAACTTTACCAACATAGATTCAATGTTGTCACTTAGTTGATAGAAGAATCTAAACCACAGTTAAGTAGTGGGTATTGTAGGAAGGTTGAATCCTAAAGTTAAGCCGTTATTTAGGAAGAGCGCAAGGCAGCCTGTAAATATCAATAAATATGATTTCATAATTTAGGAGTAGAAAGACTGTGGCAATAACAAGAGAAATAGAAAATGTGGCATTTTTCCACATAGAGCTTACAATCTAATCCTGAGCCAGCTCAAGTACCTTGACTACAACTGCTAAAGGGCTTCAAGACCAGTATAAGTTCCAGATGTGCAAACTGAAACCTCCCACATGAGGGGATGTGGGGCAAGAGTGCACTGAGATAGGTGGGGCTAATTCATTCAAGACATTTTTATTAAGAACAAACCAAGCTCAGGCCTTTCTTCCAGCCGTGGGATACGGCAGTGAACAAGAGAGACACAAGCCCTCCTGTACTTCAGGCTTGGGACAAAACAGAAGTTCTGAAATGCACAGTGACCCCCTAAATTATTTAGTGATGCTTGGGGTGTCACAAGTCTGAGCACTTTGAGGCTGTAGTAGGACACTTAGGAAAGCTTTCTCAGAGGACTTGATTTTCCATCTTTGACAAAAAACAACAACAACAACAACAACAACAAAAAACAAAAAACAAAAAAACAGGAATTGATCCAGTTAAAGAAGGGAGAAGCTTGCTATCTTTCCATAGAGGGAGACTCCATCAGGAAAGGAAATGGACACCTTTAAATTGGAAGGATAGTGTGTTGGTGCATGGTGGGTTAGAAGAGAATGGAACAAGATATACTGGATTATGTGGACCTTGTAGCATCCTAAAAATACTGGAGAGGGGATTGTAGGAGAGGAAGAATGGGAATCAGAGTGGAAAGAATCCACAGTTGAAAAGTGTTATGGATGCCCAGCCAACAGTCAGTAATAAATGCTTCTGGAATATTAGTAGAGAAGACATGCAGAGAAGAGATTGTAGATATATTCATTGTCAAGGTGGAATCCATCAAGTGATTATATGTGGGAGATGATGGAAAAGGATAATCCCAGATGACCCCAGAATTTTGATTTGAGTGTGTAGGAAAGTGGTCAAATCACTTATTTATCTGTGGAGAAAGGAGGGTTTGGGTTTAAGACCAAGATCATGAGTTAACCAAGGATACTTCTTGAAGGAAATGAGAACGCCCTCCATAAATGTTAGGCAGGAAAGTAGGAAGGCAGAAAGGCCACCAGCAGACCTAGAGAAGCGAATAGAGAGAAGGTCTCTGTTGAAATAAAAGGAAGTAGAAGACAATATCAAAGGAGAAACAAATATATTTAAATTCAACCTGTTGCATTTCAGAAGAGATGGTAATGAGAGGGACTATGTAGAAGTTAAGTTAAAAATTATCATGATGTCTTTGCTCAGGATGGCAAAGGCAGGAGAAAGTCACCTCTAATGTGACACCCAGAAGAGATTCAATAGTGATAAAAATAACAACTACTCTTGGGCATTCAGCCCTGCTGAAATATTAGGGTGGCAAATGGAATATAAACAGGGGGAGAAGGACCCCAGATATCAGAAATCCTATAGAAGCTTGTCTGGCAAAAAGAATAACAGCAACCATGAAAACAACAACTACAACCACGACCCATTGTGCCTTTAACTTGTGCTCACAAAGCTCTCACCTTGCTTGATCTCATTTAATTTGTGCAATCACTTTTTGTGTTGAATTTCTATTTGCAGTTGGAAAATAGAGATAGATTTAACTTACCAAGCATGAAGCAATTAGGATGCAGAAGTTACAGATCTACATTTGATTAACTCTAAATTCCTTGTTTTTGAACCACTAATCCTTCCAAATCATTTTTGGCCTAGAGAAACCTTGGGAGGCCCAGGTTTATATCTGTTCCAGGGAGAATCTGGAACTGCCTCTGGAAGCCCCTTCATACTGTTTTTCTATTTCCATTTGGAGTCCCGTTGCAGTGGAAGGTATTACCTAGAAGAAAGGCTGGATGTGAGAATAGGAATCAAAGAGTTCACTTCCCTCCCTGTGACCTTAGTTGCCTGGCTAAAATTCACTGCTTTGTTTTCTTTTTGCAAATTCCTAAAATAGGAAAGATTCCTTGTCTAGGCAGCAGTTCTCCCCACTCTGTATGCCTGCTGAGGAGTGGTTTTGCTAGGTTTGGAACCCAGGTATAGGAGATCACCCAGGTACAAGGGCTTCTCACACACCACACAGCCCTTGTCGGGCTGGAGTAAGTCTGCCCAAGGGGCCTCTGAACTCAAATGTTTGGAGACAGTGGCTTTCAAGGAGGGCTGTGACTGGAATCTACAAATTTAGAACTTAAAATGGCACTTCACTGGTCACGATTGGTAAACGACCTCAGCTCCTTCCTTCTCTATGGAAATCCAGTTTATAGGTTCTATCACAAGAATTTCAAGAATTACCATTTTATAGTCTCAGTTATTTCATAGTCTCAGTTATGTCATTGTTAAAAGCCACGTACCAAAGTATAGGATAGTAATGATGTTGCAGAGGATGGGTTTCACCAAGTTTAAATCAACTGAACATTGTGTCTTAGAACATCTTGAGTTTTAAACCAATTCTATTCCTTGGGAATTTGGGTTCACATGCCTTTGCAACACACAGCTTCCTGCCACTATGGGAAAAGGCATCTAGAAGACTTACAAGACTTCACAGACTTCAAATAAGTCTTATGAAACAACATGTTCACGTGTTAAGTGTAAATGAGTCAGAAACATAAGGATTAAATTCCCCTTAAAATACACAGGGGTTTGAAAATGAAGGGAAAAATGCTGAGGGCAAAACGTGTTTTGGATTTTGGAAAACCCAAAACATTTGAAAAAAAAAATGGTTTGATGTTTGATGAACCCTAAACACAGAAGAATTTGCTCATCTTTCATTGTGATGAAGACCAATAGACCATTTTTGTGTGAAAACACAGAATCACACTGGAACTTCCTGTGGACCCCTTACTACTGTAGAACTTGACTGATTTTCATGTCACTAATTCACAAGCTTCCTTACTCACATGGTGGTTGGTAGTCTCCCTCACAAGAGTTCTCAGGAAAGACATAATGAGAGAATACTGGAGATGACGTCTGGGATTACTAAGATTTCATTAGTCTTATAAAATGCACTTCAGGGCATGACCATGGTACAATAAAACATTAACATAAATCATTAAAATGAAACCATGCCTTGTCAAGATAAATAAGAAGAGTGTGTTTTATGTGGCATCATACTTATTTCTTTAAATTGGTTTGTTCACTTGCTAATTTGCAAAACTGAACAATCAGACATTCTATGGTATGAATTGAAGCAGTGAGATTCCTCCATTCATAGATTTCCCATCAATGGTCCAGATTCCCATTGAAGTTTCTAAAGTCATAAAGATGGGAATAGACTCTGGCAGGTGTTGTAAGGGATATGACAGTGTTAGGAGGTGAAAAAAAAGGAGGCAATACTTTTTTCTTCTGGTAATGCTTTCTGAGGAACTATGTGAGATCAGAAGTCAAAATGACATTTTTATCCCTCCTGTCTTAGATCTCTCATTGTGTACAAACAGTGGCTTCCTCCTTAAAACTCTTCTCTCTGAATTAGTTGGATTGACCTTTGATTTCAGCTGAACCTATATTACCTTTAAAATGCTCTGGTAAGCTAGCCAATCCCTAAAAAACAAATGCCAAATGTCTTCTTTGATATAAGGAGAGTAACTAAGAATAGAGTAGGGACGAAGAGCATGAGAAGAAGATTAACATTAAACAGGGATGAGAGGTGGGAGGGAAAGGGAGAGAGAAGGGAAATTGCATGGAAATGAAAGGAGACCCTCAGGGTTATACAAAAGTACATACAAGAGGAAGTGAGGGGAAAGGGAAAAATAATACAAGGGGGAGAAATGAATGACAGTAGAGGGGGTAGAGAGAGAAGAGGGGAGGGGAGGGGAGGGGAGGGGGGTAGTAGAGGATAGGAAAGGCAGCAGAACACAACAGACACTAGTATGGCAATATGTAAATCAATGGATGTGTAACTGATGTAATTCTGCAATCTGTATATGGGGTAAAAATGGGAGTTCATAACCCACTTGAATCAAAGTGTGAAATATGATATATCAAGAAATTTGTAATGTTTTGAACAACCAACAATAAAAAATTAAAATAAAATAAAATGCTCTGGTAGCTAGCCACTCTTTAAAAGACTCTCATAAAAATATGTGTACCAAGAAAGGTTTCAAAGACATAAACTTCTTAAGGAATTGCCAAATTGTTTTCCAAAGTGACTATGCCATTTTACAATCCCCTAGCAATGTGTGGAAGTTCCAAATTTGCTGCTGCTGCTTCTGCTTCTTCTTCTTCTTCTTCTTCTTCTTCTTCTTCTTCTTCTTCTTCTCCTTCTCCTTCTCCTTCTCCTTCTCCTTCTCCTTCTCCTCCTCCTCCTCCTCCTCCTCCTCCTCCTCCTCCTCCTCCTCCTCCTCCTCCTCCTTCTCTTCCTCCTCTTCCTCCTCCTCCTCTTCCTCCTCCTCCTCTTCCTCCTCCTTCTCTTCCTCTTCCTCCTCCTCCTTCTCCTCCTCCTCCTCCTTGTCATTATAGCCATCCTAGTACATATGATGTGGAAATTCATCGTGGTTTTGATTTGCATGTACCTAATGACCAATGAGGGAGAACACATTTGCATGTGCTTAGTGGTATTTGTATATCTTCTTTAAAGAAATGTCTGCTCAAAAC
The DNA here is from genome assembly GCF_047511675.1 of Marmota flaviventris. Classification (NCBI taxonomy): domain Eukaryota; kingdom Metazoa; phylum Chordata; class Mammalia; order Rodentia; family Sciuridae; genus Marmota; species Marmota flaviventris. Next base: position 78,452,629 of record NC_092499.1, on the reverse strand, counting down.
CTTGGCCAATTGTTTAATTATTTGTCTTTTTATTGTCAATTTGTAATAACTCTTTACATGTTCTGAATATTACACCCTCATTAGATATTTTATTTGCAAATTTTCCCCCATTCTGTTGGTTATAAGTTTCAGTTTTCTTGAAGTTCAATCTATTATTTTTTTCTTCCCATTGGTTGCTTGTACTTTTGAATATCTAAGAAATCTTTGCCCAATCAAAGTGTATGGATATGTACATCTGTTTTCTCCTAAGAATTTTACACAATTAGCATTTATATTTGGGTCATTGATACATTTTGAGATAATTTTTGTATATAGTAATATTTGTATAGTTAATTTTTGTATATAGGGGTCTACTTTTTTTCTCTTTTACATGAATAACTAGTTGTCCCAGCACTATTTGTTGAAAAAACTATTCTTGCCCTCATTGAATTGTCTTGGCACCTTGTTGAAAAGTCACCGGCCATTGAGTATGGGGGTTTACCCTGATGTTCTTAAGTAGAATAATTCCACAGTCTATAGCACTTACCTCCAAACTTAGTTCTAGATGTTCCTTTACACATGTAAAATTTAGCTGAAGTGTGAAAATACTGCTCACAATTGTGTCTCTGATTAAAGTCTTAGACAAAAAATAACTTCCAACATTCTGGAAATGAGGAGTGAAGAATGATTTGACCCTCCCATTACACAAGAATTAGTAATACAATATAACAGGCAAAAAGATAATGGTGTGATTTTGTTGCATAATTTGAACTCTCTGAGCCTCAGGGTTACTTTCTATAGTATATATCTCATACTAGTGTTTTCACGTAGAAGTTCCTTTCCAGAATTTCTCAGGAAATTGTGCTTTCCTGAATTTTGTATGCCATTAAAAAAACTCAGTGAAGAAATCAGGATGACTTATCATAAATCTCCCCTGATAAAAATTTACTAGTCAACCAAAAAGTTATAACTTTAAGATGCTCCCAGATGTCACATTGAAAGCAAGAACAGGAGCTGCAGAGTGAAAGTTAGTGCAGACATTTCTGGGACAGGAAAGGACTCTGCGAGGGGAGGGTAGCTGCAGTTCTATCCTGTTCAATCCTCTGTGTTGTGGATGGCTCCTGAGTGCTTGAAATGTGGTTAGCTTAAATGAGATGTGCTCTACATGTAAAGTATGTGTCAGATTTTAAAAATTTTGTTTTTGGGAAAAAAATAGGTTAAGATATCTTGCTATGAATGCTCTCTGATTACATATTGAAATGATAACATTGGGGATATGCTGAGTTACATAAACTACATTATTAAAATTTGTCGGGTACTTTTTCGTTTTTAAATGTGTCTCCTGAAACATTGAAATCATACAGGTGGCCAACATTTGTGGCTATGGTCATGGCCAAGTGGGGGAGGCAAAATTCTAAGATGACCTTGAGATTCCAGGCCTCCTCCGACAATACACAGACCTTCCTTCAGTTATCCCATCAAACACTAATCTGTGTACTGCTGTAAAGGGATTGGGGGGCTGTAACAATGAACCAAATCAATTGACTGATTCGATTAGGATAGGGAGTTTATTTATATGGACCTGATCAGGTGAGCCTTTTTAAAGCTGAGGGTTTTCTCTTGCTGGTCACACTCCAACTTGCCTAGGAAAAGATGAAAAGTACCCAGGTTGCGAACTGACTGTGGAAGCCATCTGGCAAGGAACTGTGGGAAGAGTCTAGTTGCTGAGCCAGGTCTCCAGCCAATAGCTGGAGGGAAAATGGGAACCTTAGTCCTGCCTCCAAAGAATGTGTTATTCTTCCAACAGCCAATGAGCTTGGAGAAGCTCCTCAGCCCTTCATGGGAACTGTGGCCTCAGCTGACATTTAGATTTTGGTCCAGTGGCCCCTGACCTACAGAAACTATGACATAATACGTTTTTGTTGTTTTAAATGGCTAAATTTGTGGTCATTTGTTACACAGTAATAGAAAACTAATAAACCATGTTACAAGCACTTGTTTGTGATCCTCTCTGTGACTAATGGTGAGTTGTTCTTGTGAGTAAAATAAATTTCAGCAAGTCCTTATGGATGGTGTACTTTACACAAAGACGATAAGTGGTGTTCCAAGACATAACATGTTTAGATGCAAAATAACTCCTTAAATTACCTATCTGACACACGATTCTGTGTATTGTTGCTAATTTTGCTGAGGATCCAAATGTTAGATTTTCTAGCATTATCCAGTAATTTTTGCTGGCAGTTTCCAGTTTTTGAATATTTGCTATAGTCCAAAGTTCTTTGTAAATGCTACTAAAACACTAAAAAAGCAGCAAACAACTACAACACGCCCCCCCACACACACACCATAAAACATCCAACCCACTAAACCAAACAACTACTAAAATACCAACTACTATATTTCCCTTGGTAAATACTACAAAATACAGAATAACCAATGATTTGGGGAATTTCCAAGAACTCCCAGGAATTCTGATTTCTTGTTTCCAACTCCAAAAGATTGAAATCTATTGGGAAATTGGAAACTCTGGTTAGTGTTGCTATAAGGATTAAATAAATTTATGCATGTAAAGGACTTGGTCCAGGGGCCACAGTCTGGCAAGTTAACAGTAGTGCTTGACATGGTTACTCTCTAGTTTTTAATACATAAGTAACTGGAACATCAGGTTGACAGTGAGCATTTGTGGACTTGATTAAGTTTAAGTTTTAATCTGAATTTATACAGCCTAGATAGGGAACTGAGTGGAAATTTTTTTGGAAAAATCAAAATTGAAAGAGATTGGTCTTGGAGGCAAATCAGTCACCTGAAGATTTTTTGACTTATGAATTATTTTTGTCTATTAAAGAATTTATTGAAAAGAATAATCAAGCTATGTAGTAAAGGCAATTACTGGGATGCAAAGAAAGATTAAAAAATATATAAAAGCAATTGGTAAACTTTTCCCTAAACCCAAATCTATTTTCTTGTATTATAAGAATTCAAGTTGGGTTTGAACTGTTTGATCTGATTTGGCTTGCTTGTAACTAACAGAAGTATTTTGCAGTACCTAACAAACCACGTGATTTCTTTGAATTCACTACTGAAGCAATATCTGTTCTTCCTCCACTTACTAGGAAGATGGGTTTGGGTTGCAATTAAGGCTAAAGAAACAAAACAAGAAGAGAAAATGGATTTGAATTCATTGTCTTAACCTCCTTTGTTTTCATAGGAATGGCTTCCCTGTTCTATCCACCGGTGATGTTACACTCTCAAACCAGCTTAAACCTCAAGATTCCCTGGAAAAGTTGTTCCTGATCAGTTCTCCCATATATTGTCAATTTCAACTCACCCTACTCAGTCTCTGTCTTTTAGTTGTGTTTTGGTCTGGAATAACCACCTTTGAGATCTCCTGTGTTCCTTTGCTCTATGGGTGCTATTTTACACCCATTAAATTATGAAGTCCTCATGGCAGAATAGCAAGGCAAGTATTTTTTGTCTCTTTATTTTAAATTCACATTATTCCATACCCAAGGTATATTTAAGAGGTGTTATGGTTTTGATTTTAAATGTCCCCCAAAGGCCGTGTGCTAAAGGGCTGATCCCCAGGTGATGGTACTATTGGGAGTTGGCAGAAACATTAGGAGGTAGGGCCTACTTGTTGGAAGGAGGTCACTGGTGGAATGCATGTCTTTGAATGGTTTATTTTGTCCCCTGCTCCTTGTTTGTGCCCATCTCTCTTTCTCTCTTCCTCTCTCTGCTTCCTGTTTGTCACAAGGTGAGTAGCTTTGCCTAACCATGTGCTCCCTCTGAAACAGTGATCTAAAATGAATCTTTCCTTTTTTAAGTTGATTTTCTCAGGAATTTTGTCATAGTTATGGAAAGCTGACCGACACAGGTGGAGAATGTCAAGTAACTATAAATGTATCACAAATGAGGGGTAATGATACATTGTAAAATGTTAATTTAACAGATGGGGAACTCTCATTTTCTGTTAGGTCAAGATTCTCAATCACTATGAAACATCCATTTTTCTAAGCATTTTCAAGTAAGATGCCTTTCTTAGGTAGCCTAAATCTTTGCTGTTTGGTCTTAGATTCTCAATCCTTCATTACTCTTTACATTCTTAATACAAATGAAAGCTTGATAAGAACATAAATTGATCAGAGATATTTCAACCTTTGTTTTAAGAAATAAAATAGTTGTCATATGTTACTGAGTAGGTGATGGACTCAAGAAATTTGAAAAATTCTTTTAACATCTAAGCCTGTTTTTAAATTTTGGAATATGCTACCTCCTGCTGATTATTATTTGAATGTTAGAATATCCTAGCTACTGCCAAATTATTAACTGGGTGAAGTTCACTATCTTAGGAACTTGAAGTCCTAGTGTTCATTATTATTCTCTGCTATCCTTGAATCCTTGTCAGTATGGGACATACTGTGTACATTTTAGCAGGTGCTGGCAAGTGCCAAACGTGTGGTGTTTTCTCCCAACCCTTTATATGAACAAGAAGACTTTCTATTCCTATTAATTCAGTCTTGAACTTAGTTTGTAAGCAGCTAGGAAAAGCCACATTTATTTTTGTCCTTATATAAGTGACCAAGAATTAAGGAGATCATATGGCTAGATGGTGGCTGAAAAGACCCAGTTCATTAGAGATGAGCAAACTTTGAAAGGGTTGGTTTGATTCTGAGAGGGCCCCTGAAGTTTGGCTCTTTCCCTGAAGGGTAATCAAATTAATGACCTGTACATGGTGGCAGAGGATCTCCCAGGAGGCTATTGCCTCGTGAGGTTGTCATCCCTTTGCATGTGATTGTCTTTCCCAGTGAGGGATCCGTCATGGGAGAATTCAGACTTAATAGCATTATGCTGTGACCCTGCCAGTCTCCTTCCCCAACCCCATCCCCCTGTTCTTTCTCAGAAATGATGGGATGGGCCCTTTGAAAAACAGAGAAAAATTCAGGACTGGAAAATTCAGAAGAGCGTCAAATCTTTATTGAGATGGTCCTATGCTGAGTTTGTATAAGTAATAAAAGTAATAATAATGATATAATGATGATGACGATGATGACTATTGCTTTTTTGGAAAAAAAAAAATCTGGATTTTAGAACAAAGAATTAGGCATGGTCTCTGGTGAATGGATTTTCTAAGCCTATGACTGGTGATAATTTCAAAGTGGGGTCTGTGCACAGAGGGAGGCCTTGAGAACATTGAAGACAAAGTGTTATATGACCTCAAATGTTTCTCCAGCTTGCTTTCCTTTTTTCTTTCTCCTCAGAGCCAGACATGTAGTTTTTTGAGAGTCAGATCCATCAAGGGAATTCCATAACCAGTGAATTTTCCTATTATTTAAAAAAAACTGTATTTCAATATGATCTACAACCATCTTTTTCATTCACTCAACATGAGTTCAGAGTGGGAAGTAGCCAGGATGTGACAGCACCCACCACTTAGCCTGCCAGACCTATCTTCCACTGTCAAGATCTTTGTGCTGACTTTGTCACCTAGAATGCAGATATTTTCTTCCTCTTGTTAAAAGAGAAGTCAAGGTGACTGTCTTTTAGATATAATTGTTTTTTGGTTTGCTGGTGGGCTTTATTCTGTTTATTTACTTGAGTCTTTGGATGCATAGCCTTTTGGGACCGTGAGACTACAAGTCAGATTATTTTGAAATTTGGTACCCTTTGAAATAAAGGAAATTAAAACAACAACAATGAAAACATTGTCCCATTCTAATCACAATGAAAATATTCCTCGGTAATTATATTTGCAGGAAATGAAAAGTATTATCAACAGAATATGCTTTTCAAAAATTTATAATCCTTTAAATGGGCAAATCCTTTCTCCGGGATTAATAGCATGGTTTGTGTCCTAGGAGCCAAATCCTATTCTCTGATTCAATCCTCAAATCCTTTTTAACAGTGACTATATTGATTTCAGACCCAATTTTGTTTAGGACTCTGAGAAATTAGTCTTGTGTGTAGAGATCCTTAATAAGGATTTTTTTTTTTAAATGTAGTTTATCTAAGACTTAACCTCTAGTTCCAAAACTTGAATTCTGATGACTCAATGAGTGTAACAGATGTGCTTAATTTCTTGGCTATCCTTTGTTTCAACCATACCTAGAGCAACTCACACTGCCCCATTCTAGAGGAAGAACCAGTCAGGTTAGTGCTGATCCCCAAAGCTTACTGGTGACTCCAAGTATTTCCTTAATTCCAAATATTGGCCCTAAATGAATATGGTCAATTTCCCTTCTGTAATTTTTAGGGTTCTAGTGACTTTACCTTTTTGAACTCAATGTTCATGTGAATCTGTGTTTATATACTGGTATCTACAGAAGTCAGATGTTCTCTGTTAGGAGGAGTATAACTGGTGTTCTGCACTTCTATGGGAAGATGAAAGTAAATGCCTATAAAGATGATGCCTAGATAATGAGCACAGTAAAAATCCTAAATTGACCTTTCAAATTACTAAAGAGTGTTCAAATGTATTCTATTCAATATTAGCTATTTGAGAAATGATTATCTGTATGGTGCGTATTCATAGTTTTCTATAAAACAGAATATATGTTTAATTTGAACCCATCGTTTCCTACCTAGGGGAGGTAAATTTGCTATACTTACCTCCCAAAGTTTTATCTGAGAAACAAACTAATATATTAAAAAAAGTTGTCTGAAACGTAATCTAGGTTCCATTAACTCAAGAAACCCGAGAGCAAAGAGGTGGTAGGAGGATAATCAAAACATGGCTACAGCATGAATGCCTAGGTAGAATAGAATTTTTTAAAGAAAGTTAACAACATTACACTATGGCTAACCATTCTGTGTATGTGATTTGTATAGTAAGAACATTATTGAGTGTGTATTATAAGCCAAACATTGAACAAAAATATGTATAGGAATTGTGTTGTTTAATTCTCAGAACAATCTTATTGAAATAGGTACTATTATTATTATCTTTGATACCCAATGAAAATGAAAATTAATGAGGAATAATTTGTTCAAGCTCACACAATTAACCAACGCAGCCTGGATTTCAACTCATTTGTGCCAAGCTCCAAACCCGGTCTTCCTAACCCAATTCCTTGGGTCTCCATTACTCCCATCCCAGCCTTGTCTCTCAGAAATGTGTTCTTTGCATTCCTTCTTCTCTGTTCTGCCATCCATTTCTAACAGTCTTCTAATGGACAAATCCAACAGTGACTTGTTGGTGTCAATCTTCCTTGAATGCTATACTCTCTCTCCTGAAATGTAATAAAGATAATTCATGCACATGAGGCTGTATTTGCAAAAAACAATTTCAATAGTATGGTTTCAGAAATGACCTTGTTATTAAAGTGGGAATCTGTCCAGGGTCAGTGTACAAGCTCAGGCTATATAACCTTGGATAAGTTGTTTCACACAGCTATGGCTCATTTTCTTCAACTATGAGATATCAACCATAGTACTTGTCTCATTGGGTTGTTGAGAAGCTTTAACAGGGCAGCACCTGAGAAGCTGTCAGCACTGCTTGTTCATAACTAGCATCCAATAGTCATTATTATATATTTTTGCATATTTACAAGAATTATTATTTATAAACATACCATGTCAATTCTTCCTTCTTTTTGAAACTCTTACTTCTTGATCTACATGACATGGCTGTATTTTGTCTTTCTACCTTTCTAATGGTTCTCTCTCTGAGCTTCTCTAACTTTTTTTCTGCCTTCCCTTTTGTACATTTTTCAAGACTTAATCTGCCGTCCCTTTCTCTCTGCCACCTCAAGGATCTTATACTCCCTGAATGTTCTGATAATAATGTCCTGTCACTCCACCTTATGCCCACCAGCCATTGTATGTCTTCACCATACCCTCTAGTTCCTCATTCTGTACCTGTTCCCCAAATCTGCCAACACCTCTCTCTGTATTTTATTGATTCCCAGGCTGGGAAAATCTTTTAGGATGAAAATCCCTTCCCTCCATTCTTAGCTCTTCCAAGCTTGTGATTCCTATGTGTAACATAGCAAACCATTCTGGAAAATGGATTATTACTGGAAATACTGGAAATCACAAATCCCTGCCACCTGAATTCAGTTGTATGTCCCGGCTTAATTGGATATCCTTTTATTCATGTTGAGCTAATGCCATATCAAATTCCCCACAGTAGCAGTTCTAAACTTTTCCATGTTCCTTAAATGCCCAAAGATCCTTCCATAATCCTGATCCTTTCTACTCTTTCCCAGGAAAACCAAGAGCATCTGATCTGAGTCCTCAGGTGCTTTCTGTTCCACTTTACAGTTGCTATGTGAGAGTTCTCAATTTCACCCTTTTTCGCCTGCTCTTCGATCTTCATCAATTATATACTTGTTTTCTACGTATTTCCAATTTCTCCTCCTCCAGTGCCTTCTTTATAATCACTTGGGTGTCTCTGTTGTAGAGACTTTTTTTTAACTTTGCTAACATCTCCATGTTTCATCGTACATGTTTCCTATCCTTGGCCTTCCAATTTCCCCAGAGAGCAGTCTCTTTAACCTCCAGTCATCTGGGTTCCCTGATCCTCCCACTGAGTTTGTTCTTTTTAAGACCACCAGGGTCACCCAACCCATCACAGTATGGTCCTGCTCTTTGTTTGTACCCTCGTTAACTCTCCTAAAGCAGATGGACTTGTCCTATGCCCTGCTTTCCTTACTGTTTCTTCTATGGCACAGCATGGTTCTATCTTCTTAACTTGTCCTTCGATCTAATTCTATTCAATCAACATTTAATCATCATTCACTCATTTCAACTGAGGTTTGTTTCAATTTTTTTTTTTTTGCTATTGTTTTATTTTTCAATATGGGGTATGGGAAAGTAGCTACAACATTATTAGCTTTCCTTTCTCTCTAATTGACTAAAATAATAAATTATGTCCTCATCAACAGCTGGACTTGAAGATTTGGTTGATGATGATGATGAAATTTCTTTGAAATAACCTTACAAAAGACTCGTTGTGCCCTGTTTTATCCCCATTGCCTAGAATAGTGCCTGGTATTTTAATATAACAGACACTATATAACATGTGCCAGGCAAGATTTCAAGTGCTTTACAAATCCTAACTCACTGAATCTGAAAACCACATCTATCATGTTGAATATTTTGATTAATATTATTTTACAGATGAGAAAATTGAGGGACAATTAAAAACAAATCCAAGGTCATATAGTCAGTGAGTGACTTCTCTAGGATTTGAATCCAGGTGACATAACTGTAGGTGTGGTGCTGCATAGGTTCTCAATAAATGATTATTGAAGGAAAAACACTTGAAGTTCTTTTCTGACTATCTTCAAAAGCTAATCCAAGATCTTTGTCCTCATTTAGTTTTTTTTCCAGTATTCTACACGTCTATGCTACTTCTTACAATCACTTGAGAAGAAAATATTGTTCTTAAAATTTAAATATTGAAATGTGTCCATGAGACAATGTCATTGGATTTCCAGATAAAAGACCATGTCAGAATTCCTCTCAGCATGCTGGCTCTTAGACAGAAATACTAGCAGGGTTCAGCCCATAAATTGCCCTCCCTGTAGGCAGGAGTGAGTCTTTGGTGGCAGGAGGTCTTACGCCATTGGCACTGCTATCTATAAAGTAGAGGGGAAAGACATTCTTATCAAACAGTTATTTTTTAAACATGAATTAGCTATTGTTCTATTTTTCCACCAAGGTGCTTGTCTGTGGCTATAAAGACTCATCCCTGTGGATCACTCACCATCTTTCTGCTGATCATTGGTTATTTTTACATTATTCTGCCCTAGGATTTCTTTCTGAGTGCACGTGTTAAAAAGACATCTGATGCTTGTGATGTCTTAAATCATTTGAGGCATCTTCATGTTTGTTCCATGGACAATGAGCTTTATGCAGCGCTATTCTTTCCTGATTTTTCCATTCTATAAATATTTCCCTGTTAAGATTTATTTCAGTGATTACTGTTTGAAATTCCTCAGAAACTGGATAAGGAGAGACCTAGGTGAAATTCATCATTAATGCTAAATGCTGTCAAATTTAAAAATAAGACTGATGATTGTTTCTGCTTGTCTAAATATCTGTTGTATTAGATGCAGATGAATCACATTACTTTGTGTGAAGAGACTATTAACTCAGGAAAAGTTTTTTACTAGTGCATTATATTTTTACATAAAGATTAGAATTATAACAAACCTAATCTCTATTATTCTGGCACTACTAATAATTGTTTATTAATGTATAAGTTTGAGAAAGATGTAATGTTCTCCCTAATTTACTAGAAAATGTATTTTAACAGGTATGTTATCTATCACACTCTATTTATTTATTAGAAAGTTATAAAATTAATTTTACACAAATTACTATTATAGACAGAATCAGTAAAGCATTTTAATTTCGTCACAAGTATGTTTTATATACTAACTATACCAATTAATATATGTATATATTAACATAGTATCAGTCAATTTAAATAGACTAATACTGTATACTAACATTGATTATGAAAGTACAATGCTTTACTAATTAATTTAAAGCAAAATTTTTATGTGTTAATAGCACATAAAGCAAATATCTTTTGAACTATAGTGATATTTAGAATACTCATCATATTTGAAAGTGAATATTGAGATATTAAAATTAAGTCTAATTAGGTCTTATCTACTTTTTGGTGTCAAAATATCCTTTTATGAAATGAAAGGATTGTAAAAGAAATGAAAGTAAATGTTTGTACTTTCTAATGTATTTACTTAGCAAAATTTTTTAAAATGTCAACTCTATTAAAAAAATCTGAATCACATACCTTCATCAGCTTACTAGGGTGTTGTGCTCACTAGATATGATTTTAACCTACACAATCACAGAACTGCTGATCATTTACAAGTTTCAGGACACTAAACAGTGATACTAAAGTGGACACTCAGCTATTTGGCTTTCTAGGAATCAAGGTTGATGCCAGATACTTGATTTAGTCTAAATCTGAGGTTTAGTGCATATCTAAAATTTATCTCCCACCCCAGAATCCATTGCTTCCATCTTCTAAGTCTTGAGTTCTTTGGCGTCTTCATTCTTTAGTGATTTCTTCTGTAGATCTTTTATGAGGTCCTATTCATTTGACATATAATCATTATTTTTTTTGGTAATAGCTCTTGGTCCATGCCTTGCATGGTCATTTAATTTTGGTATGCATACTTCTGTTATCTCTAGCTTGATATTGGACTAGTTAAGGATAGGGGTGAACTTTATTTTCTTTAGATCCTGTAGACCATACCTCAGTGTGCCTGAGAACTTCATAAAGAACTCATACTTTGTGAATGAAAAAAAAAAAGGAATGACACAGTTCAACATACATTGAGCATCCAGAGAGGAAATAGCTGTTGGGTCCTGAAGGGAGGAAGTCTTAGTGCTAAATAGATGTCCCAGGCTCAGTGCCCATGCCTTAGCATGATATGACAAACTGGCTGAGAGCTGAGTTGCCATGTCACGTTCTTATAATGTTGTTGATCTTGTGACATGGAAAATACACAAGTATTAGATCACAAATTCAGCTTTGTGAGTGCTAGATCCATGAATGTATAAATACTCCATATTTTAGATATCTCTTGATCAAGAAGATGTACCTGGGCTTATATAGCCCAATTATATAAAATAAGTAAGTGACATAACCAAGATTTGCACTTCACCAAACTGCTCCAAATTTCCAGTTTTTATTTGCTACACTCTGCTGCATCTCCACGATGTAAGCACAGAATCAGAGAAAGCGTCATGTAGCCCTCATGGGACCTATTAGCTAAGAGAGAGGGTTAACCTAATGTCCTTGGTGAGGTGCTGGAGTGGTTGAGACAGTTGGAAAGGTCAGTGAGGAGGCCATATCATTTACCATCCAAAGCAAGATGCTCCTGAGAGTAACAGGAGACTCAGTACAGCAATCCTCTTATATCCATGACTTCATTTTCCATGCTTTTAGCTACCTGTGTTCAGTCACCATCCAAAATATTAAATTGAAAATTCCGGGAATAAACAATTTATTGGCTTTCAATGGGGCTTAGTAGTGTGATGAAATCTCAAACTATCCTGTTCTGTTCAGTTGGGATGTGAATTATCTTTGTCCAGCATCTCCATGCTGTATACACTATCTACATGTTGCTGAGTTAGCTATTTCAGTTATGAGATTGATTATTAAAATGTTGAAGTGCGTGTGTTTAAGAAACCCACATTGTTTTTATTATTTGCTACAAAGTACAAAAGTAGTGATGCTGGAGATTTCATTATTATCTATTTTTATAATTGTTCTACTTTATTGCTAGTTATTGTTGTTACTTATTCACTGTGCCTAATTTATAAATTAAACCTAATCATGGTATATAGGAAATAATACATATGTTTATAGGTTCAATACTATTCATGGTTGCAGACATCCACTGGGGGTCTTAAAAAGTACTACTGTAATAATTATGCTGAGACTATAAATCTAAGCTGGAACAACCCCAGCAGTGTTAGGTGGCTGAGTATGCTAAAACCTCCAAGAAAAAAAATAGTAAGAAAACTTAACAAATTTTGTCTGACAATTAAAAGAAAAGTAAGTTGGGACAAGGACAACATACCTAAGGACAGAATGTAGTTAATGATGGTCATAAAAGAATCAGGCAAGCATATTTGGCAGAAAGAGGCAAAAAATGTACTTAGACACGTGGAGCTCTGGGAAAGTTGCTCACCTGTGAGAGTCGGTGGAAAAAAGTAAAGTGCATTTCCAATAACTCTGCTCATGGCAGGAAATCTGTTTAAGGAAGAATTCAGTGAGGCTGTAGGACAGGAAGAGACCCAAGATTCAAATTCAAGATGAATGTAAGTTAGGAGTGCATTTCCAGATCAAGAGTGTCAGAAAGGTAACATGAACAGTTGAAAAGAAATCTTTGGCTGTTCTAAGAAAGCTGAGGAAGTTATAAGAGTAGGATGTACAGTTCTGACCTATCCACCATAAAAATTACACAAAGAATTAGAGTTCAAAAAAAGAATGATCAGAAATATCATCATTTGGGGAGCACAGATTCTCATGAAATTTGGTGGAGACAGAGAATTAAGTATTGATTTGTTTTCAAGTATCATGAAGAATAGGATGTTCATTATTTTGCTTCTTCTCAATAAATAGGATAGTCAAAACAGGCTGATGCTGCAGCAAGAGAGATGTCAGTAATGCTTACAGAAGAGCTTCATGACTGAAAACTGAGGCAAAGAAGTGCTCAAATCTCTGACTCTATAATCTCTTTATGATAGAGTGAAACATCACTAGTCTTGCAAGATATTCAATATAAGAGGCTATGGGGAGTGAGTAGAGGAATTTGAGAGAGAGCCAGGGTATCTTTTCACAAGTCTGAAGGTTCTAACTGGTTGGAGGGGGTAAGGGAAAGTCAAAGTTGATTAATCTTTAAGAACAACAAAGCCAATCTCTATCCCTGGGTCTTGGGCATGATGAGATGGTTCCTCACATGAGGAGGACTGTTCCTCCCTTCTGAATCCAGGTGATGACACTCTACCCCTTTCCTCTGACTTCACCAAAGTTATTCCTAATTATTCAACTCTATTCCCAGGTGACTCACCTGGGTGGGGACCCTGCCTTGGCTCATGAGGACGCAGCTGTGATTTAAGCATCACTTGTCCCTTTGGAGCTGGGAGGAGCAGCTTCGATAGCTGTCCCACCCAGAAACTCCACGCAGCTTCCTCAAGCCTCAGAGGATTTGCTTTGTCTGGCCAGAAACCTAGGACAGATGCCTAGTGTGGTCTAGAATGGTACACAGTTCTATTAAGAGAGAAGAGACCCCTTTCATCAGGTAGCAGCCAGTATCAAATCAGCATCAGTTAAAGTCTAAGCTGTTGTAATGGTACTCTTGGAGTTTTTCTTGCTATCAAAGAGCTCTCTTAGGGTGCAACATCCTGAGTTTCTCAATCTGGTTCACCAAACTGGAACTTCTCTTTCCTCTTGAAGCTCAGAATCTGCAGAATCAGAGCTGCACAGCTGTCCTCAGCATTGAAATGCTGCTTTCCTTCGTTGCACAGGCTTTTTTTTCCTGCTTATAAGACAGAATAAACACACAAGCTGAAGATTCACAGCTTGTCACAAAGAGAGAAAAGTTCTGTAGAAGAGAAAGGATGCACAAACCTACCCATGAGTCCGTGTATAATCACTCAGACCTTTGCTCCAAAGTCACTAAATTGAGTAAGAAAGGGGAACTGGAACATTAAGAGCAATTTCTCTGCTCCTGGAAGTGACTGTTACAAAGAAACTCTACTACTTTTCCATTCTAAGGCTTTGTTTTTGTCTCCATTGAGAGTCCTAGATTTTTTTGAATTTATTCACTGAGTTGCTCTTACGTTGGCACTGGAGATCCAATAATGAATAAGATAGAGAATGTCTCACTTTCATGGGGTTCATACTTAGTGAGGGTAGACTGATTATAAACAGTGAGTACATGAGAAAATGTCAGATTGTGCTAGGTGACAAAAAATCCTGATTGATGAAAACTTAGTGCTGGGGTGAGGAAAAGAGTTTAGCTTGAGATGTTGGGAACAGGCTCACTGAAGACGTAATTGAAAAGTTGAACCAGCAACTTGAATGACAAAAAAGAGCCAACGAGGTTCTGGTGCAGGGATTGTTCATGCTAGCAGAGCGAATCACCCATGGAAAGATGCTAAGTTGGTGTGATCTTGGTGTTTTGGAGTGAATAGAAAGAGGTCCATGAGGTTGGAGCTGAGTCCATAAGGAACCCCCGGGATATGAGATGAGGGTGAAGAGTCTGTTAAGGGTCTTATGGACCAGGGATATAGTGAATCCAACATGGTCTAAGACAGTTGGATTAGACTCCTCCTCATAGGGAATTAAGTCATATACTTTGCCCTTCTCAATTAAAAAATAAGGAAATAGAGCCTGGATATGTGAATTTTATCACTAAATTTCAGCCTGCCAACTGGGGTAATGCTATGACTGGAAACAGATATTTTGACCATGCTGTCCATGTCAGTTTCTACTAAACTCTTCCTTAATGCTGAGAAACATTGGACTCCTTCGTGTCTTTGAACTTCATGTCTTTGAACTCTTCATGTTAGAGACTGGTCTTTTAGAACATGCCACAGACCATCTTTTTGACTCATATTCTGTAACTAGAAAATAATGAAGGTGAAGTAAATTTTGTAATGTAGGTTTTTATTTTCCATAGAGAGGAGTGGTTTGAATATTCTGATTAAGAATTAAATATTTTTTCAAGAAAACATTTTCCACTAAACTCCTCTGTTCAAGTACCATATCTGCCAGGAAAACTCTTCATCATCAGACCCACACTTCAGACCTCCTGGGTTTGACCCATAGGCTTGGGTAGGACCTGAAGAATAACTGTTGTACATCCTTGTGTATATAACCAATGGGAGGAGAGGAGGGGAGAAGTGTGGGTATGAGGAAAGCATGGGTATGGGTTAGTGCATTTGGGCAGCATGGTGTAGTGACCAAGCATGCAGATTGTGGCACTGGACAGCATGGATCTGAATCAGCCTGACCATTGACTAGCTGTTGAATTTGGACAAAAATCTAATTTGTTCCTCTGCTTCTTTACCTGTAAAAAGGGGTGATAATCATATCCTCCTCATAGGGAATTAAATTAAGGGTAGTAAAAGCATCTAAAATAATACTTGCTGTATAATAAATATTAAAGAAGTGTTTTGAAGATTAAAAAAACACTAATAAAAAGTGTAGAATTATCTTTCACACACCCCCTTCTAAGAAAAAAAAGGACTAGTAAACACCTTTACAAACCAGTTTTACATTGTCTCGATGCTGGGGGCTTAGTTTGGCCATTTAATGTCAGAGACCAAATGCAACCTCTTTATTCTGGGATTAGGTCACATTCCTACTATAGGACACATGGCACAGCTTCTGTGTCTAGGAGGAGTTAACATTCCACTGTATGTACAAACATTCAGCATCAGAAAATTGTGTTGTTAAGTTATGTGCACATAGGATGTGTATGTATACATCTTAATTTTTAAATACCAATAACATTGCCAGAGGGAGCAATAGCTTTCCCACCCTCCTGAGTTAAAAAGAAGGGTTTATTGAAGAAACATATGGAAAGAGATTAATTTGGGAATCACTGAGATCTTTAGTTATAAAAGGATTGGGGGCTGGCTTGTTAAGCATGACCCATATCAAGGGATGTGCTGGTAAAATAAAAGCATATAGCCACTGATCTGGCCCTTGTTCAGCCCCCAAATCTGCCACTATTTAGACAGAGTGGCAAATTCTGCCCTCATTCCCTGCCCTGTGTCTGTCCCAGGTTTTGTGCTGCTGCCCTTTAGGCCTCCTTGTGATTGTCTTCATTAACTAACAGGTGGACTTGGATAGACTTACTGGAGGTATTATTTATTTTTTCTCTTCTATTCTTCCCCTTTGTGATGGTTCAGATATGAAGTGCCTCCAACAAGCACATTTGTGAGGGAAATGAGAAAGTTTAGAGGTGAAAGTTTAGGGTTATGAAAGTTTTAGCCTAATCAATGCATTAATCTACTGATATAAATTAACTGGGCGGTAACTATAGGCAGGTAGCAGATAACTGGAGGCATGCCTTCGAGGTTTATATTTCGTCCTGGGTGTGGGTGGAGTTTTCTCTCTTCTCTCTCTCTCTCTCTCTCTCTCTCTCTCTCTCTCTCTGTCTCCTTTTTTTTTGGGGGGGGGGGCATTACCAGGGATTGAACTCAGGGACACTCAACCACTGAGCCACACCCTCAGCCCTATTCTGTATTTTATTTAGAGACAGGGTCTCACTGAGTTGCTTAGTGCCTCACTTTTGCTGAGGCTAGCTTTGAACTCTTGATCCTCTTGCCTCAGCCTCCTGAGCTGCTAGGATTATAGGCCTGCACCACTATGCCAAACCTCTCTTTGCTTCTTTGTTGCCATGTCCTGATCTGCTTTCCTTTGCCAGGCCCTTCCACCATGATGTTCCACCTCACCTCAGGCTCAGAGCTATGGAGTTGGCCATCTATGGACTGAGACCTCTGAAGCCATGAGCTCCAAAAAAACTTTACTCCCTCTACATTGTTCTTATCAGGACTTTTGGTCACAGTAATGAAAATTTTGTCTAAAATACCCTTTCTCACTCTCTCTGGGTGAGAATGTAAGGGAGGAGAGTCCCACTCCTTCTATGGAGATCTTGAATGGACATGAAGAGCATCTTCCTGTCTTTATCTAGGGTGGATGAAAGGGTAAATGAGTTGATGGTCTACAGTCAAGAATAGTAGGACTGAAAGGAACCTTGGAATACACCGGAAGACCTCCTTACTGTTCAGTTTTCATGGTGTGAGTGAAAAGGGGAATGTTTATACACAGTGCACAAAGGGAAATGCTGGAAATTGCACCCCAGCTACCCAGGATCTTGCCTTGTCACCCTGAGGGCTAAGGGGTCCCAGGTTTAACCAAAGCTTTGTGTCCTTCAAAGGCCACAGAGGCATCACAGTCCAGCTAAAGGTGAAGGAAATCAAGCATGGTGGGCCATCTAGGAGGTTTTATGATCCAGGCCTGTTTGCAAATTATTCATTTGACTTTGGTCCATATTCCTTTAGCTAGAAAACTTATGGAGTGTCACAGTGAAGATAATGGTTTTGGAAAAGCTACTGGGGACAAGAAAGGGGCATGGCAGAATGAGTCAATGATAGGAGCCAATGATTTCAGAACCTGTTTAAAATTCCGTCTTTTTTAGGGTTGGGAGTAGAGCTCAGTGGTAGAGTACTTGCCTAGCATGCTCCAGGTCCTGGGTCCAACCACCCAACCACTAGCATTGCAAAATGGCTATGGAGTGCCCCGTCCAATTAGAATCAAAAATAGTCTTCATGTGGAAAAAAGCACAGACTGTTTAATATGATTCCAGTGGACTATAAGTCAATGCTACTGATAGGAAAGGCTTGTTGGGTAACATGTAGGAATTGCACAAAAGAAGAGTCAGCCTTGCCTCCCAAACGACAGAGAATTTCCTCTGTACCTTGAACTCTGCTAAAAAAAAAAAAAAATCAGCATCCAAATCCTAAGCCTTGCTTTTTCTTGCTTCAGTCCTTTCCCACTTGGTTGCTTCCTGAGGACCAGGGGGGCTGGATGAGGGTGACTGCACGGTTCATTGCTAACACCTGTCTCTCAGTTTTACCTCAGCATTTGATTCAGATGTTTGCACTTCCTCCCCTTCTTACATTTGGCCCTTTGGTCTCTGTCCCCTGAGCTGACTTTCATCATCCAATTAGAAATAACACCTTCTTCTTGCTACCATTTCTCTGGGAACTGTAGGGAGTAAACCCCAAGCCTCCTGCACTCCCCACGGGGCCAGTAGTGCTTCAAAGGAGTGTGTTGGCGGCACCACCTCACGGCTGGGCTTCCTTTCTGTTTGAACAGCTTCCATTGCTCACTGCTGATTGGTAACTCAATGATTCATTAAACACACAAACAATGAGTGAATCTGTTCCATTAGCGAGGCCACCTGTTGATCTCAGACATTCTCAGCTGAACCCAGCGGATGCGAACAACAGAATGCCTACATCAGTGGAGTGCCCCATCCGTATTTGATGGCATGTTAGAGCAGGAAAAGCAGAGTCCAGGCTTTAGTGATGCTTTTATGCTTTTCCTTTTATCTGGTGGCAGGGCTGCAAGACTCTAATGTAGAGCACAATCCACCTCTCTGTAATCAAGTGGAAAACTCCAAGGGCCTGGTCATCATTGCTGCCTTAGTTTTACAGAATTAGAGAAAGAGGAGAGCACCCTTTTTCTTGTAGGTGCAAGGGCAACAGAATACACCAAGCTCTGGGAGGAAAAACAAACAAACAAAAAAAAACAAGAAAAACAAAAACTAACACGCACACACATAATAATAATAATAATAATAATAATGATAAGGAAAATTGTAAAAGAAATACCATCAAGTGCAATGACATCTTCTCTGCCCTGGGTATAAGACAATCTCTTTGCTTTGTAATCTCTGGTTCTTGCAGCTGCTCCAGGCCCTTAAATCTGGTTGAATAGTGTTTACAAGATTTTTATAAGTCAAGACTGCTAAAAAGCATATGAATCTGGGCTGGGGATGTGGCTCAAGCGGTAGCGTGCTCGCCTGGCATGCGTGCGGCCCAGGTTCAATCCTCAGCACTACATACGAACAAAGATTTTGTGTCCACCGAAAACTAAGAAATAAATATTCATTCTCATTCTCTCTCTCTCTCTCTCTCTCCTCTCAAAAAATTCTCAAAAAAAAAAGCATATGAATCTGATTGAGTTAAGCTTTTGATGTTGGTATCACAGTCAACAAAAGTAAATATTTTAAAAACAGCATTTTTTTCTCTTATGTATAACTCCTCATAATGTTAGAATAAAGAGGAGAACTTTTGTCAAGTGAGCAGGGTTTGCTTGAACCCTGAAAGCTGTACTTTTCCAGGAATAATGAGATATTTAATCTTTTCTCGGTTGAATATTAAATTGCCTCTTTAGGGTGAATTTAATACTTGAACACACATGTTCGGTACATCATTGTTAGGTTTAAATTATTTGATTAGATAGCTCCACTTTTATGTTTGTGATAGATTTATTCTAGAATATCATTAAAAATAACTGCTGTACATTCTTTTAAGAAAAGGAAGATAAGGAGGTAGAAGAAAGTAATTCTTCAGGAAAAACTAAAGTTTCTAGTAGTTTATCATAAAAATCATGACTTTTAAATTCCCTGACAGATTTCAGAGTTTCCTGCTGCGAGTAGTCAGTTTACTTTCAATTTTGTAGCACTGGACGTGACAGAATGCCAGGTGACAAATTCAATTTGTGCTTCTTTCCGGGATATAGTTTTGCTTTTGGAGGATGGGCTTAGAGCTACACACTTCCAGAATGAACAAGGTAAACAGTCTGAGGCAGACAGACCTCTCTCCTTGGATTCTCTATGCAGGTGTGAGAGTATCTCTCTCATCTAATATATAAAACATCACATGTATTTTCAAAGGGATTTCTGCAATCCTGGTCTTTTGACAACCACTGCTACCTTTTGATTGCCAAATACAGGTGGTTGTGCAGCTGCCCAGTTGTACAATCAAAAGAATCCTCGGATTCTTCTGTACAAAAGAAGAATGGTGCAAGAAGTGACTTTTAAAAGATAATGAAATCAACAATTAGGTGGAAGACTACTAGCTATCTGCTCCAGGGCGAGACTAATATTGTCCAACAGAACTTTCTCAGTGATACCAGTGTCCTGTGCCCATACTATCCAATATGATAGTCACTAACCACATGTAGCTGTTGAGCATCTGCAATGGGGTTAGTGTGACTGGGAAAATAAATTTTGATCTTAGGTCATTTAAACAGGCACATGAATTTACAGATCTTCATTGCAATATCCCTGGTACCTAGGTTGGTATCTTACTTGTATTTTAAGTTCTTAGTAAATATTTGTCATATAAAAAATATAAATGTGATCATAGTTCATCTCCCCTAATACTCTGAGGTACTTCTAGCAGAGGGCTCCAACTTCTAGCAGATCCCTGCCATCTGTATCCTATGTTCCAGTGCATTCAAAAGATGTTGCTCCATCCTTTGACTTTCTCTGATCCTTCCTATCTCTGTGCTCTTCCAGGTGCAGTTCTCTTTGTCTGGAATGCTCTCTGCATGCCTGTCCACCTCAGCAGACCTGAGCTTATCTCTCCTACTGGAAATATGACTTTCTTTGGGAAGTCTTCCCAATTACCCCCAATAAATGTGTTAGTCACTGCCTTCCCTTGGTTCCCATGGTGGTGCTGCATAAAAGTCAGGGCAGCAATGTCTTAGGGCAACCCTCAGATATGTGTGTAAGTATTTACAAGGAAATTCCCAAGGGAAACTAGGAAATTGTGGGTGGGGGCCAGAGAGCAGAGAGGGGAGGAAGCAGGATGTGTGCAGTCACAGGCAAAGTCACTCAAAGAGTAGCTTTTGCCCAATTTACAGGGAAACTTATTAACTCTATAAATCAAACCTCACAATTGTCCTTCTCTAAGACAAAGGAACTGGAGTTTTCCTGTCCCCACATCCAGCAGGCATTGGTTAAGGACTGTCCTGAGGGACAATGGAGACTCACAAGCTACTTCTCCAAGAAAGAGTGCAGGTGCTGGCTGGCAGTAAGGAGTACTGGTGGAGTGGGGCAGGCAGCACAGAAGTGGTAAAAAGGATCCTAAGGGATCTGGGAAGAATGCAGCCACTACACACAGCCATTACCCACTAAGGAGGGAGTGTTAAAATTGAGTCTATCTGGGTTGCAAATCCAGGTCAATTGTTTCCCAGAAAAAAAGACTTAATTATTTTCAGACTTTGAGTTTCCTCCTCTATAAAATTTAGAAATGAATTATATATATACCTCTCAGGCTGAAAGTGAAAAGTAGGTAAGTTAATGCCTATAAAGTAGCATAGTGTGGAGTTTCTAGTAAAAACCTCTTTAAAAGGCAGCTATTATTTTAAAGTGTCATTTCAATATGATGACATCTCCCACTTCCCAGAGATTCTCCAGGACAGTGACCTACTGCATTGGTGTTCAGATTACTGGTGCCCAAGCCAATGCCTGACCCAGAGTAGATGTCCAACCAATATTTCTTGAGTCACTGAGTGATTCTCCACTTTGAACGTGACCTCTGTTATCAACTTTCGTGATATGCTACATTGAAATTTGTGTCTGTTTGGCCCATTGAACTGGATCATAAGGTAGTTTTTTAAATTATTATTATTCTTTTTTGATTTCCTTAAATGTAGAACAGTCTGGTACATGGCAGTTGCTAAATAATTGTTGGTTGGATAGATTTAGAATATTCCAATGGCAAGTCTGTTTAAAATTCTGAGGGCTGTTATCTCTTCTTCAGGGTCTGTTTGCAGATGGTGATCTCAGATCACCTATGGTTCAGTGCTGGAAATCAGAAACTACTCCAGGCTTTTCAAGAAGAATGTGATTTAATAGAAGACATTGGGTGCTATGGGAGCAGAATTTCAAAATGGCCCTCCAGGTTCAGATGTTTCACTCTAATTCCAGAAGCTGGGAATATGCTGGTACATGGCTCCTGTGATTATGTGAGATTATATGGCACAGTCTGTTTTAAGGAAGAGCTATTATCTGGGAGAGCCTGATTTAATCATACAAGTCCTTAAAAGCAGGGAACTTTCTCTGGCTGAAAACAGAAAAACAATTCGAGTTGCAACATGAGCAGGATTGACTTGAAGGGTCCGGCTGCTGGCTGTGATGTTATGACAAGGCTCATTGTGCTGTCACTGACTTGAAGAAGGGAGAGGTCACATGTGAAGAAATGTGAATGGCTTTAAGAGGCTGAGACAGGTCCCTGGTTGGCAGCCAGCTAGGAAATGGGAGCCTCAGTCATGATACTAGAAATAAATGGGTTCTATACACAACTGGAGTAAGCTTAGAAGTAGATGCTTCCCAGAGACTCCAGATATGCACCTCCCCTTTCTGATCCCTTGATTTCAGCTTTATAAATCCCTGAACACAGAACCCAGCTGAGCTCACCTGACCTCCAGAAGAGCAAGATGACAAATGAGCATTGTTTTAAGACACTATGTGATTTACCATTCAGCAAAAGAAAACTAACGCAAGTTCTTACTACATGGAAAAGACTGAAATCAAGAAAGTAAGGTAGGCTACTCCTAGCTTTCAGGCTATGGTGCCCAGGCTGCCACCTGAGATCAGGAAGCTGCAAGAAATGACAGATGGCCCCCACTGCTGCAGCTGGGCCCTGGAGGGGAAGTATGGAGATCAGCAAGCTGTGACATATGTGGTCATATGTGTGGAAGGTCACACTCAGCCATCACTACCACCACTATTGATAGAGGAAGCAGGGCCTCTTGCTCCCTGCCACCTTAAAAATATCCCACAAATGAATCTCATTGTCAAACATATGTCAAATCTAAAACCTTGGCGGAAAGCAAGATTGGGATCCACAGTTCCCCAGTTTCTAGTGCCTGAGATAAAAATAGAAGAGATAGAAGGAGCTATGGATAAAGCTGATGGACAGTGAGTTATACCCAATATGGATGGCTCTCCAAATTGTCAAGATGCCATTACGTCGTCCACCTTCTCATCAAAGTTATTTTGATATTACAGATGCAAAAACTGATTAAGTATCTTGCCTAAAGTCTCAATAATAATAATATGTGGTAAAATTAAGATTAGAACCTAGGCTTGCTTCTCCCCAAGCTGATATTTTCAGCTTCTACAGCTGATGCTGGGGATGAAGTTTGTATCATGGGATGACAGTTGGTCATGCAGGCTCCTGTAGACTCAACTAAGGAGGGAACAGAGGTTGCAGCAATTTCATTTTATTTTTTTGAAAAGTTTTCCTCAGGATCCTGGTAAAGGGCTGCTCTTGGACTCTTGCTGGAACTCAGTCTGGCTTTCTCCTCTCCTCTCCTGTCATCCAAGTCTCCTCCTGGCTTATATCCTTTGACTTTGGACACACACTTGCAATGTGTGCTCTGATTTCTGGGTTTCTTTTGGTGAAGGGTCCTGCCCTCTTTCATGGGGCAGCCCCTGCTATTCTTTTAAATCTTGTAAGTACCGAGGATCAGCCCTTACCCTCTATGCTCAGGTCTTCCTGCTTCTTCCCAGGTGGAGGCTGGTGCTGGGTGGATGAGCAGTGGGAGGAGAATTGGCTCCTAAAGGGAGTCCTGCAGCATTTCCTCCAGGAGGCTCTATCTTCCCTGCATACCGATCCACTTACAAAATAATTGGCCCACGGGCTCAAGCACAAGAGCAATTTGGCCTTCTCTCTTCTTTTTTTCTGATAGTTGTAAACCTGCTTCCTTTAAAAACTCAACTCTGGAGGGGAGATTTTAGCCCTTAAGCCTAAGATAGGTGGGACTGTATCATCCCAAATATTGAGGTACAAAGAAACTCAGAGGAGAGAGAGGGAGAGAACATGACTCAGCTCTGGCTCTCTGGTTTCCTTTCTCCCTGACTGGCCACCCCTTTCTCCCCTGGACTTTGCCTCAGTGATGAGGAATTCATTCCTAGGTTTCTGGAGGGGAAAGAAGAATGTTTTGACTGTCTTTAGTAGGCTTAAAAGACAAAGTGTTTATGAAAAATATGCTCATAGTTTTATATTGAACTCACATAAAAGAAGGGTCTCTTTGTGTGGGTAGGCGACCCCGTATTTAGTAAGCCCAGGATGGGAGTAGTGGGATCAGCCAGGCTTTCTTCTTCTCCCAGGGAATCCCAACAGGAAAGTTATCAAGGGCTAGATTCATGAAAGAATCTACTTCTTCTGCCTCTTCAAAAGTCTATATTTAAACACAGTTGAAATCCATGCTCCCAACTCAACTAGAAAGCAAAAGAAACAAAGTGAAGTTGTATATGTAGGGCTTTTCTTTTCTCTTTTTCTTTTTTTTTTAGGGTTTTGCTTTTAACCCAAAATTTCTAACTCCTGATTTTCCTGAAGGCTAATAATTCTGGGTTGTATATTGACATTGACTGAGTAAAGTGTGATCCATTTGCGACCTTTCTTTCCTTTGTCTCTTTGAAGGAAATATTAGTTGTCATTTTCTATCACCACACCAACCACACTGGGCAGGTGAGGGCCCACAGTGAGTTTCTGTCTCTTTTGAGTGAGATGCCCACCTGGCAGTGAGCCTGAGGCAACTTCCTTCTCACTCTGGGTCCTGGTGGAAGAGCCTCCCCCACACAAAGCATGACTTTCCAGCATCCTCTTCTTCTCAAAAAGGTGTCTCAGGTAGTTTTCAGGGTAATTCAGAAGATCTTACTGAGATGCCTACAAAAGCATAAATCAGAGAATGGATCAAAGATAAATACTCTGTAAAGACTGGGGGACACATTGGTGACTTGGGGAGATGTTCTCTGGTGGGGAAAGTAGACAGATACAGGTTGAGTAGTGGACAGATGCAGGCACTTGGAAGAAGTGCTAGGATAGGGAGAGATGCCACAGGTGCACAAAGAAGGGGTATGCAACCTGACTTAGCAGGAAGACCTCCTAGAAGAAATAGCCACTGGATGTGAGAATGTTAATGACATTGCTACAGACTCTGTTATGAGGTCCAGAGACTGACTTGCATAGAGATATAGGGTTGCTAAGGGGAAACTTGTCTG
This sequence comes from Marmota flaviventris, assembly GCF_047511675.1. Classification (NCBI taxonomy): domain Eukaryota; kingdom Metazoa; phylum Chordata; class Mammalia; order Rodentia; family Sciuridae; genus Marmota; species Marmota flaviventris. Next base: position 78,427,562 of record NC_092499.1, on the reverse strand, counting down.
AGGAGCATCTCCATTAGGTCCACTTGGTAAGACAGCCTGGTGGTCCTGCCAGTGGATTCTGCAGTTTCATTTTGATGACCTTTGACTCTCTGTCACTAAGTTATTCAAAGGGACAGGGCTACTCCTCCTTTGTTTCCTGTCCCTCTTAACAACAGCTGTGTAACTCAGTGCCCCTTGATGAGGAAATGTTAAACAGTAGATGATAATCCCTGGAGGTATGTGGGTGAGTAGGGTGATCCTGGCACTTTCCTGTACTCAGTATGGCACCTGCCTCACCCCATCTGAGCTCTCAGCCCTCAGGTCATGATGAAAAGGAAGATGCTGGAATCATCCTGTCCAACTGTCAAATTTGACGGGTGGGGGTGGATGAAATATCCACTAGGGATCTTCAAGAAGCCAGAAATCTCATATTTACTTTCAACTAGGGAAAATTTGAACCTATGTCTCCAGATTTGAAAGTTCAGGATATTAATTCATTGTGACATCTGGTCCTTCTCTTTGATATTTTAAAAATAGGCTAGAAACAGAATTGTGAATCCATGCTCCAAAGGACTATCCTGAGATTCTGGGAAAGAATGCAACTCTGAGTTTATCTTGTTTATCCAGCTAGTCTCTGGTCATTTGTGTAACACGATATTTTATCCATCCAATGCACTAAGCCAATTTCAAGGACAAGGTTCCCATTTTGTTTTAATCATCCATGAAAGCAAAGAATGTGGGAATGTCTGTCTTGCCATTTTCAAGGACTGTGGTGGCATCAGAAGCTGGCTGCTGGCTTCTGGTCTTTGTTGTAGCTACTAGAAAATATGATCTGACTCTCTCAGAACCCTAGAATTTTAGAACCAGAAAGAAAACTCAGCAGTCTATACCAAGAACCGCAAAAGATGATCATACCTTTTGAGCCAATCAATCCATTCCTATGAATGTCAAGGAAAGTCACTCAAATATACATTTTTAAAGATATTCACTTTAATATTTTTATAAAGGTAAAAAAATGAGAACCCATCAAACTGTTTAACATTATAGACCTCGTTTTTAAATTAGGACACATTAAGGAATATTATGCAGTTCTAAAATAATTATGAATGTGTGTACTTATGAAATACATAAATGTTCAAATATTTATTGAATGGTGTAATAAGAGTGTGAAGATTTCAGTATAGAGATTCCTCAGAAAACTTGGAATGGAACCACTATTTCACTCATTTGTCCCACTCCTTGGTATATACCCAAAGGACTTAAAATCAGCATACTACAGTGACACAGCCACATGAGTGTTTATAGCAGCTCAATTCACAAAAGCTAAACCATGGAACCAGCCTAGGTGCCCTTCAACAGATGGATGGATAAAGAAAATGTGCTATATATACACGATGGAATACTACCCAGCCATAAAGAGAAATGAAAACGTATAAAAGTAAAAATAAAGGCCAGTTGTTCTCTCTGATATGTGGATGCTAACTCACAATAAGGAGGTGGGGTAGGGAAGAAGGGAAGTACTTTGGATTAGACAAAAGGGAATGAAGGGACAGGATGGGGAATGGGAATAGGAAAGATAGAATGAATCTGAATTGGACATTACTTTCCTATGTGAATATATGGATACATGATCAATGTAATTCCACATTATGTACAACCAGAAGAATGGGAAGTTATACTCCATATATGTATAATATGTTAAAATGCATTCTACAATCATGTATAACTAATAAGAACAAGTAATTTTTTTAAAAAAAAGAGTATGCAGATTGCAAGTCTGCATACTCTGTGATGTTACCTATGTTAAATGTACATGCCAATATCGTAAAATTTGCAGGAATGTTATTAGTCCACAGGGTTATGGATAATTTTATTTAAAAATTTGTTACATTGTCCCAAGTGTCAATGTACATAAGAATATGATAGGTATGTTAGGAGCACAGAAGAAGGTGTTGCTAGCTTTGAGAAATATTTCTCAGGGTTTTGAAGTTGTAAGAGTGATCATTCATTCATTCTGGGTTCATGTTATAGAGCAACTACTATCTACTAGAAAACACAGCAGTGTGAAGACAGAAATGTAATCCTTAAAAGTTTTAGTCAGTGCTTTAATGTTTTATTTAATAAATATTTGAATTAAAACAGTCACCCTTATAATCTATGTTGATTTCCTTCTTTCCAATCTCCTTCTTTTTCTCCTCCTTCCTCCACAAATGTGACACGGGTCGACTTGAAGTCACAGAGTCAGTAAATTGTCTAAGGTCACACATCTTGCTTATAGCAAACCTGATACTAGAATCTGATTGTTTTCCTACTATCTCTTCTCCACCTTTCCCCTATAACCTCCACATCTCTTGCTTATTTGTTGGAACGATAAAGGGGACCAGACAAATTTAGACACTGGCCAGAAAGTAGTGAGTGCTTCTCAAGCTAAGTTGCATATAAAAGCCAAAGAACTTGCTCAGAAGCAGATTTTGATTCTATAACCTGCTGGGATTTATAACCTGCTGTCTTTCTCATAAAATTCTAGGTACTGCTCATGTTATCTTTTCTTGAGTTGTAAGAATCTAAAAGATAGAAATTTTGAGCAATGAAGAAATAAGAAATTAATTTTTAATCAGTGCTCTCTTTAGTTTTAACTCAGGGAAAGTGTCAGTGTGCATTTTTCACAAAGTCTAAATTTTCTTTCACTAAATGATAATGCATTTCCTTCCCCATCTTAGCACTCACTCCAGATCTAGACCTCTTATACAATGTGGCCATGAAAGACAGGGACCCATTCTATACCCACACTACTAAGAGATAACGGATCATGGACATGTGCCTTGGTTGTCTCACTCCTATGCTCTGGGTCTTACCCACCAGGATGCAAGGGCCTCATCCTGCTTCTCCCATCACAAAGGCAGGTATTTGGAATCAAGGCCACATCTGAGTTGAAAGTCTAACTAAGCCCTGAAGATGAGGGACAACTTACCTCATTTGTTTGGGTTTGCATTTCCTCATTATAAATGTGGATAATTACAGCATCAATCTATTAGAAGTTTGTCTAGATTAAATGAGATCAGGTACATGAATCACTTAGCTTACTGTCTGGCATAAAGTAAGTGCTCAATAAAGGTAGATATCATTATATCTAGTTGAGTCTAAACTTTATTCTAAATTCCTGACCTAGAAGGTCTTAGCCTAGTGTCTAAAGCAGACACAAAATTAAACAATCACATTTACTTTAAATTTAATATTTAATCAAACATACTCTAAATATAAAAGTATAAATTTATGAATAATAAAAAATAATAAAGATATCTAAAGCATATACTTATAATATATACATATTTCTTTAAATATATTTAATAGTAGTTAATGCATTTAACTAATTATTATATTTATCCAATAGCTATAAATTCATAGAAAAATTAGAGAAATGAATAATAACTATGTATATTTATATATATACAAGCAGAACAAAAAGTGGATATAACAAAAATGTAATTTAAACAATTTAAGTGTAAATATATTAACTAATAGATATATATTATTTTATATATCATTACATATGCAGTATATGTCTGGGTGCATGTATGTATGAATATAAATGAATGCAACATTTGCTAATGTACAGGTGTTAATGAATGCTGTGGGAACCCAGAAGATAGGGTAGTTACCTAGCTTTCTGGGATGAAAAGAGAAAGAGAGCATTTTAAATGAGTTTCTTTTCTTGTCATTTCTTTCTCTCTCTTTTTTAACTATAAATGTAATACATGTTTATTGTAAAACATTCAGATAACATAGAGATTATTTTTTAAAAAATTAAGATGATCTGGGATTCACCATCCAATTATTATAACTGATGATACTGATTTATTTTATTTCAGAATTTCTGCCAAAAAGTATGGAATGCTTCGCAAATTTGCATGTCATCCTTGCGCAGGGACCATTCTGATTTTTTTGTATTGTTCGATTTGGGGATGTGCTGCCAAAGTGAGCTCTTGAGCTTCCTCTAGAAGGATTAGGTGGATGCGGAAAAGCATCTGGGCTGAGGGTGTGGAGGAGAAGGGCAGTAGGCAGAGAGACTGTAAGGAGGGTTAGGGCTAGACTGGAAAAAAACCCCAAATCATGAGCTTTGTCTCGGGACTAAGCTAAGAGCTTTGTCTCTGGAAACCTACAGGAAGATGGTTTTAAGCAGACAGGGATGTGATTCACTGAGCACTTTAGCCTGAAACTGTAAGGTGTTTTACTTGGTTAGAAATCCTTTTGTCTGCTCTTTGTTTCTTTGAGGAGTCTAAGATGTTTTCCAAGAATTGTCAAACCCTGAAATACAGTCTTACAAAACTCTCCAAGCCATTGAAAATTTAAGGGGAAAATGGTTACTGTGTAATAGGGCATTTTCCAATCAGTTTGCCTCTGGGTAGAAAAATTTCACTTTCCATGATAGGGTTTGTGGCAATTTCCTTGAAGAGGAAAAAAAAAAAAAAGATGAATGAATTGTTGATGTACAAGACATATGGAAGGGAAAAATATCAAAGATTAAAAAAAAGAAGCAAATACAGAGAAATGTCTTATTTGTGTTCCTATTGTTAACTACTGATTTCTCCCTCTTCACTTGACCTTGAAAAGAATAAACTGAATATAACAGGAGTGCTTATGATTAGATGACAGGTATAGACCCAGGTAAAATGCTGTAAAAATTGAGGGAATTTTTAATTCTTTTCCTTCTTCACTGGCTAACTCGTGCAGCTGGAAATTTAAATAAATAAATAAATAAATAAAAGAAACTTTCTAAACTTAGAATCTGATGAAACCCTTCATATCTTTTCCACAGGGAATCACTTTATAGGCTGTTTCTTGGCCATCAGAGGCAGAGATCTGCATATCTTTATTGGCCTTTGTCATAGCAATAGCATCTTAAATGCTTGTCCATAACATAGCATGCAAAAATAATTATACTTTACAGCTCCTTTCATCTAAGGATTTTAATCTTCTAAACATTAATTAATAAAGACTCAAAAACACCCTGTGAGGTAAGTAAATATTCTTATGCTGTTTTATGGATGGGGAAGATGATTAACAAGGAGATTAAGCAATTTGCCTGCAACAAGGTGAGTTTGTAGATATGGGAGTCAAATATCTTCCCTCTGAGACAAGCACAGTAATTGCCAAACCAAGATAAAAGCCTTTACTCATTCTTTTAAAATGATCATGCAAAATTGAAGCATGGGTTTCACTTCCAAGTTACCCAAGAATCTAGAGATCATCCAAAATTTAAAAAATGATCATGTATTTTTCAAAAAAAGGAGAATTTCAGATTTACCTACATGGATTTTTCTTTATCATTTAACAGAACCTCAGGTCAGAGTTTTGTTCCTTAACAATTTGTATGTACATCATCATCTTTTCAAAGAAGGCATGGAATTGTTATTATTTAGAATACTAGCTGAATTCTAACTCTATCCTGTATTTTGATTTATTTCTTGTGGGATGCTCTTAACTTGTCACTTTGCTGTGTTAAATGAGAATAATTTCATAACCCTTGTTGGGAAGTAGGATTCTTGTGCATTTTCACTAGTAATACAGTTATACTTTATTGAATATTACAGGACACACACTTTGATAGAAGTTCATCATACTTTGTATTTGTTCCTTTTACAATGTGAAAGGTATCCCCATTTGATAGGTGAGAAATCTGAAGGTTACACAGGTTTGAAAGCTTGCTCAGTAAGGATAGCACAGCTGGAGGTGATGGAGCTTGGAATCTGTCCCAAGATTGCCTGATCCCGGACGAAAGCACAAACACCAGCTCAGGACAAAAAAGTTGCACAAGGTTGGAAAAGACAACAGCAAAGCATCAATCTTTAGAATAGTTCTCTGATCCCTGGAGTTCTCATATTTCTTCACAGAATAGGGTCAAAATATTCTATTGTTCAATAGTATCCTCAATCTCCCCAGCCACACCCCGTGTCTCCCCCAAGATACATATTTGTGGTATGGTTGAAAGTTCATTTCATTGTTTCAAAGTCTTTTTCTGTCTGATATTCAATTTTAGTTCCTTTCCCTTTTTGACTTCTCCATAAAATGCTGGCAGTCTCTGAAGCTCCTTTCTCTCCTGATGGTGATGACATTCCAACTCTATTACTCTTTACCCCCTTGGTTCCATGGGGGACTTTTCTAAAGATTGTTTGTTTTGCTGGAGGACTGGTAAATGATGTGTTTCAGAAGTGACATTTTGACTTGGAGAGGCCAGGCAATCTGGACATGGAGAGAATTTCTATAAATCCCACATGTTTTTCTGGATTTCAATGCTGTCATCTTAAATGCAGCATCTGTAGCATAAAACTGCCAAAGAGGGTCATATTTTTATTTTTACCAATAATTCTAGGAGACCGGCTATTGCCCAGATCCAACAACTTAAATTATTTACTGACTTTCTATTAAATTGGGCCATTATTTGTGAACACGAAAGATTTGGTGTAGTATAAAATATCTCTTTGGCACTGCCACATAAAAATGTATACACATGCTACGTCCAGAAACAGTCTCCTTGAAGAACAAGATGAAAATATAATGGCAGCTTTAATTTTAACTGAAGACACTTACAATATTACACTAGCAAAAAAGAATTCACCACCAGCTGCACGTCTGAGAGACCAAGGGACTGATCAAATCTATCACATGGACAACATCTAAGTCTTTGAGTGGTAGGTGTGCACTACAGCTTTCAGTAAGTCTGTTACCAGATGAGCCAACTTCAAAGATGTGGTGGGCGGCCCAGAGGATAGTGGGAGGCGGTGAAGCATCAAAAGCTTCAAACAAAATTGAGGTTAGTTTTTTGTGTTTTTTTTTTTTTTTTCAAATCTCAAATTCACTGAGCACAAAGATATTTTGAGATATGTTGACAATGACCTAATATTTATTTTCAGTTTTTGTGACGTTAGTATGCAAAGACAGATTAAATAAATAATGCAAATTAATTGCATTTATATTTTAAACAGAAGAGTACTTCAAATGCAAATAGGAGACATCCTGTCTACAAGGATTTTTAGCCAATTGCTTGATACATGTGGCTGTGTAGAGGATTGAGTATTATCCAAGAGACACAGATGGGATGATTTAGGCACAAACAACTTTTATTTTGGTACTTCTGTGCAAACTCTCGACATACCTGACTCTACAAAAATTATAGTTTTGATGTACATATGAAAGCCTTCAATATATATCCAGAAACTATATATAAAACACTTTCTTGGCTAATATCTAAAGTTATTAAACTTTAATATATTACAGATTTATATTGTTTACAGATTTGTTACGACTTAGAGTGAAATGTTGACAGTTTGAAGCTATGAACCTTTTATTTAAGATTTCTGTTAAAATAACATTTCCCACCTGATTTGAAGCAGCAGTTTCTAGGATTGTTTCTGTTCTTTTTAAAAAATTTCCTGCATATATACTGTGGATGTATGAGAGAATAAGCTTAACAATCTTTAAATACTAAGAAACACATATGTTTGAGATGTTTGTAAAACTTTTTCCTGAGCCCACCAAGTACCCACTCAAGTATTTGCCTTTTCTAAGTGGGCCACTAGGAGCTTAGAGCCAAGTTTGTGGCCCACCTCCAGGAAGGTATAGAATTTCATGGCGTACATATTTGTACACTAGCCTCAATCCTGCTTTGAATTTATTTTTCTACCCCTTTTTCTAAACTTTCTTTAAAATTAACTTTTAAAATCTTAAAATTTTTATGATCTTAAAATTAAATAGTTTTAAACTTTAATCTTATCATACTACGTAAGCTACTTTAAAAATCTTTCTCAAACCAAGTAGGGAAAAATAAATAAATGAAATAAAAAATATGGGATGTTTCGACACCTATAGCTAATTCATGATGTAAATCCCCAAACTTCAACTCTGCGTTTTTTGCATGGGTGATGTAGAGTTGTCTGGATTTTTAAGGGTAAAGTGGAATTAGAAATATTATTCTCAATGATGAACTCATCCAGGTCATAATGAGGATAATTATTTTTGTGTATCTTTATCCCTCTGGGATATGCAATAATTGCCTCTGTGCTTTGCCAAGTAACATTTAAATATTGTTATTGGTTGAAACAAAATGTAAACCTTTGTCTGGTCTCATTTGATGTATCCCAAAGCAAAGAAAGATACAGAGAAGGTAACACCCGGATTCGCATTTACTAAGGGATTCCAAATAATGCCCTAAATGACTATTTTGGAGCTCAGTTACATGCAGGTGGTAGAGGATTTATGCTGTGAATGCCTAAAATACTTTCTCCACCGAGAGGAGATTATTAAGTCCTAGCGAGCCTGAGTGTTCAGTGCCAATACTAACCATTAGCTTTTGGCTCTGAGCCATGACTGTCTACTCTGCAGTGGATTCTGCCACCAAGGGGAAGGTCATTAAGGGCTGTTCTTTATTCTCGTTAGTATGTTCCAACATAATTAACAGAAGTTGTTCACCAGATGGCTTCCTTCCTGTCAGCAAGAACCTCCAGCTTAATGGGCTATGCAGGATTCTTTACTTTAAGTGGGTGAGGCGGGAAGCAAATTCAAAATATATCATCTTTGATCCTCCCACTTCTAATTAGTTCTAAAGGTTTTAGATAATAATGTAAAGGAGGCAGGGAAATGAAATCATTCTAAAAATCAAAGCCTCACAGAAATCCAATAGGAGTTTTACACATACCTGGGGGTGTTTCTTCCCCCCCTGCTTGGTCTCCACCCATCACAGAGAGAAGTGCAGAAACGGTTGTCAATCTGCCACCAAAAGATATTTCTAGAGCCTTAGAGCTGAAATGGATTTAAAAATCTGATAATATAATTCAATAAGTGCTTACTCAGTTCCCACTGGCTTCAGAAATGGTACTGAGTGCTGGTGATAAGATATTGCCCCTCTTGTCCTGCAAGTTAGAGAGTCTTGAGAGATTCCGAGACATAATAGGCACTGGGCAGTGGAGTTTGGTAAATGCTGTACAAGACACCACCCTCAGAGCCTTTCCTCTTTATTGAGAAATAAGCCGAGGTCTTCCTTGGGTATGCTGGCTCTTGCACATGGTGTTGGGTACAAGGCAGGTCCGCTCTGAGCTAATCTTAACTGTCCTCTTGCCAGTGTTTGGCTTAACAATTGGACAGATGAGCCATGCTGGCCAATAAATCAGGAGGGACAGTTTACTATAAAGCATTACAAAAAACATCCAAGTGCTCAAATCAAGTGGCTTCTCTATAAGCTTGTTACATTTAGGAAATAATTTTAATATAGGAAAATACTGAAAAGATCTTATTCATACTCATTATCTCAGGTTTATTATAAAAGCCTTGTAAATCATAGGAGATAAAAACTATTCCTTTTCTACAGATGGGGAAACTGAGACTTAGAGAGATTAATGTGTTAGGTCTGGATAAAGCTACCGAGCTCTGAAATCAAGTGCTGTTTTGACCACATCTTCTTGTTTCTTAAATAGTCAAGGCAAAAACTCAGTTGCACAAGTCAAGAGTGCAACATGATCATAAAACCTTTTTTTTTAATGCTTGAAAAATACTAACTGCTTCTTTTGAGCTTTTATCCTGAGGATTTTAAGTTCAGTTGCTTTTTCTTCATGCATGAAGAAATATTTGGAGTCAAGTAAGGTGAAAAGGCTTTCTGATGTAATAATTAACATTGAAAATCAACATAGGTTACTCATGATTGGTGATTATTTTAAAAGGTGTTTGAGGAACAAGATGAAATGGTCTACTGTTGAGTGTTGCACACCTGTATTCCACCTAGAAAGGGCTTCAACAGGGATAAAGAGGCTAGTAGTATGCTCTATATAAACACTGGCCAGAGAAGCTATAGGCTTAATCATCATTTGCTATAGCTCAGTTTTGAAGACAAATTGTCTTCATTCATTTACTATCAGTGTTAAGACTCTTTTGTCGTTAAGTGACAGAAAGCCCAACTCCATCAGTTTAAGTGGTTTCTCTATAAGCTTGTTACATTTAGGGAATAGGAGATGTATTGGCTTACAAAATTGAACAATATTCAGCAAGCAGCTCCGACTTCAGGAAAAGTTTGAATTGGGATGACCAGTCCTTGCCACCAGTCTCCATCTGTAGGCTTTCCTTTCTCTGGAGTGACTCAATTATGACTCTAAATGGTGGTCCCAAATGTTAGACTTACTTCATCATAGCATCCTATTCATTGGAAATAGTGTTTGTTTCTTGGAGAACTAAAATGAAGTCTATAATTGAATCCCACTGCCTAAATTGTATCATTGTGGTAGATTGAGTTATTTATTGGTCTTTGTTATGGCTTCATGGTTGGCAGTGTTTCCTTATCTCCTTGGCCATGACTTGACCATGTGACTTTCTTGGTGAATGGGATATCAGCAAATACAATACAAAAGAGGAGCTGGACAGACACAGTTGAGTTTGCCCTCTTGCTGCACCCCTGCCTTTTACTATAAGAACAACATGCCTTGTATAAAAGACAAATTGTGCAAGGCAGATGAAAGACACATGGAGCAGCCCTAGACATTATCATTGGCTTGATACCACGCAATGATAATTATTATCATTGGCCTGATACCACACAATCCAACTTAATTAGTCAAACCTCAATCATCCGCAGAAATGTGAGCAAGAAATAAATGCCTTTTGTTCATAAGCCACTGAGTTTTGGAATAATTTGCATGATATGATTATAACAACAGCCAACTGATATAGTCACTAGCTCATTCTGCTCATTCCTATACCAACCACTGAGGCAGGAGGTTGGAATAAATTGGGTAAATCCAGACTATGGAGTCGGCTACTGGAACCCAGTGCTGGATCTGGCTGGCCTTTGGAATAAAGGGTAAAAGTGTAAAGAAATAACACTGCCACTGAGAGGAGATTCTGATGAGCAGAAATGACAGCTGTCTCTTGCATCCACCATCACTAAAACCTACATTTAAGTGATGGATCATATCAAGGTGCCACACCCTCCATTCTGAGCCATTGGAGTAACTGACAACCTGACAGCATGTGGCAAACTGATCAATGAAAGGGAATTGAAAGGGGGAAAAACAACCCTCCGAGACTCTGTCTTATCTTGCATCCTAGTGCCCAGAACAGAGCAAGCTGGGGGGCTTGTTACCATTGTGCTCTTTGGGAAAACCCTCAAATGTTGGGTTTCGTTGTGAGCATCATATTTCAAGGGGCACATTGCTAAGTCAAAACTTGTCAAGAGCAATGCAGACATGTTAAAAAGAAAAAGTGGTTGTCTTATTGGCAAGGCAGATGTTGAAGTGAGAATCAGGGTCAGCAAAAGCACAGATGACAATTATTTCTAATATCATAAAGACTGGTGTATGGAAGAGAGATTTTTCTTAGTCTGCATTCCTCCAGAGGCAAACTCTTCTGACATGCAGAAATGTGTTATTTCTGAAAGCATATGGGCTTTGGGACTGCGAAGACAAAATCTAATTCCAATTCTATTCTTCTACTTTTTAGTGGTATGTGTTTACTAATAACATTCCCTGTCAATGTCCGCTGCTGCCTCATCTGCAAAAGCAATGTAAGTAGACTTGTAATGTAAATAGCAATGTAAATAGATTTCAAAAGTTATTCATGTAAAGCTTGGCCCTTTGTAGATGGTCAATAAATGTTAGTTATTTTAATATTGATGATATCATTATTATTAGAACCATGATTAGTGCCAATGTGTGGAGTTTACAGGGAAACTAATTTTGGCTAATATATAAGGTAGTAAGAACACAATGTCCAAAAATAGAACAAATGTCAGAGTGAGTCCCCTGTTCTAGAGATTGTGTCAGCAGAGGCAGGACATCAGGAATGAAGTAGAGAGAACTTTCTGAGAAACTATACTGTATAAATTTCTGGGGTGCCGTATAATTTCAGGATACCAACATTAATTGAACTGGGAGGAAGTTTCATTCACACTAACCCCCAAATGAGTGAGACTGAACAGTATTATAAAGAGACTACACATCTGGACCCACTGGGGACAATCTTGGTTTAGACCTGTTTGTCCTGGGTGACCCAGTTTGAATGATAACATTACAGGGTCATCCTAATTATAACTAATCCAACAAGTAGAAGTCAAGAATATTGTTATTTTTTAAAAATAAGCTATCCCCTCCCAGAATTTCTACTTGTCCTGGATTTGTCTTCCCAAGGAAGTGGTATTATCATCTTCAGTAACTCGGCCACACACCTTTAGGAAGCTACTTCACCATTCCGCCCTCCTCTCTCTCACCTTCAATCAGTTGCTAAACCCTTTTGATCCTGTCTCCTAAACGCCTCCCATATCTTCCCCTTCTTTCAAGTCTTCCTGCTTTAATTCAGGCTCTTGTTACCTCTTGCCTGGAGCATTGTAAAATTCTCCAACAGCCGGGACCCATCCTATTATCCATAAACCCCACTGCCTCTGGCGAGCGCCTTTTAGAGTGTGCCACTGATCTTGCAGGTTCTTTTCACTCACCTAGAGAAATAAAATCAAGTTTTTGTTGTTTGAGTCTTCCTGCATTGTGTAAAAATAGATGGGGATATTTTCATCAAACATAAAGGATATGTTTGGGATGGTAGGATTTAAAATGTAGCATTATGGGGACTATGAAATCCCCAGAAGGATCTCAGGAAGGCATCTCAATGGTGTAGGTTGTTAACCTTCAGAGTAGTTGGAAAGAAAGCACAGGATCCTGCATGAGTCCTCCTGGAAGAGATACAACTAATAAGGTCAGCCGTGGACAAAGAAAGAAGAATGGCTTCCAATCAGATCCTAAGTTGAATGTTTAAGGGCAGGTTCTCTAAAGGGCTGATTCTGATTTCATTGGGTGTTGATTTTCTATGGAGTGCTTTTCTTTTCTATTTTTTGGAGGCGGGTGTAACAGGGATTGAACTCAGGGGCACTCAACCACTGAGCCACACCCCCAGTCCTATTTTGTATTTTATTTAGAGACAGGGTCTCACTGAGTTCCTTAGCACCTTGCTTTTGCTGAGGCTGTCATTGAACTTGTGATCCTCCTGCCTCATTCAGCCTCCCAAGTCTCTGGAATTATAGGAGTATGCCACTGCACCTGGCTTCCATGGAATTGCTTTTATTGTGTGCAACCTAAGACTGTGTTTGCTGGGGTTACTTACACAAACTTGGTGGATGATTCCCTTGCACAGTACTGAGTGACTAGCTGGGATGGAAAAATTGCCAGATGGGCATTCACTGTCTTCTAACCCGGCCGTTAAGTCTACTAAAGCCTATTCTCCAGACACAATGTACAGACTATGTTTTGTCTTTTACATGTGTCTACATTTCCCTTTTTTAACCAGGGCTCAGGTGCCCTCCCCATGTGACGATTCTCCTATCACCTCTAAATGCGGGAATATTCCTCATGAATCAGGGCTCAGCAGATGGCTCTCCCGTCATAAGATTCTGCCAGATGATCGGGGGGCATTCAAAATACCCTCCTACATTACATTACTCTATACTGTTTGTTATCTATGTTTTAAGGTAGCCACTTGCCTAGATATGTGTCTTTTAACGCTTTAGGCCTGCGAGGAGAAATACTGTCTTACTTATCTTGGTATGCTCTGTAGAGATTTTCAGTAAATATGTGTTGAATTAAATAATATTTTCAGAGAGGCTCTAACCATGTTTCAGCCACCTTCTCAGCTTTTAGATTTGAAACATATCCTAAAAAGAAGATTGTGAATGCTGCACTGTGTCACGGTGAAGATCAGACAGTGGGAAAATATCACAGGGGCAGAAATCGATTTTTTTCCTTTGCAGTTAACAAAGAATAAGAGGATCATATCCACCTTTTTAATTTGAGGATTTAAAATTTTTTGAAAAGTAAATAAGACCAGGAAATGTTGCATATAATAGAATAATCCTATTTAAAAAAATTTTTTTTTTGTACTAGAGAATTGAATCCAGAGGTGCTTTGCCACTAAGCTACATCCCCAGCCCTTTCTGTTTTTCATTGTGAGACAGTCTAAGTTAACCAGGCTGACCTTAAACTTGCAATCCTCCTGCCTTTGCCTCCCGAGTTGCTGGGGCTACAGGTGTGCAGCACCACGAACAGCCCTGGTTTTTGACTTTTGGTTATGTTAATACTTAAATTCTTTGCTTATTCTAATACTGAAGTTCTTGGATTTGCCTTTCATATGTGTACTAAGCTGAATGTAGGACTGGGGGAGTGACTCTTTACACTGCTCACCTATTTTGAGCAATAATCTCTAGAGAGCATGAAATCTTCAGCGTAATTGTTGGCCTCAATCGGAGTGATTTTGAATTACCTTATGGGTTGCAGTCCGTGGGCTATCAGATTGCTTCCTGTGTCCTATGCAGGTTTAAACCAACAACCACAACGGCCTATCTTTCAAGCATAAAACATTTGGACATTAAAACTTCTTTCTGGCATCATGCCTGAGGTCAGAAATCTGCACTTTCAGCACATTTCACCTGGGATTTCTCAACACACACGGCCTGTGCTCCTTATGCTTACTCTACTTCCAAGCTTGCAGTTGTGATGGAAAGAGCCCAGCTTTGGAGTCAATTGGGAAAGAAGTAGAAAAACAGGATGTCACCCTGGGCAGCCAGTGAGAAAGACACCTTTCTGTGAAGAGACAGTCCATGACACCATGCTATCTGGAAATCATTTGAATGGCTCAAGATGAAAATGAGAAGGGCATTTGCATCTAGGTGGACACAGACACAGAGGGACCATTTCCATAAAGACAGTGAAGGTCAGGCAAGAGGAGACGGTCACAGGGCATATTCAGAAGGGCTGTTACTGGATTGGTTAAATTCTGCTGTAGCAGAAATACTAATGGGATCCTCTAATTGGAACTGACAGAATGAAAGAGAAGAAATAATTAGGTGAATACTCAGTCCTTAAATAATTGTGGAAGTACATAGTTAAAAACAACATTTGGTCCATTTTAAAGGGGTGACCAAGGCACCTTCCTCTTGAGGAAGGGGAGAGAGAAGGGTTTCATGAAAGTGCCAAGCTCTGCTGGACCAGTGACCAAGGATGGAGAAGCCTCAGGGAGTGCTCAGAGGGGCCAGGAAAGTTGCTCTGTGCAGATGAAATCACATCCAGCTGTGGCTCTTGCCAGGCATGCCCAGAGTTGTCCCCTTCTTTTCTGAAACCTTTAGAGTCTCCTTAGAAGTGAATCCCAGAGGGGACTTAGAGATGATTTGATTGGACACTGTCCTTTACAGTGGAGATGAGCACAGAGAAGGTGAGGAGCCCAGCAACACAGTTCACAGAGCTGAGTCTTGAATCTGATTACCAGATTTCTCACTGGTGCTTTTTCCTTTGGGGAATGTGCCTTTAAATCGTGTAGTATTCCAACACCAAGTCTGACACTCCCCTGAGTGGTCATCAATTTCACATCAAAGAAAAGAAGGCACAGGATCCTAAAGAGGGCCTCCAACGAAGAAAGTGTAACTTTGGTGTTTAGTCTTCTTTCCCTTCATAACAGCATATATATTTATTTCCAAATTGATGCAAGAGTTGACTTGAAGCACCTTCACAAATACAAAATAAGTAGGTGAGACTGTCGATGTTAATTAGCATGACTTAAATCACTTTGCTCCATGAATACATATAATTATTATTTATAAATTTTTTTTGAAAAATTTAAAATAATCTCAAGAGGTAACGATCATTGGCCCATTACTACAGGAGAAAGAAGGTAAGAATTTTGCCAAAGGTAGCAAAGCTAGTCAATTCCACTCTGCCTACCTTCAAAGCCAATGTTCCCGTTTCTTCACTCCCATGATGAAACCATCTAGCTTCCACCCTCAACCCGGCTCCTGAATGGGTTCTGTAACATTACCAAAGGTTTACTCTTCCCTGCCCTTCTGCTCTGGTCCCCACTTCCCTGACCTGGGTTCCTGTGGAGCTCTGTGACACACAGGCACCCCAGACTCAGCAGGCAGTTTTTGTCACTTGGATCTCTTGTTCCCAGTTGAGAAGCTGCCTTTGCAAGCTCAGCTCCGGACACGTAGAGCCCTTTCAGGTAGGTTTGGAGAGGCCATCCAGTCTGGAGCACCTGGACCCAGGGATGCTAGGGGAGGAGGTCTGTTTTCACAGGAGACTGGAAAGCTTACAGAGAATGAAAAATCACTGCAGGGCTGGGAGGTGACAATGGAGTGGACAGTGCGATCTTCTTTTTCTTTCTCCTAAGAACAAGTATCAAGAGTAAGACTTGAGGTACATCCAGCAGCTCATAGTCCGTGATAAAACAAAAACAAAAACAACACATTGGTGCTCTGTCCCCAGTGAGACCTTAGGCCAACCTCCACATAGAGGGTTTTCTAATGAGGGTGGGGATCATCACAAGCTGGGATACCTAGTGGCTAGGACCATGACTATGGAATGGTGTGGGCAAAAGAGGGCTATGGAGAGTCTCACGCTGGGAATGAAGCGTCTGCCTCCTGGGCTGTTGGAATTAGAAATACCAGGTCCTGGTTGGGTTGCATGGAGACTGGAAGAAAAGATCTGGAACTGGAGAGATAGGCTCTTTTAGCATGTAAGCATAGCTTTTTTTTCTGAGTGTTTCTACATCAGAATGGTTTCGGCTTTAAGCAATAGGAAAACCAACTCAAACTAGCTTATAAAATAAAGTTTCCCTTTAGTTTACATGTGAGAAAAAAACAAGAAGTAGGCTGGGCTTCAGCTTCACTAGATCCAGAAATTCAGCCATGTCATCAAGGACTTAGTGTCTTTTCATCTTCCACACTGCTGTCCACAGTGTCATAAGGCAGTTCCTCCTGGGGCTGTGGGATGGCTGCCAGTAGCAATTCAGTGGGGGAGTGTTTGCTTTCCTATCGTTCTGTCTTAAAAGTCAGAAAGCACTTCCTCAGAAGCTTCCAGAAAAATCTCTCTTTGGTCGTATGCCCATTCCAAAAACCAGTCACTGTCACGGGTGACAGATTAACCCTTTAGATACATCAGATCTACTCACTGAGCTTTGGGTGAGTCTTCAAATGGCTTTGATTCCATCTCCTATGATCTGTATCTTTTTTTCTTTTCCAACTTTATACATTGAAGCCTGATTCCCAAGGTGATGGTAGTAAGAGGTGAGACCACTAGGAGATTATTAGAAGATGAGGGCAAAACCCTCATGCGTGGGATCATACCCTTGTGAAAGAGGCCCAAGGAACCTGGTTTGCCCTCTCCACCATGTAATGACATAGCACAAAGGCACTCTCTATGAAGCAGAGGGAGACTCCCAGACACTGAATGTGTTAACCCCTTGATCTTGGACTTCCCATTCTCTAGATCTCTAAGAAATTGCTGTGGTATATAAGCCACCCAGTATATGGTATTTTTGCTGTAGCAGCCCAAATAGACTAAAAGGACACGCAAAGGAGTCTGAAGATTAGGTTGTGAAATGAATTTTCCTTGGATGGAAGTGGAGGGGAAGGGAGGGGCAGAGGGTTGGCAATGAGGATACAATGTGATGGACATCATTATCCCAAGTACATGCATAAAGACATGAATTGGAGTGAACGTATTTTATATACAGAGATATGAAAAATTGTGTTCTAGATGTGTAATAGGAATCATGATGCATTCCGCTGTCATATATTTAAAAAATAAAAGCAATTAAAAAAAAAAAAAAGAAACCAAAACTAAGAAAAGTCTAGGTTGGCCACTGGAGGCACTGCTTTCTATTCCAATATCTCTGCCATTTCGTTTTTTCAAATCTTGAGTTTTCCATATGCCAAAGGTATTTATTTAATCCTCTCCTTCCCCATAGCTCCAAGGGGTTGTTTTAAGATTAAGATGTATGTAAAAACAATACTTCAGCTTCTTGGGAATAAAGAAAATGTGCTATCTATTGTTATTTCACAATATTTGGTAACAAGATGGGGATTTTCCAAGTACATGGAAATCTTCTCTTGTTGAGATACAAATCTCCTGCTTATGACAGGTGACCAGAAGTACCGCTTTTTGAGCTCAGCCAAGAAAATAATGAAACTTCAGGCTGCTTGTGGGGAACCACCCATGTCTCTGAGTTGGTCATTGGCCACTGTTCTCAGGCTTGGACTTCCCTTTTGAGTTAGTGAGGGCTTGCTTCGAACCTCATTCGTTAGCTTCTCTGCTCTTGAGGGATTTGATCTTTTTGGAGCAGCAGTATCAGAAAACACAACACTTTTATTAAGTTCATCAAACAGCCGACTCTGTCCTGGGGGCCAGAATATGTTGGTCTGTTATCATGGCTGTGTTCCAGGACTCCTCATTGCAGCTGTTTCAAACACATTTTTGGGCTCATACATATAGTATGATGCTAATCCTTTTGTTCACTCAATTATCTCTTGATGTGTAATCATGATCACTATCAAACCCCAATATGATCACTATCAAACCCCAACATAGGCTCAGATCCAGGAATAGCATTGAGCTATGCTTTGTTCAGAAGGAATTACTCAGACATGTTGCCTTGGGTGTGATCCTCAGGGACCTGAGGGAGCTCCCTCTGTGCTCCATTCTCTCATAACTGTGTATACCACCTGCAACTTTTATTTTAAAATACCCTTCATTACACCAATGATGACCATGTTAGCACAGGTCACTGTTTTGGACTTTTCACTTCCAGGTGCTCCAAAGAGTCCTTGGCAGAAGATGACCCATAAGCACTCTGGATGCTTCACAGAATTGGAAGAACCTAAGCTCAACAGTGAGAAGTCCAATGTTTGGGCGAGAATTGACTTTTGTTTTAAGGTACCAGGGATTAAATTCAGGGACATTCAACCACTGAGACACATCTCCAGCCCTATTTTGTATTTTATTTAGAGACAGGGTCTCACTGAGTTGCTTAACGCCTTGGTTTTGCTGAGGCTGGCTTTGACTTGAGATCCTCCTGTTTCAGCCTCCCAAGCCGCTGGGATTATAGGCATGCTCCACCATGCCCCAGGAGAATTGACTTCTTACTTTCCTGTCCTTTGCCATGATTCCTCAGCTACTGTGTTCAGCACCAAGTATAAATTTATTTCCAGACCATTTTATTTTCTCCTGCTGTTATGCCATGATTCTCTGTGTATATTCTGTAATCTGTAAATCACCAGGTTACCCACAACCAATTGATTCTGTGTAAAATAAGAGGGAGAAAAGAGACAACAAGAAAAATTATTTTGAGAATAGAACAAGGAAAATGTATCAAGAAAAAAATAAAAATAGAAAACAGGTTGTAGTGTACATATCTGCAGCTGGTTGCATAGTTGTAGTTAGGTTTATGATTTCCTTAATTCACTCCTCTCACTCCATGTTCTTTTTGCTTTGACAGTTTTATAAAATCAGAGAACTGAGTCACACCTCAATACTTACAAGTCCTGAGACCTTGATAGTCTTGCTTATTTAGAGATGTTGTAATCATCCATTAAATTTTCTAACCTTTGGAGGCCGATGTTATTTCTTCCCTGAATGTTCAAATTCACTAGGGATGACATCTGGGCCTGTAATTTTCTGTCAGAAAAAAAATGTTTAACTTATAGATTCTACTTCTTCAATTCATACAGAACTATTCATACTTTAAAAATTACATTTGAGTTTATTTTGGTAATTTTTTTCTAGGAAGCTATGTTTGTTCAGAATTTTCCAACTGATTGTCATATAATTGTTTGTAACATAATATTGTCTGTTTAATGTTTGTAGTACCTGTTGAATGAGCCAATAGGAGGACTGCAAACTTTGTTTGGTTGTCATGATCCCTTGACAAGTTTGGGTATGCTATACTTTCACGATCATTTCATCCAAAATATTTTCTCGTTTCTACTAAAAATTCTTCACTTAAAGATGATTTTTTAAAGAGATTGGTTATTCAATTTCCAAACACTTGTTACTGATTTATAAATTAAATTCCAGTTTTTCTGTTGTTACTAATTTATTACCTAATTCCAATATAATTAAAGAATATATTCTGTTGATTTATTTTATGGTCCAGAGTGGTCAATTTTGGTAATCGGTCTGTGTGGTGATGATTAGGAAAAGAAGGTGTTGGAGTTACTGAAAAGAGACACCCCAGACAAAGGAGGACAGCCACCCTTACATCTAGGGAAGAAATACCTCAGACCCTTGGAGCACAGGAGATGAACAAATGCTAATGAACTCTATCTGGCAGAATGACTCCAGGAACCTTCCTCACAAAATGCCCTAATTCAGCTCTCCAAATCCATATAAGTACCTTAAACTTAATTGACTCCTGGGTCTTCCTTCTTCATAAGATGGCTCAGACCATTATCTGATCACCATTTCCCTTAACCTTACTGAAAAGACTATTAGAAATGCGAGGAGACAGCCGAGCTCCTGCATTTCCCACACAAGGCTACTATTGACATATCTGGAGACCTTCCTCACCGCCATTTGAATAGCCATTAGTCCTGGGGTGATGAATGAAGGCTGCCTGGCTGCTGATGGGAAGGAATACACAGGACAGGTTGGACTTGACTTCTCTTAGACAGTCCCTCCAAAATAAAGAACTGGGCTCAATTATGAGAGCTAAAGTTCCAGCCAACTTGGAAGTCATATGGGAGGCAATCAACCTGAACCCTACAATGATCCAGGTCCCACAAAGCAAAAGTTCCCCCAAACTGTAGGCAATTTTAGATATTTTATATAGGCCTAGGGATATATTATGTGTCCCTGGCACTGTGCTTCTTGTTTAGAAGTTAGGTAATATTTGCCTTCTTCCCACAAACACCATGAATTGCATATGTCTTAGGGGTAATTTAAAAGACTTTCAAATATTTAAGGAAACCTGTCAGTAGGTCATGCAGCCCTTATATAACTGGAAAGATCTCTGCTAAATGAGGCTATCCTTAGTTAATTGGGGAGCTTCACAAAGAGATAATTGAATCAATATTCACACTTTGTGAGCAGTTACCCATATAGTAGGAATCATTTAATTGTAAGAGGTAGTACAAAAATTTGTCCTTGAATTTATCTGAAGCCATCAATGACAGAAATTGTAGAAGACTGTAGCAGGTATTTAGGGAAGCCTCAACTCATAGGCCAGAGTTGTTATGGATTATAGAATTACCCTAATTTTTTGTTTGTGTTCAATACAAAGTTTGCAATTGGTAATGTATCCAGTATTATAAAGTATACACAGTATTATAAAGTCTACAGTGGTAAACAATAATGCCCTAGCCCTTTATATTTACTCACCATTGCCCCTGGGTAGTTTATGAGACTTTTTTTTTTTTAAGCTGGTTGGGTCCAGAATCCTAGAGGGCATGGTTGAGATCAATGCTGAAGGTTGTTATCATTCTTTCTCTTGCAGTTCTGTTGATAGTAGCCTAAATGAAATGCTGAATGAGACAAATTGAATGGATTTGGTCCCAGCCTTGTCATTCAGGTTAATCAAGAGCCATCAACAAATGTCAAGTTAGTGGGAAATTTTATGAGAAGCTAAGATGGTGTAAAAATTATATTTGTATATTGTTGAGTGATAATTCCCTGATAATTCTTCTACATTTCTTCACATCTTGTGAAAGAGTCATTGCCTATCCTCTTTTATATTGTATTTTCTGTTTGTATAGCAAATAGCTTTGGAAAACAGAGATCGAATCCCTTCAGAGACAAAACACAGGCACACTTTTGCTCATTATTGAATTTTTCTCAGCTCAGTATTCTTTTCCTGTAATGCAATGTATTGTATATGCAACTATCCATTCAGAATCATCTGCCTCACCTCCGAGGAACTTGAGGGCAGGGGAAACTGCTGCAAATACAGTATGTGTTGCTCAATGATGAGTCTATGTTCTAAGAAATATGTTAGTCAATTTCATCACTGTGCAAACATCATAAAGTATAGATACACAAACAGATCACATACCTACTACTTGTTGACTATATGGTATGTCCTGCTCCTTCTAGACTATAAACCTCTACAGCATGTTACTGCAGTAAATACTGTAGGCAATTGTAACACAAGGGCATTTGTGCATCTAAGCATAGAGTTGTACTGTAAAAATATGGCATAAAAGTTACAAAATGATACAACTATATATGGCACTTATGAATGGAGCTTGCAGGACTGGAAATTGTTTTGGATGTGTTGGTACATGAACGATGAGTGAATATAAAGGGCTAGGGCATCATTGTTTACCACTGTAGACTTTATAATACTGTGTACTTAGGCTACATGGTTTCAATCCTTCAATCATAGCAAATTGCTCTAACTAGCACATTGTATCTCTCATCAAAATTTTCAGATCTATAAATTTGTCCTATTGGAGAATTCTTATTCTACCTTCCTGGGCCCGGCATCTCAGAAGCTATTTCTGTACACAGTTCCACATGTTTGCCCATATACATGAATGATATCTTCCATACCTCCTTCTGGATTTGACTGGCAATTGTCTTTGATCTAATCTCAGAGTCTTTCCAGGTCCCACAGGAAGAGCAGCTTCCTTCAACTTTCTGTGGGTGCTCTGGTTTTGAGCTCATTTAGCTCTGATTAGTCTCAAAGTATAAAGCCTGTTTACATTCAGCTTTCCAGAAATTTCTCAAATATTTGGTAGACTGATGACCTCTCCTCCCTATTCTCAGGACTGTTATGGAGTTAGTCCCCATCATAATCCTTCCAGTCATCTCATTAGGAAGAGAAGGAAATAGATGTGTGTGTCGTCTTCCATTCTGAAGGGGAATTCCCCTATTCAGTTTTCAACTGGTGAAACTCACTTATGCCCTACAGATGGCCAACTTCCACTGGTCCATTTCAGACTGATTCTACTCGATCTTTCTGGAATTCTAAGTTGATCACTCCTTTCTAGAAAATCTTTGATTCTCTCTTTAAGTACTTGATACTTTCCTGGGTCTTTGACATTTTTCCTCCAATTGTTTTATAAGTTTCATTTCTTCTCCTTAACCTCTCAGTTGCTGATATTACCATCTTTCTATCTTTGTTTTTCTCTTTTCTGACTTTTTAAAATATTTTTTAAGTTGTTGATGGACTTTATCTTATTTACTTTTATGTGGTGCTGAGAATCGAACCCAGTGCCTCATGCATGCTAGGCAAGCACGCTACCACTGAGCCATAACCCAGCCCCTCTTTTCTGCTTTTTAGACTTTCCAGGAAGTAAGAGAAAATCAAATTGCATAAAAAGGAATAAGACCAAAATGGGAATTAAATACCTCATCAACAACCTTGCATATAAGAATATGAATGTAAGACTTTAAGATAATTTTCATAAGGAATTTCAGGTCTGACCAAATTATTGGTTGCAACCAAAAGACAGGTAAGAATGCAAAGACTACCACAGACCCTAGTACAATCTGTACGCTCTGACTTCCAAATCTATACATTTAGTTCAAATCTGGACTCTGAGATTCTCACCTATTCAACTAGCTAATGAATAACTTCATCTGAACAGCCTATATGTTAAAAAAAATTAACAACATACCTCATAAAATCTATTCCTTATCTCATATTTTTTTTTTCCAACAAATTTCACCATTATCCTACAACCAAAATTTTGGTTATCACCAAATTCTTCCTTTTCTTAATCCCCAACACTAACAAGTCATCAAATCTCTCAGTTTTCTACTGGTTATTTCTCTTTGCTATCACCTTTTTCCCCCCTCATTATTGCTCTCTTAATTCACAGCCTCGTCATTTTCTGTTGGCTGCCCTACCTCAAACCTTGACTTCTTCAAGTCCCTCCCCTACATTATTGACAATTATAAGCTCTCTTCAAATAAGTGTAATTATGTCTTTGCCTTGATTCAAAGATTCAGTAGCTCCCCAATTCTTGCAGGATAAAGTCCCAACTTCTTCATTTCATGATTCATCTTCTACCTTTCCCTTTTTGCTTCTGATTCTTCCTCACCTCACATGCTTTGCTCCAACTTTTCTACATTACAGTGTACTTGTACCTCTTCAATGCTGTTTCATGCTACCATATTTTTATTTTCATTGTTCCTGTTATTTCAACTGTTGATGATAGCCCAGTTATCCTTCAAGACAGCATTAGAATTTCTAAGAAAAACTTTTCTAAATCCCCATGTGAACTTGCCTTTCTATACAGATATCTATCACATTTTCAAAAATGTCTCTAGCATGTCCAGTAAACACTAAAGAGTTTATTAAATATTCTATATCAACTGACGATTCCTTAAAAGTATGGACCATGCCTTGCTTATATTTATGTAATCAACACAGTATTTAACACACAATATTATTAAATGCATGAATAAATAAGTAAATGAGTGCATAAAACCTTCCTCATTATCCTCTGTTCTGGAAAATCCTTTTCCAAACTTGACTATTGTCCTTAAGCTATTGTCTAATTCCCTTCTTTCCTTTCATAAACCAAATGTCCCAGATAGGCTCAGAAGGAATCTGAGAATGTAAGGACATATACAAGCCTGCAAGGCATCTAACCCATGAGACTGGAGCCATGAAACAGTTGTAGGGAGACACATTGGAGGCAGGTCTGGGTAGTCTCCCAGGCCCTGGTATACTATACAGTGGTACAGATAAAGTAGCTAAGAATTCTCAAGCTCAGAAGGAAGACAGAAAAACAGAAGAGGTAAGAGAACTAATGGATCATAGTGGGTCTGGATCAGGATCCCATAGCATCAAAAGAGACCAGAGGTAATAGGAAGGCCTGTGGATTCCAGCCTGCTACTCTGAAGACCAGCTTGAATCCACTCTGTACATGCCAAGGAGAGAAGCTGATGCCAGAGACCAAGCAAGTAGAGACACCTAAACCAGGGCCAGTTTGTGCTAAATGTCCTCTTCTCAATGCCAGGACACAATAAAAGTCTTCCAGGAAATTAACTTGCCTCCCAGGAGAAAGGAGAAAAGGAAGAGATAGGAATTAGTGCATGAGATCATAATACTCAGATTTGCTAAAATTCTTAAGGTCCAACAGTGTATACCAGGATGGAATAGGGCAAATTTCTGTCCTAATGAGACAGGAGATTTAAGAGAGAAGTTGTTACAAAAGTAAAAAAAAAATAATAATAATAATAATAACAACTCTTTTCCACATCTGAATCCTAAAGTGAACATTCGGATCCCCCTGCTTCCACCCTTAGTTACCTATGGGTAGATGAGAAATCAGGAAAGTAGGAGATTAGAAACCATATACTCCAACCATTCCAGGAGAACCCTCATTTTGAATATTCTGTTCCCTCTTGGTCTGACTACAATTGTTTAGATACCATGTAGCCCATGTTTTGGTTTAAAAAATACTATGCATTTTTTTTAAGTTATGGTTTTCCCACTGCCTCATACCTGGGGAAGAGAACAGATGGCAAATTACATTGGGTTTTCCAGTTTCTTTGGCCAGTATCCTTGCATTGTTAGTAATTTTAGATGGCATGTGCTATACAGATGAATATGCACTGGTGTTTGAGGACTAGACACATTTAAATCTGTATTTTGGGATAGACAGTGTATATAGCTTCTGCGTTTGTTTCATCCTTTCCTTGGTCATTATGCATAACAAATGTGACCCTCCAGTGAAAAATGTGGATATGGATAGAAACATATTATTAACCCTTAAGGGAAGTTTTTAGTAACGCCAAGGTTAGTTAGTGTCTAGTTAAATTACCCCCTGGAAGTTTACATAGAAATGGAAACAAACAGAGAAGCTCAAGGACCTCTTGCACAGCTAGGAGTGGGAGGAGAGGGAAGTTGTAATTAAGTTTCCTTTGTCATCAACCTCATAAATTACTAGAATGTGTCTTACTTAACTGCTGGCTGCAAATCCAAAAAAGCTCTATCTGCTGACTTGCTTAGAAATTTGGTTTAAATAATTGAAAAAGTAGGAGACTCTTAGATTCAAACCTTTGGCCTTTGTAGACTTATTAATGAAACTTCTAAATTAATCAGAGAAAATGCTTAAACATGTTGGCCTAACAGTCATCTGTGCCATTTTTGCTGGATGGAGAAAATATTTTTTTTTCAACATCATATTTAATTTCATTAGCTACTGTTGCTTTGGGGGAATCTACTTATTACACAAAGATAAACATTCTCCCTGTGATAAGGCTGTGTTTATAAACTGGGTTTAGGATGAAAGAAAGCCCTAAACTGATGTGTTTTCCTTGCAGGGTTAATGGTGCTTTACTAATCCCCTTTCTGTGGGCCAGTGGGGCTCAGGCTTTTGAGCATTTCTGGGGACTCTTGCATATTTGCTTCTGGAGCATTGTAACCTGAGGAAGTCCTTTCGCTTGCACAAGAATGTGAAGAAATGACAACCCCCCCAACCCCCTTCCTGGAATTGAACCTTTGTACAACAAAAGAATCTACCAAGTTTACTACTGGGAAGCGAATGAAAATTATTTGTCCATTTAGTAGATGAATAATTTAGGCAGGGCTCCTCTATTTCTTTTTATTTGCTAACCGTGGATATGAATCACTTCTACATTGAGGAGGGGGCAGCAAGTCTATTTCTATGTTGAGAAAGGTCCAATACCATGGGGGCTTCCCCACTTTTCTCAGGGAAAAACTGAAGATTTAGATAAAATATATTGTTAAATATTTCAAAGCTACAAAGAGGTATAAGGAATTATGTAATGAGCAGCTATGTAGAGTATCTAGCTAATGAAATCAGCATTTCAAACAAGATTGAGGTCCTCATGTACACCCCTATCATACTTCCTTCCTACCGAGACTTCAGTCTTTCTTCCCCTTTCAGATGGAAAATTTTAGGATTTCTCATACATTAATGTGACCTTAAACAAAAACAGTGTTCCTTTACAGATTTTAGACCATGTAAATAGAATCTTGCTGTCTATATATATACATTGGCAATGTGCCCATTCTGGATTTTTAGCTTTATCCATGTAAATAGTGTTTTATCATGAATTTTATCACACACATTGCTCTGTGACATCATTTACACTATACGCTGTCTGAGTTTTATCTCCTCAGGGAAGTCTTTTTTTCCTCCTAAACAGATATAGGAATACTTGAAGCCTTAATGGGAACTACAGAGGCAGAATCTACAGCAAATGCAGCATCTCTACCTAAAAGGAATCTCACAAAGAGAAAATGTAAAAACAAAGAGTAAATGAACCTTTTGTAGTTCCACCTTCTATATTAACTTAGTTCTATTGTGCTTTTTTTTTTCCTACCAGGGATTGAACCCAGGGGGCCACATCCCCAGCCCCCCCCTTTTTGTGTGTGTGTATTTTATTGGAGACAAGGTCTCCCTGAGTTGCTTAGGGCTTTGCAAAGTTGCTGAGGCAGGCTTTGAACTCATGATCCTCCTGCCTCAGCCTCTTGGGCAGTGTGCTTTCTTTTGTATGTATGCTAGGATGTGTTTCTACAAGTGAGTTCACTCTTTTTACACATGGCATTGAATATTTTAAATGTTGAAATAAAAAACTGAGACCCATGGTCACTGGCTAATGTTCTTCATGGACACAACTCTTCCTGGTTGCTTGTCTTAGCGTTTTCTTAGTCTCACAGGAGAAAAAACCAGATTAGGAGAGTTGGTAAAGGCAGAAGAAGCCTAACTTCAGAAGTGGCAGGTTCCAAGAAGTTCCAGAAAGGCCGCTATTGACAAGAACCAGGGCATCTTTTCTCTTTGCGTCTTAAATTCTTACAGAATGCAAGAGGCCAGCACGTTTCCAAAATGGTGAGGCAACCTCCTGATTTTAAGGAATGAATTAACAAGTGCCTTGGGCAAGGTCAGGGGGTGCTGACTTCCAGGCCTGGCTTCTATTTCCTAGGCCTTCTATCTTTTGCTCCTTCTACAAGTGTTAGTCATTTTCTTATCTCTTCTGTTGTAGCCTCAGTAAGCCTGGAGATTTTGATCTACTGAAAAGTGTTTATTAAATCCTCCTGAGTATTCCTTTGAAATGCCTCTTATCCTCATCCCTTCCTCTCCACCACTCCCCTTCCCGCCATCACTTCACACCTGGTTGGCTGACATGGGCAACTGGACGAGGTGAGGCCACCCTCTCCCTCTTAAGCCATCCTCAATGCTATTCATCCTTCTCAGACACTCTCATTCCACAGCTCCCTGGTCCTCAAAACCTCAAAGGCCCTTATTTTCTAGGACATCAAATCTAAGTTTCCGTTCTGAGTTTTCCAGACCCAGAATTTTTTCCCCATCCTTTTTTGGCCCTTACTACTTATTTTTCATGATACCCAAGTTCAGCTCTACTTTGCCTAATCTCTCTACAATCCATGAATATGCCATTCTCATGCCTTTCTCTGCTGATTTTTTTTTCTTGGAATACTTTGTTTCTATCTTTAAGCCATTCATTCATTCATCCATTTATAAGATGCACATTGAAGTTCCTTTGTGCCAGATTGTAGCATTTTCTGAGATCAAGATATTTTTAACCTTAACTTTTTGACTACCTCATCTCTATTAATCTTTTATTTTTCTTAACCACCTCAAAAATATAACAGTTATAATATGATATAATGCCAATGTTATGCACAGTACCCACCTCCTCAAATAGCATCCATTTAAACAGCAAGAGGAGTGCAGAGAATTTCAACCTTTAGAGAAGCATATGAGAGAAGGAATATGTGAGGGGGGGGAAAGTAAAATAGAATGTGATTAACAGCGATGATTTTTGAACTAGATTCCATATAATCTTACTTGTTTACTCCTATTTTAAATATGTTTTATCCTTATCTTTTTGTTGAATGATAAGCTATTTCAGGGCAGAGGCTAAGCCCTCTTTGAATCACCTTGAATTTCTTAAAAATGTGAGACACACATTTTGAGCCTGGACCAACTTTTAATTTTTTTCCCAACTTCCACAAAATGGAATGATTTCTTGCCTACATCATCAGACGCAATCCTGATGAAAGAGGCAAGGAGCAGCCACCTTCCCAGTCTTATCCTCTATTATATTTCCTTCAGAGATGGAAGCTGTGGATAAGAAGGAGAAATCTATGTAACCAGGAGAGCCTGGTGCCCTTTACCCTTCCGGTGAGTCTCCCCTCAGAGATCTGCAGAGATCGCATGGTATTTGTCCAGAAAGATTCATCTGTGTGTTTGTGTCTTTTGAGGTGCTGTTTTTATGTGTGCTTCCATTATTTCGTCATTCCTCCAGACACATCATGAAATTTTTACCCTCCTCCCTAACCACAAATCCTGCAAAGATTACAAGATTGTAAGTCAGAGACTGCAAGATTGTAAGTCAGAGACTGCAAGATTGTAAGTCAGAGACTGCAAGATTGTAAGTCAGAGAAACGAAAAAGCATTCCTCAAACTGCTATGAGGAATCAAAAAAGTTTTGGATTGGAGCTGAATTAGTCACCCTGCTACTTGTTCGACCACTGTTCATGGCAGTGACAGATGTAGTTTTTCTTGTCTCAGTGACTTCACTCTCTGTGATGAAAGTTCATTTTAAACAGAATCTCAATGTGGATTGTTTTTGGACTCAGAGTTGTGATCCCATATGAGCCAGTGCTCACATAGTCTGTCTTTCCTCTTCCAGAACCCATGCTAAGATGTTTAAATTTAGAGTACTGGGACTGATCAAAGAAAGAAGCATGACCTTTCAGAAAGGCTGGTAAAACTGCTTTTTTTTTTTTTTTTACTTGAAGGGAAGAAACAAGAAACACTAAGGAAGGCAGAGATTTATGAGGCAAAATTTTATTTGAGAACTAATAATAAGTAGGGAGTCCAGGGATGCTATAATACTGTGGCCACAAACAACCCAAGGGATTTGATCACAGGGTAATCTAAGATTTAACCTAATGGTGGGTCCAAATAAATGAATAAAAGGAAGACTCTTCATGAATGTTTCTGTTAACTTGAAGGGAGAAAGTTCTAGTCTTTCTTACTTTGGAAAAACACAGACAACTCAGTATCTTCTAAGAAATTGGAATGTAGCAGGGAGGGAAAGACCATACTAATAGATGAAGACATAGATTTTCTATAAAACATCTTGGCTTTAAAAAGAGGCAGATCGTATCCTCCTTTCCCCTCCCAACCTCCCTCTTGTTATTCCAATTTGCTTTTGGCCTAACCTGACATTTTGTTGTAGTACCCATTTTATGGGTAAGGAAATTGGGACACAGTAGTACAAGAATGAAAATTCAATAACATTGGTTGAAGAAACCAGTGGTATAAATTGTTGTTCCAACAGCTGACTGATGCTCAATCTAGAAGATTAAGACATATTTTGAGAAGTATGAGGATGGCCTCATTTGGATGTGTTTTCATAATCTGAGTCTGTTCTCAGGACCACCAGACCTGCAGCCTTGGTGCATTAGAATAGAGCAGCAGCCACAGGAAGTGTTGCTCTAATTTCCCTTAAAGAGCAAACCTGCTTCTGTGAATGCACTCGATGAGTGACAGTTGTTTGTCATCTGTAATGTCTTCAATATCTGCTATAGCATTTAAGCTGAGGCTTCCTTTCCACAGGAAGCCCTAACCAATAACTGAGCATAGCAGAAGTAAGTAGAACCTGACCATTTCTGCAGTGCAGGACTCCTCTAAGGGCAGGTTTTGCAATGGAGCTTCCTATTGGGATAGCTGAGACTCTTAGGGCTCTGGCATGACCTGGGCCTCTTCCTACTCAATACCCTCTTGATAGAAGCAGTCAGAACAGACAGAAAACATTCCTTGTCTACTCCAGCAGGCACTCTCTTTATCATTCATGATTTTACTACTCCCAAATCTCTTGCACTCTTAACTATATTATGATGTCTGCTTCCTGGAAAGCCCAATTTCACAAAAACAACCCATCTGCATCATTGGTTGGCAGAGGCCTGTTTTCATCAACTACTTTACTATCATTTCTATATAATTGGAGGGTGGAACTAAGATGTTATGGTGTCTATCCTGAACAAACACTGACAACTGGCACTGACAGTTTTGTTTTATTCCCTTGTCAGTCCTTGTAGGGGTATGATTATGACCTAAGACAATTTTTTTTATTACAAGGTCCAGTAAAATAAACAAGGCAAATATTGAAAAAGCGATATAGTGTTTCAGGGTTTTTTTTTTTGCCAGTTTTTTATTTTAAATATAAAATTATTTAAAATCATCTATACATATGGTCACAGTTTTTTCATAAAGGTAACATTTTTTAACAAAAAAGAGGAAGGATACAATCTGAGAATTGAGGATTTAAAAAAAAATTTTTCAGAGAAATTTTAGTTTCACAGAAAAATTCAGAGTAAGGTATAGAGATTTTCCATTTACCCTCTGCCTTACACATGCAGTGCCTACCTCTTTATCAGCACCCCCTGCCAGAGCTGGACATTTATTTCAATGGATGAACCTACATGGCCACATCATTGTTCTCCATCATCCCCAGGTTACATTAGAGTTCATTCTTATACATTTTACAGACTTAAATACATTTATAAGGACATGTATCCGCCACTGTAGAAGCACACAGAGTATATTTGCTGCCCTAAAAATCCTCTGTGTTCCACTCATTCATCCTTCCCACTTCAACATCAGGCAACCATTGATCTTTTTACTATTTCCCTTGTCCATAGTTTTGTCTTTTCCAGGATGTTATATAGTCAAAACCATACAGTATGTACCCCTTTCAGATTAGCTTCTTCACTTAGTAATGCCCATTGGGGTGTTATCCATGTCTTTTCATGGCTTGATAGCTCATTTCTTTTTAGCAATATAAAATCCTTTGTATAAATGTACCACAGTTTATTCATTTATTCATCCGTGGAAGGACATCTTGCTTGATGTCAAATTTTAGAAATTATGAATAAGGTTACTACAAACATGGTAAAGTTTCAGCTTCTGTGGGTAAATACCAAGAAGTGTGACTATAGGTGTATTATGTTTAGTTTTTGAAGAAACCACCAAACTGTCCTCCAAAGTGGCTATACCATTTTGTATTCCCACTAACGATGAATTAAAATTTCTGTTGTTCCAAATCCTTGTCAGCATTTTGTGCTTTCAGTGTTCTGGATTTTGGCCATTCTAATAGCCATGTAGTAGTATCTCATTATTGTTTTAATTTGTATTTTCTTGATGACATATGAAGTGAAACATCTTTTTGTGTGCTTATTAATTTTCTACACATATTTTTAATGAGTTGTCTCTCATTACTGTTAATCTATTTTTTAATCAGAGTGGATTTTTTTTTTTAAATTGGAGTTTTAGGAGTTCCCTGTATGTTTTGGATAATATATCAGTCCTTTATCTGCTATGTCTTTTGCAAATATTATACCAGTTTATGCCTTTCCTTTCCATTTTTTGACAGTGTCTTTATTTTAATGAAGTCAGATATATCAATTTCTTCTTTCATGGGTTGTACCTTTAATGTATTATGTAAGAGATTTGTTTTTTATTCAGAGTAAGATAGGAAAACTACACTGAACTATTAAGCTATTTTATCACTAAAATAATTACACAACTAAGCTAGAGCATTGTTTTTCTCCTATAAAGGATTAACTGTTACAGGAATTCCTCTTGCAGTATAAACCAGACAAATTACATAGAATTACATATTTCAGACATTGGACAATAAGTGTCACAGGACAATGATTTCTGAGAGAAAGGGAATAGATGAGGTAAATGTTATGAGAAGCCAGATTATTAGGTCAGTTCCTAGGTATGAAAGCAAAATAAACCAATATAGAGCATGATGGTACCACCAAATTGGTTATTTCTTTAAAAAGTCCTGGTGAGTTGGTGACTGAGGACTTATCTGCACATCCATAGGGTAAAATCACCTGAGGCTAGGGAAAGAATCAGTGTAGAGCAGTAGGCCAACCAATTCTCTAAGCTTACCGAAGACTGGATGAGTGAGTGTCCATTTTCCTAACTAGAGTGGAGAGACTTCATAGAAACTGGGAACATGAATAGAGTGGTTGTAAATGTCAGGCATTTGTTGTGGGAAATTATTTTCACAATGAAGGTTGGCCTAGACCTGTGATAGCACAGCATAAAAACAAGCCTGAATGGAATCAAATTTATTCACAAGGAACTTAACTGCACACCAGAGCAAATTCTGCCCTCTTTCATGATATAAAATTTGAACTATCCAGAATATAATCAAAAGCACACAAAGAGTGGAAAAATATGATCCATAACCAATGGAAAAACCATTATATAGGAGCATATCCAGAAATAATACAGACTATAGAATTAGTATGGGACAATAAACCAATAAACAAATGTGAAAAATTTTTACATTTTTAAAAATATGAAGAAAAATATAAAATGGTAACAAAAGCTGTAAAGAATTTTTTTTAAATTTCAAATGCAAATTCTAGAAAAACAAAAACCCATGACATCTGCAGTTACAAAGTTTATGCAGTGGGAATAGTATGAGAATATATGCTGTAGAATGAAATAGTGAACCTGAAGACACAAATAGGAACTACCCAAAATGAAAAGAGAAAAACTACTATTCTACCTTTTATCAGAAAGACAAGATCAAAAGTTTTAACACATATAACTACAGTTTAAGAAAGAGAATAAAGTTGAGAGTGTAGAGGACATAAATATATTTTGAAGAAATAGTGACCATTTAAAAATAATTGGGTTAAAATTATAAACTCAGATACAGAAATCTCAGTGAACTCTAAGCATAAGAACAAAGAAAATCACACAAAGATACCCCATAATATACTATCTTTTCACAAGTGATACACTGAAAAACAAATAAAAAGAGAAAAAGGCATATTTTGTATGTAGGGAGAAGGGAATTTTGGCAGATTTTCATTATAAACAATGAAGACTCAAAAACAATGGAAGAATATCTCTTAAAGTGCTGAAAACGAAACTGTATAACTGGAATTCTGTATCCAGTAAAAGTGTCTTTCAAAATATCTAGAAGAAATAAAGGCCTTTAGAAACTAACAAAAGTGGAATTTACCACCAGCCGACTGTACTAGGAGAAATATTAAATGTCCTATAAGTTTCAAGAAACAAAATAGTACCAAATGGAAATTTATATTTAAACAATGGAATGAAGAAGTCTAGAAATGAAAATATGTTAGTAATTTTTTAAAAAAAGACAATTGTCCTCATTTTTGTTATTTTCAAAGATAATATAAAATTTAAATGAAAATAATAACAATGTCTCATGACAGAGTACAACATATAGACTTAAAGTGGAAGTATATTTTTATAGGTTGTTACACTATAGATAAAGTAGTACGTTATTTGGACTTAGGCTGTGTTGTTACATATATATGTGTGTATGTATAATACAATTATATGTATGATCCAATAACATGCATTATTTGTATATTGCTATATAATGTATATTATTTGTATATAAATGTATACATTGAATATAAATTATAATTTTTATATATGAGATTATAATAGGGATCAGCAAAAAATAGCCTGTAGTTTCAATCTGGCCTGTCACTTAATTTTATAATTAAAACTTTATTAAAACATACAGCTGTATCCATTCTTTTATATGTGTATGACTGCTTTCGAACAAAAGTAGTTGTAATAGAAACCTAAAATATTTAAAATATTTAAATATAAAATATTTAAAATATTTAAATATAAACCTAAAATATTTATTTTTTTGACCCTTTATAGAAAAAGTTTGCCATCCCTTGATCTAGACCAACCAATAATGATGATAATAATAATAAATTAAATCAAAATAAAGATATGCAACTACCAAATGAACAGTAGATACAAAATATTTTCATAATAAGTAATCAATAGAAAAGAAGGAAGAAAAAGAGTATTTAAAAAGTCAGATAGAACAAATAGAAAACCTATATTGAGATAGTAGAATTAAACCCAAACTTGTTGATTATTATGTTAAATTTAAAATTGCTGAATATCCCAATTAAAAGACAGAAAAATATCAGGTTGGATATAAACACAAGATATAACTGCAAGAATCCATGCAAGAATCCCACTTTAACTATGAAGACACAAGTTAAGAGTAAGAGACTGAGAAATAGGTAACATGTGAACACTAAATATAAGGAAACTGGAAAGTCTATTTTAATATCAGACAAGGCAAACTTTAGAAGAAAAAATATTCCCATGGATGAAGAAGTATTTTTATAATGATGATGGGCAAATTCATTACAATATTTCTTAATATGTATTCATTAAAAATAATATTTAGAAGTACATAAAATCAAAACTGGTAGGTGTGAAAGGGAAAGGGAACAAATCTATAATTACAGTTGGAGAGTTTATCACTGATAGTAATAGGTATGATGCATAAAATAAATCACTACAACATTCACATTCTTATAAGTCCATGTTCTGATATATGTGTGAATATAATGAAATGCTCAAAACTGGTGTTTTATTTTTTTAAAAAAGAAGTTTATTTAGTATAAGTTTTGGAGGTTCACGGACATGCTGCTGGCATCAATTTTACTCTGGTGAGAACCTCAGGACAGAAAGTATCACAATGGCATGAACTAAAGAAAGAAATTATAAATTGGGACAGGAAGTCAGAGAGAGATTCGGGGGTCAGGCTCATCCTATTATAACCACCCTCACATGCGAACTAACATGAAAACTACAGCAATTCCTTGCCAAGGCAGCAAACCTGCTGACCTAATTATTTCCCACTCGGTCTCATTCTTAAGGGTTCTATGCTACCTCCCAACACCATCACACTGAGGACCACGCTCCTACAACATGAGCTCTTGAGGAACATTCTCAAATCAAATCCAAACCACAGCAACTCAGATGACCCAAACAATGCTGTTAACCAACTTAACCTAATTTTTAAAAAATATGTTTTTTAGTTGTAGATGGACACAATACCTTTATTTAACTTATTTATTTTTATGTGGTCCTGAGGATTGAACCCAGTGCCTTGTACATGTGAGGCAAACACTCTGCCACTGAGCCACAACCCCAGCCCTTAACCTAATTTTTGTTCATACAACACTCCATCCCACAACAACATTCTTATACAATCTCATCTAATGGACAGAAACATTCAAAAAATAGACAATATTCTTGACCATAAAATAAGTTGCAAAACATTTTAAAGAATCAAAACTTTTACAAAGTATATTCTCTGGCAACAGGGACATGAGCTAGAAATTGATTATAGAAAATATTTCTGGAAAATACACACATAGATAGAAATGAACACAAATCTAAATGACTTGTGGGTCAAAAACATATCACAAGAGAAATTAAAAGTAACTGGATATGAATATAAAAGATAACAGCATATTAAAAGTTGAGGGGTTGGTATAAAGTTGTATACCTGGAGAAAAAAATGTATAATATTAAAGGATTTTATTAATAGAGAAAAATGCATAAATTAAATCATCAAAGTTTTTACCTGAAGGAACTAGAAAAAGAAGAGAATCAGTAAGTAACCTATAGAAGTGGTGGGAATTAAACATAAAGAAAAGAATACAGAAATCAATTAAATATAAGAACATCCAAAGAGCCATAGCAACAGAGACATTTACCAAGTGTAATGACTGACCATTTGAGAAAATTTGTAAAATTCAATAAACACTAGATAGATTGATTAACAAAGAGAAGACACAAATTAATAACTATCAAAAATAAAAATGGGAATATAACTCCAGGATAAAGAGATGTTTAAAGAAATATAAAGGGCAACATTGTGGATAACTTCATGCCAGAAAATTCACCAACTTTAATGGAACAGATGGAACTTTTTGAAAGACATGAAGTACCAAAGTTTATTCAAAACAAAACAGATGAGCTAAGTAGCCCAACCTCTATTTTTTAAATTGATTCAGAGTTAACATATCTGCTCCAAAGAAAATTCTCAGATAACTTCACTCATTAATTATTCAAGGCCTTTATGGAAAATAATACCAATGCTATGCAAACACTTCCAAGAAACAGGAGAAGGGAATATTTCTCATCCCTTGTTAGGAGGCTATCTTTAATCTGTTGTCAAAACAATACAAAGATATTACCAAAAAAGTAAAGCATACTTCTTATCCTCAGGAACACAGATGCAAAAATTTTTACAAAAAGATTTATAACTAGAATGTATCAATTAAAGATCAATGAAAGACTGGAAAAAAGAAGTGAAACTCTTGATTAATGCATGACAACTATCTTCTACGTATAAAGCCCTAAAGTAGCTCTAACTAATAAATTAGTGAATTTAGCAAAATTGAATAAGATCAATATTACAAACTAATTTGGTTTCACTTGCTAGCAATTAACAATTAGAAATTGAAATTTAAAAAGCAAAATGCAATTTGTAATAGCATGAAAACCATGAAATATGGATAAACTTAAATGGTACATAGAGATACTCACTAAAAATTATGAAGCATTGCTGAAAGAAATGAAAGAAAACAAATTAATGAAGAGATACACCATGGTGGTGGATTGGCAAATTTAGTATTGTTAAGATGTGATTTTTGCCCAAATCTTTCTGCAGAGTGAATAAATTCTCAAAAAAAATCCCAGCAGACATTTTATAGACATGAAGAAACTGATTCTAATAAAACTTCTATGAAAATTCAAAGGACTTAAAGCAGTCAAAACACTTAAAAATGGCTAAAAAGATTTGAGGCTTTACGTCATCTGATTCTAAGATTGAAATGGTGCTTTATCAAGATAATGTGGTATAGACATACAGTTCAGAAATCAACTGACACAGGTATGGTCAATTGATTTTCAGTATAAGTGACAAGATAATTCAATGAGGACAATCTTTTCAACAAATGGTGCTGAAACATATGCATATGGAAAATATGACCCTATAAACTTTACCTAGCATTATATGAGTAAAAATTGACTGCCAATGAATCTTGTATCTAAGCATAAGAGCTAAACTCATAAAACTTCTAGAAGAAAATACAGGAGAAAAATTTTGTTATTTTGTGTTAATCAAAAATTTTAAATATAGAACCCTGCCAGGGTTCTCATTATAATCCCAGTGGCTCAGGAGGCTAGGGCAGGAGGATTGGAGGGTCAAGGCCAGCCTCAGCAACTTAACAAGGCTTTAAGCAACTTAGCAATATCCTGTCTCAAAATACATAAATAAAAAGGACTGGGGTAAAATAGTGGTAAAGTGCCTCTGGATTCAATCTCCAGTATAAAAAAATAGATAAATAAATAGATAGATAGATAGATAAATTAAATAAATAAATATCAAACATGAAAATTATGCACATAAAAGAAAAAAATCATAAATTGGATGTTAGCTTTAAAAATCATGCTCTTCAAAGTACATTGCTTAGAAAAGGGGAGCCATATAGTGAAAGAAAATATTCATATTACATATGTTTGATAATTTGTGCTCAATATATATAAAGAACATGAACAACCCAATTGAAAAATGAGCAAAAGACATATCACTATGAACACATATGAATGCAAGTAATTATACATTCAATGTCAGTAGTTATCAGAGAATTTCAAATTACAACTATAAGGAGACTCCACTACACACCCAATAGAATGGTTAAAAATCAATAGACTGATTTTGATTTTGTCAGTAATATCAATTACTTACATTGTTGTGCAACAACTGAAACTTGCATACATTGCTGGTAAGAAAGCAAAATGTTACAGCCACTTTGTAAAACAGTTGAACAGTCACTTGCAAAGTTAAACATAGACTTAACATATGGTCTTGCAGTTGTATTTTGGGCATTTACCCAAGAGAAATGAGAACATGCATTCCCACAAAGACTTATATATATGAATGTTCACAGCAATTTTTTTCACAATAGCCCCAAAGAGGATGATATCCAGTGACCATCAATGGATGAATAAACTAACTGTAGTATGTCCATTTGATGGACGGCTACTTAGCAATAAAAAGGAACATGCAACTAACTAGAGGTTTGAATTTCCAAATCATTATGCTGAGCAAAAGAAGGCTTCTACAAAATAATAGATACTGCATGGTATGAAATTTACATGAAATTCTACAAAAGGCAAAACTATAGTGACAGATGGTTGATCAGTGGCTGCCTGGCTTCAAGGATCAGGAGAGGAATTGACCTGAGAAGGGTACAAGTGGAGGGAAATCTTGGGCATGATGGGAATGTTCTACAGCTTCATTGCAATGGGTTTTCTACATGCCTGTTGACAGAGCTTGATATCTATCGGTTCAGTGCTTGCCTTTTTTTTTTTTTAATCAGAATCTAGGCCCAGTTTTTCTTCTTTTTTTTTTTTTAAATCAAATTTCACATCAAAATTGGAACTCAATGCTGTTTCTCTCAATTTGGAGTCATCTGGTTTTACTCTAGGAAACAGAACTGTGGGAGCATACAAGTTTCTTCCACTGATCCTGGGAGGGCCTGGAAGCCTTGAGACAGGACCACGGACAGGCAGGACTTTGGGAAGGGGCAGAAGCAGACATCTTCCTCTGTTACTTCTCACCCAGAGATACTGGTGTCACCACTCAACTGGGAGCAATGAGGACATTTGCAGTGAAAATCTCACCATTAAGGGTAGGATTAATATTTAGAAACCACTGCTCGAGGCACTTCGGTAGCCTGAGTACAAAGCAATGTTAAGTACTACAGCCAGCCCTTGACATCTATAGGGAATGGGTTACAGGACCCTAAATGGATACTCAGATCCAAGTATGCTCAAGTCCCTTACCTAGAATTGTGCAATGTTCACGGATAGCCTACACACTGTAGATTTATAATACCTAACACAGGGAAAAGACTATATAAATAGTTGTTACAATATATTGTTTGGAGAGTAATTTTTTTTAAAGTCTGTACATGTTCCATACAGACTCATTTTTCCCCTATATTTTTGATCCATGATTGGTTGAATCTGCAAATGTAGAATCCACAGAGATAGATTGCCAAACTTTGGGGGGGGACTTTAATCCCTGTCAGCCTCAGTTGTACATCTCTAAAATGGAGATACTTATAACCATCTCACAACATTGATGTGAGGAGTAAATGGAATAATAAAATAAATATACAGTGCCTGGAGCATAGTAAGTGCGTCAGAAACAGCTTCACAGGCCTACCACAGTTACTGACTGGTCTCTTCTGTCATTAAAAGCACAGGGAACCCTAAGAAAGGTGGCTGAGCTCCTGGAAGGAAAGGCAGAAGCACAGGGACAGTAGCCAAGGGACCAACAATAAGAGGAGTGTTGTCTTCCAGGAGATGAAATTTAGCAGTCTGGGAAATAGGAAGCAGGTATGGTTGGTTCACCTGCAGGACCTTTTAACTCATGATATCCATGCTTTATTTTTTTGTGGTTCATTTATTCTATGTATTAATTTATTTCCTTACATTTAAAAGTGAAAGAAGCCAAGATAAAAAAAAAAGCCATATACTCTCTGATCTTAACTATACAACATGCTGGAAAAGGCAGAACTGTAGAGACAATGAGAAGATCAGTGGTTTCCAGGATTATATAAATGAGTAGACAGAGCACAGGGGATTTGGGGGACAGTGGAACTGATATTATGATACTGTAATGGTAGATACATATCATTATATATTTTTTCAAGCCCATAGGATATACAACACCAGGAGTGAACCCTAATGTCAGCCATGGGCTTTGGTTGATAATGACGTATCATTGCTGGTTCATTGATTATAACAAATGTACTGCTCAGGTGCAGTGTGTTATCGTTGGGGGACCTGTGTATATAGGTGGGAAGGAGATATGAAGGAGCTCTCTACACTTTACACTCACTTTTATCTATGAACCTAAAACTGCGCTAATCATTTATTAGTTTAAAAAAATGGAGCTGGGCGTGGTGGCTCATGCCTGTAATCCCAGCAGCTCCAGAAGCTGAGACAGGAGGATCCCCAATTCAAAGCCAGACTCAGCAAAAGTGAGGCTCTAAGCAACTCAGAGAGACCCTATCTCTAAATAAATTCCAAATTAAAAATTGAGCTGGGGATGTGGCTCAGTGGTGGAGTGCCCCAGAGTTTAATCCCCAGTACCAAAAAAAAAAAAAAAAGAAAAGAAAAAAATTTCCCATGATACTACCACTTTTTACAAATATTATTATGTTTGTATAGTGGTCCTTTTGCACAACCATATACATTTCCATATGGTTGTGATTACTGAAGGATGACCACTTGACCTTCTCCATTTTAATTTAACACAGGATAGTATTTCCTGAAAGAGGCCAAAGGTTTTAATTGCCTAAGCATTTCTGCACCTAAACTATTTAATTTATTTGTAAAATGTATTAGGTTACAAGACATGATAGAGAAGCAGAAGGTAGAAAGCTAACATTATGAAGCACTTACAAGGCACCAGGCTCTGTGCCAGGTGCTCTACACATTCCATTTTATTTATTTATGTATTTACATACCATGTTAGGTAGGTGTTGTTATTTCCATTTTATAGAGAAGCAAACTGTAATTTTAAAATAACTCAATTATCATATTAACCAAACATCATCCTTGGACAAACTTACTCATGTGATTCCCAGCCTAGATTTTCTTATGATTTGAAGAGTAAGATAGAACAATATTTACCAAAATGTGTTCTGTTTTCACAAGAAGTTTCAAAGTAGATAGTTGATATAAGATGTATTATGGATGGGTAAATAGACAGATTTGGATTCATAGTCATATTTCTTCTAACAGGTTTGAGAAACCACACTTAAAACTATTAATAGCTTCTTTCCTGCAGGACATCTGGGGCCTTTCAAATGCTAATATTTTGAATTTTCACTATTTCCCATTTCAAGAACTAAGAATATTCCAGCACTTGTTCGATCATACACACTTTGGGGAATCTTGACCCATAACGTTATTCATAATTTATTCAGAAGACTCACTGTTTAATTTTAAGAATTGCCAGAATGCATTCTATGACGGTGTCCATAAAACATTCCAGCTTCATCTCATTATTTATTTTATCAAGTGAATAATATACCTTGGGGTGAAGCCATAAAATGATGTAGAAGCATAGAACTGTCCGCCTGGAAGGGATCACAAAGACTCAGTAGGTCACCTCCCAGGCTTCAGAAGGGACCACACCTAAACCATCACAGACACATGGGTATCTAGCTTGTTATAAAAGACCTCCAGGGAAGAAAATCCCATGACCTCCTTATAACCTATTCCAGATGCCCAGTTTTTCTGAGAAAACGATGAGCTCCTTGAAACTAATGTGGCCCACTGTGCATGTGCTAAGTGCTACGTCACACAGTGGTTAATGTATGTAGGTGTGTAGGACATAACCAGAGCGCTGGTGAAAGTAGAACGAACATTTGTTGTCTGTCTGTCTTTCTGTCTGGAAGCACACAAACGTTCAATATATCACCTCAAAATCATCTTTGAAGCCCCTCTCTACCTATTTTTACAGTTTGCATTAACATCTCATGCTGTATTTTTTTTCTCCCAAGGGTCTCCTGATTCAGTCCCTTCCTCTTTCTTCTCTGCCACCCAGGGTTGAAGCCATTATGCATGCTAGCTTGAATCTCTCAAGTGCTGCCCAACTAATTAATTTCCCTTTCTCAGAATTGTTTTCCTTGTAATTGTCCCCTATAGTGCTAAAACATGTCTCTTGTATCATTTTTATGTCTTACATCTCCCTTTACCAATAATATAAATGTGAATTTATTAAATTATATATATTTATACACATTTTATATATACATACACACACACTATATATATGCATATATACACACTATATGCTTATGATTTGAAGAGTAGGATAGAACAATATATACACACACAATATATATATATATATATATATATATATATATATATATATATATATATATATATATATATTGTGTGTGTGTGTGTGTGTGTGTTTGGATGGGGGAGCACCTATTTGGCTCCCTTGTGGTTTTGGCCTAACTTTTTCTCTTCCCAGTCTCATCTCCAGTCGTTTTTCACCAAACAGCATGCCCCTCTCATAGTAGACATTATTCTTGACTGTCTGAATTTTCATGTCTTTGTACTTGGATTTTTCTTTCTTTCCTTCGGTTTGAAATCCCTTTCCCTCCCTTCTTTGTAGTATTCTTATTCATCTGTCCCATTTATTCAAGTCCTAGTTCCTTTATGAAATCTGCCTAGGTCTCTCTAAGCCAAACTAATTATTTTTCTCTCCTCTTTTTGCTTTCTAAAACTTCTGCACACATCTCATTCATATCACTTAGAATACTATGATACTAAATATGGCAGATGTTCAATAAATGGTTGAAACAACTTTGACCTTCTGTGTTCTGGAGAGGAGCAATGGTCAGAGCTGAAGGGAGCAAGCAAAGGAGACCAGAACTGGTTCAGCAGCAAAGGAAATAGCATAGAGGCAACCAGAAGAGTGAATGGGGAGCATGAGGGAGACGGGGATTCTGAGGGAGAGGAGAAAGCACATAAGGGCCCTTCCCCTTGGGAATGAGAGGGTTCTGGCAATAATCCAGGAAAGGTGGACAGGCAGAGGCCTGAGGGCAGCCAGCAGCATCTCAATATCCTTGAAATTGAAACCAAGGGGACAGGACTTAGGGAAGACAAGCAGCCACAGACGCAAGAGGCCTTCAATGGAAGAACTTCCAATTTCTACCCAAACTAGGACAAGAGAAGAAGAGTATCCAGACTAGGAACTTTGGGGTAGGAAAAAAAAGAGAGGGAAAGGGCAGTTGTTTCCTTCACATAATGAGCATACATTGTCCCTGTTTTATATTACATTTATTTGTATCACTCCATGGTAAGGACACCTGTCTGGCTTTTCTGTTGTTCTTGGCAGTTCTGGTTGGGAGAGGAGGGTGTGCCAATGTGGCCACACTCTATGAAGCTAATCCCATGGGGACATTCAACTTGATACTTACCAAACTGTAGTGATGACTGCATTTAATAGTATTGTTGAATTAGCATAAATTCATAAACTGGAAATGGAGGTTATCCTAGAAACTACTCGTCTGAAATCCTCAGTGCTCCTTCTTCCTAATACATAACTTTATAATATGTGACTACTAATAGTTTGAGGTCATTTTAACCATAGGAAAATAAAACTGATAATTTAAAACACAATAACTAGTGGGGCACTGTGGCACATACCTGAATCTCACCTACTCAGGAGTCTGAGGCAGGATTACAAGCTCGAGGCCAGCCTCAGCAACTTAGTGAGATCCTGTCTCAAAATAAAAAGTAAAAAGGACTGGGGCTGTGGCTCAGTGATAGAGCACTCTTATGTTCAATTCCCAGTACCAAGAAATAAATAAATAAAGATAAACAAACATAAATAAAACACTTCAACTTATACATTTAAACAAGTTTCATTTTTCTTCAAAGTAGTTACGGTAGCTAGCTGGATACTCAGGATAATCATATTGCTATTTCTGTTTGTTATCATATGTTTAGTGCTAATCATGTGTTCAAACATGTTAGAAATGCTTTATAATGTCTAAGCTTACAGCATTCCTGAAAGTAATCATTATTATCCTCATTTTGCAGATGAGGAAACTAAGTTTTAAAGATAGCATTAAAAAGTATAATTCTATAAATATAATAAGCATATATAATATATACTTATTCATAAGTATATAAGTATATAGTAAGTAATATAAATACAATAATAAGTATAATGATAAGTTTTTAATGGTCTTAAAAATAGATTTTAAGTTTTAAAGATTTGGGGATTCAAGTGTAGTAAAGATGGTGGGAAACTTGGGAACAACTGAAAAATGAAATGTGACCCTGAAAGAAATACATTGAATGCCTTATGTGACTTCTAAATTGAATTAAGAAATCACTTAAATATTTCCATTTGAGGAATTTCTAAACCACCATAGATACTGAAAGAGTGGTATTTAGTATAGAAAAA
The DNA here is from genome assembly GCF_047511675.1 of Marmota flaviventris. Classification (NCBI taxonomy): domain Eukaryota; kingdom Metazoa; phylum Chordata; class Mammalia; order Rodentia; family Sciuridae; genus Marmota; species Marmota flaviventris. The sequence goes on along the minus strand of NC_092499.1, from coordinate 78,382,941 downwards.
TGTGAATAATTTTATGTCCAACCTATAATTCTACCCTTGAATCCTACATTTGGAGGGACCATTATAGGTCACTGAATGTTTTTTCTTAAATTCCGTGTCACTGAGTGGCACAGCGTATCTTGGAGCATCAGACTTCCAGTTCTTTCCACTGTATGTCCTTGTCCCCACACCCATGGGGAAATGCTTTTGGAGCCCAATGTCCTGCCTCGTGAGCCTTCGTGTTGCACTTAAAACTTCCAGAGATGACAGGGGTGTCTTCTCTGACCTCTATCCCACCTTCCCACCTCCAGCCTTACCCTGGCCTTTCCTTGAGAAGATCATAACTCTCAGAATATTCTTTTCTTTTTTTTTCATATTGAATAGAGATCCATCTCCATGTATTACATATTTCAAGATGTTGAGACATGAACACAATTTCATAAGCAAAGAGAAAGAAGTTAACAGAAATATTTTAAAGAAATGTTTTTTAAGCAAAATTAAAGCTCCAAAGCAGATAAACCTGATTGCCTTTGCCAGGCTGGTGTTTTTTTTAGCCGTCACCCAACCCAACTTTCAGAGGAGACTCAAAGGAAAAGCACTGAAATACTTTTCTGACTTTTCCATATTTAGCACAACACCACACAAAATTGCTAAATACCATATAACCACACTTACCATCCTGGGGCCTATAAATTCAGAATTCAGACACTTGATTACAAACCACAGAATGACTCTGTTTAAGAAATAGTATGTGGGATTGTAAGGGAGCTGCCCTTATTTAGATCTTCTTCTGGTTATTAACTTAGTAACGTGGGCTTTTTTTCTCTCTCTCTTCTTTCTCAATCTTTCTACCATGACTGTCATCTCCAATTTCTGATACAGTTGCATGAGTTTCAGGGGTGCATGCTGGCAGGAGTGGGGGGACCATTTTCTGCTATAATTATAGTCCAAAAGGAAAATAAGCACATACGTTTTTGGTTTCGCAGTAAAATTCCAGAGCAAAACAAACAGGAGTCAATCACCCAGTTTTAGGAGTGCTAAGGTATGACGGGAAAGTTGTTCCTCCATCTAGGGGTGGCCTGGGCACCACCTCTACTCAGCTCCAAGGCCCCCACCCGCTCAGTCTTCAAAGCTATCACCTTTTGGCATTCGAACCAATAAATAATAGGAATCTCAACCTAGATATTTTTTCCTGGACTAGTTTACATTTTAATAAACTTTAAGATAAACCAGTGGAGGGTACTTACCCCACCAGGAGGTACTTTAAAAACAGAAAAGTTACCTGCCCACCAAGTAGGGTCCCCCCCACCCTTTATCAAGGCCACGACTGCTGCTGAACTTATTTAAATAGCTTAGAAAATGATAATTTCTTTAAGTGCTTAAATACTCTTGATGATAGAAGTTTAGTTTTTAAATAGAAATCCCCCGCTTTACCCTCGTAATAGCAAATGTCTCTTGTAACTCAAAAGCCAGCCACAACACCACTAAAAATTCTTTAATACTTTCTAAGGCTCATATTGAGACCTTACTGTGTTCCAGAGATATACTAACTGTTTTGCCTTCCTGCAGTCTTAGAAAGTAAATTCTATTATCTCAATTTTGCAGCTGAGAATACTATGAATGAGAGCAGGTATGTATGTTAACTAAATTCACAGAGTGGTTGTGTGACAGTGACAGAGTTGCAATCCTCCCCTTTGCCACTGCACCTTAAAATCTTTCTAGACAGAACATTCAGCCATGAGAGAGCATCAGATGAGAACTTTTATATCTGGATGCAACTCCAGATATTAATTCTGGATTTAAAAAAAAGATAATAAGGACTGCATAGGCACTTTGCAAGTGCTGGAAATCCAGGTCTGATTTGGTGCCAGCAACAGCACCAAAATGTCAATGAAAACTGGGTCTAGGCAGAAAGGGCCTGGAACTGTTATCACTGTGCACTAAATATGTACAGAAGCTGTGATACAACTGATTCCAGACACTGGGCACTGATGGTACATTGCTTCTTTGTTGCCCAAGAGCTTTATCTTATAGCATTGCCTTCATTGTCGAGGAAGATTCTTCCCAATCCTGTTTCCTTGCCTCTTTGATCACCTGTTAAAACATCATATTAGGAGCATTTGATTGGTGGAGCCCAGGTCACATGCCCACACACTACCAGCAAGGGATGCCAGGAAAGCAAGTTTGGACACTGGTGTCTGTGCCCCTCCCACCAGAACTCATGAAGTAGATAATTACCCACTGGAAACAAAGGTTAGATGGTTGGCAGTCAGAAGGAATAATATTCCTGCTCCACCTGAGATCTAGAATGGCAAGCTTCCCTAGCACCATACAATTTACTCCTTCCTCCTTATGTGTGTAAGATGCTCCTTGTCCCCCACCCCTGTGATTCTAAGATCATCAGTATGTATAGCAGGGCTTTGTGGTTCACCAGAGTGTTCTGCGGATGATGAATGGTGTCAGCAGAGATCCTGAGTCATGCATGGTTAGTATTCAAAAGAAGACAGAAGAAAATGTAAGTACTATTGAAAGCCTGGTGCTAGTGAAATCCAAGCTCTGTAGATTGAGGCTAAAGAACGTTGTGTCCAGAGTGACTGCACTTTGGATGAAAAAATAAAAGAGCTTCTGTAAACTTGTAATTACCCTTCTGGTTACATTCATGGTAAATGCCAAAAGGTGGATGTCAGCTTCCAGCTTGGGCAAATTTGTTCATCAGATCCATTTTATTCTCACCAGAACTTATCTCCCAGAGGTTTTCCACACTAAAAGGGAAAGAAATGTCTCTATTAGAGGAAGGATAATAAATCCTGTTATAGACCTCTGTTATGTTTCTCTGCTCAGTGTTCATTCTTTCTTCTTTCATTAACAGTATCACAGTGTTCCTTTAGGAATGACCTACCCTGCCAGTTCTAGGGGTGTTCATGGGACCCAGATTTAGACCAAGAAAACACCTGCATATAATGATAGCTCAGGGAAATACATGTGATATGCATGTGATACAGAAAATCCCAGTGAAGACAGGTCTCTCTTGAACTCCTAGAAAGAGAAATTCTCTCCTCTGGAATTACTAAGCTGGTAGTTGTACATAGGGTGAACATCTTGCTGCTTTAAGGGGAGGGCCTAAGAACAAAACCAACAAATAAACCCAAGCAGATATTTTTTTTAAAAGATTGAATAGTACTTACAATATCATTTTAACACCTAGATCAAGCCAAGTACAGAGCTAGTAACCTTGGACTTTTCCATTGCCTCAGAATGTAAATGTCGTAAGCCAGTGGGAATTGGGTTCCCCATCACCTGCAACCAAAGCATCCTAACTGACCACCAACTTCATTAATTATGGAGTTCTGGTCTGCCTTGGTTCAAGAAGAAGCCCAATGGCTAGTTGTTCTGATGCTGTAGAAGGGCATTCTGGGTAGGGAATTGGTTTTAACATTTTATCCCAAGTTTGAGAATCTAGGATTGTGTGAATGAAGACAAATAAGAAGCATTTGTTAAAATACATTAGATGCTATATCAGAAAAAGATAACGATGACATTACCATTTAGTACAACAAAAAATCATCACCCAGGGGCTAGGGCTGGGGCTCAGCGGTAGCGCACTTGCCTGGCATGTGTGAGGCACTGGGTTCAATTCTCAGCACCGCATATAAATAAATAAAATAAAGGTCCATTAACAACTTGTATGTGTATGTGTTTGTGTGTATAATTTTAGTCCATAATCAATTTGCCCTATACACACACACACACACACACATATATATATGTATATATAAAAAAAGAATATTAAAAAAAAATCATCACCCAAATAGGGTTAGTAACTATTTTAAGTTCCATTTAGTGTATCTTGGTAATTCTTTTTGTAAGTACTTTGTAGTTTCTAAGTTTGTGAGGCTTAAATAATTATGTAATTACTTTGTACAACCACAGAACACCAATTGGGTTTGGTAGCAACTTTAAGCCATGTTAAGTTTTTCATTATAAATTTTATTTTGTTTAGTACGTAATTTATAGTTTGACAAGAATAACCATATCATGCAACTATTCTGTAATAGCATAGCAATTACTCCCCATATTGTGGTAACTACTAGTAGAATGAATATTTCTTTTGTAACTACAGAAATGATAACATCATATCCAGCAATTTCTTGATAATAACATTTATAAGTATAAATTCAACTATAATTCAGTTGCTGCTTCTTGGACAGTCTAGCTGAGCAAGAATGGGGTGAAAAGTTCTCTTGCCACTTTAATATTAGACAATATTTAGCAAGTATAAGCTTCAGAAATTGAAGCTTGGAAATAGATCCTGTGTAATGAGATCAAAGTATATTATTTGCCTCCATTTATACTCTGGCAACAAATAAGCCTTGATCAATTACCACAGTTCAAGATCAAGGGATCATGCAGGAAAGTTATATTTTATTGTAACATAAACCCAGTTGACAAACTACCCTGAAAGATGTGGTGTGAGAGATAGGCTTTCGCATGGCCTGGAAGAGTAGAGAAAGAAAGGCACGGGGTGTGGAATTAGAAACCTGAGTCTGAACCTCACTTTGCAACTTCCTAGCTAGGTGATCTTACCAACTTATGATCTCTCTCAGACTGCTTCTTTTCCTGTAGATTTTACCTAATCATACTTAGAAGGTCTGTTGCAAAACCAAATTATATAATGTGTTTGGAGGTGTTGTGTCAAGTACTCAAATAATATCAGGCACTATTAATGAAGAAAGCTCTTTCTTTCTCATTCAAATTACTTTGTTTGAAATAAAATACTCTTCCTTCAAATCTTCATACATGTAGCATTTCACTGTTGTGGATTTAAAAAATAAATTTAAAAAATACCCTTCCTTCATATAAACTTTATCATGAAAGGTAATGAAAAATAGCACCTACCATGTGCAAGAGATCATACTAATGCAAAGAATTTATCCCGCCATCTCCTTCCCCTTGCTCCTTCCCTCCTGCCCCCTTCCTTTTGGCTCAATCTGACTTTTCCAAAGAGCTTGTATATATTTGTATATATCTCTTTTCTCCTATGAGATGTGATGCTCAAGTGTTTAGGAATTTTACTTTATTAAGAAGCACACATTTTCTTAGACAAATGGGATAAAAATGAACAAAATGTTGTTTCTTCACCCCAGGGCTGGGTTACAGGATACAATTTTTGCAATACTCCAGTCAGCTCCCAGAAGACAAATAGCTGAGTCGTACCTGGAGGATATTAGTGTGAGTATTTTAGGGCTTGCTGGAGTTATGTATTAGGAAATTTTAGTCCATTATCAATTGGCCCTATAGCTTTGGGGCCTGTAGCAAGGCAGCGTATCATTGCAACAACACATGAGAAAAAACGGTAACTTCATAGCTGGGGAGCAAAACAAAGAGAAAAAAGAAGAGAATGGAGTCCCACAACCACTCAAGAGCATGTACCCAATGACCTAAAGGCCTCCCACTATGCCTCCCTCTTAAAGTTCCAACCACCTTCCAAGCTGAGGAACAATCCTCTTATACAAGGACACTGGAGATGCTTAGCCAAACCAAGCACCAGTACTTTAAAGACCCTGCACTCCAGGGTTCTCACTGGAATTGCTTCTGATAAGAAATCTACAGTTATATCTTTGCTTCCGTGTAGCAACAGGTCTTTTTCTGTAGTTCCTTTTAGGGTTTTCTCTTTAAAACTGGCTTTGAGCAATTTGATTTTGACATGCTTTGATGGAGATTTCTTTCTGTTGTGTGTGGGCTTTGTCAAACTTCTTGGATTTGTGAGTTTATAGTTTTCATCAAATTTGGAAAAATCTGGCCATTATTTCTTCAAGTATTTTTTCTGTTCTCTTTCTTCATTTCACTTAAAAAAATTAATGCTGTTTCATTTTGAACAGTTTCTATTTCCATGTCTTTAATTTCATTCATTTTTTTGTTCCAGAGTATTTTATCTGTCGTTAATCCTATCCAGTATTGTTTGGCCTCAGACATAATAGTTTTTATCTTCAAAATTTGATTTTGTTCTTTTTAACATCTTCCATGTCTCTAAAGTTTTTGGACATATGGAATAGAGTTTTAATGACTGTTCCAGTGCCCTTGTCTGTTTGTTCTGCTGTCCATGTGATCTTCCAGTGATGGGATTGTCTTCTCATTACGGTTTGCATTTTTCTGCTTCCTATGTGCCTGGTAATTTTTTATTGGATAATGGTAGTTGTGAATTTTACCTTCAAGGAGGCTAGATATTTTTGCATTCCTAAAAATATTATGGAACAGTAGTTTGGGTCATGGTTCGGTTATTTGGAAATAGCTGGATATTTTCAGGACTTGCCTTCCAATTTTGTTAGGTAAGACCAGAGTATATTTTGTCTAGGGTTAATTATTAACCACTACTGATGCACACCCTTCTGAATACTCTATCAATAACCCATGAATCTTGAGATTTGTCCAATCTAGATGGTGGTGAAGGACACTATACCAAATCCTATGGAAGTGACAGGTCCTATTCTTGACAGTCCTTGCAGGCAGCTCTTTCTCTGGCCTTGGGTGATTTCTTTGTTGCACACAGTATGCATATTTGAGGAGTATCCTCCATAGATTTCCAGAGTTTTCTAACTTATCTTAATATTCTGTTGTGCAAATTCTAGCTACCTTGGTTCCTCTGGAACCCCTACCTCCTTCTCCTCAACTCAAGGAATCTGCCCATTTCTGTAAACTCTCTCAAGGTAGTAATCTGGAACAATAAAAGGACATAGTTTTGTTTCCTGTCCCTCAGTGACATGTCTCCTTCCTTAACTAATGCTCAGTGTTTTAAAACTCATAGTTTCATGTATTTTGTCCTGTTTTATGGTTGTTTGAGACAGGAAGACAAATTCCATTACTTCAATTTGTTTGGAAACAGAAATAACAACAAATGAAAAAAAATAGAAAGAACTTAGGAAATTGTGACCTATGAATAATCTTCCTTAGCTTGCTGGAAACCAGATGGTACCATTCTGCATCAGAAACCAGAGATGAATATGAGAGTTTCTCAGGATCCCATAACCACGTTTCCAAGTCTAGAGGTCTCCTGGACCACAGGGACAACACCGATCAACATGCTGGCTCACGCTCTCCTTTTTAAATGCCTGTCCAGTGCTAAACCTCAAATGAGACCTTTCCTACTCTAAATTTCCACACCTCCCATCTTCTGACAATTCTGCTTTCTAATTCACAAATTGAGGTTGCTCATCTCTGAGTCAGTTCTTTGGTGCAGGAATTGGAGTATCCATAAAAGGCGACAGAAACATCATCTTACTATTTGAACTCAGATGGAGGTTTCCAACAATATTTAATTCCTACTGATGCAATTGTTATTATTTAATGTCCACTATTACTGTTTGTATTTAACAGATTTCTGGTGATTCTCTCTATGCACATATTTCAAGTGTATTTTCCTTTACCAAAATGACAGAAGTATACAAATGCAGAAACAAAACCATACCAATATTCCAAAGTTAGTCATTTCCCCTCAAATTTGGAATGACTGCTACATTGTTTGGCATAAACCTCATTTCACAAACTCATATATGCATAAAATAAAATTATATCATCTTTATTTTGAATCTGAATTCTGTCAGGATGGAGGGAACTCAATTTTGATCAGTATAAGCTTTCACTTGATTTCCCCCAAGTAGCAGCCAGCAAGGGTGTTTACAATTGTGAAAAATCCATAAGACCTCAAGGCCTGAGTCCATAGAGCTGGTGAGATATCCCACCTGGCCTTCTGCACCTGGTCCACCAGGCTATCGCTGATATGCCCTCCTAGCCCAGTAGTTGTCTCTATGTATTTGATGTTGCTCCTAGGCACCTGGTATACATTTGATCTTTCTGTGTCATATAGGACTATAGAAATTCTGCCTGGTCATTAGGACATTAAGAGAATAGCTGCTGCTTCTCTTGATTCTTGCTGCCTATCTCTGGCTTCCCCTAGGAAATGGAGCACAAGCCCCTTGGCTCTTGGGTTCCCTGACCTCTTTAGGGAATTCTTATCACCTTGGGGCTTGCAATCAAAACACAGGCGCTAGTCTACTGTATCTATACTCTCATGGTTTCCTTTCCATTGTTCTTTTTTCGTGCAAGCACCTGTGTGTGTGTGTGTGTGTGTGTGTGTGTGTGTTTGAACTTCACTCTTAACTGCCCGCACTCCCCACCCCCACCCCCTGCCACGAATCCTAGAATCCTTGGCATGGTGTCTTTTTTCAGTTCCCCTGAAAGCCTAAACAAATGAAAAATAAGAAATAAGTACTAGAAAAAAGACTCCTTTGTCTGTCTAAAGTAATGAGCACAGATGAGCCTAACTGGTTTAGGTAGAGAAATGCAAAGCGCAAAATAAAATGCTGAGGAAAGGTTAACATTGAAGGTATATTATGCCACTATAATATCTTGCTTTTCTATATTGTTTCTTCCCTTATCTGGTTTCTTCCTGGTGGTATCACTCACTAGTTATGTGATCTTAGGAAAGTAACTTAAATTTACTGTACTTCAGTCTCCAAATCTGAAAAATGGGCACAGTTGTAAGAGTAAATGCTTAAAAAATACATGTAAATTGCTGAGGATATGGCCTGCAGTTAGTACTAATTAACTGTTAGTTATTAGCATAATTGCCCTATTCATAAAGTGTTTAAGTGGCTAAAGTGGAAAAAGGAAGCTGGATATTTCTGCCTGTAGTGAAACTCATAATTTGAGGTCTGGAAGAGATAGGAGACACCTCCTGGTCTAGCCTCTTCGTTGGTCAGTAAAATTCAGCAGGGAGAGCCTGAGAGAAATGAATTGCCAAGGCAGGACTAGGACACAGACCTCCTAGTTATGGATGTGAGCATATTTCTTGGGGAGAAAGGACCCTTCAGTGCTATTCACTACATGGGATTCTACACAAACAGTGGCAGAATCTAAATTCCCTTTGCTCTTAACAGAAATGGTAGCCACTTGGGTAAAAATGCAGACTGTCCCATTAGGTGCAGCTGTGAGTGCTTGTTTCTTAAAATTTCAAAGTGCCAGCCTCCAAGGGTTCTTCCTCAGATGAGGGAAGTATGACCAACAAATTTCACTATGTTACTTTGAGCATGGCACCTACCCTCTCTGATTCTCAACTTGCCCTTCTGTAAATCACAGGAGTTGGACTAAGTAGTATCTCCTGTGGTAGCCCAGAGAGTAGCTGCTCAGAACCAAAGTAGATTCCCAGATTTGGCATCTCTGGGGTGGAGCCTGAGAGTCTGCACTGACAACAAGTCCCCTAAATGATTCTTAAGCACAAGGAGGTTTGAGAGTGGACTGGCCCAGAGGGCGTCTAAGCATTCTTCCAGCTCTAAGATGCATTAATTCTAAATTAAAGTCCCAGACCCCTGCAACTAGGCCTGCAGCTTCATCCAAATATGCTGCCCTGTTATCCAAAAAACTGTTTGATGCAATGGGAAATGCATATTTATTTCTGTAATATCATCTACAAAATATGTTTTTATTCTTTATTTTTATTTATTTAGTTTTTTAGTACCAGGGATTGAACTCAGGGGCACTCAACCACTAAGCCACATCCCCAGCCCTATATTGTATTTTATTTAGAGACAGGGTCTCACTGAGTTGCTTAGTGCCTTGCTTTTGTTGAGGTTGGCTTTGAACTTGGGATCCTCTTGCCTCAGCCTCCTGAGCCACTGAGATTACAGGCACCTGGCATTTTTACTCTTAATGTTATCTAACCTCTTTCCCAAAGATCATTGAATTCAAATTTTCCATGTGAACATGGAATCATCTCCTATTAGGACAAATCATTGCACTGAGGTTCACAAAAACATTTCTATAACATACTCCTCTCTAGGCATGAAAATGTGTTGCAGGTGATGCACTATCCTAAGCAGGTCCTTCTGATATTTTGATGTTTCCTTTTCAACTGGCCCCATAGACCTAACTGCCTTCCTCAAATCCTCCTGGGTAGCTTCAAGTGGTGGCAGGACTCTTAAATTTAGGACATTCTAGAAGGGAAGAAGCCACGTGACAATGAAATCTTTAGGTTTAGTCTGTTTTCACTTGGAAATATGGCTGATATTTTCTGACACAGGTTTCCTCTCATGAGAGTAAAGGGCAAGCTAATTTCTCTCTTTGTTTCAATGTTGAGCTGGATTCCAGAGATGGACCCGTGCACTGCCTCACACCTGCACATCAGGGAAAATTACTCTGGGACCTTCATTTCAAGGCCAAGTGGCAGGAAGCTTGGTCCCAGGCTCTTCTGGAAAAAAACAAAGCATAACTGATTATGCAACAGTCTTGGAAAGCAGATATTTGACTTGAGATCATTGATTTTTTGACCTTCACTTCATTCTTTTGAAAAAATTAAAATGAAGCACTTGCTGCAGATAAAGAACTGCTGACTATAGCTTACGAAATGGCTAGTCCTCTGCAGTACAGATGCAGGTTTCTGGATGCTTCTTCACTGTTATATGGCAATTATGCTAATAACTAATGCATTTGGTTTCCTTTTCTAATCTGTTCTGAAAATATTTTATAGGATTTATCTTTAAACATATTTTATCTCCAAATAGTGCAGGACAGCTTAACTTGCTCATGTACCGCTCATGTCTGAACACTTGGGTTTATCCTGTGATGTGAAACTAGAAATTATGTTTATTTTTGGATCAATATGTGGGACTATAATATTTTAATTTAAGGATAATCACTTTGAAGTTTCATTCAGCTGATTATAGAGTTCATAATCAGATTGTTGACTCAATGAAACATTGTTGTTTTAAGATCAAGCTTCAAGGTAAATTGCCATAGAATCTAAGAGATGTCTAAATTAATCACCACCACCTTAATTATACTCAGTTGAGCATAGGGATTCCTCCAGGATTAGGATGTCTTGGGCTATTAGAAATTATCCATGATATTTAAACTTAAATTCTAGAATAAGTTTTCCCAGTTAGAAAATACAACAAGGAGAGGGAGAGAAGGGGAAGGGGTATGGGGAGAGGAAAGATGATGGAATGCGATGGACATTATTACCCTAGGTACATGTATGACTGCATATATGGTGTGATGCTACATCATGTACAATCAAAAAAATGAAAAGTTGTGCTGCATTTGTGTACAATGAATCAAAATGCATTCTGCTGTCATATATACCTAATTAAATATATAAATTTATTTTTTTTTAAAAGAAAATAACAACAATTTTCCCTTGGCCTTACCATACAATTAACAGTAGGATGAGGGGACTTGGCAGATGGAGACCAGAAAGTTCCCTCAAAGCAGGGCTTGGTAGCCCCTTGGAGCTGCCCTGACAGATGTCAGGTATTTTCTTCATAATTTTTCTTTCTTTTCTTTCTTTCTTTTTTTTTCTTTTTTGCTTTTGAAGACATTTTATTTTAACTACCTAAAATTATGGACAAAAAATGGCCAACATAAGTACCCATCCTTTGTCATGGACCCTGTGACTTTTTGCCAAAGAACCTAGGTGAGCTTTTCTTTTCATTGAGTTAATCACATTAAGTTGTCTGTTCAACCCCCAAAGCCATTAATTATTCTAAAATACCCAATTTGCCTTTTTCACTCTAAAATTTATGACCATGTAATTAATGAGTCTTTTAATTCTAGGTTGCGCATGGCCTCTCTCAGCAGTGCAACACGACACTGTTAGGATTAGATCATTTGGTTTCTTTCCAATAACTGAAACATTAGGTTTCTAGAAAATTTGCTGTGGCATGTCTGAGCCAATTCAAGATTAGATGGTTCAGCATGCAAATTATCCATCCATGTAATGTGTAACTATTTTGAAATCTTCTTTATTTTTGTCACCATCAGCAATTCCCTATCTTTTTTACACTCTTCAGCTATGGAAGAGGTATGAAACTAGACTCTGAAAAAAAAAATTCTGAAATAAATTCACCATGGAAACTGAGGTTGGCAGCATAGTATTCATTTTCCCTTTTAATAATGAACTCAGAGATGCCTACCTCACCTTGGTGGGCCATCTGTGGTTTGGGCTGATTACCATTTTAGCTCCAGACTTCAAAACGATTAGCTGTGCAAAGACTCCACATTGTGAGAATATTTTAAAAACCACCACTTGACAAGGACAATACTAAGCTATTAAATCACCCATTAAATGCTTGGAAATACTTGGAAGAAGGGAGTTAGAGATGCCTAAGCACACCATAGCTCCTAAATCTTTTAAAATAATTATTTGCTTGAACTATTACTCTGCAATGTAAGTCTGTCACTTCTTGTAACTGACAATACTCTTCCAAATATTTGGGAATGTTTATGTAGAGAAAGATTATCTTACTACCTTGCCTTTATTGTAACAGAAAAGAAAACTACACACTGAAATATGTACAAATTCTCAGAGGTAAAACTGAATTTTACTGTTGAGATAAAACTTTGAAAAAAACGCATTGTTTCACCAAAACATTCTTCCCAATTTGTCACAGTTTTGAGTGGAGGCTTTGTTCGGGTCACCTTCAGGCTGTGTGATGCCTGGAATATGTACTTTCAACTGAAAATTCTGTGAATGGTCAACTCTTGCTAATTACACAATTAAGATTTTTCATCTGAATTAAAACAAATAGAAAGAAAATGGAAATTGCTACTAAGATTTCTATCAAATGTTCTAATTTACGTCACTCACTAGCTAAAAAGTATCTCATGGGGAATAGTCGTGGCTCAATGGTGAATTTTATTTCTGGTTCTTTCCAGAAATCAAAGGGCATCAAGGGAACTCAGACCTAATGTACTTATCCTCTACACAACTTTATTTTAGAGTTTTATTCTCCAAAAACATGAATGACAAATGTCAAGCTGAATAATCCCCAATCCAGATATTATGTAATTCTATTTTTCAAATTCTTCCAAGGTTTAAGTATATTATAACTATTTTGGAATCCTCTCATGAAGACCCCCAAGTCTGTTGGATTACACAGATTATTCATAGCAACTTCAAACCAAAGTGATGAATGTTACCTATCATAGAGAGACAAAGTGCTACAATAGAGTAAATTTTATTTTTCATCCATCTTTTCCCCATAGTTTCCAAGTTTTTAAAATGAGCATGTATGACTACTTAGGTAATTAGAAGACAAAGCAATAGATGTGATTAAACAACAGACAAGAAAAAATTAAAGGGAAACAATTGATTTCCCGGGTTAATTTTGTATCCTACTACTTTGCTGAATTCATTTATGAGTTCTAGTAGTTTTCTAGTGAAGTTTTTGGGGTTTTCAAAATATAGAATCATGTCATTGGCAGACAGTGATAGTTTGAGCTCTTCTTTTCCTATTTGTATCCCTTCAGTTTCCTTCTTCTAATTTCTATGGCTATAGTTTCAAGAACTATATTTAATAGAAGTGGTGAAAGAGGGCATCCCTGTGTTGTTTCAGTTCTTAGAGGGAATGCTTTCAATTTTTCTCCATTTAGAATGATGTTGGCCTTGGGTTTAGCAGATACAGCTTTTGCAATGTTGAGGTATGTTCCTACTAGCCCTTGTTTGAGTGGTGTTTTAAACATGAATGGATGCTATATTCTGTCAAATGCTTTTTCTGCATCTATTGAGATAACCATGTGATTCTTGTCTTTAAGTCTATCGATATGATGAATTATGTTTATTTATTTCTGTATGGTGAACCAATCTTGCAACCTTGGGATGAACCCCACTTGATCATGGTGCACTATCTTTTTAAAATATATTTGCATACATTTTACCAGTATATTACTGAGAATTTTTGCATCTATGTTCATCAAGGACATTGGTCTGAAATTTTCTTTCCTTGATGTGTCTTTGTCTACTTTTGGTATGAGGGTGATACTAGCTTTATAGAATGAGTTTGGAAGGGTTCCCTCCTTTTCTAGTTTATGGAATAACATGAGGAGGATTGGTGTTAGTTTTTCTTTGAAGATTTGGTAAAACTTGGCTGAGAATCTGCCTGGTCCTGAGCTTTTCTTTCTTGGTAGGCTTTTGAGTGTTTTCAGTTTCATTGATTGAAATTGATCTGTTTAAATTTTCTGTCTTCCTGATTCAATTTGCATAGATCACATGTCTCTAGAAATTTGTAGCTGTCTTCAAGGTTTTCTATTTTATTAGAATATATATAAATTTTCAAAATAGTTTCTGATTATCATTGGTAGTTCAGTAGTGTTCATTGTGATATTTCCTTTTTCTTGTGAATTTTAGTAACTTGGGTTTTCTCTCTCTTTCTCTTCATTGGCTTGCCTAGGGTTTAACAAATTTTATTGATTTTTTTCAATGAACCAAATTTTTGCTTTGTTGATTTTTTAGATTGTTTCTTTTGTTTCAATTTCATTGATTGTAACTCTGATTTTAATTATTTCCTGTCTTCTACTACTTTTGGTGTATTTGTTCTGCTTTTTCTAGGGCTTTGAGATGTAATGTTAGTTTATGTATTTGTTGATTTTCTATTCTTTTAACTAATGAGCTCAATGCAATGAAGAGAAATTAGGAAAAATATCCCATTCACAATAGCCTCAAAAAAATTTTTTTGAGAATCAATCTAACAAAAGAGTTGTGAAAGATCTCTACAGTGAAAACTACAGAACATTAAAGAAAGAAATTGAAGAACATAGAAGATGGAAAGATCTCTCATGTTCTTGGATAAGCAGAATTAATATTATCAAAATGGCCATGCTGCCAAAAGCGCTATACAGATCAATGCAATTCCTATTAAGTTTTTGATGACATTTTTCATACAAATAGGAAAATCAGTCATGAACTTCATTTGGAAAAAACAAAAGACCCAGAATAACCAAGGCAATCCTCAGCAAAAAAAAAAAAGTGAAGCAGGAGGCATCACAATACCAGATCTTAAATTACACTACAGAGCTACAGTAACAAAAACAGCATGGTATTGGCACAAAAACAGACATGAAGACCAATGATACAGAATAGAAGACACAGAGACAAACACACATAAATATAGTTATCTCATACTAGACAAAGAGCCAAAAAAAATATTGGAGAAAAGGTAGCCTCTTCAACAAATGGTGCTGGGAAAACTGGAAATCCATATGTAACAAAATGATCTTAGAACCCTATCTCTCATCCTCCACTCAATTCAAAGTGGATTGAAGACTTAGGCATTAGATCAGAAACTCCGTGTCTACTAGAAGGAAAAATAGGCCCAATGTTCCACATGTCAACTTAGGAGCTGAATTCTTCAACAAGACTCCAAAAGCAGAAGAAGTAAAATCAAGAATCAATAAACGGTATGTATCAAACTAAAGAGATTCTTAAAAAAAAAAAAAAACTTTATTTTAATGTTGTATTAAGGTTTGAACCCAGTGCTCACACATGCAAGGCAAGCACTCTACCACTGAGCCACAACCCCAGCCCTAAAGAGCTTCCTCACAGCAAAGGAAATAATCAAGAATGTGAAGAGAGAGCCTATATAATGGAATAAAATCTTTACCACCTGCACCTCAGATAGAGCATTAATCTCCAGGATATATAAAGAACTTGAAAAACTTAATAGCAAAAAACAAAACAAAAACCCTTGAATCAATAAATGGGCCAAGGAACTGAACAGGCACTTCACAGAAGAAGAAATATGATTGGTCAATAAATAGATGAAAAAATGTTTAACATCACCAGCAATCAGAGAAATGCAAACTGAAATTACATTGAGATTTTATCTCACTCCAGTCAAAATGACAATTATCAAGAATGCAAGTAACAATAAATGTTGGCAAGGATGTGAGGAAAAAAGTACACTCATACATTGCTGATGGAACTACAAATTGGTGCAACCACTCTGAAAAGAAGTATGGAGATTCCTTAGAAAACTTGGAATGGAACCACCATTTGACCCAATTATCCCAATCCTCAATATGTCCATAACCCAAAGGACTTAAAATCAGCATACTATAAGGATGTGGCCACATCAATGTTTATTGCAGCTTGATTAACAATAGCTAAGCTATGGGCATCAACCTAGATGCCCATCAACAGATGAATGGATAAAGAAATCGTGGTATATATACATAATGGAATATTACTCAGCCATAAAGAAGAATGAAATTATGTCATTTGCTAGTAAATGGATGGAACTGGAGACTATAATGCTAAGTGAAATAAGCCAATGCCCCCCCCAAAAAAACCAAACACTGAAAGTTCTTCTGATATGCAATCCTGACTCACAATAGGTGGTGAGGGGTAGGAGAAGGGGAGGTTCACCAGATTGGACATGGTGGAGTTGGGGGAAGGGAAGGGGGATGGGAATAGAAAAGACAGTAGAATGAATTGGAGATAACTTTCCTATGTTCATATATGAATACATGACCAGTGTAACTCCATGTAATGCACAACCACAAAAATGGGAAGTTATAATCCATGTATACAATCTACTGTCATGTATAAATAAAAATAACAAATAAAAAAAATAAAAAATAAACAAACAAAAGGGACTTTAAAATATATATATGTTTTTATATATTTTTTTATTTTCACTAAATAGAGAGAATTGAGCTTTGACATGAAAGCTGAGAAACCTTTAGACAAAGTATTATGGTAGTCATTATAAGTATTAGTAACAAGCAACCTAAATTTGGCTAAAGACACCAGAAGTCAAGGTATATCCATTTATTAGATAAACTACAAATTTCAAGTAAATATCTATGTGCATTGAAGATGAACAAGGGTATTTTGGGGTGAGATTAAAATGTCTATCATTATAGTGAAGGAAAGCTAGGTTAGCAAATCATTTATAGGACATAGAATTTGAAAACAACTTTCAACTAGCAACACTACCTAGAGATATTTTTATTTCCTTATGTTGAAAAGAAATTATCCTTTTTTTTTCCTGGCATCTAAGTAAGCCTTCTACCACTGAGCTACATCCCCAGCCCTGAAGATATCTCTTTTTTATCTTAGATTTTCTAATATTTGTGACAATGTCAAATATATTCTGGTGCTGATTATATTTGTTAAACAAATTAACAAGAATTAACCTAGTAAATTCTGAAGATACAGACAGATGCATGCCGTCCAGAGCTACATCTCTGTGGTCTAGGTTACTCAGTGCCAAAGGCATAAATTTTCCAATGCAATTATATCTAATTCTTCTTAATTAAATAATGATAACTGCAAGTGTCTGGACTTCTCACAAATGGGAGGAGTATACTACATTTGATTATGAAAAAAAATGGGGAAAAACATTTAATTTACTTGTGCAGTTACTTAGAAATTTATTTCAAAACAAGTCATTTGATTAAGATGGTGAGTTGGTCAATCACCTCTTTTTCTCTCAAAAAAGAAAAAAAAATTGCAGAGGATAGGGTATAGAGAGATGACTTCTAACTTCAGTTTGCATGCTCAGATAGTTTTTCTTTTTTATTTCAATTGTTGGAACTGATGTTAATAATTTAATAGCTTGAAGTCATTACTGATATTTAAAGTGTGTGCTCTAGTCAGGTGAATTGGTGCACACCTGCAGGCCTAGCTACTCGAGGAAGATGAAGATGAAGATCATGTGAGCCCAGGAAGTGAAGGCCAGTCTGGGCAAAGTGGTGAGACTCCCATCTCAAAATAACATAAAATAATAATAATAATAGTAGTAATAAAATAATTCAAGGTCAATATCCACTATCAGCTTCAGAACAGCTCGAGTTAACATTTTCTTTCTTCTTTCTTTCTTCTTCTTCTTCTTCCTTTTTTTTTTTTTTTTTTTTGGATACCAATGATTGAATCCAGGGGCACTTAAACACTGAGTCACCTCCCCAGTGCTTTATTTTTTATTTTGAGATGAAGTATCACTAAGTTACAAAGTTGTTCAATAAGTTGCTAAGGCTGGCCTCAAACTTGTGATCCTCTTGCCTCAGCCCCCTGAGTGGCTTGGATTGCAGGCATGTGCCACTGCACCTGCTCAGAGTTAACACTTTCATCACTATATTTTTAAGCTTTTGAAAGCAATTGTGGCTTATGTGGAACATTAGGAAAGTTGAAAGTGCAAGAGATTTGTTTAGACATTTGTCCATATTAACATGGGTCAAATAAAATCATAATAAAAAGGTTGGATAAAGATAATCACTAAAAACTGATTGATTTTAAATCTAGACAGAATAATCTAGAATGAGCACTTGGAAGAAGAGATGATAACTATGGTAGGCAACAATTAATTATGTACTTCAAAGAGGCTAGTAGAAAGGATTTTGAATGTTCTCAACATGCAAAAAAAGATATATGTTTGAGGTGATGGATATACCAATTACCTTGCTATTATCATTACACATTGTGTGTGTGTGTGTGTGCGTGTGTGTGTATAAAACATTCAGTTATATGTCAATAAAATTAAAAAGTTTAGAAAAGATGACCAACATCATTCATAAGTCATGAGTGAAATACAAACTAAAATCACATGATATATAATAATCACAATAATATCTAAAAATTCCAGACAAGAGTTAAAATTTCATGTGGACATAGAGTATCTGGTACTCTCTCAAATGTTTTCGATGAGAATGCAAAACAATACAGCCACTTAGCAAACAATTTGATAGTTTATTATCAAGTTAAATGTGCACTTATAATTCAGCAATAACATTCCTGAGAATTTACTAAGATGAAATGAAACCTATATTCACACAAAAAAAATTGTAAATGAATGTTTATAACATCTGTGTTCATAATCACTCAAAATTGTAAACAACACGAGCCTCCTTTATATATAAATGGCAAACATACTGTGGTACAGCTGCACAATGGAATACTCCTTTACAACAATAGATGAAGTACTGACACTGGCAGTAACATTTGGTGAATCTCAAATACATTGTGCTAAGTGAACTAAGCCAGGCTCAAAGGCCATACACTCTATAATGTGTTAATATTGCATCTTTGAATGGTCAAAGCAATCAAGTCAGAAAACAGATGAGGACTTGATAAGGTCTGGGGTAGGAGGTATAGTTCACTCACTGGCACATGAAGAAATTTTGGAGTGATGCACCCCCAAAGTTGTGAAACTTTTAAGAGATGGGGCCTAGTTTGAGGTCATTGGATCACTGAGGGCATTCCCTTGAAGGAAATTGTAGGATTCCCCCCCATACACTTCTTGCCTGTCAGTAGATAAGCAATGAATTAATTGGACATGAATCATGAATTGAAAACTTCAAAACTGTGAGCCAAAGTAAACCTTTTATTTTTATAAGTCAATTATCTCACCTATTTGTTATAGTAACAGAAAAATAACTAATACAACTAGATGGGGCATTTTACTATACATAAACTATATATTAATTTTTTTAAAAAAAAAAAGCATTGTTGGTATGGCAAGATGGCCACTTAAAGACAGCCAATGGCAACAGCTCCTCCACAAAGAAGAACCAAAGCAGGTGTATAGCTGCACACTGAGATAAGCGGTCATGGGAGAACACTGGATATTAACAAGAGAAAGATGGAGACCTTATAAAATCCAGAGAACTTGGGTAACAGCATAGTAAGAGAAAATATCTCAGCACTAGCTGCTCTGGCTCCACAGCCAGGAGAGGGGGAATCTTCCCTCAGCAGGATTAAAGGCAGAAAAGAGTCTCAGGAAACTCTACCAGTGTGGAGACTGGCAATCATAGACATTGCAAAATCTTATGGACTTACAGCCTAACTAGATAAGAAATTGAAATCTGCACAGTAGGCTGGCTTTAGAAAAACAATTCACTTTATCTCCTAGCAATGCCCCCACCATGTGCTATAAGCAGGAACTATCTTGAGAAGGGACCTAGAATCAGAATTTAGATTGCTGTAGGAATCGGAAACCCCTACATATTTCCATCACTGGAACCATAAGGACATTCCAATGCACTGGCTCAGTGGTAGTACCTCACAGACTGAATGAGGCTCAGTACAGTGACACAAACCTGTGTATATGCTGTGCCCAAAGTCACTAATCACAAAGAAGCTATAAAGAGATTACACACTATAGGTACCTTGTGATGTGATCCAGAAGAAAATGGAGGGTGCTGCCCTCATAAAAGTGGGGACAGGGGAGAGATGTTCAGGGTCATTGCTGTTTGCCACAGGGATGTGGCCAGTTATGTATGCCAGTTATGTACTTCACCACTACTGCTGCAGCCAGTGCTAGAGACCCTCACAAGTAACCACCAATATCAACAGAGCCTGAGAAAACTCCCATCACCTGAAAGGAACCAGTAATTCCATTGTGGGAGTAGACACAAGAATGCACTACACATTCTCTACAGTCCATACCACATGTACCTGAACTGCTAGAGTGTCCCTACTCTCTCTGACTTCAACCTTGTATACACTGTGCCCAAAGTCACTAATCATAGTCAGAGAAGCTTCAAAGAGATTACACTACAATGCCCAGCTGGAAATAAACTCAACATTGTGCAACAAACTGATACCTCAAGATGCATTTTTAGAAAAAAAGTCAGGTAAGTAGTCATCCTATATAAGTGGTAGAAATAGCCATTACACTAGATGCAAAACTCTCAGCATAGGAATACAACAAACAAAAACAAGGTAATGTGACACATATTAAAGATAATAACTCTACTAATAGATTCCGAGTATATCAAAGAAGATTAAATGCCTAATAAAAGAAAGATTTTTAAAAGTCAAATGAGATCAAAGAGAATACAGATAAAATGCTTAAATGAAATGGGGAAAACAATGGAGGATATGAATGAGAAATTCATCAAAGAGAGATTTTGAAAAAGAACCAAACAGAAATCTTGGAAATGAAAATCTCAAAAAGTCAGATTTTAAAAAAAACAACAAACAATTCAGTTGAAACAAAGACCCAAGCAATCCAAGATGGGCCTTGGGTCACACCCCTTGGCATCTACTCAAATATCAAAAACTGAGAGACATCCCAGAAAAAGAGGTAAAGGAATCCACTTCAGATATGAAATTATTATATATGTTAATGAAATTTACCCATAAATGAATGGAAATGGAGAATATCATGCTAAGTGAAATAAGTCAAAGAGATGGGTAAGGAAAGGCAACGCAAAATGAATTCTATGTGGATGCTAACACACCATAGGTGTGTGTGTGTGGCTGGGAGCATGGGATAGAAGTTCACTGGATTAGACAAAAGAGAATGAAGGGAAGGGGGAATGGGAATAGGAAAGAATAGAATGAATCAAACATAACTTTCCTATGTTAATATATGAATACACGACTAGTGAAACTCTCCATCATCTACAACCACAAGAATAGAATTCTAATTAGAATAAGTTATACTCCATGTGTGTATAACATGTCAAACTACACTCTACAGCCATGTATATCTTAAAATAACAAATAAAAAAATTTTTAAAAAGTAAATAAATCATGTGATATATGACAGAGAATTCCATCTTTATGCATAGGTAGAAAGAACCAATCAAATATAAATTAATAGATCAGTGAAATGAAGTCTAATAGAGGAAGGAGAATGGGAGAGGAGTAGGAGGCTGGGAGGAAAAAGTGGGAGTCATGAACTGAAATTGATTTCCGTGCATGTCTGAGTTTGTTGGGATGAACCCAACTACTATGTATAAGTATAAACTCTAAAAAAATAAAATAAATAAGGAGTTAACACTTTCTGCCTCATTCTGTGAAGCCAATATTACCAACACTATCAAAGCCAGGCAAAGATATCTCAAGGAAAGTAACCTACAGACCAATATCCCTTATGAAAACAGAGGGAAAAATGCTAGACAAAATCCACAGCATATATAAAGAATAATACACCATGACCAAGTGGGATTTATTACAGGATGTAACAGTGGTTCAACATAAGAAAGTCAATCAATGTCATACACCATATTAGTAGAATAAAGGAAAAATAACCACGTGATCATCCTGGCAGATCAATCTACAAATTCAATGCAAAGTCCATCAAAATTCCTATTCTTTTTTCCTTCTTTTTTTCTTTTTGAAAAATGGGTAGTTAGATCCTAAAATTCATATGGAAATGCCAGGCACTCTAAATAGTCCAAACAATCTTGGAAAAGAACACTGCAAACTCATTCTACTAATTTCAAAATTTTCTATAAAGCTATAATAATCAAGACAGTGTGGTACTGACAACAGGCTAGATACAGATTGATTTAATAGAATTCAGAGGCTAGAAATAAGCATATACATCTATGGTGAGTTGATTTAAAAAATCTTAAGTATTTGTTTCCTTCTAATTGACAAATAAAAATTGTGGATATTCATGGTATACAAGATGATACACAAACTTTGTGGGATGGCAAAATCAAGCTATTTAACATGTGCATTAGCTCACACATTTATTTATTTTTGTGGTGAGAACAATGTATCTACTCTCAGAAATTTTCAACAATACAGTAAATGTTATTAACTATAATCACCATGTTTACAATAGATCTCTTGAATTAAAAAAATTCAGTTGAAAGCCTCAACAGCAGATCATATCAAGTGGAAGAAACAACATCAGAGCTTGAAGACAGTTCTTTCAAAATATTATATTCAGCTGGACATGGAGGTGCCTGCCTGTAATCCCAGTTGCTCAGGAGGATGGAGCAGGAGGACTGCAAATTCAAAGCCAGCCTCAATAACTCAATGAGGCCCTGAGCACCTTAGTGAGAACCTGTCTCAAAATTAAAAATTACAAAAACGGGCTGGGGATGTGGCTCAGTGGTTAAGTGCCTCTGGTTTGATCCCTGCTACCAAAAAAAAAAAAAAAAAAGCATACAGAAAACGGAAAAAAAGAGAGAAAGAATCAAGAGAACATCCAAAATCTTTGGACATCATTAAATAATCTAAAATCCACATTATTGGGAAGAAATATAGACTAAGGTCATAGAAACCCTATTCAATGAAATAATAACCAGAAACTTCCCTATTTTGGGCTATTAGGCTACTGTCACATATATCTAAAAAGAATATTTTTAAAAAAAAAAGATTATTAGGGATTATTTTGAAAAACTACATGCTAAAAAATTGGAAAACCTAGAAAAAACAGACAAATTTCTGGATATAAGTGACCTATCAAAATCAAACCAAGAGAACATAAAAAACTGGAATAGATTAATACCAAGTAATGAGATTAAATCAACAACAAAATTTCTCCAAACAATGAAAGGCCCAGGATTGGATGCTTTCACTGCTGAATTTTACTGGACCTTTGAGGAAAAACTAACACCAGTACTTCCCAGAATTTTCCATGGAATTGAGAGGAAGGAATCTCTGCTCATTTTATGAGGCTAGCATCAACCTGTTACTAAACATTGATAAGGGCAGAGCAAGAAGGAGAGATGTGTACCATTGTCCTTAACAAACACAGATTCAGGAATCTTTAAAGGGTGCTAATAAATTGAGTTTAACAGCATGTCAAAAAGATCATACACCATGATCAAATTGGTTTCATTCCAAGGATGAAAGCCTGGTTTGACCTACTCAAATCAACAAATATATCATATAAATGGAGAAAAGAAAAAAAATAATCTCCATATATGCAGAAAAAACATTTGATAATGTTAAACAACCTTTCATGATAGAAGCCCTGAATAGATTGGGTACAGAAAGAGCATAACTCAACATAACAAAAGCTATATGTGGGCAGAACCGCCACCCGTGCCCGCAGGGTGAGCAGACCAGTGATCAACCTGTAGATCAGGCCCAGGGGTCCGCAGGCGTGGTAGGAGGGGCAGGGCAGATCCGCCCGCCCGCGCCTCCAAGGTAGGCAGACCTACAAAAGACCTGTGGATCAGGCCCAGGAGCCTGCCGGCGTGGTACAAACACCACCCTAATTGGAGTAGTGGCAGAGCAGAGTCGCCGCCCGTGCCAGGAACAGGCCCAGTGTCCTGCAGGCGGGGTAGTCACGACACCCCAATTGGAGTAGGGGCAGAACAGAGCCGCCACCCGTGCCCGAAAGGTGGGCAGATCTGCGACCGACCAGCGGGACAGGCCCAGTGGCCTGCCGGTACGACAGACACGTCACCCCATTTGCAGTAGGGGCAGAGTAGAGCCGCCGCCCGCGCCTGCAGGGTAGGCAAACCTGCAACCGACCGGCGGATCAGGCCCAGTGGCCTGCCGGCGTGGTACACTCGTCACCCCAATTGGAGTAGGGGCAGAACAGAGCCGCCGCCAGCTCCCAGAACAGGCCCAGTGACCTGCCGGCGTGGTAGCCACGACACCCCAATTGGAATAAGAAGAGAGCAGAGCCGCCGCCCGCACCTGCAGGAAAGATACGCAAGCAGTATGAAAAGACAAGGAAAGAAAGAACCACAAGCAATGCAGGTCAACGCAACTTTAGAAGAGGTAACAGCTGCAGCAGATGGAATGTCAGATAAAGAATTCAGGATATACATGCTTCAGATGATCTGGAGTATCAAGGAAGACATTAAACAGCAAAATCAGACAATGAAAGATCACTTCGACAACGAATTACGCAAACAAATCCAGGAAGCAAAGGATCAACTATACAGGGAGATAGAGGTTATAAAAAACAAACAAACAGAAATCCTAGAAATGCAGGAAGCAATAAACCAACTTAAAAACTCAATGGAGAATACTACCAGCAGAGTAGAACACTTAGAAGATAGAACATCAGACAATGAAGACAAAGTATTTCAACTGGAAAAGAACATAGAGAGCTCAGCAAGACTGTTAAGAAACCATGAGCAGAACATCCAAGAAATATGGGATAACATTAAGAGACCAAATTTAAGAGTCATTGGGATACAGGAAGGTACAGAGCTCCAAACCAAAGGAATGAGAAGTCTATTCAATGAAATAATACAAGAAAACTTCCCAGACTTGAAGAATGAGACAGAATCCCAAATCCTAGAAGCCTACAGGACGCCGAATGTGCAAAATCATAAGAGATCCACACCTAGACACATTATAATGAAGATGCCCAACATACAGAATAAGGAGAGAATTTTAAAAGCTACAAGAGAAAGGAAGCAGATTACATTTAGGGGTAAGCCAATCAGGATAACAGCTGATCTGTCAACACAGACTCTGAAAGCTAGAAGATCCTGGAATAACATATTTCAAACACTGAAAGAAAATGGGTTCCAACCAAGAATTGTGTATCCAGCGAAATTAAGCTTCAGGATGGAGGATGAAATTAAAACCTTCCACGATAAACAAAAGTTTAAAGAATTCGCAGCTAGAAAATCATCTCTTCAAAACATCCTCGCCAAAGCATTACAGGAAGAGGAAATGGAAAATAACAATGAAAACCAACAGTGGGAGGTAGGACGGTAAAGGGGGGGGATAATCAAAGAGGAAAACAAACCATGTTTAGTAACAGAAATAAACAAATATGGCTGGAAGAACAACCCATATCTCAATAATAACCCTAAATGTTAATGGCTTAAACTCACCAATTAAGAGACACAGGCTAGTAGAATGGATCACAAAACAAGACCCAACAATATGCTGCCTACAGGAGACGCATTTGATAGGAAAGGACATACATAGGCTGAAGGTGAAAGGTTGGGAAAAATCATATCACTCATATGGACTTCGGAAACAAGCAGGAGTGTCCATACTCATATCAAATAAAATAGATTTCAAGCCAAAGTTAATCAAAAGAGATAAAGAGGGACACTACATACTGCTTAAGGGAACCATACACCAACAAGACATAACAATCATAAATATTTATGCCCCAAACAATGGTGCAGCTATATTCGTCAAACAAACTCTTCTCAAGTTCAAGAGTCTAATAGACCATCATACCATAATCATGGGAGACTTCAACACACCTCTCTCGCCACTGGACAGATCTTCCAAACAAAAGTTGAATAAGGAAACTATAGAACTCAATAACACTATTAATAACCTAGCCCTAATTGACATATATAGAATATACCACCCAACATCAAGCAGTTACACTTTTTTCTCAGCAGCACATGGATCCTTCTCAAAAATAGATCATATATTATGTCACAGGGCAACTCTTAGACAATATAAAGGAGTAGAGATAATACCATGCATCTTATCTGATCATAATGGAATGAAACTGAAAATCAACGATAAAAG
The DNA here is from genome assembly GCF_047511675.1 of Marmota flaviventris. Lineage (NCBI taxonomy): Eukaryota > Metazoa > Chordata > Mammalia > Rodentia > Sciuridae > Marmota > Marmota flaviventris. Next base: position 78,356,984 of record NC_092499.1, on the reverse strand, counting down.
AAGGAAGGAAAAAGCATACATCACTTGGAGAATGAACAATAGGTTACTGAACGATCAATGGGTTATAGAAGACATCAAGAAGGAAATCAAAAAATTCTTAGAGATAAATGAAAACACAGACACAACATATCGGAATCTATGGGACACATTGAAAGCAGTTCTAAGAGGAAAATTCATTGCTTGGAGTTCATTCCTTAAAAAAAGAAAAAACCAACAAATAAATGATCTCATACTTCATCTCAAAATCCTGGAAAATGAAGAGCAAAACAACAGCAAAAGAAGTAGAAGGCAAGAAATAATTAAAATCAGAGCTGAAATTAATGAAATCGAAACAAAAGAAACAATTGAAAAAATTGACAAAACTAAAAGTTGGTTCTTTGAAAAAATAAACAAAATCGACAGACCCTTAGCGATGCTAGCGAAGAGAAGAAGAGAGAGAACTCAAATTACTAGCATACGGGATGAAAAAGGCAATATCACAACAGACACTTCAGAAATACAGAAGATAATCAAAAACTATTTTGAATCCTTATACTCCAATAAATTAGAAGATAGTGAAGGCATAGATAAATTTCTTAAGTCATATGATCTGCCCAGATTGAGTCAGGAGGATATAGAAAACCTAAACAGACCAATATCAATTGAGGAAATAGAAGAAACCATAAAAAGACTACCAACTAAGAAAAGCCCAGGTCCAGATGGGTATACAGCAGAATTTTACAAAACCTTTAAAGAAGAACTAATACCAATACTTTTCAAGCTACTTCAGGAAATAGAAAAAGAGGGAGAACTTCCAAATTCATTCTATGAGGCCAACATCACCCTGATACCTAAACCAGACAAAGACACTTCAAAGAAAGAAAACTACAGACCAATATCTCTAATGAACCTAGATGCAAAAATCCTCAATAAAATTCTGGCGAATCGGATACAAAAACATATCAAAAAAATTGTACACCATGATCAAGTAGGATTCATCCCTGGGATGCAAGGCTGGTTCAATATACGGAAATCAATAAATGTTATTCACCACATCAATAGACTTAAAAATAAGAACCATATGATCATCTCGATAGATGCGGAAAAAGCATTTGACAAAGTACAGCATCCCTTTATGTTCAAAACTCTAGAAAAACTAGGGATAACAGGAACATACCTCAATATTGTAAAAGCAATCTATGCTAAGCCTCAGGCTAGCATCATTCTGAATGGAGAAAAACTGAAGGCATTCCCTCTAAAATCTGGAACTAGACAGGGATGCCCTCTCTCTCCACTTCTGTTCAACATAGTTCTCGAAACACTGGCCAGAGCAATTAGACAGACGAAAGAAATTAAAGGCATAAAAATAGGAAAAGAAGAACTTAAATTATCACTATTTGCAGATGATATGATTCTATACCTAGCAGACCCAAAAGGCTCTACAAAGAAACTATTAGAGCTAATAAATGAATTCAGCAAAGTGGCAGGATATAAAATCAACACACATAAATCAAAGGCATTCCTGTATATCAGCGACAAATCCTCTGAATTGGAAATGAGGACAACCACTCCATTCAAAATATCTTCAAAAAAAATAAAATACTTGGGAATCAACCTAACAAAAGAGGTGAAAGACTTATACAATGAAAACTACAGAACCCTAAAGAGAGAAATAGAAGAAGATCTTATAGGATGGAAAAATATACCCTGTTCATGGATAGGCAGAACTAACATCATCAAAATGGCGATATTACCAAAAGTTCTCTATAGGTTTAATGCAATGCCAATCAAAATCCCATCGGCATTTCTTGTAGAAATAGAGAAAGCAATCATGAAATTCATATGGAAAAATAAAAGACCCAGAATAGCAAAAACAATGCTAAGCAGGAAGTGTGAATCAGGCGGTATAGCGATACCAGACTTCAAACTATACTACAGAGCAATAGTAACAAAAACAGCATGGTACTGGTACCAAAACAGGCGGGTGGACCAATGGCACAGAATAGAGGACACAGAAACCAATCCACAAAACTACATCTATCTTATATTTGATAAAGGGGCTAAAAGCATGCAATGGAGGAAGGATAGCATCTTCAACAAATGGTGCTGGGAAAACTGGAAATCCATATGCAACAAAATGAAACTGAATCCCTTTCTCTCGCCATGCACAAAAGTGAATTCAAAATGGATCAAGGAGCTTGATATCAAATCAGAGACGCGCCGTCTGAAAGAAGAAAAAGTTGGCTACGATCTACAGTCGGTGGGGTCGGGCTCCAAATTCCTCAATAGGACACCCATAGCACAAAAGTTAATAACTAGAATCAACAAATGGGACTTACTCAAACTAAAAAGTTTTTTCTCAGCAAAAGAAACAATAAGAGAGGTAAATAGGGAGCCTACACCCTGGGAACAAATCTTTACTCCTCACACTTCAGATAGAGCCCTAATATCCAGAGTATACAAAGAACTCAAAAAATTAGACAATAAGAAAACAAACAACCCAATCAACAAATGGGCCAAGGACCTGAACAGACACTTCTCAGAGGAGGACATACAGTCAATCAACAAGTACATGAAAAAATGCTCAACATCTCTAGCTGTCAGAGAAATGCAAATCAAAACCACCCTAAGATACCATCTCACCCCAGTAAGATTGTCAGCCATTAGGAAGTCAAACAACAACAAGTGCTGGCGAGGATGTGGGGAAAAGGGTACACTTGTACATTGCTGGTGGGACTGCAGATTGGTGCAGCCAATTTGGAAAGCAGTATGGAGATTTCTTGGAAAGCTGGGAATGGAGCCACCATTTGACCCAGCTATTCCCCTTCTTGGTCTATTCCCTAAAGACCTAAAAAGAGCATGCTACAGGGACACTGCTACATCGATGTTCATAGCAGCACAGTTCACAATAGCAAGACTGTGGAACCAACCTAGATGCCCTTCAATAGACGAATGGATAAAAAAAAATGTGGCATTTATACACAATGGAGTATTACTCTGCATTAAAAAATGACAAAATCATAGAATTTACAGGGAAATGGATGGCATTAGAGCAGATTATGCTAAGTGAAGCTAGCCAATCCCTAAAAAACAAATGCCAAATGTCTTCTTTGATATAAGGAGAGTAACTAAGAACAGTGTAGGGACGAAGAACAGGAGAAGAAGATTAACATTTAACAGGGATGAGAGGTGGGAGGGAAAGGGAGAGAGAAGGGAAATTGCATGGTAATGGAAGGAGACCCTCAGGGTTATACAGTGGAGGAGGTAGAGAGAGAGGAGGGGAGGGGAGGGGAGAGGTGGGGAGGGGGGAGGGTGGAGGATGGGAAAGGCAGTGGAGCACAACAGACACTAGTATGGCAATTTGTAAATCAATGGATGTGTAACTGATGTGATTCTGCAATCTGTGTATGGGGTGAAGGTGGGAGTTCATAACCCACTTGAATCAAAGTGTGGAATATGATATGTCAAGAAATTTGTAATGTTTTGAACAACCCACAATAAAAAATTAAAAAAAAAAAAAAAAAAGAATACAAACAACAATAAGTGTTGGCAAAGATGTGGGGGGAAAGGCACACTCTTACATTGCTGGTGGGACTGCAAATTGGTGCAGCCAATCTGGAAAGCAGTATGGAGATTCCTTGGAAAACTTGGAATGGAACAACCATTTGACCCAGCTATCCCACTCCTCGGTCTATACCCAAAGGACTTAAAATCAGCATACTACAGGGACACAGCCACATCAATGTTTATAGCAGCTCAATTCACAATAACTAAACTGTGGAACCAATGCAGATGCCCTTTGATAGATGAATGGATGAAGACATAGTGGTGTATATACACAATGGAATATTACTCAGCATCAAAAGAGAATAAAATTATGGCAATTGCAGGTAAATGGATAGAGTTGGAGAATATCATGCTAAGCAAAGTAAGCCAATCCTAATAAACCAAAGGCCAAATGTTCTCTCTGATAAGTGGATGCTGATCCATAATGTGGGTTGGAGGGGTGAGAGTGGAGGTATTTTGATTGGGAAAAGGGGGAGGAAGAGAAGGGAAGAAGAGATGCAGGTAGGAAAGAAGGTGGAATGGGATGGACATCATTACCCTAGGTACATGTATGACTGCACATGTGGTGCGACTCTATATCATGTACAACAGGAAAAACATAAAGTTGTGTTCCACTTGTGTACAATGATTCAAAAAGCTTTCTACTGTCATGTGTAACTGAGTAGAATTAATAAAAAATCAACTAAAAAAAAAAATTACTCAACAAAATTTTGGCAAATAAAAATCCAAATATGAATGTGAAAAAAAAAAAAAAAGCTATATGTGATGGGCCCATAAGAAGCAGCATGCTGAACAGGAGAAAACTGAATTTACTCTAAGATCAAAATTGTTGGGGTGTCCACTCTCACTGTTCTTATTCAGCATAGTATTATAAGTTTTAGCCTGAGCAATTATGAAAGAAAAAGAAGTAAAAAGGTTTATGAATGGGAAGGGAGGAAGCCAAATTGTCCCTGCTTGCAGAGGATATGATTCTATAAATAGAATATCCTCAAGACTCTACCAAAAGGCTATTAGAACTGATAATGAATCCAGTAAAGTAGAAGGGTACAAAATCAACAGGCAGAAATCAGTTGCTTTTCTATTCAGCAACGGTGAATTTGCTGAGAAAGAAATCATGAAAGCAATTCCATTCATGACAGCCATACACACCAAAAAAGAAAGGCAGAAATAAACTTCACTAAGATAGCGAAAGCCTTTACAATGAAAATTGTAAAACACTGAAGAAAGCCATTGAAGACAATGGTGGCCCATGCTCATGGCCTGGAAGAATTAATACTGTTAAAACGTCTACATATTGGAAGTAATGCTCATCAAGATATTAATGACATTCGTCACAGAACTAGGAAATCCAAAAAATTCATATGGAAGCCCAGAAGACCTCAAGTAGCCAAAGTAACCTTGAGAGAAAAGAACAAAGCTGGAGACCTCACAGTGCCTGACTTCAAGATAGACTGGAGAACCATAGTAGGTAAAACAGTATGGTATTGGCACAAACATAGATATAGACTGATGGAACAGATCAGGGGGCCCAGAAATAATTCTACACATCTATAGTCAATTGATTCTGAAAATAGATGCCAAAATCATACATTAGAGAAAGGACAGCTTCTTCCATAAATGTTACTGGGAAAACTGGATAGTCACATGCAAAAGATGGTCATCATTACCCTAAGTACATGTATGAAGACACGAAGGATGTGACTCTACTTTGTGTACAACCAGAGATATAAAAAATTGTGTGCTATATGTGTAATATGAACTGTAATTCATTCTCTTGTCATATATAACAAATTAAAATTTAATTTTTTTAAAAAAAGTGACTGTAAATAACAACAAAAAAGATTGAAACTTGTACCCCTCTTTCTCATCCTGTACAAAAATCAACTCAATGGATCAAAGGCTTTAATGTAAGATTTAAAACACTGAAACTACTAGAGGAAAGTACAGGGGAAATACTTTAAGGTACTGGTACAGGCAATGATTTTCCCAAAAGACTCCAAAAGCACAGAAAACAAAAGCAAAATTTGACGAATAGGATTACATGAAACTAGGAATCTTTTGCACAGCAAAGCAAGCAATCAACAGAGCTGAAGAGACAACATTCAGAACAGAAGAAAACATTTGTTGGCTATTCATCTGGCAGTGTTAATATCCAGACTATATAAGGAGTGCAAAAGAAATTAAGAAAAGTAAAAACACCCCAAGTAATCCAATTTTAAAATGGGCAAATGATCTGAATAGACATGTCTCAAAAGAAAAAAATACAAATTGCAAAACTACAATCAGATTCCACCTCACCCCAGTTAGAATGGTTATTAACAGTAACAACCAAAAAATAACTAATCCTGGCGAGGATGTGGAGAAAAAGAAATTCTTACACACTGTTGGTGGGAATGTAAATCAGTACAGCCACTATGGAAAAGAGTATGGATACTCCTTAAAACACTAAAACTAGAACCACCTATCCCACTCCTGGGTATATATCCAAAGGAAATGAAGTCAGCATACAAGAAATAACTTCACACCCAGGTTTATTGCAGCACTATTCACAATTGCCAAGTTAAGGCATCAGCCTTAACTTGTCTGTAAACAGATAAATGGGTAAAAAAACATATGGTATATATATACACAATGGAGCATTACTAAGCAATGAAGAAGAATGTAGTTCTGTCATTTGTAGGCCAATGGATAGAACTAAAGAATAGCATGTTAAGTGAAATAAGCCAGACACCGAAAGAAATGATGGCATGTTTTCTCTCATATGTGAAGCTTAAAAAAAACAACTAGGGGTGTAGGGGGTTATGTTGTGGGGAAAGCTGTATGGGGAGGGGAGTGAGGTAGAAGAAGCATAGATAGGTACAATCAATGTACACCATATGCATATACAGAAATATCATAGTGAATCCTATTAGTTTGTTCAACTAAATGTTTTGTTTTTGTTTTGGTGGTGGGAGTGTACTGGGGATTTAACCAGGGGCAATTTACTACTGAGCTAATTTCCCAGCTCTTTTTAGTTTTTATTTTGAGACAGAGTCTCACTAAATTACTTAGGGTCTTGCTAAGTTGCTGAGGCTGGCCTCAAACTTTGATCCTCTTACCTCAGCCTTCCAAGCTACTGGGATGACAGGCATGCCTTCACACCCAGATATTCAATATTAATTGATTAATATTAATTTTTAAAGAATATTATCTACAGAAATCTTCCCAACCAGTTCAAGACCTTATATTCCATCCTTTACTGTTGATTCTAATTCTTATGTATTAGAAACCAGCAAGTCAATTGTAAGTTGCTAAGTGGGGGGATTTTAGTGGAAAAGAGGAGATGAAGCCCTGTTTGTACTAACCATACAGAATGATGTGTTCATAATGGAAAATCAAACAAGCAAAAAATAAACCCCAAACCTGTGGCATATTTAAATGTCCCCTGCTGCATGGCTAGGATTCTGATTTATTTTCTTTGTAGTGGGGTGTTTCTTATTCGGCAAGTCAATGCAGCTATACTCCTTCTTCGGGATGAGTAACTTTAAACTACTCTAAACTTCTCATTAAGGCTATTTTTACAGAAAAGAATCACTACATTAAAGCCTGCATAAAATGTCTGATGTGAATGAGCTATATCAAACATCTTCTGCGAAATACACTGCAACAAATTGCATTTGATGGCACTCTATCTCCTTGGGATTTAAATCTAGCCCCAGTGGGATTCTTGTTTCTTTGAATCAGGGAACTCTTCAACTGAGGCTTTCTGCAGTCAGCTCACAGCACAGTTTATCGTATGTTTTATTAACCACAAAAATAATAAAGGAAGATGAAAGCGCTAACAGACTGTCATCTGGTGATGGCATCTGTTGGCCGCTGTGTGGTGGGAAAAATGCTGAAGATATCTATTTTTCACTCAGCTGATGACTTCTTTGATCCCCCTTTGCAGGGATGTGAATTTAACAAGCAGTGAGGGCTGAGGTCTTGCCAGAACGACCAAGTTTATTCCATGCTCAAAAGTATTATTGAGAGACTCAAATCTGCCTCTCCTTGCTGAATCCTGGAAAATCCTAAACCCCAAATTTCTCTCACTTAGGATCCCCATGGCCCTTAGGCAAAACTCAACATCACTTTTTCTGTTATTTCCTTTTAGTTATATATAATATCAGGGCTCATTTTGACATAATTATACAAGCATGGAATGCAATTTGCTCCAGTTCAGTCCCTAGCATTCCCCTTTCCCTTCCCTTCTCCCCGCCCAGGTTCCCTTTCCTCCAGTGCTCTATTTATTTATAGTTTTTTAAATTAATGCATTATGGTCTCACATAAAGATGAAATTCACTGTGGTATATTCACATAAGTATATTGGAAAGCTCAACATCTTTAACATTATTTCTAAGGCTCTTATGAGACTACTAGCTGCAACACACTCCTGTCACCTTGGAGTTATTTATTTTTCTAATTTTCCAAGCTCAACACCCCACTCCCTAGCTTGGATGCATAGACAGCCACCAATCTTTGCAAACTGGCATTACAAATACATAAAATTTCAAATAATCTGTTTTATCATACCAAAGTCACATTTAAACTAATCCATGTATAGCATCATGTGTGTGAGGTTCCCTATGAATTCCCAGGTGACCCTTGGGAATCCTGGAAGACAGTTGCTCCCTCCTTCCCATGGGTAGAATGATGTGCCTCTTGGGAGAGCTGCCACTCGGAGGTGAGCACTGAGCGGGCTGCTCTGGCACACTGGGAATGAGCTTCACTATCTTGAGAGATTTAGTAATGGTTTTGCCCTGAGCAATTTTCCATGGAATTAGTAGAGTTTGGATTCTGTTGATGCTTTTTGAGGACACATTGGAGTAAATACACACAAGAGGATGATTCTTGTTTTTTTTTAAGAGAGAGAGAGAGAGAATTTTTTAATATTTATTTTTTAGTTTTTGGCGGACACAACATCTTTGTTGTATGTGGTGCTGAGGGATCAAACCCGGGCCGCACGCATGCCAGGCAAGCGCGCTACCACTTGAGCCACATCTCCAGCCCTAGGATGATTCTTGAGGATAAATTCATTGAATGCTTGGCATTTGTCCCCTAAGAACTAGAAAGTATATCTGAAATCTGAGCCTATGTTGTGCTAATAGAGGCATATTGAACACATTTGTGTATTTCTTTAGAAGGAGGACGATGGTATTATTATTTGTTTTTTTTTTGTCCGAATCACATTTTAAGGTGACTTTTTATTTGCTCTTTATTTTTCTTTATTTGCATCAGTAATTGGACACAGCAATTCCTAAGTAGACAAGGCTTCCTCTATCAATAGGCAACTATATCTGAATGTCATTCGCTTCTCAATAATTTTTTTAAAGGACATCAAATACTTTGTCCAGCAATGAGAGCAAAATTTGGTTTAAAAGTTGGCACATCCCTATTATTAAACACTTCAGTGAATTATAAATGAGAAAGTCTGGGAAACAGCAGGGCACACTTAGGTCATGAGGAGAATGTCTTGTCAAACTCAGATCACACTTGTCATTGAGTACCCTGTTATTTCTTGGTGAGATAGATATTTTAGAAACTCTCCCAAGTCACAAATGTTTCCAGGAATGAAAGACTATCAAAAGAGAAAACATGGTTTAGCAAAAATGTCACAGCCTTGGAAATGCCTCCGTTCCATACTGATTTTGAGTAGTGAGCTTATGGTATCCAAAGAAATTAAAAACCATTTTTGAAATGATGCTTCTTCAGTATGTTCATCACTTTGGCTTAAGGGACATTAAAGTTGATCCTAAATTGATGGGATGGCCCTATTATTCTATAATTTTCATTTTTACAGTGGTAGGTACATTTTCTGGTTTTATTCAACCCTTCCAATAATCAAATCAGGATATATGCATGTATTATAATTAATGTTTACTCTGCCTTGTCCACATATTGTTAAATAAGTATTTTATATACTTTGCATATCAAATAGAAGGTGAATTTTTCCCAAAAATTATCATCCAGAAAGCAGGGAATAGTACATACTCAAGTCATTTCAAAATCTCCTATATAAACCAGACTACACACTTGTAATCCCAGTGGCTGGGGAAGTGAGGAGGATTGAGAGTTCAAAGCCTCGGCAAAACTGAGGTGCTAAGCAACTCATTGAAACCCTGTCTCTAAATAAAATACAAAATAGAGCTAGAGATGTGGCTCAGTGATTGAGTGGCCATGAGTTCAATTCCCAGTATCTCCCCAAAAACCAAACAAGCAAACGAAAACCTCCTACATATGAATATTTTATTTAAAAAATTTGTTCTAATTAGTTATACATGACAGCAGAATGCATTTTGATATATTGTTCACAAGTAGAACACAACTTTTCATTCCTTTGGCTGTACATGTTGCAGAGTCACTTCAGTAGGGTAATCATACATGTATATAGTGTAATAGTTATTTTACTTTTAATTACTACATTTGAGCCATACAGAGAAATGGGTTCCATTGTGACATCTTTGTACACGCACATAACATACTTTGATCATGTCCACCACCTGTTATTATTTTATTAACATACTGCTTAAGAAAGTCACTTAGTTTATCTTAGTCAAGTCTAGTATTGAATTTGCATATGGGTTGGCTGAGGGAATTCACTAAAAGACAAGACAAATTTAGCAAAAGTTTACAATGGTGACATAAGCACATTTAAAAAAATGTTTTTAAACAGGGTAAAACAAGCTATTTAAAGTAGAAAACAGTAAAAAATAAGAAGAAAGAAAGAAGAAAATCTCCTGCCTGATCTTGTCCTACAAACACTCCATTCCCTACTCTGGAAATAAATGATGTTACTACCATTTCACGGGTCTTTTTTAAAAAAAAAATAGTGCATGGTCAGGTTTTATTCATTAGATGGGAACATTGACATTTTATTGTCTTGAAAATGGGCTTACTTGAAGTTTGGAACAGAGTTTCTAGGATATCCTATGAAGAATCCAAAGTACTGCATCATATATATCCAATGGAGGTAAAAGTGTGGCTAGGGAACATGTGCTGCACATGAAAGTAGTCTTCTAGCTTAGAATTTTTACTTCTGTAGGGGGTGGCTAATACAAATTTAAAATATACAACAAAAAGCTCTGAAAATGGGCAAAAATATTTTTAGAATTTTTTTAAAGTTTTCAATTTTTTAAAAATTGCAAAACAATCCCTCAGTGCAACAACATTGTCACTTTGTAAAAAAAAAAAAAAAAAACTAGTGTTATTCTTTGGACTATGTTGTTATTTTAATTAAAGACTTAGGCCAACGAGCATGATTTCAACCAAACTTGTTTTTCGGTCAAATTATTTAAAGCTATTCAATAAAAAGTCTTTTTTATTTATATTTTAAACTTATTGTTTACTGATGCACAAAAATTATACATATTAGTGGGGTGCTATATAATGTGTACATTGTATAATTTTTAAATCAGGTTGAATGTATTTATCTCCTCAAACATTTGTTGTTATGGTGAAAACTTTCAAAATCCTTTCTTTTAGTTCCTTAAAATGCGTAGTATGGTCTGGGGTTGTGACTCAGTGGTAGAGTGCTCACCTAGCACGTGTGAGGCCTTGGGTTTGATCCTCAGCATCACATAAAAATAAATAAATAAAATAAAGGTATTGTTTCCATCTACAACTAAAAAAAATAAAATATAAAAAATGCATAGTACATTATTGTTATTTGTAGTAACCCTCCTATGCAACAGCACACCAGCACTTCTGTTTTTTTATTAGTGCACTATAGTTATACACAACAGTGGGGTTCATTTTGACATAATCATATATGCATGAAGAATAGTTTGCTGCATTTCATTTCCTAGCACTTTCTCTTTCCCTCCTCTCCTCCTTTATCTTTCCCTTTCTTCTTTAGTTGGTGAGTTTTAGTCAGTTTTTTTTTTTTCTGCTGTGACTAAAAGATCTGACAAAAACAATTTTAAGGAGGGAAAGTTTATTTGAGAGTTCACAGTCTCAGAGGTCTCAGTCCACAGACCCCCAGCTCCATTCCTCACGGTTTGAGATGAGGCAAAACATCAGGGAGTAAGAGTGTGGTGGAGGAAAACAGCTCACATGATGGTCAGGAAGTGGAGAGAAAGAGATCCACTCACCAGATACAAAATATATACCCCAAAGACACACCCCTAATGCCCCACTGTCTCCAGCCACAACCTACCTGCCTTCAGTTACCACTCAGTTAATCCCCATTGGCTTAAGGCTCTTATAATTATTTCATCTCTGAATGTTCTTGCATTGTCTCACACATGCACTTTTGGGGAACACCTAATATCTAAACCACAACATGGTGCTTTATAGATACATATAAAGGTGGAATCCACTGTGGTGTATTTAAATATGTACATGGCATTATTTGGTCAATTTCATTCCACAGTTCCTCCCTTTTCCTGTCCTTCTTCTCTCCCCTCAATCACCTTTCACTGTTCCACTGATCTCCCATTTAATTTCATGGGATTCTCATACCCGCCTTTTCCCTTTATTTTGTTCTAGCTTCTTTATATAGAGCAAACATTTGACATTTTCAGATTCTGGATTATTTCACTTAGTATCATGTTCTCTATTTCCATTCATTTACCAACAGATGTCATAATTTCATTCTTCTTTATGACTGAGTAAGACTCCAGTGTGTGTGTGTGTGTGTGTGTGTGTTTCACATTTTCTTTATCCATTCATCTGTTGATGGGCACCTGGGCTGGTTCCATAACTTAACTATCATGGATTGTGCTGCTGGGAATAGCACAATTAGTGACTATATCACTATCGTATTGATTTTAGGGTTTTTTTTTGTATTAATATTGAGGAATGGTACCATCTATAGTCTTTTGAGGCATCTCCATACTGCTTTCTAAATTTGTAGTCCCTCCAACAGTGTATGAGTGACACCAGAACTTCTTACTCCTAACTGTAACTTAGTACCCTATGATCAAGTTGTTCCTGTCCCTCCCCACCACCTACTTTCCTTGCCTCTGGTAAACCATATTCTCCCTCAGCTCCTATGAGATCAACTTCTCTTTAGTTCACATAAATAGGTGAGATCATTGAGTGTATAAAGCATAATTATTATCCCTCTCTTCTGTACTTCCATAACTATTGATAAAGTCTCAATTATGGCTTTCATGACATGGTATAGTTTTTGTGAAATGGTGTTGTAGTCTTCATGATATGGGGTTAAAGTCTCACCTGTCTTTCTTTCCTGTGTGATGAGCTCTTTGAAGTACCTCTCATTTAGTATTTCTAACACTTATTTATATAAATGTACCTGTGACATAACAGACATGAAATAAACTCTGGTTGAAAGAGAAAACGAATGAATAAGAATCCTAAAAGTTGCAATATAGGTTTTGTGGTCTCCCATATTCGCAAAGGATGCCTTTTTTGGCTATTCAATTGAATTGCTCTGGCCTCATCCTTCTTGAAATAGGTGATCCAAAGGGAATGTCTCTTTATCTCACAGCTAATGAGCCGTCCAGTCTCCATTCATTGCTATGACTTTTTAAGTATACATTTGTGGGGGTTTTTCAAACCATTTGGAAATGTAATTATCAGGGTTTCTACCTACATAAATACATAAGGGATTAATTTATTTATGTGCTTAGGTGTACAATATGTGTCCTGATTTTTTTTCCCCCTAGAATTTTCCCTTTTTAAGCAAACATTTCTGGGGCAAAGAAGGTTAGGCTCTATTTTCAGTCACTGTCCATCAAAGGAAACATGGAGAAAATGTGCATATACCCGAGAGCACCTTTCTCACAGGCCTTGGGTAATGACTCACTCTTGTTTACAAGAGCGTTTTCCCTCATGTGAAGCAGGTGTTGAAACATTTGGACAGCTCTATAAAAATCTTAGTGAAATGCGGTAAGCATTAATCATCAGTCTGCATATTTTTTAAAAGTGCTTTGGGTCCTCCGAGCCACCTTCAACTTGCAGAGCAATCCTTTTTTTTCATGTTTCCTTTGACCTATTGTCCCTTCCTGTCTTGTAGCCTTCACTCATACCTAGAAATCCACACTCCACCAGACTCTCTCTACTCTCCCCCTGGTTCACCAGCATCCTTCCTTCTTAGTTTTCATACGGTTCCCAAAATCTCTCAACAAATTCTACCACTAAGAGAAAGTGTAGTTGCTTGGTCTTAAAGTTTCCCTGGCTCCTGTATTGTCAGAATATACAGTTTCAAGTGTTCGCTCAATATGGCATCACACATTTGGCAGCAAGGAGAAGAAGCTCAACTCTTCTTGGCCAATCCCAGCCTAAATCACTAGAGGAATTATTAAAAAAGAGAAAAATATACTAGTATTGTTTCACAGTGTTTCTTGGAAGCATTAAATTCTCCCCCACTTCTCACGTATTTATCTTACTCTTTTAAAAAAAATTATATAACAGTGCCAAAGCTCATCAAAACTTCCTTTAGGGGTAAAAGATGATGCTAAATAATAAAGAAGAGGAGATACATACCGTATCACTCTACTTCAGAAGGCGAACTCAAATTACTAAATCCTTGACTTTGTGCTATGGTAAGTCCTCCAAAAGTAGTTGAGAAGTCAATGACCAATAGCCATTTCTATTAATTCTCACGCAGTTAAATAAATAACTAGTGGAGGAGAAACACGCTAACACCTCCTTGTCCCTCCTGCACTCTGCCTAGCACGACATAAGCCTCATGACCTCAGCAACTATCAGACACCCATCCTGCTCTAGCTCCAGTTTTCCCAGCAAAGATGAAATCTTCACGATAAATAAGAGCAAAGCAGAGGACCAAAATGTATTTAAGCTAGAATTCTTTTTGCTTTTTTGATCATCCAACTTAACTACATTAAACACTGAAGGCAAAACTTAAAATGTAACCCCAAGCCTCACAACGCTGTGGACTCTGTTGCTTCAAGTTTAGAGGTGATAAACTTTCACAGGCCAGTCTCCTCCAAAATCAATGTTTTGTTGGCCTTCTGATACTTATTTGCTTGAGACACTACTGTGATTGACTAAGACCCACTCTTCCATGGTTTTACACTTTTCTCACTCTCTCCTTCTCTAAGATGTCTCTCTCTTCTGAGTTATCATTCTCTTGTGCTCAACTGTAAGGGTTGAAGTGCTCTAGGAGTCAACCCTAGAGCCCCTTCTTTGCCTAAGACATGTCATTCAGGCTTGTAGCTTTAAGAATCATCTACATGTGGACACTCTCAATCTACCTCTCCCCTGAGCTCTGGGCATTTAGAGCCAACTGCTGACTCAACAGCTCTCCCTAGATGCATAGTAGACTCATCAAGGTTAACACATTTAAAATCAAATTCTTGATTTCCCCTCCCAAATTCCATTCCATTTTCCAGATCTCAGACAAGGCATCTCTGTTTCCACTTGCTGAAGCCACAAACCTTGTCATCCTTTTTGACTTTTCTGGGTGGTGTTGTTTCTATTCCATCAGCAAACCCTGTTGACTCTTTCTGTACAGTATGTCCTGGCCAGATTCCCTTCTCCAACCCTCAGAGCCTTGTCCATGCAATTTAGACAGATGTTACAACTCTGCAAATACACAGTTGTCTTCTCCAGATGGTTGATTGCATTTGTGAAATTTAAGTCTTTGAAAATGGAAGTGAAATTCTGCTAGGTTGTTTGTATCAACCCTCATGTTAAGAACAACTTTAAAACCTGGGTAAATATCTTTTAAAGTTTTTAAGAGAATCAAAATGCTACTGAGATAAAGCTAAAATCAGCAGAAGACAAGAACCCAGGAAGACTAGTTGAACACCAAATGTTGATTTGGCATATAGAACATTTGTCCATCTGAATGAAGAAGTGTGGAACTGAGCCATAGTTTTGATAGCCTCATGACATAAGCCAACTGGAAATTAACAAATGACATGATTGTGAACCTAGAACACCCCCTTCTGAAATCTGCAAATACACTTTTGTAATTAATAAAAAAATGAATTTGATTCTATATATAAATGATAAACCATAGATTAAACAAAAAAATTATAATAATATCAAAAAGATTAAGTATGTAGGAACAAGTCTAACAAAAGGCAATAAGACCTTCATGGAGGAAATCATAAAATTTTTTTGAAAGTCCTTAAAGGAGTCTTAGGTAAAGGGAGAAACATCATATCAATAAATTAGAAGACTTAATTTTGTATGTCAATTCTCCCCTAATTGATTTATACATAAAAATAAAATTTTTGTGTGTATTTCTTTCTTTAAATTGGCAAGATGATTCTAAAGTTTATATGGACTAAGAATATCCAAAACACTTGAAAAGAAAATACATTTAAAGATGCATTCTACCAGATATGAAGAATTCTCACAAGTTAATTGTAATTAAGATAATGTGATTTTGTCCCAAGGGTATACAGAATGGAGAGTCCCCAAATAGACTGGTGCGTGCATCAGCCTTTGGACATGAGCTGTATGGAAGCTCAATCAGGAAAGAATAATGTCTTAGGTCAAGTTTCCAGAAACAGACCCTGAGATGAGGATTTGTGTCCAAAACAATGTGCATGACCCTGAGGGGAACACTGGAGTGTAAATTATGCTTCAGGATTATCCTCTAAAAGGCAAGAGAGCTGGGATTTCATAATGTGTCATCCTTAGTCACTGGGTAAGGGCTTCTCTGAGGCAATGCAAATTCCTAGGCATTTCCAGGGTTCTCCAAGGCACAGAAAAGTGGTTTCCAGTAGTACAAGGACAACGTTCTGCAAAGGAGCTGCTTGATGGAGGTAGAGGTAGATTTTTCCAAAATTTAAAGAATCACTCTGAGGTGATCTGGATGGAGAAGCAACATTATTTTAATCAGAGAAACTTTTTAAATGGTGCTAATATAGTTGGGTACTGATATTTAAATAATGAAGTATGATTCATTCAAAAAGAATGAACTATAAATAGGACAAGATAACTTAGTAAGTCAGAACCATAAAGTTTCTATAATGTACTACATTTCAGGAGAATGTTTTCATTATTTAAAGCTGGGAAAGGATTTCCTAAATATCCTGGAAACTTAACCACAAAGGAAAATAAGTATTAAGTTTGGCTGTATTAAAATGAGAAGTTTCTACATAACGAAAGATCACTATAAGAGTAAAAAAGCAAGTGATTAGTGGAAGAAGCTATGTGCAACACACGTGTCTGGCAAAGAATTAGTGTCCAAAATATGTAAATAACTGCTAGAGAGAAAGAGAGAGAGAGAGAGATTGAGAGATAATAAAAAGTTGAAATGGGCACATTACAGAAGAAAAAGCTAAATGGTAAATCAATATATGGAAAGGTACTCAACCTTATTACTAATCAGAAAAATGTATATTAAAGTCTCAATAAAATACTACTACAAACCATCACATTTGCAACAAGAAGAAATCTGAGAAAACCAATATGAGAGTGTATGGAAGGAAATAGTCTCATGATAAGAAGATTACTTAACAAAGGAAAGATAGAGTTGTGAGAGAGGAGGAGAAAAACATGAGATTGCAGTATGTTAATAATGTTCCCTTTCTTGTATTCAACAAATACAGCACCCCTTCTTGTTCAAAACATTAGAAAAACTAGGGATAACAGGAACATATCTCAACATCATACAGCTATCTGTGCTAAGCCCCAGGCCAACATCATTCTAAATGGAGAAAAATTGAAAGCATTCCTTCTAAAAACTGGAACAAGACAAGGATGTCCTCTTTCAACACTTCTATTTAACATAGTTCTTGAAACACTGGCCAGAGCAATTAGACAGATGAAAGAAATCAAAGGGATACACATAGGAAAAGAAGAACTCAAATTGGCACTATTTGCTGATGATATGGTTCTACACCTAGAAGACCAAAAAAATTCCACCAGAAAACTTCTAGAACTAGTAAATGAATTCAGCAAAGTAGCAGGATACAAAATCAACACCCATAAATCAAAGGCATTTCTGTATATTAGTGGCAAATCTTCTGAAAAAGAAATAAGGAAAACTACCCATTTACAATAGCCTCAAAAAAATTACTTGAGAATAATCTTAACAAAAGAGGTGAAAGACCTCTACAACAAAAACTACAGAACGCTAAAGAAAGATAGAAGACCTTAGAAGATGGAAAGATCTCCCCTGTTCTTGGTTAGGCAGAATTAATATTGTCAAAATGACCATACTACCAAAAGCACTCTACATATTCAATGCAATCCCAATCAAAATCTCAATGACATTTCTCATAGAAATAGATAAAGCAATCATGAAATCCATTCGGAAAAATAAGAGACCCAGACTAGCTAAAGCAATCCTTAGCAAGAAGAATGAAGCAGGTGGCTTCAGTATACCAGAACTTAAACTATACTACAGAGCAATAGTAACAAAAACGGAATGGTATTGACACCAAAATAGACTTGTAAACTAATGGTACAGAATAGAAGACACAGAGACTAATCCACATAATTACAGTTATCTTGTATTAGACAAAGGTGCCAAAAACATACATTGGAGAAAAGATAGCTTCCTCAACAAATGGTGCTGGGAAAACTGGAAATCAATATTTAACAAAATGAAATTAAATACCTATCTCTCTTCATGCACAAAACTCAACTCAAAGTGGATCAAGAACCTAGGAATTAAACCAGAGACACTGTGCCTATTAGAAGAAAAAGTAGGCCCAAATCTCCTCATAGCGGATTAGAACCCAACTTCCTTAATAAAACTCCTAATATAGCACAAGAATTAATACCAAGAATCAATAAATGGGATGGATTCAAACTAAAAAACTTCTTCCCAGCAAAAGAAAGAATCAGTGAGGTGAATAGAGAGCCTACATTTTGGGAGATAATTTTTACCACAGGCACATCAGATAGAGCACTAATCTCTAGGATATACAAAGAACTCAAAAAACTTAACACCAAAAAAACAAATAACCCAGTCAACAAAAAACAAATAACCCAATCTTCTCAGAAGAAGATATACAATCAATTAACAAATATATGAAAAAATGTTCAACATCTCTAGCAACTAGAGAAATGCAAATCAAAACTAAGATTTCATCCCACTTCAGTCAGAATGGCAGCTATTAAGAATACAAACAACAATGTGTTGGCTATGATGTGGGGGGAAAGGCACATTCATACACTACTGGGGGGACTGCGAATTGGTGCATTCAGTAACTAATTCAGTATGGAAAGCAATATGGAGAATCCTTGGAAAACTGGGAATGGAACCACCATTTGACCCAGCTATCCCACTCCTTCGTGTACCCAAAGGACTTAAAAACAGCATACTACAAGGACACAGCTACACCAATGTTTATAGGAGCACAATTCACAAACTGTGGACCAACCTAGATGCCCGTCAGTAGAAGAATGGATAAAGAAAATGTGGTATATATATATATATATATATATATATATATATATATATATATATATATATATATACACAATGGAATATTACTCAGCATTACAAGAGAATAAAATCATGGCATTTGCAGGCAAATGGATGGAGTTGGAGAATATAGTGCTAAGTGAAGGTAGCCAATCCCAAAAAACCAAATGCCAAATGTTCTCTCTGATTCAAGGGTGCTGATTCATAATGTGGTGGGGGGGCATGGGAGGATTAGATGAACTCTAGATAGGGCAAAGAGGAAAAGGGGAGGAAGGGAAATGGAGGGGGTATTGGGGTAGGAAAGGCAGCAGAATGAGAAGGAAATCATTACCCTAAGTACATGTATGAACAGACGAATGGTGTGACTCTACTTGTGTACAACCAAAGATATGAAAAAGTGTGCTCTATATGTGTAATATGAATTATAATGCATTCTGCTGTCATATATAACAAATTAAAGTAATTTTTTTAATTGATACAAAAACCTATATTCAAAGCTGGTCAGTTTTTTCTAGGTGCTTTCAGTTATGGGAACAAGTCCAAAACAAGGTTGGGAAGAATGAACTTTAGTTTCTATTTTGTGGCATTAATAAAATTCACTCAAAAATATTTGAAAAGAAATGTTCCCTTTCTTAATCAGATAGTGGTTGAACAGGCGTTTTCTTCATATTGTTAAACTCGTATATTCTTTTACATTCTACTATGTGTGTTATATTTTTATACTTAAAATTTTCATAAAACTTACATGAAGAGGCAATTCCTTTTTAAAGATAGTCATGTAAAAATTAGAAAAAAATATCTGCTAGTCAACAGAAAATATCTGCGAAAACTGCAGGGTTCAGGAGTGAAACTTGAAGGAAGTCCGTAGTGTCCCTATGCCAGGTGTTGAACTTGGCAACCCCTACTGTTAGTTGTTTAATTTTTCTTAAGATCTACTTGATTATTTCACCCCATAATCTCCTGTTCTATTTACTTCCATTTTTTTATATATTACACCTTAGGCTTTCTTATCTTTCTAGTAATCTTCCACTGTGTTTATTTTCACTCATTATTGTTAACTCTTCATTGTTTCTGACTCACTCTAGCCACAGTATAAGGAGAGTATTTAGGACACCTTTAGCTGACAGATACCATGCGGACCTTATCTCATAGGTATTTGATAAGTGTAACTCCTGTCATCTGGGTCACAAAACTGAAATATCAAACCTTACCAGCAGTGTGTGAACTTGTATGCCACATGTTCTCTGTAAAGTGTGGGTGGTCAACTCCTATCCACAAAGCACGAAGAGAAAAGTTTTATTTTTGGAAGACAGTTTCATAGATTTACTTTTGAACCATTATTCTGAGTGTCCCACACGGTCTCTTAGAGACACAATTATGACAAAGATGACTTCCTCAGTCCTCCCCAAACCACTTTCAATGGAGTGTACCACCATATTGAGTACATGACTTTTTTGAAGGTCACATTGAAGAAGCAACGTTAGGGATTCTGAGATATTTTAAAATGTTATCCAAAGTCAATGTGATATTCTATAATCTGTAACTTAAGCAGTAGATCTCAAACTTGGTCTGGGTCCCTGAGACCCTTTCAGGTATGTACGAGGTCAAAATTATTTTCATAAGAACACCAAGATGTTATTTGCTTTTCACTCTTTTGGATTCAAAAGAATTTTTAAAGGCTGTAGAACAGGCTGATGCTATGGCTCCAATAGCACTGGAATGGATGCTTTTATATTCTTGTGTTTTCTAGAATTTTCTAAAGTAGGAGGTTCAGGGTATAAATATCTATATCATCAAAGATCATTCCAGTTTTTTTCTTCATATGTGGAAACACATTAGGAATAAGTAACCTCTGTCATTTGGGTTTGTAATATTACTCTTGAATGATTTGTGAAAACTTTTCTAATTTTTAAAATCTTATATTAAACAGTATCGAATTTTATAATATTTTATTTAAAATATTATGGAAATGTATGCTTAGTGATAGTTCAATTAAATAAAAGAAATTAGAAGGTGCACTTTCTTAGCCTAGGGTTGTTCAACATGTCAAAATGTTGAAAAAGGTAAAAGTGACAGATTATATATAGAGTTTTTTGGAAGAGAGAGATATACTACAATAAAACTGAGAAAAACTGTAAATAAGAAATAAAATGCAGTGAAAGTTGTCTTTCCTGTTTTTATAGATGATAATTATTTATCTCATTGTCTTGTGCAACAGAACATTTTCAAATAGTACTACATTGTCAGTTAAATTTTAGCATCATTTTGAATTATAAAGGGTGGGAGGAGACTGGATATTTTTTAAACAGACAAGATAACCTCTTTTGAAGCCAAAAAATTAAAATGGTTTCAGCTTTTCTAACAAGAAATGAAAACATCACTGAGGTATTTAAAAGGCTAAGTGATTATGTTGCATTGGCTGGAAAAAGTACATAAAATAGCTGAGATGCTCACAAAGCTTTTTATGGTTCACATTTCTGAGTGTCTGCTGCATTGACGGTCACTAAATCATTGCACTGAGATTTTTTTTGACAATACAGTAATGTGTGCAATTAAAAATTAAAAATGTGTGCATAAAGAATGGGATAATATGTCATCAGCAGAATTGTACTTTGCCTGGGTCTATGGTTACTTGCTTCATCTCCTTGATTTCCTTACCTTTTTTTTAATGCCAAAAACAACTTTGCATTTCTTTTTTTTTTTTTTTTTTTTTGCTTTTTAAAAAATTTATATAGGACAGTGAAATGCATTACAATTCTTATTATACATTTAGAGCAGAATTTTTCATATCTTTGGTTGTATACAAAGTATATTCACACCAATGCATGTCTTCATACATGTACTTTGGATAATAATGATCATCATGTTCCACCATCATTAATTTCTGCCTCACAGAATTATAGTAGGGATGAAAAAAGAACATTGGTAAGGTATAAGGCATTATAGAAATATTATTATGATATGTTCTTTTAAAGTCTGAACTAATCTTAGGCAACAGAATGAGCCCTTCAACTAGTGTTTTAGTTAGCTATTTTGCTGCTGTGACTAAAGAATCCAACCTGAACAACTATAGAGGAGGAAAACTTTATTTAAGAGCTCATGGTTCCAGAGGTCTGAGTCCATAGAAGTCTGGCTCTATTCCTCAGGGCTCAATGTGAGAACATCATGGCAGAAGAATGTGGCAAAAGGAAGTGTGTGGCAAAAGCTCACATCATAGTGACTGGGAAACAAAGAGAGAGTCTGGACTCTCCAGATACAAAATATATACCCCATAACCATGCCCCAGTTCCCACCTCCTCCAGCCATACCCTACCACTTCAGTTGTCACTCAGTTAATCCCTATCAGGGGATTAAATCACTGATTGGGTTAAGACTCTTCCAACCCAATCGTTTCTCTCTGAACCTTCTTGTAATGTCTCACAAGTGAGCTTTTGGGGGACACCTCACACCCAAATCATAAAAACTGGTTACTCTTCCCATCCAACTGGACTCATTTATTTCTTCATAGTCAAAAATTCTGACCATAGTAAGAAATTAGGTAGTAATCTCATTCATTCTATCCTCTAAAAGTAATATTGCTTACAAGGTGGGTCAAAAATGTATTTGCTATACCTGTAGCTAAATAGGATGAGAAGCAGATGTCTGGCCTGCCGAAGCCCACACCTGTACTTCATTCTAACTGCAGAAGTTTTGAGGTTCGTATGAAAAACATGATCAATACTGTCCATTTGCTTAGGCGGTTTTGGACTATTTACAGAATAGTATTATTTGTGTGATTTCTTCTTTTTATTCAAATCCAAATAAAATCTCAGCACAGAGATTCTAATACCAAGGTTGTAGATTTCTATACAAGCATACACCTCATTTCCATGTACCTCCTCTATCAACCTATTGACCCATTTGCAAGTAATCGCCTGCTTACCTTCCTTGCCTACACTATAGTTCTTGGCACATTCTCTCCCAACGATTCCATCACTGTTTTCTCTTTCTCCTATTACCCCGCTCATGACCCTTTGTACTTCTTCGCAGACTCTTCTTCCTTTGTCCATCTTTTAACATATTTTTATTATTCTCAGTCTTTGAAAAGAATCTGTGAAGTAGTCATTATATCCATCTTCAAGAACAAATACAGGTTCTTTTTTAATTCAATCAATAGGCACATGCTGAGTATTGAAGATATGATGGTATGCAATGATAAACATGGTCTCTGCTCTCCGGTGAAACACAGAATCTTTTGTGGGAAATGAACATTAATTAAATAGTCACCAAAACATCAGAGTTTAATTGCACACAGAACTAAACACTGAAAAGAGTAGGTGTTCGGTTCAATAAGAGCTTATCACCAAGGATATTACCAACTTGACCTAGATTTGAGGAAGTGGCACACAAAGTGAGAAATGGTTTTGCTGAAGACAGTGACGTTTGAAAGAAGAATGACAGTTACTAGGTGATAGGAAGAATTCAAGGTCAGCTTCAGGTAGACGAAGCACCATGTATAAAAAATAGTGTGACCAGAGTAAAAAGAGCAAGAGTGGGAGTGGTTCAACTCAGGGCCACAGATCCGCAGAGCCTGGACCATGCATGACTTCTCAGGGCTACCAAGACTTGAAGTCTATCCTAAGCAGAGGAGAAAAGCAGGAAAGTATTTGATGGCTGGACTCCAGGAGGAAGGGAGCTGTACTGTATAGATTAACATGACACAATTCATATGGAGTGGACTGTGAAGAAAACTGACCAGCCTCTCTTTACACACAGTCTAGTGAGTTTGCTATGGTCTTTCAATCAAACTAGTCTCATCAGACAATATTTGAAGTTGGGGTTGCCCTAAGAGAGTTTCAGTGGGATTTGGGTGTTTAGGGATTTGGGCTAGTTCACTGAATCATTTAAATACTTCCAACATCTCAATCCAATTTTCATGGTCTCTTTCCCAATCAATTACATAACTTTCTCTGGTTATGAATTATCAAATTCATATAAATTATTTGAATTCAATCAACAGTATAATTTATCAATTTACATGATCCTACATATTTGATTTATGGCTAGAATATCTCTCTGTATACAAGACAAAGAGATTTGCTCAGAGCTATGTAGAATGCTTATAACATTAGCCAAATATTTAAAATCATGTGTTCACTTCTATAAGCCCTCTGACATGTTTAGAAGCAGCCATTCCACCACAATGTCTTTTTTTAAATTTTTATTATTAGTTGTTCAAAACATTACTTAGTTCTTGACATATCATATTTCATACATTTGATTCAAGTGAGTTATGAACTCCCATTTTTACCCCGTATACAGATTGCAGAATCACATCGCTTACACATCCACGTTTTTACATACTGCGATACTAGTGTCTGTTGTATTCTGCTGCCTTTCCTATCCTCTACTATTCCCCCTCCCCTCCACTCCCCTCCCATCTTCTCTCTCTACCCCATCTACTGTAATTCATTTCTCCCCCTTGTTTTTCCCCCTTTCCCCTCACTTCCTCTTATATGTAATTTTGTATAACAATGAGGGTCTCCTTCCATTTCCATGCAATTTCCCTTCTCTCTCCCTTTCCCTCCCACCTCTCATCCCTGTTTAATGTTAATCTTCTTCTCATGTTCTTCCTCCCTGCTCTGTTCTTAGTTGTTCTCCTTATATCAAAGAAAACATTTGGCATTTGATTTTTAGGGAATGGCTAGCTTCACCTAGCATAATCTGCTCTAATGCCATCCATTCCCTGAAAATTCCATGATTTTGTCATTTTTTAGTGCAGAGTAATACTCCATTGTGTATAAATGCCACATTTTTTTATCCATTCATCTATTGAAGGGCATCTAGGTTGGTTCCACAGTCTAGCTATTGTGAATTGTGCTGCTATGAACATCGATGTAGCAGTATCCCTATACTATGCTCTTTTTAGGTCTTTAGGGAATAGTCCAAGAAGGGGAATAGCTGGGTCAAAAACTATCAAGAGAATGAATAAAATTTTAAAAGAATGACAAGAAGTTTTATAGACTGATGCTTGGTATGAGCAAACATTAGTACAACTAGAACTTTTATACACTATTGGTAAAAGAGAATATTAATATGATCTCGTTGGAAAACTCTTTGATATTATCCCTTAAATGCTGAACATAAGCATATTTTATGCCGTAGCAATTTTCACTTATTCACAGACATATGTGTAGAAGAAACAAGTACACATAAGCAAAAAAAAGTTTATTGCAATATTGTTCATAATTAGTTAAACAATGAAAACAACCCACATGTTCATCATTTGTATGATGGATAGAAAAATATCCTGATGTACTCACACAAAGGAATACTGTACAGCATTAACAGTTAATGTGACAACATATAATGTTGAGGTAAAGAAGCTATCACAATAGAGTATGCATAGTATAGGAATTCCTTTATGTACAGGGTAAAAGGCAAGTCTGTCTTTGGCATTACAAGTCAGGAGAATGACTACCTTTGGGAAGGAAATGCATAGCACAAGGTGGGGGTGCTTCTGGCTGCTGATGAAGTTCAGTTCCTGGGCACAAGTGATGGTTACATGGGAATTTGGGAACTCTCAAATCGATTTATTTATTTGTTTTTTAGATATACATGACAGTAGAGTGTCTTTTGACATATTATACATACATGGTGTACAGCTTTGATTATGTATTTATTTTATTAATTATTTCTTTAACTAGGTCAAGTAATCAATCCTAAATTCTCATTTCCTTGAGAGATTATTTCATGCAGTCATTTTCCCTAACACCAGTTTTGGTGAACACAACCCATGCTGGCTAGTTGAAGCATAAAGGAATTAGTAGAAATTGTCAACAACTCACAGGAATTCCAGGAAGGCTGGAGAGCCAGGCAAGGATGTTGCACAGAAGAACAATAGTTAGGAACACGCTGAGGCCTATGGCTCTCCACACACACACTCCAGTGGCTTCTGCCTATGCACCTGCCTGGCATTCAAACCCCTGGTTGTGGGTTCCTGCCTCACGTTGCTTACATCTGCCTCCAAGTTTTGCACTGCCTTTGATTGATGAATCCAGGTCATACTTCTCTTTCCCCTCTGACAGAACCTGGAAAAAATAGGAGCTCCATTTGGGGCATTCAGGATTCACAATGTGGAAATTAGCAAAGCGTTCAAATGCTGATCAAAAGTTATTGTACATAAAAAATAACTGCTATAACTGTAATAGTAATGTCCCCTTAACTTTCAAGAAACCGGTAATTCTGGTGCTTTTTAAACATTTACAAAGTATGATCAAAGAAGAACACTTCCCAATCTTTTTATAAGCTTGACATAATGTTGGAATGAAACACCTTATCAAAAAAATGAAATATCATGAATATTTAAACAAAAATCCTGAACAAAACATAGGAAGTGGAGCCTAACAATGTATTTTAAAAATAATTATACCATGACCAAACAAGTTGATTCCAAGAATGGTGGAAATTTTTAATGTTAGAAAAATCAATCAATATAACTCACCATATTAATGGTCAAAAGAAAAATAGGATTTAATCTCTCAATAGAAATTCAAATTCCATTTGATGAAATTTAACATTCACTCCCAAATTGGAAAAAAATAGAAAAAAAAATTTGCTATTACAGATATTCGTAGGTTTTGAGATGTGCTTTCTTTCTCCATTCTTTTGTTAACAACAATCCAAATTTCCCTGGAGAACTATACCTTGCCCCTTTTAAGCCATGGACTTTGATTGGGGTTGATACGCTGTGTATTACTGGAGGTGACTGACCTAGCCAAAGGCAGAATGAGGCTCCAAACTCCTGACTACATGAGGTGATTCACACCCAAGATGATGTCCCAATGCTTAAGTGTGGAGAATCTGCTTTGCTATAGGACTTGAACCTAGGAAGCTGCAGCCAGAACAAGATAGGCAGCCATATTACTCTCACAAAGAACCTGAAATAGAACCATTAAATTTAAAATTTAAATCTCATGAAAGCAAGTACTTTGATTATCTTACAGACAATCATCTTCCTAGCTCTAAAAGTAGTTCCTGGCAGAGGATAAGTCCCCCGAAAATATTTCCCTAATTAACAGATGATTGAAGCCAAAATTGAGGCACTTTAAGCTGAGATATGGAAAACATCTGGATTTCAATATTGGCATTTGTGTCCCTGTATCAAACGTCATCACTCACGATTTTTCAGTTTCATGAGTCACGTTTTCTTTTGCTTAGATTTATTTGTCTAGAAATTTTGGATATCTGCAGCAAAGCAATCCCCAACTGAAATAGAAGTTGATCAGCCCAAATCAAAAATCAAAAATCTGGAATGCTCCAAAGTCCAAAACTTTTTGAGCAATGACATGATGCCAAGAATAAAAAATTTTATACCTGATTTCATGTCCAGGTTGCTGCCAAAATGTACCCACACAACATTATTAGCATCCCTAATGGGAAAAAGCCCAATCCAGACCCCTCTTGGCTTCAGTCTATGCAACACCCACCTACATTCCCCCAGGAAAGCACATCCACAAAGGGTAACAAAGGGCAGGAGTGCAGGCCAGATGTGCCAACAGCAGGTTTCCTATGCTGCCTTACATGGGCCACATGTATTATTCACTGTTTTTGTTTTCTTTGTTTTGTTTTCATCATTGTTGTTTGGGGTTTCTTGTTTCATTTTGTTTTTGCTATCCTCTGTTCTAGGGTGTATTGTTGGGGGAAAAAAGAAAAAAGTCCTGAAGATACCCCTGTGGATAACAGAGACAAGATGAAGAGGAAGCATTTATGTTTATCTACAGCACAGAAATTCAAGTGTTGGGGCTGGGGATGTGGCTCAAGCAGTAGCGCGCTTGCCTGGCATGCGCAGGGCACTGGGTTCGATCCTCAACACCACATAAAAATAAAATAAAGATGTTGTGTCCACCTAAAACTAAAAAATAAATATTAAAAAAAAAGAAATTCAAGTGTTTGGAGGAGAAACTGGACTGCAACAGGAGTGTGAAATGTCTTACAGAAAAACATACTGTTGGAATCTCCACCACAACTGACTGTGGAGACAAAAAGACCAAGTGTTGAAGTTCTATGTTGAACATGACCAAAAAAGTTAAATGCAAAATGGAAAAACATTGCATGAAGCTAAAAAAGAAGATATTTTTAAATGTTTTTACTTGTAGTTTTTAGATACACATGACAGTAGAGTGTATTTCGACATATTATATGTACATGGAGTATAACTTCCCATTCTTGTGGCTGTACATGATGGGGAGTTTCGGTGGTGTATTCATATATGAACATGGGAAAGTTAGATCCATTTCATTCTACTATCTTTTCTATTCCCATCCTTTCTCCCTTCCTTTCATTCCCTTTTGTCTAATCCAATGAATTTCTAGTCTTCCCTCCCTCACATTGTGTGTTAGCATCCATATAACAGGGAGAACATTCGGTCTTTGGTCTTTGGAGGTTTGAGATTGACTTATTTCACCTAGTATGATAGTCTCCAGTTCCATCCCAGTTATCCCATTCCTTGGCATATATCCAAAGGACTTAAAATCAGTGTACTATAGTGATGTGGATACGTCAATGTTTATAGCAGCTCAATTCACAATAGCTAAGGTATGGAACCAATCAAGGTGCCCTTCAACAAATGAATGGATAAAGAAAATGTAGTATATATACACAATGGAATATTTCTCAGCTGCAAAAAAGAATGAAGATCTTATTTGAAGTATAGAAAGACTGGACCCACAGGCAACATGAGGTTGATCATGAAACAAGCAAAGATCACAGTAAAATAAAAATTGAAGGGAGGTGTGAATATTTAACAGGCTAGTTGCGGAAATTCAAGAGACCATGTGGCATTAAATTTTTAAGGATTTGTTATTATCCAGCATTTGTTGATCAAGAAGCAGCAGAAAAAAATTATTGACCAGTTTGCCAAGGTCATCACTGATAAAAATATGATACAAGGACAAGTCTAAAATGCTGACAAAACATCACTGTTTTACCATTACTGCTCTGAGAAGACACTGACCATAGCTGATAAGACAGTATCTACCAGAATTAAGGATATCAAGGACAGAATCACTGTACTGGGATGTGCTAATGCAGCAGACACATGAAAGTGTAAATTCTTTATGATAGGCAAAATCTTATGTCCTCACTATTTTAAAGGACTGAAATTCTTATTAGCCTATCACTATGCTAACAAAAGGTCACGGATTGCCAGGAACAACTTTTCTGTTTGTTTTCACAAATGATTTGAACCAGGGGCTTATGCTCACTACAAGTGAGCTGGACTGGCTGGTAACTGCAAGATTTTGTTACTCCTTGACAATTGTTCTGCTCATCTTCCAGGTGAAGTTCGCATCAAAAATAATGTTTATGGCATGGGCTTTCCCCAAATGTGACTTCAATAAGGATACCATGTGACCAGGATATCCATAGGTCAATGAAGATTAAACATAAGACATTTTACTGAATAGCATGCTAACAGCAGTGAACAGAGACATGAGTGTGGAAGGTTTTTAGAAGGAGATTAGCATGAAGGATGTCCTATATGCTATGGCCAACATTTGGAATGCAGTGACTAAAGACACAGATGTGTATTCCTCTATTAAGCTCTGGCCTGTGGATTTATTTCAGAGATAATGACAAATAAGGTGGTGAATCTGAAGGATCCATATGTCAAATGAGAAAAGATGTATGTAAAAAATGTTTTTACATATGCAAAATATATACCTTATGCATCTATCAGTAAACTGGAAGAAGTAGATATCAAATAATTTTTTTTTAATATTACACTGTTAAACTCCACAAGATTCTTTCTGCTCCCATTTTTTAAAAATTATTTATTTCTTAGTTGTAGTTGGACACAATATCTTTGTTTTATTTATTTTTATGTGAAATTTTTAACATCGATAATGAGACTCCATTTGCTTATTCACTGAACCATGGTGAAACAACTGAAAGGATTCTGAATCGAGGTGTTCATGATAACAGTGACAATGAAGATGATGTTGTTACTGCTAAAGAAAAGTTGCCCGTAGATGACAGGGTGAAAATGTCTGATGGGGTTATCGCAGGACTGGAGCACTGTGCTCTCATAATCGGCTAGAGATCATGTCCATTTATAAAATCAGATAGATTTCTAAGACAAACGCCATTGTTAAAGAGGAAAATGACTGCAGTAAACATTTTTAAAAGCCATCCAACAGAATACCTCCTCATCCCTAGAGGAGCCCCTTCCTGGTCTCTCAATTGTTTCTCATGTTTCTTCTCACTTAAAAATATTCTACCAAATCACAGCATACAAAGTAGAGACTGAGAGCAACCTTAATTTGCCACTGCTAACAGATGACTCAGGGATTCTGGTGATGTTCTGTGCTGCTTAGTAACCTGAGCACATTGTGGTTTTACTGTTAAGTACTTATGTGTGCATAAGAAAGTGATTGCTTATCAGTAGCATCAGGAATGAAGGTGATGCATGCCAAAATGAAACAGCTCATCCACACTGGGTGACTAAGAGGGTGACACCTTTGTTTTCTGATGGTTTGACATACACAAGTATTATTTCATGTCCCAAATTATTTAAAATATTGTATGACATTACCTTCAGGCTAAGTATATAAATATTGTGAAATATAAATGAATTTGTTATCCAGACTTCAGTTCCCTTCCCTATTGTGAACATGCAAATATTACAAAAATCTGAAAAAAGAAATACCAAATCTGAAATACTTATGGTTCCAAGCATTTTAGATATGGGATATTCAACTTGTATTATTATCTGAATGAAGTTTTAAAATATATGTATCTTAAATCAAAAGTTAGTTTTATACCTCAGTCCGGCTGCAGCAAAATAACCGGGGGGGGGTGACGAGCAACTTTTGTAGTGGAGTAGGAACCGTTTATTGTAGGACAGGAGGGGTATATATACATTACTGAATACACAGCTTATCTTAATTAACATAAACTAGATACAGCAGTCAACCAATAAGGAATCTCCACACTTAATGGCTCGCTGGTGTTACTTCACAAACCATTCCCTCTGGCAAAATGCCAGGCGCCATCCTGACTTGTTTACAGACCCTAACAGTTTTACTAAAAGATCTCCATTAATTTTGGAAAAATACCAAATTTTTCATTGAGCAAATTGAAAAACATACTGGAGTCTTGGTTAGAAACTCAAAACGGTAAAGTCTATTCTTACATTAATACTATATGTATATATGTGACTGCATGACCAATATGATTTTAGAACATGTACACTCAATAAAATAAAAAAAATATATCCCATCTATGTATGAGATATCAAAGTGCATAAATGCATTCTACTGCCATGTATAATTAATTAAAACAAATTTAAAAATAAAAAAGTACATTAAAACATTGTGACACCAGATAGACAGAACTTTTGATAGCTTAGATTCCAAAAATGGACCCAAATATAACAATGAGAAGGAAGAAGAAGATGGAGATATAGCTAGCTTGCAATTCCTTTCTGCTTTTCTCATCACAATGAAGGTAGGAGCCATGGCTACCTCTTTCTCCATTGAACTCCCAGCCACCAGCAAAATGCTTGGCAGATAGGAACAGTATAAACATTCACTATCTGATTGAAAGAATGTTAGGGAGTAACTCCTATATATTCTGTGGATCAACACAGCTCAGCTAGAACAATGATTGGTGGTACAAACAAGATTTTCTTAGGAGAAACATTCATCAGTTATTAAATGGTAGAAATTCCTACTCAAATTATCATGAAAAAAATAAGATTACTTAATGAACATACTATTTTGAAATATGAAGGTAGATTAGCACCCCATTTCTTATTCCTAAATAAACTGATATTGTGTTATAATAGCAAAAATACTGGGAAGAAAGTCTCTATCAGAAATGCATCAATTTAATTTAAAAATTTTGGGGAAAATATTTAAGGCAAGTGATATGTGGAAAAGGCTAATTACAGAACAGTAAATATAGTATGACTTCATTAGTACAAAGATCTATCTCTCATACATATAGCAATATGCTTATATCTTAAAAAGAAAATTCAAAAAGGACATTTTAATGCTTAATATTATCCAAAAACTGAGTGATGTTGGGGTTTAGGTGGGGGAGATCTTATCTGAAATTTTATTTTTTTCAATAAGCATATATTACTTTAATATTTAAAAAAAGAAGAAGAAATACAGTCATAAAAAATAGAAGGAAGTGTTTAGGACCGCAAAGTTAGATCTCAATTGAATTCAAGCCAAGTTCAGATAGGAGTGTCTGAAATGTCTTTCCCCTTCTGGTGATGATGTATTTAGAAAGGTCTGGTAGGGTGTTTCTAAGGAAATTTAGAAATGAAGTCCAAAACTGTCATCTCTGTCAGAGAGAAAGAGAATCAGAGAGAGAGAGACAGAGACAGAGACACAGAGAGAGAGATAGAGAGATGGAGTTGGTTTCTGCCTTATGTGAAGATTAAAAGGGGAAATGAATTGAATTTTACATTAATAACGAAAGTAAACATCTTTGTTTAAAACAACAACAATCGGGCAGCTATTGAATCTCAGCAGACAGAACCAGACGAGAACAGTACTAACTGCCCAGATAAGACCTTGCCAACAGTGAAAGTATCAGCAAAAGGAAATGTATGCTAGTCTAAAACTAAATTAATTTCATCAAGGGTATCATTGAAAACAAATTATCATGTCTGATAACACAAAACCCTAGCAAGCCAAAGGACAATGATAACACTCAAGTTCAAAGCCTTGCAGTTTACTTTGTTTTTAGTTAACTACATTTTCTCTAAACATAAGAGGAATAATTAAAGGATGTTTCCTGTGCTGTTTCTGATATTAATTAAAGCTGTCCAGGGTACCGATATGAGAACAATAGCAACAGAGCCAGCCAGTTTCATGTGAACGGTTGCTGAAAATCAACTAAGGAATTTGCTTTTTGGTAACATCTGAACTTCACTTGCAGCTATAGCAGCGCAAAGTGCATTCTTTTTGTTGACAACTGCCTTTCATTTTCCTTTGGGTGAATCTAGGAAATGAAAGAAAAGAAAACCTGATGTCTGCACAGGAGTAGATGGATGGTGTTGTGTAGGTGGTGGATTCCTTCAGCAGTAGCCATTGGCTTGGGCACATCTGATTACCATTGTTTGGTCACTCAGATGTGATTGTTTTTGCTTTTGCTTTTGGATGTATTAAGGGAGAATGTAGGGTTGAGGAAACAGCTCAGGAATGAGGCTGTGGCTCTGTGTTCTCACTCCCAAATGTGACTCATATCTCTAATGAGGCTTGGGGCCAGCTACTTAACTCCTACGTCCCAGTGTCTTCCTTTATAAAGTGGAAAAGGTAGCACCACGCAATCTGCCAGAGGATCTTTGAAATTAACTAATGAGTGTGAAGAAGCTTGGAAAACAGGAAAAAGAAAAAAAAAAAATATATATATATATATATATATATAATTTTGGCAATAAAGACTGCTAAAAGATAAAGAGGAGAAACATCTCTAGGAATGAGCTTTAAACACACAATAAATTTCATTTATCCGGGTGGTCCTAAAAGATATGAAGGCAAATATTGAGACTTAGATAACCTTTTCTAGTCTCTTCTAGTTCTGTATCTTACACTGCCAAATCCCAAAGGATTATCTTTGTTATATCTACTAAAATATACATGGGGCTGGGGATGTGGCTCAGGCGGTAGCACGCTTGCCTGGCATGTGCGGGGCACTGGATTTGATCCTCAGCACCACATAAAAATAAAATAAAGATGTTGTGTCCACCGAAAACTAAAAAATAAATATTAAAAAATTCTGTCTCTCTCTTAAAAAAAAAGATGTTGTGTCCACCAAAAACTAAAAAATAAATATTAAAAAATTCTCTCTCTTTAAAAAAAATTATATATATATATATATATATATATATATATATATATATATATATATATATATATATATATATATATAAATTCTAGCCATCAAAGGACAACAATGTACTATGGTTTTTGTGTGTGTTATAAATTGGGCAAAACCACTGACCTAAAAAAAGGCTTTAATCCCCAACTATTACAGCTTTTGCAACCTCCAGACGTGTCTTATGATCTTGACCTAAATGAATTTTAGCAAAGGAATTGGATTGCTGTCTTTCAATTAAAATTCTAAAGGAGACCAAAGGTATTGAGAAGTCAAGATACAGAAAATGCTTTTAAGCATGGCAAGTGGTAATAACAACAACAAAGCCAACCAAAAATAAAATGCCATAAATAAAATAATTAATTTAATGAATATACGGATTTTTTGCAAATGACAAAGCTTGCTGCCAATTTTGCAGCTAGTACTTCTGAAAGTCAGCATATGTTGATCGTCATGTGTTTATAAAACATTCTCAAAAGTGAAGACAAAAGATTGTGCTTTGGCACGTTTAATGACCACATGGGCAATTATATCAGATTCTCACTTCACCAAAAACCTAGAGGGGAAAGTAAGGAAACCTCTTCTATAGCTGTCTGGGAGCCATGTTCATACCTTAGGACTCCTGATGTAATCGCTTTCTGTGTGAACAGCTCACCAACATAAAAACAAACGAAAATAGTCCTTTAAGTATTTAGTAATTGTACAAATATTTGGGAAGATAAAAACGTGGGATTTTGTGTGATATTTTCCAATGACAGCTGGAAATATGATTTTTCTTTACTTCAGGAAACTAAAACCTCTGGGAGTTTCAAATGTTTATTTTGGACAAAGCCCATGAAAGCATTCAGTATTTACCCTGGTGCCATTTGAAGTTCATGTTTTGGGTCTGAGATGTTGTTCAGGTCTGAGAAGTGCTCAAACCAATTTTCCTTTGAGTAGATGTAGCTTTGACTTGGAACAAAACACTATCTGTCACCGTCTTGCCACTGTGGAGAAAAACTCAAACCATGAATTAGGATCTTTAATGTGTTCTTTCAAGCCTGTGATCATTTGGGGAGGTCTGAAAGTCAGGAATTTAAGACTTTCCCTAAATAAAAGGGTTCTGGTACATCTGGAGGATGCATTTTTTTTTTCTCTCTGAAGAGAGGCACTGGATTTGAAGCTGAGTCTACCCATTGAGATAACAGGAGAGCCCTGAAGTTCTCATTCTCTAGCTTCTGTAACTAAGACTCAAGTTAGAGCAAGACAGTCTCTGATCAT
Organism: Marmota flaviventris; assembly: GCF_047511675.1. Taxonomy (NCBI): domain Eukaryota; kingdom Metazoa; phylum Chordata; class Mammalia; order Rodentia; family Sciuridae; genus Marmota; species Marmota flaviventris. The sequence goes on along the minus strand of NC_092499.1, from coordinate 78,321,970 downwards.
AAATGCAGTGAGATGGCTCTCTTTCAACTGCTCTTAAGAGCTCCTCAACAGAAGAAGTTCCTGCCCTTCCTGGAGTGGGAGTGCGTGCTTTTATTCATTCATTTTACTGGGAGTCTTACCAAAGTATCTCATGTCTTCATGTTCCCTACTCCACGCCCATGTTTTCCATCTGGTTAAAGTTATGGGCTTACAACCTTTTCAGCATCTTAAATGATTTCCCACTCTTGATGCAGGTAATGACGAGGTGGGTTTGAGAAAAGGCAAAGATTAAGGCAAGGAAGCAGCTAATACAGGCAGAGCAGAGTAAGAACAGGGAAATTGTCTGGCAATAGCAAGTATTTCTTGGGTCTGAGGAGTGAGAACTTTCTAGAAGAGGGTCTTTTCAAGCCTAGGTCTCACAGAACATTCCCAGTGTAGCTTTAAAAAAAAAAAAAGTCTCACCTCTTCACAAGCAGAGTGTCCCTGTTATGCTTCTCTTGGCAGGGAGACCTGGGCCAGCAGGCTGTCTAAAAATGCATGGAGCTCCTGGTCACTAGGATTGCTCAAGCAGCAGTCAGATGCCTATATTCTCCAATGTGGGAGAGATAGGCCTGTGATTCTTCACTGTTATTTTAGTATTCATCTGACTCTTTGGGTCTAAGATCTTGTCTGAATTGACATCAAGAATATGAACGTGATTTTAGCCAAGGAGACATGTGTTCAAAAGAAAACTTGTGTAGAAACCCAATATAAAAAAAACATCTAAAAGTAGAGCTGTTCTAAGTCCATGGTGGGATGGGGGCCCAAGAGTAGCTCACTCATGCCTCTTGTCCCTCCTCCCTGAGAACCTGTCTTCAGAACATTGTATGAAACTCACTGGTATAACCAAACACTTGTGCCTGAGTCCTCACATGCCTAGCATACCACATATCTACAAATGGATTCTCTTCTTCCCCAGTGGGAATAATATACTGCCAGTCTTCTGTGTTCCTGTGATCTGTACATGAAACAACCTTGGGTTGCATCCACTCTTTCCCCAAAGGTGTGCTAAGTGCCTATGATGTACCAGACACTGTACTAGCTGCAAGTATTTAGTCAGAAAGCCACGGTCCCTATCCATAGAGAGACACACACTATGTGATGCAGCTTTAGTAAAATGATGAAATGACTGCAAAAACATCAGCATCTCCATTGCTATTCTCCTCTGACCTTCATCTCCTCTGACTTGTCCCTTTTCAAAATCAAGGAATCCGGTGCTCTAATGGTATCTTCATTTGTCTCACTTGACCTTTTCTTAAGAGATCCTCAAGAAAAGAAGTTCCTGCACTGTAGGTGGAAGGGGAGATTGCACATGTCAAAAATGTTCCGAAAAAGTCTAGAAGTTTTAGCCCACTGCAACAGTGTGACACGGTTCACAAAAAGGCTGCAAGAACAGGAACGTGATTCCTGATCACAGGAACTTAAGAGTCCCGCCCTTTTCTCTCTCTTCAGATAATACCCAGGGACTGTGACCGGTTATGTAAGCCACTGGATAAGGACATTGACCGACTAGAAAGCATCCTACAGTGTTAAGGGAGGACCATGAGAACCTCAGAGGCCATGTAAATAAAGAATGCCTTGAGGAAATGGGGATATTTGGCCAGAAGAAGAGGAAATACTTTTATTTTGTGTGTGGTCATAGAGGGAGGAGATATAGGAGGAAGGTGAATGAGATCAACATCCATTGATGGAGCTATTATTTTACAGAAAGAACAACTTGATTCCTATATTCTAAAAGGTGGATCCACAATCCATGAGTGAACATTAAAGGGAAGAATATCTGAGCTCAGCATAAGGAAGACTTTCCCAATAATTACAATGCTCCAAACTTGGCATGGGCTGCCTCAAAAAGAAGAGAGTGCCCTGTGTGCTTAGGACTAGATAGATAACTGTCAATTAGGGCGGTGTAATGAGATGCTTATGAGTGTTTCAGCAAACATCTTTTTGTATGCCGGTCACGTGGAAGATGAGACACACAGAGTAGGAAAACACTTCCTCCCCAAAGAGCTCATGGTTTAGGGACCCACACGTAAACAAACCAACAATGGCAATTTGGTATAACATATGCAAAGGAATACAGTCCAAATTCAACTAGATGAGAGAGAAATTGATGCTAAGGTAAGGGGAGGAGAAGACTAGAAATGAAACCAGAGACAATTTTAAGAAGATGATGATGTTTGAACAAATTTGAGGGATAAGTAGTTTTTCTGTGAATCCTGATGATCAATAAAGAGAATATTCAGGATAAGGAATGGGGTTGTACCTGCAAAGGCATGGGAATAGGAAGGCTGTTGAGAGAACCAGAACCAGAGGAGATGGAAGGCCAACAAAGAGAATGGTCTTTGATCTTGAACAGAAAGGATCTGTCATGAAAATGCAACGAATGCCTAGGGATTTGTCAGTAAGGTAAATGTGACTGGCACAACATATTTCACAGGGAAGTAAGGGATGACCTCATCAGAGTAAGGAAAATGAAGTTGCACCAAGGGTTAGCATAATTTTGAACAACTTAAAGAAAGATAAAATAATTGATAAATGGCATGGAGGACCCAAAGGGAAAATGAAGTTTGTAGTATTGGTCTCATAGGATTCATTTTTTTTTTTTTTAATGGAGCAAATAGATGTGTAGGAGATCAGAGTAGATGATCTTTCAGCTCTTTTTCAGCTCTTTTCTAAATTCAAGATTCCCAAATTCCATGCCTTGCCATCATTCCTTCCTGGATATATGGGATCCTTCTTTCCTTCTTTCTTCTTATAACAGCTTTTTCCCTGGCATATACCCTCCAATTATATAATAAATAAATGACATAATTAGTGTATTCAGAGTTATGTAATCATTACCAAAATCCATGTTGGAACATTTCATTACCCCCCAAAGAAGCTCTATCTTCAGTTGTCCATTCCCTGCCCCTGACAGTCACTAATCTACTTTCTCAACCTTCCAGTATGCCTATTTTTGATGTATCATATAAATAGAATCATACAATCTGTAGCCTTTTTTTACTCTCTTCTTTCAAGTAGTATGACATTTTTATTTATTTTTTTTAAAGAGAGAGAGAGAGAGAGAGAATTTATTTATTTACTTTTTTTTTTTTATTTTTTTAGTTTTTGGCGGACACAACATCTTTGTATGTGGTGCTGAGGATTGAACCCAGGCCGCACGCATGCCAGGCAAGCGCGCTACCCCTTGAGCCACATCCCCAGCCCAGTATGACATTTTTAAATTTCACCCATGTGGTAGCAGGAATCAGTACTCCATTATTTCTTATTGCTGAAAAATATTTCATTATATATTCTTCATTTTGTTTATCCATTCATCAATTGACGGACAGAGGGATTGTTTCTACTTTTTGGCTATAGAAGTAATGCTACTTTGGACATTCAGGTACAAGTTTTTGTGTGGACACGTTTTTGTTTTTTTCTCATACTCAATATTTTTGATCCCTACTGCTTGAGTTATCATCTTATGGGTTCACTCTTTTCAGAACTGCAATAACATTTCTAAGTAATATTGCAGAATTTTCACTTTACTAGCTCCCCCAAAAAACAAAATAATAACACCTTTGGAGCCTATGTATAGACTTCTATTTTCTTCCCAAGGGAGGACTATCATAGGTGTATACTAGGGCCAGACACATTCTAAAGAGGTCCTGTGCACTGTTGACCTCACAAATCTTAAACACACACACACACACACAATGTTTAAAAACAAATTGCATGTATTATGATAGAATGTTATTTTTTTCATCTAATTGAGGGAGAGTCTTTTCCCCATTATTTGTGGGCTAATAGCCACTTCATCATATTGAAATGATTCTCCTTCCTTGTCTACTCTGCCTTGTAAGGACACTTGATAGGTCACAATTGAGGCCAGGGTTCTTTTCAGGTCCTTCTCTGCCTGAGGGTGCTCGGTCCTCTTTCAGCTTGTTCTCAAGAGCTGCCTCTGGTGACTACACCCAGCCAAAATTTCTCTTATGCTCCTTAGCTTCACCTTCATTTCCACATTCCTCTGAAAATCCGCACAGATCCTTGGAAATAGGAAGGAGATAGAGCGGTGAGGGCAGCTAATTAAGAAAGTTTTGAAAGATTCTTCTCTAGCACCTTTGTTATCTCCTTCCCTAGTCCTTCCAAGCTCTCAGATTATTCCTCTGTCACTTGTTCCCATCTGCCCAGGAGCTTGCTTTCAATTCTCTTCAGTGAGTCAGATGCAGAGACACATATTCACCCTGCACCTGCTGCAGGGAGGGGCTCTCCCATATAAGACTGATGTTTAGCCCAATTTAGAGATCAGTAGTTTATAAGGAACTCCCCAGCAGCCACTATGGAATGTTCTTACAAATTACAGAAAATTCATACTGACATAATCCATTTTAATAACTGTCTCAACTGACCAGCAGAGATTGAGATATTACCAACCTTGCTAAAACTGTATCAGGAAAAAGACAAAATTTAACTAGGTCAGAATGCTACTGGACAGGTAGGTGGTACAATAATCAGAAGAAATAATTCAAAGGTAAATTAAATTGTGATCTGCTATGGCCAAATCTCAGTCTTGAAGCAAGTTCCGAAGGGCTCCAGGAATAAAGGTTTGGGATTGAAAATAGTACTATCAGGAAGTGTAATAAATATTTTTAAATGTTGACCGAGGAAGCAACTGAATATCACTCTAACTGTAACCACTAAAAGAGTCAGATAATTTATAAAAATCACATATATACTTATACACATATATAATTTAATGTTTTAAACATATAAAATATATTTTGTATATAAACATTCTTTTAAATATATAAAATGCTATATTTATATTAACATTGATTGTATCATAACTATTAATATAGATATTTAGTTGACCCTCATCATTCACAGATTTCTTATTTGAAAATTCTCCTACTCATTAAAACTTATATATGATGTCAAAATCAAAGCTTCCAGCACTTCTGAAGTCTTGAGACACATGCACAGAGTAGCAAAAAGTCTTAGTCCCCCCATAAGCACCTTTGCAGCTGAGGTCAAACAAGGAAATACCTGCCTTTTTGTTTCAGGGTTCATACTGCAAACAAGCCTCCTTTTCATAGTATGTTTAGTGCCATGTTTTTTATATTTCGTGCTTTTTGATGGTGATTTTGCTGTTTTAAATGGCCTCAGGCACACAATTGAAGTGCTAACTAGTATCCCTAAGTGCAAAAAGATGTGTTAGACAAGCTTTGTTCAGGGGTGAGTTACAGTGCTGTAAGCATTAGCCGGGAGTTCAATGTTAATCAAACAATGGTATATATTTAATAACCTAATATTGTTATTTCTGCTAAAGGCAGAGATTAAGTATTTTGTAATCCAAGGTTCACAGTGACTTTACAGAATATAACTTCCCCAAGTAATGAGATTTAACTCTGTATGTATGTATATATATATATATATATATATATATATATATATACACACACACACATCTATAATACATATTTCATATATATGATATATTATATGTCATATATATCACACATATCACATATATATGTATATATAATTTTTATTTTATGCATATTTTCTATAATCTTATTTCTTCCTATATATTCATAATTTTTATGCCAATGCATATATAAGTGTAGTTTCAGGACATTGGAGAGCTGTGGTACAGAATGAATTGAATGAACTAAGCAAGAGGGTAGCAAATCCTTGCAAAGTAAACCAACTATTTCTGGTCATTTTTCTTAACTACTTCTTAACTACTTGCTACTTCTGGGTAAGGACTACAGATAGGGTTTGAGGGGAAAAGAGAGAATAACAGATCTTTTGGTGGTTGTGCAGGACTGGTATAATAAATCGAAAACTTCAGGAGCTCTATGGGCAGAGTTCATTTGCTGGGTCAATACCTGTGTGGGAGGCTACAAAGCTTCTAATGAGCAGAATATAATCCCTCTTTGTTTAGCAAAATTGGAGAGACAAAATACTATCAGAAAAAAGGGACATCTGCAAATATAGAACTAGTCTCCTCAACACATTTAAAATATATGCCAGATCATGGACCAGAAGAGCAAAGCTTAAAACTGTTGAAGACAGTCAGGTGGGAAAAAGGGAAAAGTCTGGAGGCTTGGGAGAATTTCTCCCTTGGGACACAGGAAACCAGAGGTGCATTGAGTTAATTACAGCTCCAGTCTAGTTCCATCTTAGCCCAATTTTAGATTAAATCTAGAAAGAGAAGGCCCTTTCTGAGGAGAAAAAAATATATTAAACTCAACCTCTACAATCAGTTTACACACAAAATTTGTCATAAAATTACAAACAGAAACAGAATAGGTAAAGAAGCATAAGAAAAATGATAAATACCAAAAATAGTCTTGGAGCAGGTTTACAGATTATTCAAATGTTGAAATTAGCAAATAAAACTTAAAAGAAGCTGGGCCAAACAGCACATGCCTATAATCTCAAAGCCTCAGGAGGCTGAGGCAAGAGGATCACAAGTTCAAAGCCAGCCTCAGAAACTTTGAGAGGTCTTAACTTAGCAAGACCCTTTCTCAAAATAAAAAGTAAAAAGGGATGGCAATGTGGCTTGGTGATTAAGTGCCCCTGGGTTGAATCTCCAGTGCCAAACAAACAAACAAAAACCCTGAAGAAATTATAATAACAGTTAAATAAAACCGAGGAGGAAAATAGTTGAAAGGATGAATAATTTTAACAGAGAATTTGAATATTTAAAGTAATTAAACAGATCTTCTAGAATTGAGAAACACAATATCTGAAATTAAAAACTTAAAGGACAAGGTTCAGAGCAGACAACGCATATCAGAAAAGGGTCAATTAGAAAACATTCAAAGTCAAGATCAGGGAGGAAAGAGACAATGATGGAACACAGTGTGAGACACTCGGGATGCAGAAAAATCATCAAGTATACATGCAATTTGAATTTCAAACTAATTTGTAAGAACAAATTAGAAGCATACCTTAGGAGATGATAATCAATAATCAGCCTATACTTCAGGAGTCTCAGAGAACCTCAAGCAGGTAAAATATAAAGAAAATCAACCTAGCACACAATACAGGAGATTCAGCCCAGGAGCACTTAATCACCACGCCACATCATCAGCCCTTTTTATTTTTTATTTTGAGGTAGGATCTTGCTGAGTTGCTTAAGACCTCTCAAAGTTTCTGAGGCTGGCTTTGAACTTGGGATTTTCCTGCCTCAGCCTCCTAAGTCTTTGGGATTACAGGCATGTGCTGTTTTGCCCAGCTTTTTTTAAATTTTATTTGCTAATTTCTTTACTAAAGAGAAAGATAAACAGAAAATCTCAAAAAGTAGCTGGAGGGAAGAATGAAAGGGGACTTCTCAACCAAAACCAGGCAGAGAGTAAGGGACTCACATATTTAAAGAGTAAGCTTGTTTACAGACTCTAACAACGTTTAATACCTAAAGAAGATATCTTTAAAAAATGAAAGCAAATTATAAAAATGAAAGCTGAAATTCATTTTCAATATGCCTGCACTATAAAAGATACATGAAGAAAGCACTTTCAATTGAAGGATATATGTAAAAAAACTCTCGAGTTATCAATGGAGACTTGATAATTTCTCTGCATTTACCTTTTAAGAAAATATATAGTAAATGAAGTTAACCTCCAGGATTAAAGAATTCTTGGCTTGTCTTTCCATCTCAGGACGACAAACCATCCACTATTTTCCTATTTGACTGGGAAAACAAGTTTCTTCAATAAATGTCTCAAATAGGAACCCAAAACATTGATTAAATAAACAAAAGAATAAGCAAGGAATAGACAACAAATGTCTAAAATGAACCATGACCTCATTGATTTACTGACTTTTAACCTTCCTTTAGTCAGAAGATGAAACTTATCCATTTCTGGTTATTTTCCCCAAGGTTGCTCTCCTTTCTGCCTCCTGACATAATCTCTGAAAAAGTCTGCCTGTTGGGTCTGTCAGGTTCTATACCATAAAATGACTTCCAATGGCTTATGTGCAATCCTAGACAATATTGCTATGAATTGACCTGGATTCTTCCTTCCTTATTTCATGCCTTGCCTTCTCAAGTATCTTATGTGCATGAATTAATTAAGATTTTTTTTAAACTGTAGGTTTGATCTGCTTCATTGGTATGTATTTATCTCTGAGATATTTTCCCACCCAAGCTTTTTCCTGGATTTCCTTAATTTCTATAGGTGGCTCTGTCTTGCTAATCCTACATGCTGCCATAAAAGTTATCCAACACATATCCAGTCAGGACCTCGAATCAAGATTTATAATTTCTTGTCTTTCAACCCTATAGATATGCTAAAATTCTCTTCCCATTTATCCTTACATTCCATATATACTTTAAGAACAAAATCTTTGTTAGTCTTTGGTTCTTTGGTAAAACTTTAGACGTATGTTGTTGTAATTACTTATTATATGTTTAATTATCACAGATATTCCCAAAGATAGTCTTCCCTGATTTTAGTCAAGTCTACAAGTATTGTGCAATTTTTAGATCTCCATGGAAGATTATACACTCCACAGATCCAGGTGTGAAAACACAGAGGATCATGAAAAAAAATAGTCTCAGGTATTTATAGATACCCTTGCCTTGATATCCTGAGCTTCCCTGGCTTTGAAATTAGCATGTTCATCCAAATTTACTTGTCTCCCTGAAGCATTAGGCCTCAGGTGACATCTTGGCAACAGATGCAAATCCAATTAGTAATACGCAGTAAATTAGTAAGTGGGAATTAGTAATGTATAGTGAAATAGTCATTAGTAAACACTTACTGGTGATATGTAGTAAATTACTAGTTAGTAGTAAACACTTATTAATAATGTGTAATCCAGTGTGGCTCATGGAAGGCTGCTGGAAGCTTGCCCCCTGTCTTTCCCAGCACTCCTGCGAGGATCAGGAAATGGACAAGCATTCTTTCCATAACGTTATATCTTAAAAATTCAATTAGCTCAAAAGTTATATTAAAAGAGTTTGCCTTTTTCTTATAAAATTTATAAATGTTGTAATAGAGTTGTTCTGTGTTCTTGAGGACACAAAACATCATGGTGAGTCAGCAAGAACACCTTTCTAAGTTGACTTCAATTGCCCATTGCCCCCTCCTCGGTTTGGCCACCACGTTCACACCAGTCCAGATCCCCTCTTTGGTGGCCAAGGCTGCCAACTCTGTAAGCCCTGACTTGGGGAAGCTACAAGATCAAGAGACAGTTTCTCTCCTGGTCTGCCCTCCCCTGGCACTCTCCTATTGTCCAGGAGAAGGAATCATTGTCTACCTGTGGAACTGACTCTACATTCTGTCGGTTTCCCTTTCTTGTCCTGAGACCCTTCCCACATCCCATGTCTTTTAAAGGAAACTTTAATCCTCTTAAGTTCTACCCATTCTACATTATTTTTTTTTTTGAGAGAGAGAGAGAGAGAATTTTTAAAATATATATATATATTTAGTTTTCGGTGGACACAACATCTTCATTTTATTTTTATGTGGTGCTGAGGATCGAACCCAGCACCCCACGCATGCCAGGTGAGCATGTTAGCGCTTGAGCCACATCCCCAGCCCCTACATTACTTTTTTTGCACTACAGTCTTGCTAAAAAAAAAAAAAAAAAAAGAGACACTTGAAGGAAGCATTGCATCTAAATGAGAAAATATGCAAATTTAAAACTATATAGAAACAATGTGGCAGGGGTTGTGGCTCAGCAGTAGAGTGCTCATCTAGCATATGCAAGGCCCTGGGTTCTATTCTCAGCACCACATAAAAGTAAATAATTAAAATAAAGGTTTTTGTGTCCAACTACAACTAAATAAATAAATAAATAGATATTTATAACAAAATATATAGAAACAAGTTTTAGAATCAGCCCAGCCTGCATTTAAATTCCAACTTGGTCTCTTGCTTAATATTGGACAGACTTAAAGGAAGTTTGACATAATCTCACTACAATTACTTCTACAAAGGGGAATAATAAAATCTATTCTGCATCATTGTTATAAAGACACAGTATAATTTATATAAGATGAAAAAATGATTCCTGGACAAAAAAGGTGCTCAGTCAATCACATAAGGAGCATATCCTGTTATAAAACAAATTTGTTTGTTCCTGTGGAACTAAGGGGATCGCTTAACAAAGCAGGCAGCAAGCACTCATATTCTATTGGATAAATGATAGCAAATACTTTCTTGTTTATAAAGAAAGGAAATTTCCTTTTTCAAAGCGCTCATGAAAGTCATTGTCTTCAAGTATTCATTGTATTCTGAGATTCTTAGAGATAGAATGTAATATGCAAGAAGCAATACACTCTCAGTTGCTACTTACCAAATCAAAATCCAGTAACTAGAACATCACAGCTTTGATTATACCATGATAAATGGAACTCATAATCTGAACTTGATTGCTGTAAGATCTGGAAATATCTTATGAATCATCAAAGACTAAATTGATACAATATGATTTTTCTATTAAGCATATTTGTTGGTATTCAAAAGCTTTGAAATTGGCAATCTAGGGGAGCTCCCTGAGGGAAGGGCCAGGGTTTTTCTGTTATAGTCTTTTAGCTGTTTACATAATGCCTGAAGAAGTAGGAGCTCAGTAAGTATTTGTTGAACTCAGGGGAAAAAAAAAAAGGCAGGGTGGAAATTAGTAAGGTATGTAACATATATGGCAATTCAATCTTCTAACTAGGGATTTCATCAATAAGAACTTCACATTTCTTTTCTCTTTACTTTTTGTTGTTGTCATTGTTGTTATTGTTGTATGAAGAACTGAACCCAGGGATGCTTAACCACTGAGCTACATCTCCAGCTCTTTTTAAGTTTTTTATTTTGAGACAGGGTCTCACTAAGTTGCTTTGGGCCTAAGTTGCTGAGAAAAGATTTGAACTTGCAATCCTCCTGCCTCAGCCTCCCAAATTCTGGGATTACAGGTGTGTGCCAAGACACTCGGCAGAATTTCACATTTCTAACCCACAACAGAAAATGGAAGCATCATTAAAGGTTAGGTGTCTTAATGTTGCTATTTTACACAGCAGAATTTCTTTATAAAATGGAATTTTTCTAGATATGCTCACCTAGTGATAACCAAATTGTTTTCTAATCTGTATGTACTTTGATTTCTAAAAGCATATACAAGCACAAAATATGGGTTTCTTAAACACGCAGGCATTCCCCAAGTGTGGTAATATGTCTTTCACAGAATCAGTATTTTAAAAAATTACATGTTGACCCCATGATTGATTTTTCCACACCAGATTTTAACCTTGGAGAACCACCTAATGACCTAATATATTAAAGCATCATTTAAAGGTATCATTTTGCCTAACAGATGACAATTTAAATCACTATCATTATTTTGTTTGTCCCCAGAGCCAGTTAGCATGATTAAAATATGGTTTTACTGCAACCGACTGGCGGATCAGGCCCGGTGGCCTGCCGGCGTGGTACACTCGTCACCCCAATTGGAGTAGGGGCAGAACAGAGCCGCCGCCAGCGCCCAGAACAGGCCCAGTGACCTGCCGGCGTGGTAGCCACGACACCCCAATTGGAGTAGGGGCAGAGCAGAATCGCCGCCCATCCCAGGAACAGGCCCAGCGACCTGCAGGCGGGGTAGTCACGACACCCCAATTGGAGTAGGGGCAGAGCAGAGCCGCCACCCGTGCCCGAAAGGTGGGCAGATCTGCGACCGACCAGCGGGACAGGCCCAGTGGCCTGCCGGTACGACAGACACGTCACCCCATTTGGAGTAGGGGCAGAGTAGAGCCGCCGCCCGCACCTGCAGGGTAGGCAAACCTGCAACCGACTGGCGGATCAGGCCCGGTGGCCTGCCAGCGTGGTACACTCGTCACCCAATTGGAGTAGGGGCAGAACAGAGCCGCCGCCAGCGCCCAGAACAGGCCCAGTGACCTGCCGGCGTGGTAGCCACAACACCCCAATTGGAATAAGGAGAGAGCAGAGCCGCCACCCGCGCCTGCAGGAAAGATACGCAAGCAGTATGAAAAGACAAGGAAAGAAAGGACCACAAGCAATGCAGGTCAACGCAACTTTAGAAGAGGTAACAGCTGCAGCAGATGGAATGTCAGATAAAGAATTCAGGATATACATGCTTCAGATGATCTGGAGTATCAAGGAAGACATTAGACAGCAAAATCAGACAATGAAAGATCACTTCGACAATGAATTACGCAAACAAATCCAGGAAGCAAAGGATCAACTATACAGGGAGATAGAGGTTATAAAAAACAAACAAACAGAAATCCTAGAAATGCAGGAAGCAATAAACCAACTTAAAAACTCAATGGAGAATACTACCAGCAGAGTAGAACACTTAGAAGATAGAACATCAGACAATGAAGACAAAGTATTTCAACTGGAAAAGAACATAGACAGCTCAGCAAGACTGTTAAGAAACCATGAGCAGAACATCCAAGAAATATGGGATAACATTAAGAGACCAAACTTAAGAGTCATTGGGATACAGGAAGGTACAGAGCTCCAAACCAAAGGAATGAGCAGTCTATTCAATGAAATAATACAAGAAAACTTCCCAGACTTGAAGAATGAGACAGAATCCCAAATCCTAGAAGCCTACAGGACGCCGAATGTGCAAAATCATAAGAGATCCACACCTAGACACATTATAATGAAGATGCCCAACATACAGAATAAGGAGAGAATTTTAAAAGCTACAAGAGAAAGGAAACAGATTACATTTAGGGGTAAGCCAATCAGGATAACAGCTGATCTTTCAACACAGACTCTGAAAGCTAGAAGATCCTGGAATAACATATTTCAAGCACTGAAAGAAAATGGGTTCCAACCAAGAATTGTGTATCCAGCGAAATTAAGCTTCAGGATGGAAGATGAAATTAAAACCTTCCACGATAAACAAAAGGTTAAAGAATTCGCAGCTAGAAAATCATCTCTTCAAAACATCCTCGCCAAAACATTACAGGAAGAGGAAATGGAAAATAACAATGAAAACCAACAGTGGGAGGTAGGACAGTAAAGGGGGGGAAAATAATCAAAGAGGAAAACAAACCATTTTTAGTAACAGAAATAAACAAATATGGCTGGAAGAACAACCCATATCTCAATAATAACCCTAAATGTTAATGGCTTAAACTCACCAATTAAGAGACACAGGCTAGTAGAATGGATCACAAAACAAGACCCAACAATATGCTGCCTACAGGAGACGCATTTGATAGGAAAAGACATACATAGGCTGAAGGTGAAAGGTTGGGAAAAATCATATCACTCACATGGACTTCGGAAACAAGCAGGAGTGTCCATACTCATATCAAATAAAATAGATTTCAAGCCAAAGTTAATCAAAAGGGATAAAGAGGGACACTACATACTGCTTAAGGGAACCATACACCAACAAGACATAACAATCATAAATATATATGCCCCAAACAATGGTGCAGCTATGTTCGTCAAACAAACTCTTCTCAAGTTCAAGAGTCTAATAGACCACCATACCATAATCATGGGAGACTTCAACACACCTCTCTCGCCATTGGACAGATCTTCCAAACAAAAGTTGAATAAGGAAACTATAGAACTCAATAACACAATTAATAACCTAGACTTAATTGACATATATAGAGTATACCACCCAACATCAAGCAATTATACTTTTTTCTCAGCAGCACATGGATCCTTCTCAAAAATAGATCATATATTATGTCACAGGGCAACTCTTAGACAATATAAAGGAGTAGAGATAATACCATGCATCTTATCTGATCATAATGGAATGAAACTGAAAATCAACGATAAAACAAGGAATGAAAAAGCATACATCACTTGGAGAATGAACAATAGGTTACTGAATGATCAATGGGTTATAGAAGACATCAAGGAGGAAATTAAAAAATTCTTAGAGATAAATGAAAACACCGACACAACATATCGGAATCTATGGGACACATTGAAAGCAGTTCTAAGAGGAAAATTCATTGCTTGGAGTTCATTCCTTAAAAAAAGAAAAAACCAACAAATAAATGATTTCATACTTCATCTCAAAATCCTTGAAAAAGAAGAGCAAAACAACAGCAAAAGAAGTAGAAGGCAAGAAATAATTAAAATCAGAGCTGAAATTAATAAAATCGAAACAAAAGAAACAATTGAAAAAATTGACAAAACTAAAAGTTGGTTCTTTGAAAAAATAAACAAAATCGACAGACCCTTAGCGATGCTAGCGAAGAGAAGAAGAGAGAGAACTCAAATTACTAGATACGGGATGAAAAAGGCAATATCACAACAGACACTTCAGAAATACAGAAGATAATCAAAAACTATTTTGAATCCTTATACTCCAATAAATTAGAAGATAGTGAAGGCATAGATAAATTTCTTAAGTCATATGATCTGCCCAGATTGAGTCAGGAGGATATAGAAAACCTAAACAGACCAATATCAATTGAGGAAATGAAAGAAACCATAAAAAGGCTACCAACTAAGAAAAGCCCAGGACCGGATGGGTATACAGCAGAATTTTACAAAACCTTTAAAGAAGAACTAATACCAATACTTTTCAAGCTACTTCAGGAAATAGAAAAAGAGGGAGAACTTCCAAATTCATTCCATGAGGCCAACATCTAAACCAGACAAAGACACTTCAAAGAAAGAAAACTACAGACCAATATCTCTAATGAACCTAGATGCAAAAATCCTCAATAAAATTCTGGCGAATCGGATACAAAAACATATCAAAAAAATTGTGCACCATGATCAAGTAGGATTCATCCCTGGGATGCAAGGCTGGTTCAATATACGGAAATCAATAAATGTTATTCACCACATCAATAGACTTAAAAATAAGAACCATATGATCATCTCGATAGATGCGGAAAAAGCATTCAACAAAGTACAGCATCTCTTTATGTTCAAAACTCTAGAAAAACTAGGGATAACAGGAACATACCTCAATATTGTAAAAGCAATCTATGCTAAGCCTCAGGCTAGCATCATTCTGAATGGAGAAAAACTGAAGGCATTCCCTCTAAAATCTGGAACAAGACAGGGATGCCCTCTCTCTCCACTTCTGTTCAACATAGTTCTCGAAACACTGGCCAGAGCAATTAGACAGACAAAAGAAATTAAAGGCATAAACATAGGAAAAGAAGAACTTAAATTATCACTATTTGCAGATGACATGATTCTATACCTAGCAGACCCAAAAGGCTCTACAAAGAAACTATTAGAGCTAATAAATGAATTCAGCAAAGTGGCAGGATATAAAATCAACACGCATAAATCAAAGGCATTCCTGTATATCAGCGACAAATCCTCTGAAATGGAAATGAGGACAACCACTCCATTCACAATATCTTCAAAAAAAAATAAAATACTTGGGAATCAACCTAACAAAAGAGGTGAAAGACTTATACAATGAGAACTACAGAACCCTAAAGAGAGAAATAGAAGAAGATCTTAGAAGATGGAAAAATATACCCTGTTCATGGATAGGCAGAACTAACATCATCAAAATGGCGATATTACCAAAAGTTCTCTATAGGTTTAATGCAATGCCAATCAAAATCCCAAAGGCATTTCTTGTAGAAATAGAGAAAGCAATCATGAAATTCATATGGAAAAATAAAAGACCCAGAATAGCAAAAACAATGCTAAGCAGGAAGTGTGAATCAGGCGGTTTAGCGATACCAGACTTCAAACTATACTACAGAGCAATAGTAACAAAAAACAGCATGGTACTGGTACCAAAACTGGCGGGTGGACCAATGGTACAGAATAGAGGACACAGAAACCAATCCACAAAACTACAACTATCTTATATTTGATAAAGGGGCTAAAAGCATGCAATGGAGGAAGGATAGCATCTTCAACAAATGGTGCTGGGAAAACTGGAAATCCATATGCAACAAAATGAAACTGAATCCCTTTCTCTCGCCATGCACAAAAGTGAATTCAAAATGGATCAAGGAGCTTGATATCAAATCAGAGACACGCCGTCTGAAAGAAGAAAAAGTTGGCTACGATCTACATTCGGTGGGGTCGGGCTCCAAATTCCTCAATAGGACACCCATAGCACAAAAGTTAATAACTAGAATCAACAAATGGGACTTACTCAAACTAAAAAGTTTTTTCTCAGCAAAAGAAACAATGAGAGAGGTAAATAGGGAGCCTACACCCTGGGAACAAATCTTTACTCCTCACACTTCAGATAGAGCCCTAATATCCAGAGTATACAAAGAACTAAAAAAAATTAGACAATAAGAGAATAAACAACCCAATCAACAAATGGGCCAAGGACCTGAACAGACACATCTCAGAGGAGGACATACAGTCAATCAACAAGTACATGAAAAAATGCTCACCATCTCTAGCTGTCAGAGAAATGCAAATCAAAACCACCCTAAGATACCATCTCACTCCAGTAAGATTGGCAGCCATTATGAAGTCAAACAACAACAAGTGCTGGCGAGGATGTGGGGAAAAGGGTACACTTGTACATTGCTGGTGGGACTGCAGATTGGTGCAGCCAATTTGGAAAGCAGTATGGAGATTTCTTGGAAAGCTGGGAATGGATCCACCATTTGACCCAGCTATTCCCCTTCTTGGTCTATTCCCTAAAGACCTAAAAAGAGCATGCTACAGGGACACTGCTACATCGATGTTCATAGCAGCACAATTCACAATAGCAAGACTGTGGAACCAACCTAGATGCCCTTCAATAGATGAATGGATAAAAAAAATGTGGCATTTATACACAATGGAGTATTACTCTGCATTAAAAAATGACAAAATCATAGAATTTGCAGGGAAATGGATGGCATTAGAGCAGATTATGCTAAGTGAAGCTAGCCAGTCCCTAAAAAACAAATGCCAAATGTCTTCTTTGATATAAGGAGAGTAACTAAGATCAGAGTAGGGACGAAGAGCAGGAGAAGAAGATTAACATTTAACAGGGATGAGAGGTGGGAGGGAAAGGGAGAGAGAAGGGAAATTGCATGGAAATGGAAGGAGACCCTCAGGGTTATACAGTGGAGGGGGTAGAGAGAGAGGAGGGGAGGGGAGGCGAGAGGTGGGGAGGGGGGAGGGTGGAGGATGGGAAAGGCAGCGGAGCACAACAGACACTAGTATGGCAATATGTAAATCAATGGATGTGTAACTGATGTGATTCTGCAATCTGTGTATGGGGTGAAGGTGGGAGTTCATAACCCACTTGAATCAAAGTGTGGAATATGATATGTCAAGAAATTTGTAATGTTTTGAACAACCAACAATAAAAAATTTAAATAAATAAATAAAATATGGTTTTAAAATGTTTCTGTAAGAAGCATAGTTCTGATAAACTTCATGAAATTGAAACAAAGAAAATAATTATTTGGTAATCCAAACCAGAAAATATCAGACAATTAGAAGTCTATTTAACTTAAATTGATTAAGGATGAGAGTTCTGAAATGTTGCAATTGCATAAAAAAGATTAATTCTAAATTGTCATGTATAATTATGAATCTATAATCTTTTACAGATTGTCTCATGTTATATGTAAATGTATACCCTTCAAGAATATAATTCATAAAACAAGATGAGACTGTCTGTACTTAATCAAGGAGATTCCAAGTGTAATAGTAAGAAAGAAGACTCTAGAAGCTTTTGGCTCTTTCTTCCCTTTACTGTAAACTCATTGTTGAAAAATATTGACACATTCTATTTGAAACACCCCTACATTTTCTATTTCATACTCAGGTGAAAACAAAGTGAGATTTCTTAAATTTCAGTGAAATTTGTGATAATTTTTGAAATGAAAAACGATCTGCTGTTCTACAAACCACATCATCCCCTTAACATCAGGCTTACTGAAGCTAATGGCTGAGTGAAGACAATTTGAGAGAAGAGAACACAGCAAAGTGACACATGTTGAAAAGAAATGACTAGCCTTCATACCTAATGCAACACTTTCTTCACTCCGTAGTCGAAGCCATGCTGACTACCTCCCATAGCTGGCCTTGTTTTTCAACAACCCTCTGTTCGGAAGGTCTGTTCCAGCTGCTCAGGGCTGGGCCAGGCACATTTCACATGCACTGGGCTGGTGCCCACCCTGCACCTCCCCTGAGGACCCCTGTTCCTGGGCTGCCCAGGCATATGCAGCCCAGGCTCCCTGTCTCTCTAGAACATCTGCTTAGGAAGAAGAAAGTATCCCCTCTCCCCCGCTCAAAACCCTGACATTTTATTTTCTCATTCTCATTTGATTCCAAATCTTTCATCTTTGTTAACCTAAACTTCTTCTGACATACTTTGTGTGAATTTTCATTTTGAACCCAGGTACATTAAATTTAACTTGATGTTCTTGGGAAAATTATAAAATGACTGCTTTAACCGATTTTTTTATTATTATTATTGAATTAGGACATACATTACAACATCTGTTTCATAGTTACTAATAATGTTTCACTTCTCAAAACTGAGTTACGAAAATAATTGATTTTGACATTAGCCCATCTATTTAAGATGGTCTATAAAATGTTCAAAAAAATTCCAAATCATGTGGTTGCCTAACTGAAGACCCAATCTGCCAGCTGGATAAGGACCTTGGAGCTCTATCTAAGGGACTCCTCAGAAATACAGTTACAAAGACTGTAGGAAGGTATCAGCTGTCCCATCCCTGTGTTTATTTATCCATCCAGCAGAGCTGAGGGCAAAAATCTTGTATTTGTTTCTATGGTTATAAACGGTCCCACCCTTCTGGACATTTACATTGAATCCGTCAGCCAGCCAGCAAGTTCTGCAAAAAAAAGAGTCTGGGAGCAATTAAAATGAGACTTATAAAAAATAAAGTTTTGCCATTGTACCATTTCTCTGTCAGACTCTAACAAAACCAACATATCTGAGACAAGACCAACATATCTGAAAATGGTGAGGATATACTAGCAAATAAAGAACATATTAGTAATTGATTCCAGCTATTAAAGCTGTGTGAATCAGGTGTCCCTCCCTGCCCCACACCAGCTGTGTTTACTGCAGGATGCAAACAAGTCCAGGCAGGTCTGGCCCCCTGGTGAATTGCAGGACCCCCACCCCCACCCCCACCAGGCTCCTGGGAAACAACTCATTCTGAGGGGAAGGCAGGGCCAAGCACAGCTGTTTGCTCAGTAATAGAGGCTGGTTCAGCAGCCTCGCCCTTGTCACTCCAGTTTGTCCTCCAGTGTTCTCTCCTGGAAGTGGCAGTGGAAGCTAGCCTCTGCAACATTGTAGCAGGAGGGAGGCTTTTGGCTGCCATATAGTTGGTGCTAAAGCTTCAGCACCAATGGCAATGGCAGCAGCAACAACATGGTGGTGGCAGCACCAGCATCCCAGGCTCCAGGAGCCCCCTGATAGGAATAAAGGGACAGAGGTGTGGCACACTTATTTACCGAATGATTCGTTTCTATTTTATGATAGAAAGGGATGAAGGAGTGGTTGTAGAAAAAAAAAAGTCCACCTATTCTATAAATATTCTAATCATTGCTTATCTGCTGGAAATGTATGAATCCCGTAACTGTTTCATCAGACAATATTATTAAACCTGTAAATCAATATAATTGCCAGGATTCTATCAACTCCTCCAATTCCAGAGGCTCGGGAATTAGAGTTCTGAGGAGATTAATAAGACAGAGAAAACAAAATTAGTTTTCTTGTACAAAGTGA
Organism: Marmota flaviventris; assembly: GCF_047511675.1. NCBI lineage: Eukaryota > Metazoa > Chordata > Mammalia > Rodentia > Sciuridae > Marmota > Marmota flaviventris. Next base: position 78,302,317 of record NC_092499.1, on the reverse strand, counting down.
CCACTGGTTTTAACAGCAATACTATTCAGTACTATTTCATGTGATTCCATTGAATCATTTTGAACCTAACCAGCTAAGTTCACACTCAATTGGATCTACTTTTTAATGCCTAGAGGTTTGTTGTACCCTTAATATTTCAATCTCATTATTTAGGATGCTGAAATAACAATCCTTTCAGATAGGAATGTCATTTTAAAATATGAATTCTTGTCATTCTTTTGTATGTCTAAAGGTTCATAAGGCAGTGTTGAAAACTTGGCTTTTCTCTGGCTTACGTTTGAAAACAATTTAAAGTTTTAATGTGTGGAAATTTATATCAGAGAAAAATATAAATTAGAAATTTATATGCTGGCAATAATTCTAATACATTTACTTGCTCCTTCAATATTTATGATTATAGTTCCATGCATGTGAAAAATATATATGCTCCAAAAAGGAGAAGCTACATTGTGATGTATACTGTCCATATGGCAATGAAAATAAATTGTAGAAATTATGATGTAATAAATTGTTAAACCTTAACCACAGCCATACAGCAACACAGAATTTGCAAAGTGGAGCTCATCTCCCCTCCCATTTTAGAGAAAAGGCAGCAGAGCCCCAGAGGGCTGCACAATTGTGCCTAGAAGCCATGATACACAGTGACCTTTCACCAGAGCACACTATTTATCAATAGAGAAATATATATATATTTAAATGGCATTAAAACATAAACCAAGTGTTATTTGTTGACATGCTCCTTCTCTTTTCATGTTCCCTAATAAAAGACAGTGAACTCAGGGGACATTGTGTCAAGGTGGCATTTTTACCTTTACGGACAGTGGTATCTCATGAAAACTGATGTTTTGGCCATTTGAAGTCCAGAATGTCTCATTGGAGGTACAAGCTGATGGCGCAGATGTTCTTTTCTATTTTCCTATTGAATGCCTCCTCTCTCAGTCAGGATTTTACCCATTCAATTACCATTTATTAGGCACCTAACAGGTACTCTGTGTTGGGCGATTACAGGAGAAATGGACACCACCTCTGCCTCGAGAATCTCCATCAGGTGAGTAGGGAAGTGAAGCACTCTCCTTCTTCTCTTGTTCACCTGGTGCTGAGGGCCTCAAATCACAGTGCAGTGAAACTTCCTGAGCTGTATTGGTCTGGGACTTGTAGCAGCTGAAGTCAAACTAATAACTTAGCACCTTTCAAAGTGATATTCTCTAAATATTTTTCTACCTTACCTAGAGGAACAGCTCAGTCAAAGAGAAAAGGCAGGACCAGGAGACATATGGTTCTGTTCAGTGTGGCTTCCATGGTCCCAAGATCATTGGGCCCACTTTCTATGTTGAGAAGGACAGAAGGGGAGCAAAGGTGGAGCCACAATTAACGTCTGTATTTCATCAAGCCTTTGTTCTGATGAATATATTCTCTTTGAGGATGTCACCCACTCATGTGTCTGATTCTGTGTGGACTGTGGTATAATAGAATTCTAGTTTATTTCTCATCTTCTCTCATTTCAGGTTTTTGACCATTATACAAAATTGTTCCATGTCTCTAGAGGTTAAATATCTTGAGATCTCCTGCTCCTTTGGCATGAAGCTACCCCCCTCACCCAAATGAGCTAGGTCCTTGACACTGATAGCAATCTGGCATGCACTTATAATAGGCTATTTGTTTGGCTATAAACAGGTCAAAATGACACTCTGATATGTGGGTGCTGACTCAGAATAGGCGGAGGGAAAGGGGAGTGGAGGTTCGCCAGATTGGACAGGTTGAATGGGAATGGGAGGAAGGAAAGGGGGATGGGAATGAGAAAGACAGCAGAATGAATCAGATATAACTTTCCTATGTTCATACATGAATACACAACCAGTGCAACTCCACATCCTGTACAACCACAAGAATGGGAAGCTATACTTCGTGTATGTATAATATGGCAAAATACACTGTCATGTTTAACTAAACAGAACACATTAAAAAAATTTGCAAGAAACAGGTCAAAATGAGAACATTTGATCTATTGGCTCTTTGTAAGCATTTAGGTGTCTGGTTTTATTTGGCCCCAGGGGATGTTATGCCTTTTCTCTTCACCACATTAGAAATGTGGCACCCTCAAAAGGCTCATAATTTCCCTGCTCCTCCCCACCCTCCCCACCCTCTGTCCTGCTTCCCAGAAGTGTCATCGCTCTTTGCTTCACCCAATGCCTTCAATACTGCACCAAAGATCAAAGTAGTACAAGTATAAAAGGTTATTAAGAGAAGAAAATTCTGTAAATATCTCTAGGGCAATAGTACCATGAGCATAGGCTTTATGAGCACAATACTATGACTTTGTATCTTCCATGAAACTCGCTAAGTACTTTACTTACTGATCTGTATTGTTATCTTCTGGAGTCGTGGACACATGGAGAGATGTGGGGCATTTCCAAAGTCATACACTGAGTTGAGAGCACAGCAGCAAGTGGGGGAGTTAGCAGCCATCCTATAAAGCTATATATAAACCACGTGTATTTTGAGAAGAGTAGACCAAAGCTTGTGACTAAAAGCAAAGCTATTCCAATGGCAGCACTACCTATCTCTCCCAATCCAGACAAAGGTCTGACTGAGAGAGGAGACAGAAGAGTGAGAGACAAAGAAAGCAGTGTTTACAATGTGCTATGGGAAAGAAAGATATTTGCCTGACATTCTGTTTAAGACATTTTTAGCTATAATTATGCAAAGAGTTCCATGAATCAAAGTAGAATTATGTAGTTAACATTAACTTACCCTTTCCCCACGTTTCAGTCCTGTACAAACCCACTGCCTCCATCAAGCCTACCAGATTGAACAGGATGCTTCACATGTATTCATTTCCTCATAGTACCTGGCATATCGCAATCACTCAAAGAGCTACTGAGTGAATAAACAAGAGATAAATATTAATATCCCCCTCTTAGCTGTGTTAGCTCAAAACGATTTACACAGTCACACAACCAGTTCATGACAGAGCTGAGATTTTAATTCTTCCTCCTTTCTCTCCCTCCACTCACCACTAAAGGGCCTAACAAGGCATTTCAACCACACAGAGTGCTCTTAGAAGAGGTTTATCAAATATGATGTTCTCCATTTTATTATATTTCCAGCAATGTTCAAGTATCTTATGATCTTTCTACCATCCCACACTGCCTAAATTTATCCAAACTCCCTCAACACATAAACCAATGGTTTATGTCACTAGTTTAACAATGAAACAACTTCATGATGACATCTCCAGTGCTACTGTTTTATGTGTTTTGTAACCTCAACCTAGTTTCACATTCTTTGAAGGCAGAGTTCCTGGTTATTTTCATTGTTTTCATGACTCTCATCTTCATCTGCAGTGTTGTTAGTAAAAACCGATCATAGTTAAAGAAGATTATTGCTTCCACTCCATGACAGAACATAAAAAGACACTAAAACCATAACTAACCACCCAACCTCAACCCATGAGATTGATTTAAAATTTTTTTAAATCTAAGATTAAGACACAGTATATAACACAAAAATGGAATATTACTCTGCCAAAAGGAAAAATGAAATTATGGCATTTTCTGGTAAATGGATGGAACTGGGGACAATCATGCTAAGTAAAATAAGCCACTCCCAAAAGCCAAAGTCTGCATATTCTCTCTGATATGTAGATGCTAATGCACAATAAGGGGAGGAAGAAGAATAGAAGTTCATTGGATTAGACAAAGAGGAATAAAGGGAAGGTAGGAGGGATGGGAATAGGAAAGACAGTTGAACGAATCGGACATAACTTTCCTGTTTGTAGATGAATACACGACTAGTGTAACTCCACATCATGTACAATCACAAGAATGGGAAGTTATACTCTATGTATGTATAATATGTCAAATATGCTCTACTGTCATGTTTATCTAAAAAGAACAAATTAAAAAAAATTTTAAAGACACAGTATATATTAAGACACTGTATGTCTTTTAAGACAGAGTAACCTCTATCGTTTTTCTCTTCTTCCTCAATAAATGACTAAACATATTTGGATCAAAAGAAGATAATTCAAGATTCCACAGAGTTTGATCCAGCCAGCAGCGGGAAATGTCAAAGTCTTTTGACCACGTTTTACCAAAAGGAGATATTTTTACAGTTCACATCTGTTTCTTTGGTATAACTAGAGACAGTGGGCATGACTGTTTTCTACATCTTTAACATGATTGGCAGTTTCTACTCTCCTTGAGGTGAAAGGAAAGCACAGCATGCACCAAAAAGAGACCACATACCCACTGGATCCCGATGACCCAAGAGCTAAAGATGATTTGTGAAAGTGTGCAATGGTTGTACGAATCCCGTGAAGTTTGCGAGCCATGTTTGTCAAGTGTGAAACTTTCTTGCACAGGTACTGACAGCCAGTAATGAGATACAGAAGCTTTCCCTAAGTCAGGAGCCCCAATCCTTCCTGGCTTGGAGCTGTCCCAAGATCCGTGCCCCCTGCTACTGTGTTTATGATACACGGCACAACACTGGCTGCCGACCATGCCCAAGGAGTGCTCAACCATTTCTTCCACATCTTCACTCATGAGAAGTGATTTTCCAAATTCTTGGATGCTGGAAGTGACCCAAACATAGCTCACTAAACTAATTTCTCTCAAAGTTTTTAAATGCATGTGCATTTGGGGTATAAACACTATCCATATGTTTCTGATTCATTTACACTGAACTCATCAAAGGGCTGTGTTGTAAGACTTGTTTGATGTCCAGGAGTACTTGAGGTTTTTTTTTTTTTTTTTGGTTTTGGTTTTTTTTTTATAGAATTTTAGACTTTTCTTTCACCATTTTCCTTAGGAAGCCAAACATTGTTGAGAGTAAACAAACTTGGATCCCTAAGGACTGGGGTTTACTTTTATATTCAAACTTGAGAGTATATAGTTGGCAATTGGCAGAAAAAAGGCATCCCTAGCCTTGGGTATCTTGGCACTCTTCCTCAAAGAGTAGGAAGGGCTTAGGGTGAACAGGGAAACCCCTTTCAGGAGACCTACTTTCTTTTGGTGGTTTATTCATTCAATTCCAAAAGGCCATCCCAAAACTTAAAACAAATACAAGTCTTGGAAGCTAGCTGGGGTCTCTCCCTTGCCAGTTCAAGGAGGTTTTAAAATGTTTCTACTGAGATTGCCCTTCATTTTTTGGAAAGAAACCAACAGAGGCTTTTTAGGAAACCAGTATTTATTCACCTGAACGCATCATGTCTTACATTTATATGCTAAAGAGACAAGACAAGCATCTCTGGCTACAGCCTCAAACTAATTAAGGTTGCTCTTTTACAAACATTATGTGGTTCATTCCATTCTTCCTTGATTAAGAACAAAAGAGGAGGAGAGTCCTTTACTGCCATGAGTCACTTGAGGTACAATGGAAGGAATTCTCTAACGCTGTTGAGACAAAACAAAACTGACATTATGAAAGCCATGTCTAAACACTAATTTAAACTGTCAACTCACTACCAAGGAAGACTCCTGACAGACAGAGAATTAAGGCTTTAAAGACCTCATAAATCACTGAAGAGATTAGCACCAGCGTGAATGAGTTAAAATGCATTTCTGTTTTCAGAGCTTGGGAGGGTTCAAAGCAGTCCTATAGGATTTGATGGGAAAATTAGTTGTAATAACTAGGAAGAGAAAAAATTTCAAATATGGCTCCTTGGGGACTTCGGAGTGTATCCTTCACCCACCACAGTTATTTCAGGTACTTGAGTGAGTGAAATAAAATACACACACATTCAAGATCCAGTATATGGTATAATAAAAATGACTTTTAAAAAATGCTAGAATTCAAAAACATTATTTACAAATACCAAACATTTTTCAAACCCCCAAACCACTAAAAATAACTAAAATGCAACTTAAATATGTGACTCAGCCATGGTTTTAGCACTACTTTGCCATCTCCTATTTCCCATTTGTGTCTCTCTCCCAAGAATCCTGCTTCCAATACATTATTCATAGGCAAGACCCCATCACCATTTCCCGCATTAGGTGGAGTTTCCAAACTCTATTGCTAACACTAAGGAACCCCAGAGAAAACTTTGCTGGCATTTCCATCAATTTTTGTATTTAAATATTGTCCCTTCAGGACTTTTAAGATGAGAATAAAGGAATCTCTTACTACAATGAGAGCATCCTCAGCCTCACCCACTGCTAGGAAAGGAAGGCATGAGGAGCTTCTGCTCCCAGTTGGTCTGTACCCAGTGAAGCTAAGACGCCCCAACAGGGAGAAGCCATTGAGAGTTGTACAGACCTTCTTAAAGAGACCAGGCAAAGATGTGAACTCTGTAGGGTTAAACCATGCTAAAGTCACTTCTCTTCCCACTCGGGAGGTCTCACTAATCTATTCTCTATAGGTTTTTTCCCAAAGATCTCATTAAATAAACTCTTGTTCCCTAAGTCCTCAGTGCACTCTGGATGATCTCTTTGACTTGGATCTAATCACATCTCTGACTGTCCAGAAATGACTTTCCGAAGCACATGTTGATCTGGTCTCTTCTTCCCTAAATCAGAAACTTTTGCATGCAGTAATTTTATTCCATTCTTTGATTTTCCCCTCTTTGGCTTAAATCACAGTGATACAGAAATCCACATGGAGAAGAGAATATAATTGCTACAGCCTTGGGACTGAATCCACCCTCAACCAGGATATGGCTGCTATTTCTCTTTTTCTCTCAGCCCTTCACTTCTCTCTTCTTCTCCCTCATTGGTGGCAGTTGTGAGAAACACTCAGAAATGGGTATAAATGACACTAAGAGAGCGTTTAAGGAAGCACCTTGAAGTGAACCAGTGGATTCAACCACACACATCCAGCTGTGGAACACTCACTACTAAGTCTGAAGACATAAAACTTAGACCCCAGCTTGGACACAGGTCTCAGGACCCCTTTAAGGATGTGATTTGCTCCAAAAGCGTTTTTTCCAGGGTCACATCTATGTCAGTCCTCTGCCCGATGGGAATCTTAGTTTAATGTTTCAGGGGTGCTATAGAGGTTGAGTTACAGTCAGGTTAGTATAAATTCAGTTCTGTAATGCCAAAACTATTGCACTTTATTCTTTTTTGGAAGAGAGGCAGGAAGCATGCAATGTAATTGAGATTCCCTCCTCGGGCTCTCCTTCCAGATTCCAAAATAGAACTCAGATCAGAAATTGCAAAAGTAGTCTTGATAAAGCTGTCGAAAAGGGCATCCTGCTTCTTTGAGGGAAAACTTGATCACATGCCCATAAATCCCCCACAGAGCTACAGACTCATCCCCAAACTACTCATTGGCCAATTTTAAGATAAAATGAAAGAGACTCAACTCTCTCATGCAGAGCAAGAAGACCACCACTTTTTCTAGTGCCCTCTGAACCTGTTCCAATTGGCAAGTGGTAATTGTCACACAACTCCCCTATGAGAATCATGAGAGGTGCCTTGTCAGAAGACAAAGAAGTGAAGACTACCTGGGCATAGCCCTCAGGAAAAAAATTATTGCAACCTGCTTCTGATGTTTGTCACTGATCGCTGACCCTCAAGGGTGAAGCTACGTGAAAACCATGCTAGCCCAGTTCAAATGGCTTGAAGTTATTTCCAGGCCCTTGATTCATCATGAACTCTTAAATGCTTCAGACTCCTGTGTCTCCTTTGAAAATCTTGTTCATGGAAAAGTGTACCAGGTATTAGGAAGAAACTGGCATTAGGAAAGGGCAGGCCTGCCAGCGCTTGAAATGCAGATGAATGATTTAACTTGGTTACACTACTTAATGCTCTAAGTTCAGGGAACACCTTGCATAGCCAGAAACCATGCTTTCTGTTTGTAAGTCAAATGACTAGCCACTTGAAAAATCATAAATATCATATTTGGATTTGGCCATATCATGCTGACGTTCCTCCCGTGTTTGTAAACATCGCTGACTTTGACCCCAATCTCTCACAAATCCATGACCAACAACAAACAGCCACAGAGGAGCTGCAGAACAGAATGTGATTTTGTAATGCAAAACAGGATCGTTTGCTTAATGCTCAGATCTGGAGAGAATTTCTGATATAATCCTTCTTACGTCTTTTATGATAATCATTTCCATCTTCAGGACACACGCAAACAGTGCTCCCTTGGCACTGCTTCTGGAGGCTGCAGCGGAATCCCTTCTGCTGAGTGAGTTGTATGTGCTGGGACGCTGGGGCCATGAACATGTGAGGGGGACATCACAGTGCCTGCAAAAGTAAAGGCAAGCAGAGAAAAACCCAGAGGCTGGCTGGGCAGATGGAGACAGGTAAAGCAGCAACCACTGTCCCCAGAATTGGGGAAAAAGCTCCAATCATCACTTCCTCTTCCATGTACACATTTAGCAAACATTCATTGAGTGCCTATTATATACCATGAATGCAGAGTGAAAAAATACCATTTGTAAAGGCCTGCAAGCTGAAGTTCATCAGTAATCTCAACCATTTCGTAGTCATGCAAAATGAACACAGTCTCACCTATCAGATGGTTGAAATAGAGTCATTATAGTGTACTGGGAGTGTTTAAAATACAATTATCATTTTTTAATAGGAAAACCCATAGAACACCAGGAGGGCTAGAAATGGGAGAAGCCTAAGCCAACTAAATAAGCAAAGGAAAGAGTTGGGTTCTGTTTCCCACCTAGTCAGTACCTTACAGAAATTCATTCTAAAACCAAACCCCAACTTTATTTGTCAGGACAGCATACACATAAGGCTTTTCCCCAGGGAGTTAGGTAAAGATCATTATTTCCCAGCAGATGGGTAAAGATCCTTGTTTCTTTTAGTAAAAAAACCAGTCTCCTGCAGTTTGTGATTAAAGAAACAGAATGGACACAAGGCCAAGGTGCTGAATTATATTCCTTGTGTTCTGTGTCTGATGGACTTCAATAACTTCACACTGGTCACTTACAGAGTCTTGCAGAATAGCATGAGAAAAGCAAAGAAACCTGGGTGTGATCTGGGGCAAGGACACATCATAGGCACCTTTTATTTATACAGCTCTCCCTACTTGTACTTCAGGGATGAGATAATTTCAAACCCCAAAGATCAATTTATAATTGATTATTTATAATCAGTCAAATAATTACTTCTTGAGTTTGTTGCTGAGTCATAATAGCAGTAATTCAAAACACTAAGGAGAGGGAACAAGTGGAGGCTTTGAGTCTAAGGAATAATTTTAAAATAGCATGATAATAAATGCCCTTAGGTTCCACTTCAGTTCACTTGAACGAGAGATAGTGCACATCTGCAGTTACTTCCTCCACTGAAATCTTGAACCCAAGTCATCCATGAAGGTAGGTTGGAATCAACTTCTTCCAAATTCCTGTCAATGTTGTAATTTTCACCGTCTCCCTTAAATCACAAATGCTCTTAATGACATCTAGAATAGTGAATCCTTTCCAGAATGTTTTTTATTTACTTTACCCAGATAGATCAGAGGAATCACTACTGGCAGAGGAATCAGAGGAAACACTTTTGGCAGATAATAGACTTCAAAATGTATTTCTTAAATAATAAGGCATGAAAGTAAAAATTACTCCTTGATCCATGGGCTGCAGAATGGATGCTGTATTAGCATATACAACATATACATTAGCATATTCAGCATATACAGCATATACAACATAAACAACAATGGATGCTGTATTAGCATATACAACATATACATTAGCATATTCAGCATATATAACAAGCATACACAATATTTTTTTCTTTTACCATACAATATCTAATGTTTTCCTTTACAGCAGTTTTATGAGCCAGACATCGTTAATTATTCTAAAAGATAGGATAAAAGATTGTTGGAGATCAAGGTTTGCCTAAGATTTCACAGATTGCTCCTGATTCTAAGACCTGTGGATCTTTCCACCAACTACATTACTGAAGCTGTCGTTAGAGATCTTGCACAGTAAAATACAGATACTTGTTCAGGGAAATATGCAGGGCAGAATAATATTTACCTATGCATAGCCATAATAATTCCTAATCCTCATTTGTGTAGGGATTTTAAAATGCACAGAAGTTGCCTAAAGACATAGGTCAACATCTGCAAACTAATAATTTGCTACTTTATTATGAGATATTTTCTCAAGTAGAGGATCTTAGATGCATATCTCTGCATAGTGGGTACCAGGTTCAAGGGAAATTTATTCTCCAGAAGTCCAAGAAACCTAATCTAATTCTAGATTTAGACTATAGCTCCTCTGTCTAAACTTATATTTATCTTCTCTCTCTCTCTCTCTCTCTATGTTGAAAGTGAATCTAGAAATTTCATATACTTTCTTTCTACATGGTAGCTCATCTGTCCCAGACGTGAGAAAGGACAAAATCAATGGTGTATATGCATGGAAAATACAATTCTAAAACCTTCACAATATGACATTTATCAAGTAAGGAATTATCGGGCTTTGCAAATATTTTTTCCAGTTCCTTCACTGGTAATTACTCGGCCCTCTATATTAAAAGAAAACAAGGGCTTATAAAGGATAATAATTTAAATAAGAAATTTGTGACCATTGTAAAGAAAATCTTGCAGATCATATTCCATTACCAACATAGCTTTTCAGAAAACCAGATTTAGATAATATATAATATGACTTTTGATGATATCTAGTTAAAAAGAAAGGTGGAGCTGGGACTGTAGCTCAGTGATAGAGCGCTTGCCTTTCATGTATGAGACACTGGGTTGGATCCTCAGCACCACAGATAAATAAATAAATAAATATTTTTAAAAAGAAAAAGAAAGAAAGGCATGCAATCGAGAGTTACCAAGTAAGCTGACATTTCTGTTTTCATCAGAATACATCCTAAAATTAAATGTGATTATTTTGTGAAAAAGACAAATCTTTTTCATGAACTGAACATGATATAAGAAAGCTCTTGGGATAAGAAGTGGCTTCAAAGATCTTACAAATAGCATGGTCTATGCCTGCTAAATGAATAATTAAAATTCATTTCAAGTTAGAATAGTAAGCATGAAACTTTATCCAGGAATTGTGCTAGTTGCTAAGTGATAGACTGGATATCAAGAATTTTAAGAAGAATATACTGCTTTTGATAAACTTACAATCTATAAGAGAATTGACTTCTTTTTGAAAATCTTCTTTTTTCTAGTAAAACAATGTAATAACATAGCATCGCAACACTTTTTACCAGCTTATCTAGCCCAAAATAGAGGTAAAGCAATGATTTAAGTCTAAGTAGATGGTATGTTGAGCCGGGAGTCTTAGATTTTTCTGTACGTTCTAGGTTATTTTATTTATTTTTTTGAAAGAAATCTATTTAAAAGATTGTATATAACTAGAAGAGGACTTTAAAATTCTGCTTCCCACTTTCCATAAATTTTTTGGGGGAAGGGGTACCAGGGATTGAACTCAGGGGTACTTAACCACTGAGCCACATCTCCAGCCCTATTTTGTATTTTATTTAGAGACAGGGTCTCATTGAATTGCTTAGTGCCTCACTTTTGCTGGGGCTGGCTTTGAACTAGCGATCCTCCTGCCTCAACCTACCAAGCCACTGGGATTATAGGTATGCATCAACATGCCTGGCTCCCATTTTGCATCTTTAAGGTGATGTAAATAACACGACACATCTTTCTTCACATAAATATATATAAAAAAAATTTTTAATTCTTTTTGAAGTACAAACTTTAGTTAACCTAATAGAATTTGATCATAATCAAATAATAATCACAAAATTTAAAAATTCAAGGAAGAAAGACCTAGAAATTTAACAAGTTAACATATAACCTAACAATGTCCATATAACCTAACAATGACTGAATGGCTCTTCTCAGCTTGTAATTCAGCTATTCAATATTGAATTCCATTTTTATTAAATTATGAAATTATATCATTTGTGATGACATACTCTATTTATATTTAAAGTCTCCCTTAAGAAACTTATAATTTCACTTTACTTTAAAAGTAAAAATATTTAAATAATGCCAATCATTGAATCTACTTCTTCAGATGAGATATGGAATTAAGATTTAATAAAATCTAACTCTAATATTGAATTGGAAGCTAAATTCTAATAGCATCCCAGATGAGAAAGGCTCAAAATCTTTGTTCTAGGAAAAACTGCACTCACCTACAAAATTATAGACACCATTCAGTATAAACTTAGCATATGGTAGAAAGTATGTAGAGATGATAGGGGATCACCAATTTGGAAGCTATGAGAGACAAATTTCTTCCCCTCAATGAGATTGTCACCTATTTAAGAACAAAAGAGATACATACAAAGTGACCAAAAGACATCTTTTCAAAACAGAGGTGAGATGAGAATAGGGAAAAGATACAGGAAAGAGACAATCAATGGTTTTTCTCTCTTCTCTTTCCCCAAGAATATAAATGAATCTCAAAAACTGGGGATGATACATAGAAGGTTCATAGAAGGAAAATTGAATGGAAAAGGGTTCAAACTTTACATGTAGACCCTAATTTTTCTTCTAGGATAGATTGTTATAACAGTAAATACTCAATAAGTAGTTATTAGTACCAGTATTATCATTTTATTAGAAGTTGTTATTATATTGATATATATTAACGACAGAGAGCAATTTCCTAGAACCCTCTAATACTCCCTAATTTGAAGGGGATAGTTGCTGAAAAATATTAGTAGGTCATATGTAGGGTGGCCACTTGCTCCAGTTGGCTAAGACAGTCTCGGTTTGCAACAATTGTCCTATATTTATTGTAATGACTCTCTCTCATTCTCAAAATTATTCTGATTTGAATACTAAATAATATGATAACCTAGTTATAAGACAGAGTAAGAAATCTCCAGCTTACTCCTTTTATCTCCAACAATCAATAGCTTTTCCAAAGCAGCATTATGAAGAAATTCCAGGGCAGGGTCAAGAACAGGTTTTCCAGAACACAAACTTAGAGGCAGAGTGTTTCCTCCAGGTCTCACCCTCTCCCTGGTGCTGGTGGTATTATTATCCAGAAGAAGTTGAACCTAGTACCACCTATGACTGAAGTGAAGGACAGACAAACAGATATCAAAGTTGACCCCTGTCACAGGTGTTACCAAATAGTGAGAAAGAAAGAAAACACATTTTGGGTCAATCTATAATTCTGATATTCTTCTGACTACTGAATCCCTGCACTGGTGATAAAAATTTACATCGACCAGAACTTCAACTTTATCCCAGAAAATAAATAGACAATCTAGGAAGGCTTTATCAATACTCTCTGGAGGTAAATTCAAACTTTGTATATTATTAACCTTAAAACAATAATAATAACATAAGATGTTGTGAAATGCTAAACTTCTGTAAATAATTAACTACAAATAAACCAAGTCAACCTCAAGTAGAGTTTACTTAATATTCTCAAGGAAATTCAGGAATACATAATATCTATAAAACAACTGATACAATGAAAACACAACCAAAATGAAGATGAAGCGGGTTAGGAGGCATGGAAAAATACTTCCAAAGCTACAAGAGAAATAGCAGATGTTATGGATATGAAGCATCTCCCAAAGACTCGTGTATTGAAGCCTCAGTTCCAATGCAGCAATGTTCAGAGGTGGGAATTATGGGAAATGACTGGATAATGAGGGCTCTGACTTCATCAATAGATTAATTCATTGAGGGATTCATAATTTTAATGGACTATTGAGAGGTGGTAGAAGAAGTAAGTCCCTGGAGGAAATGCCCTAGAAGGATATATCTTGTGCCCAACCCCTTAATATTGTTTTTTCCCATCCTCCCTTCTCTTTCTCTCCCTCCTTCTCCCTCTGCTTTCTGGTATCCATGAAAAGAATAGTTTTTCTCTGTCATGTCCTGCTGTCATGATATTTTGCCTCATCTTAGACGCAAAGCATGAAGTCAGCCAGTCATGACTGAAATCTCTGAAATGATAAGCCAAAATAAATCTTTTCCTCTTTAAGTTGTTTGTGTAAGGTCAGAGTGGTAAAAAGCTGACAAGACTTTAAATAAACATAAATAAATATAGTATTACTTTAAAATTAACTCAGAAACAGTAAAAAGCAAAATTAACCCAGTAGAAATGAAACCAGTGATATAGAAGGAAGAATTAAGAAGCTGTCTATGGTTGAAGATCAAATCAATTAGAGTAAAGATGAGGGGCAGGAAAACTGACAAAGGAGACCTAAGCAGTGCATAGGAAGACAAACTGAACAGAGTAAATAATCAAAGATATCAAAGAGGAATTTTTTTCTGAAATGAGGAAGGTCTCATCATGCAAATTAAAATATCATACTATGAATCTGATAAGTTTAAGGAAAAGAAAGTAAACCTGGACTTTGGTGAAAATTTTAAGTTTTAAGAAAACTAATGAATTCCAAAATCATTAAGTCTGAAAAAAAAACCTACAAAAGATTACTTTTGCCTTGACAGTAAATGCTAACAACTCATGGAGTGGCAACATATGAGAAAAAAAGATTCTATATTTAGAAGCACAAAGATATTCTCAGATACATACAAACTTACAATTATAACATATTTTCCTTTAAATTCATACCAAAAAAATTAACCAAAAGTGAGGATCAGAAAATATAGAAATAGTAATAGTAAATGCCTTTTGGTAATATAAAAGACATTCAGAACAAATAACTGACTTAAATAATAGTAGCATACTTAAATCACTATTAATAAATAATTAACATGATCAAATGTTTATAAGTATAAATTTAATAAAAATCAGGAGATAGGATAGGGGAGGCTTAAAAATAAAAGTAGATATTTATCATAAATTCAAAGATTCATGTGCGGTGTTTGATTATTGGTTGTTAAGTTTATGATAAATTAAAGGACATAAAATTTTAATTTATTAAGAGCAAAAGAAGTTGGTATCACAATACTGATAACAGGAACAATCAAGGGGACAAAAAAAGTACGAAATAAGGTAAAAGAAGTAAAAATACATATCATCATGAGGAATAACAATGATAGTTAAACTACCATTAAAAAAAAATCTCAATATGGGCTAAAGACAAATATAATAGTGTGAGAAATGTTCGATGGTCAAAGGTCTAAACAGCTATTGCAAACTTAAAAATAACACATCTCAATGTATTTATATGAGATAGAATTCAAAACATTTTTAACATGTTTTTAAGTTTTAAGTTAGGTTGTTAATTTAAATCAGGTTATTCTGTATTAATAGAGGGTATATTTCTCAATAAGAATATGCCATTAATAGCAACGTGTTAAGTAATTCAATGAAAAAGAATGCCAAGGTCAATTAACAGAATAGTTGGCAACTACTTCTTGACGGACCAAGTAGGCAAAAAACAAAACAAAACAAAAACAAAAAACTGAATATCAGCCATCTGAATATAATTTAAAGTGTTTCTATATTAAATATTTTTTTAAAAAAACTGTCTTTACAGTGTGTAGAGAAAAACTTTATTCCTAAAACAAGAAATTATACACTATATTCTCTAATTGTATTGAAATAGAATCATTATTAACAAAGCACAAACAAATAAACATATAAAAGCCCCTCTTTTTTTTAACCTAAAATGCCACACCTAGTCAAACTATAAATCACAAGTGAAGCAAAAATACAAATATTTTAAGATACACAGGAACACAAGGAAGATCTGACGGAGCAACAGACTTATTCCAGTAGGCTGAGAGTTAACAATAAGCAAGAAGACAGCTTGAAATCCAAACCCAACAGTAATCCACAATGGCTGTTGGACAGCAGGCTTTGAGAGCAAGCATTCTAAATTAGAACAGTTGGCTCCAAATAAACAGGAAATTATAAGCCCCAAATATTTTGATTCAGCCTTGTTTAAAATTCCCGGTAAAACTGTATGTCATGAGGCAAAATGGTATTTAAACTAGAACCATGAGGGAAAAAAAAAAAAAAGATTGTTGACACAACCCTTTATTTTAGAAATGAAGGAGAAGTTAAAATTTTTACCTAGAGAAAGAAACAGTCTTAGTTGAGAAGGCAACATTTCTGTAGAATTTAACTTATACTTACATTTTATATTGTCAAGGAATTTAGTTTTTATCTAGTTTGTTTACCAAGAGGGAAAAATGTTTTTTCAAAGATTTTAAAATAATCATCTCCCATTGACTGTGACCTCTGACCTTAGGACTGTGTATGTTTGTTATTGGAAACTGCACTTTTGGGAATTTTTTGTCCTAAAACACTGAATTTACTCACCAATCTTGTGATAATTAATCCACCAGTTATGTCCTCATGAATCTTGTTGTAAGTATCTAATCAGTATATACCAGTGTACAAACTTACAAATTAGAAAACACATTTTTAAATTTTCCTTAAAAGACATTTTACAAATGAAATTGATTTTTATGGCAGGGTCATTTTTAAAGAACAAAGCAAAATAACTTTACAGCTCCAAAACAATTTCACTGTCAAGGAAAAAGGAGTGATTCCAGGCATAACACAGAATAACTAAGGACCCAAATATCAGTGCATGGTGGGGAGAAAAAAAAAAGTGTTTCTTCTCCTAAAAGAAGCAAGAATGGCAAGTAGAAATTCAAGGAAAACTACAACTATATAAAAAAAAGTCATGGGCCAATTTTAAATCAGACTAAAAGGCGGGCTGACTGTGAATATTCAGTGGAATATAAGAAAAGCACAAGCTTCAGACCTGGGTATTTGCTATGTGGTGAGATGTGGATATGACTCTGGACCCAGAGAGATGGAAGTAAAATGCTAGCACATTCCTTGGCTCCATAAGGCACAGTATTTACATGGTTATCATATAAATAAACACCACACATCTTAGGCTCAAGTTATAGAATAAACTTATACTGAAATCACTCAAAAATTAAATGGAGTCACAGGTCAAATTCTGTCCATGTAAACTTAAAGATATAAATGATAGGATATGGAAAACATGAAAAGAAAATTAGGGACTATTATTTTCTCCAATATGTATAATATTTAAAGGTATAAAGAAAAAAATAGGGGCTGCAGTTATAGCTCAGTGGTAGAGCGCTTGCCTAGCATGTGTGAGGCACTGGGTTCGATCCTCAACACCACATAAAAATAATAATAATAATAATAATAATAAATAAATAAGGGTATTATGTCCATCTACAACTAAAAAAAAATTTTAAATAGCACTGATGAAATCATGTCTTCCTTCTCATATTTAGGTTCTCTGGCATAACGATCAACCACCCTCACTCCCAAGAGCAGAACCAGCTGGGTGATGATTCCAATAACCTCAGCACTCTAGGTCTTCTTTTCAAACTCCATCACAGGTACAAATGGACAGCAAGCATCAACAGACATTTGAGGAAAAATCTGAAGCAAAAAAGAGCAAGACCCAGAAGAAGAAATGAATGACCTCTGGAGAAATTTAGGTAAATTAGAGAGAGCCAAGGAAACATTGTGTCCTTAAATTAAAATGAAATTTATTTTAATTTTAAATATTTTAAAAATTAAGAGAGGAAAAAAGGAGCATTTTTTCAAATATATCAAAGTGAATACCGAAATAAAGTCATTGAATTTAAAAGATAAAGACAAATCAGAAAATGAAACAAAAAGACTAAAATGCTTGTATAATTATACCAAAATGGACTCTACTGTCATGTGTGACTAAAAAGAGCCAATTTTAAAAAAGAAAAAGCAGAAAATGGAAAAGGAGGGATAAGATACAGAGAAGTTCAATCCACAGACACAGAAAATCAATCTAGAAAGGAGAATGAGAAACTCAAAGAGGAGAAATTACGAAAAAAATACTATAAATAAATGTTGCAGAGTTCACAGGCATATATCATCAAGATAAGATGATTTTCCAAGAACTAACTAAGATGAAACAAAAAAGATCTTCATTTAGGGATGTCACTGTCCAATTTCAGGGTTAAAGACAAAATCCAGAAAACTTCCAGAGAGAAATAAAAAACGATGTCTACAAAAGAAAGACACTTGATTCTAGAAATATTCTCTTTTGACCTGAGGTCAAACACTGGAAAATCACCAAAAAAGAAATACATAGCATTCTAAAATACTGGCTCCATAGTAAGCAAAGATTACATTAGAAAAATAACTTATCTGAAGTTTTGGATCTTCAGAAAATCATAGAAGATAATTATGCTTACAGAAAAAAGTGTAATTTCCCAGCCCCAGCAAGTTCAGATATAGTGGAGAGAATTTGGGATGTGGAATATGGGCAAGGTCCAGGTAAGGACATCCTCATTTTAAAAGATTGCATCAAGAGATACTGTCCATAATGGACCAAGAGGGCTAGGGTTGTGGCTCAGTGGTAGAGCCCTTGCCTAGCACCTGTGAGGCATTAAGTTTGATCCTCAGCACCACATAAAAATAAAAAAATTAAAGTTGGCCATCTACAACTAAAAATATTTTTTAAGAAATAATAATGGAACAAAAAACACAGGTTGAAGTAAAATAAAGGATTTTAAAATTGTGATATAAATCAATCTGTTGTCAAGAGAAGGAAAAGTGAGAACAGATTAGCCCTATACTAAAGTTATCTCTGAACTCAATGCAACAAAAGCTCACAATAATCAAATAATTCCAGTTAATATTGTACACAAAATCAAGTGCAATTTAAAGAAATACCAAAAAATAATCTGCAACCAGTAATGAAGATCTATTAAAAGAGGCATCTAATTAAAAATTATCAAGGGTGCATAGAAAAAGTGAAATTGATTCATAAGCAAAAGAAAAGTCATCAACAGAAAAAGACACCGACACCGAGATGACAGAAATTATGTAATTAAGCAGAGGGACTTCGAGAGCTATGATAAATATATTCTGTATGTTCAAAAAAGGAGAGGAAAGAAAAACATGACCAAGATGTGAAAAAAAATAAGAGTTATAGAAAGGACTCAAATGTAACTTGCAGAAATAAACGCTATAGTAATGAAGACAGTGTGTTATTGGTATAAGGATAAACATTAAAATGAAACAGAAGAGAGTCCAGGTATACAGACAATCATGTATGAAGTCTATGGATTTTTAAGAAAGATTTTAGGACATTCAGTGTGCAAAGAATAATCTTTTCATAAGTAATGCTGAAATAACTAGGACGACATGTGAAAATAACTATAACCCTTACCATCATATACAAGAATGATCTTTCAATGGATCATAGACCTCAAGGTAAAAACTTAAAAATAACTCATAGAAGAAATCAGGAGAAAATCTTTGTGACCCAAGACCAGGGAAAGATTTTTATGGTTCAACACAAAAAAAAAGCACAATCCACAAAGGAAAAAAAATGATAAATAATCTTCATCAAAATTAAACACTTCTTTGAAACACCATGTTAAGAATATGAACAATACAAACCATATACTAAGAAAACATTCATAAAATATATATCTGGAAGCAAACTTGTATCCAGAATAAGCAAATAACTTCTATTCCAATAAGAAGACAAATTAATAAAAATATTAAAAATTGGAATAGATACCAAAGAAGATTACTGAAGAAGGCATATGGATATCAAACAGGCCCAAGAAAAGATATTTAGCATTCTTTGTCATTAGGGAAATATAAATTAAAACCATCATATATTACTATACACACTAGAAATGTATAAAATTTAAAAGTCTACCAAGTGCCAGCAAAGAAAACTCTCACATATTTTTTATGGATTATCTTGAGTGAATAAAATGAAAAACCTTTGGTGACTTCTTTGAAACTTTCCCATACCATATGACCAGAAATGCAACACCTAAGTATTTACCCAAGAGAAGTTACAACGTAGTTCAGCAAAAAGATGTGTCCAGGAATGTTCACAGCAGGTTTATTCACAATAGTCCAAAACTGGAAATAATGTAGACACCATCAGCTGTTGAATGGGTACAAAAATTGTGGTATATTCATTCAATGAAATGCTATTCAACAATAAAAATAAGTAAACCAGTGATACATCATATAGATGATTCACCTCTATATTGAGAACCATGCATAGCAAAAGAAATCAGACAAAAAAGATTACAGCTGTGAAATTCCTTATATAGAGATATTAGAAAAAATAACAAAAGCATATAGGTCATTGCCAGGGATGGAAGTATGGGAAGGGATGGGTTGCAAAGGGCACAAGGGAACATTTGGGGGTTTATGGAAATGTTTCATATCCTGATGGCACCTGCCATGTTGTATGATCAGACATTCATTGAAACTGACCAAATTGTCCAGTTAAAATGAGTGACTTTTATTATAGGTAAATTGATCCTCAACAAGTCTGATTCTGAAAAAATAGAAGCAAATGTTTTGTAGAGACAGATCTGAGAGTAAAAAAAAAAAAAAACATTGCTTCTTATCATTTGAATTTTTATACATTTAATTCCATGCGCATGGATGACAATGGTTTAAAAAAAATTTAAGGGGAAAGAAAATTGAACTTTCACCAGAGTAACTTGAATCACATCTTAATGTGGTCAACACACTGTGTTTTATTTCAGGAACAAAAAATAATGTCACACCCACACCCCATAATGTAAAAGTCTCATGCATAAGAAAGGAGTACTACATATGAAAACTCTTCCTGAGTGTCCTGAGGAAAGACTGGACTAATGTGGAGCTATTCACTTACAATAAAATCACAAGTTGTTGGTATTCAATTTACAATGTAATCATAAAGGTTTTTTCTGGAAAATGCACGAATAATCAAGAAACGCCCTGGTCATGATTTCTGCCTCACAGAACAAGGATGCTTTGTATTTTGAAAATTATTTTATTCTCTGTGATTTTATATCATGCCCCTATTTGCTGGATTTGTATCTGTTTATAGCAATCGTCAATTAAGTGAGCTTGGTTTACAGTAGATTCTTAGGAAGGGATATTGTCTTTATCCAAAGCAGGTTTCTTCCAGCTTCATTCCCATTACAACATGAGATGTAGATAAACTGCACTTGGTTAATGGACTTAGATTTTAAATATTTAGTTTATGATCTAGATGCCTGCAGAAGGTCAACTTATATATTTTGGGGGATAGAGAAAACCTTGTTTGAACAAACCTAGAATGTGCAAATTTGTTTGTCAATATACCTCAAATATCCTCCAAATAATGGGAGTTTGGGAGCTTATGAATCAACCTGAATAGCTTGCTGATGATCATTTAACAGACTGTGTGGGAAATTGAGTTTACTTCAAATTTATGAACTGATGGAGCTATTCCTTATAATGATTAACAATGAGTCATAGAAGAAATCAAGGGTCATTCTCAGGCACAAGCGCCTAATGTCAGGTGTGGAGAGAGTGAGAACAGTTGTAGAAGAGGGAAAGGTCTCATGACATCTGTTAGCTAATTTTCATTTTTAAAGTGAAGACACAGACTGGAAAAATTTTAAGGTGAACTTAGTACCTAAAACATCTCCAAAATGGGTGCTTTGTGAAAAACTGGGGTCACAATCTCCAAAGATTATTATTAATATAAGAAAGCAATAACTTAGAAAAAGCTGTAATAATATCACAATATGGTTACTTAATTTGGAGACTCAGAATAAAATATAATGCAAAGAGTCTAGGGTGGTTGCACACATTTCTCTGATAATTGATGTTTTTACCTGAAAAACACATCATATACACATTCCAAGGTCCAGATGTGAAATACTTAAGAAAAGTAGGTAAAAAGTAACTGAAGCAATTTAAAATCAGATGGTTAAATAGAAGAAGACACAGAACAAATGCCCTAAAAGTGATTTTTGCAATGCTGATATTGTGTTTTTAAAAATAATAAAGCAAACAATATTTACTTAGAGTTTGCCCAGCAAATATTGGTTGAGCATCTGTGAAGTGCAGTAACTACGTTAAGCATCTTAAAAGCACTATCCCACTCCGACATCAGAAGAATCTGGTGAAAGAAGTATTCTTATTTTCCATATTTTATATAAAAAGAAACTAAACATAAAGAGTGCAAGTTCACATGGTCAATGGAATTGGAACTCAAAACAGCTATTCTGGTTCTAAGAATATAAGCATTGACTTCTAAGTTAACAAAATATTGTCAGGTAAAATCCACCTGATTGATGAATAAATGTTTTAAAAGTCTGAATATACATGCTACAAAAATTTTTAAATTTTTCGTTTTTTGAAAAGAAAATTAATTTAGTTTTAAATGTTTCTATTAGTAAACATTCAGGGTTAATTCTGCCTATATTAATCAGAAAATGATCCAATGTTTTTTCTCATTCTTTGTACAAAAATAGTATTTAAGAAATATCAATCAGCCTGTGATTACTAACCTATTATTTCTGCATTTCTATATCCATCAACCACATAGTTTAGCCACAAATTGGACAGTATGGGGAACACATATACATATAGAAGAATTTATAATCTAGAATAAAAGAAGACCAATATATGTGAAATTACAAATTCCATAGGGAATAATTATCTAAATGATTCTGTTTCAACAATTAGCAAATATGACTGGATAAAAATAGTTGTTAGTATAGGGTAGTGATTCTCAAAGTGTGGCCCAAGGAAACCTGAGGATCCCAAATACCCACTCAGGAGGGTGTCAAGACCACAGTCATCTTCATAATCATGTTTTACTCTCATGCTCCTATGAGTTTGCAGAAGAATTTTCAACTGTTTATGTGCTTATAATCTAAACTCTTAATTAACTTTTCCAGTCCTGGTTAGTGGTAAATCCAAAGGTAAGACCACAGCTAAGTTCTCTGGAACTAGCAGCTGGGCTCTCAAAGTTGATAAAAATGATCTTTGCACAGTTTTACACACAGAAACTTCAAAATCTGTGATAGCAAATATTCCAGTCTCCACTGGTGCTTTTCTAAGGTGAACTTCTACAAAGAACTTTCATGCCAAATGTTTCAAAAGCTTTTTGGCAAGTACACCTCTGAGAGCAGTCATGCCCATGTGGAGAGTTTCTGAATGTGCTGGAGAGCTGGTTAAAGCAGGTCACTGGGCCCCACCCCCAGATATTCTGATTCAGTAGGTCCAGAGTGAGTGCTGAGAATCAATGTTCTCATCTGTAGATGAGCCAAACTCTCACCCTGTCCAAATGACTGGGCTTGGGATGGTAAACCCAGGTGCGTCACCTCTTCTAACCTTTTCAACTTCCTGTGGCTTGTCCTCATAGAGTGCTCTTCAAAAGCTCTCCACCTTGGCATGACTGCTCTCAGATACATACTTGCAGAAAGGCTTTTGAAACATTTGGCATTAAAGTTCTTTCTAGAAGTTCACACACAGGAAATGTTAGTTGTACAATTTAGTCTTGAGGTGATTTATCAGGACTGCACAGTTATACAGGTGAAAGTGTTAGAGCACAAAAAAATCTCTGGAAGCCATCTTCAGGCCTGATGCATGTAGCCCATAAAAAGAGGTGAGTGTTTAAACAAAAATATCATCTCTAATCGCTGAGAATATGCCTATTGTAATACTCCAAAGCTCAACCTACACCCATTGGAGTTCTGCAAGGGAGGTGAGAAGTCTTTGAGGGCCTGTTGTCCTAACAGAACACTTGCCAGTATCCTGACAGAATTAGGAAGTCCCCCTTGAGCTGCCCTCCAGACAAGAGCACACACACAAAGGAAGGCTTCATCTGAAATCCTAAGCAAATAAAAGCCAAGAGAGGAAAGTGGAACATTAAATTTTAGAATTGGCAAGTAGCAACATTTTGAAACCTTGAAAATATATAACTGAGAGTACACATCCTACCACAAAACTGCAATTTTGACAACTAAATGCCCTCCAAAGATGAAAACTTTACCTGGAATAAGGTTTAAATGCAGTTTATTTAACCCAGGGTAACAGGCACTAAAATCATATGTGCCAAAATCCTGTGGGGGAACTGTCTACTGAAAAGAGGAAAGGAAGAAAATCCGGCTCAGTAGAGGGATGCTTTAACATTCCTAGAAACAGACTGTAGTTGGCAGCCATTTTTCTTCCCTCTCACCTTAGATGTTTAGCATTTCCATTGAGAGGTCTTCCTCACCTCAACTCCAGGCTTCCATCAAGCTTTTAGCATTGATGTGGTAACATTTTACTTCTCTTTACATTTACCTTTTCTTAGAATTATCAATTGTTTCTAAAACAAGAACTCTACAAAGATTCCAAAGCCACTCAAGTCTTATCCATTAAGTTCACCCAAGCTTGTTCAACAGGAGACTGGAGGGCATCTTTCATATAGAAAATACCAGATTGGATGACCTGGAAACAAAGAAAGATTTGTCTGACATAGATTCTGTCCCACCGGCGTTTTTATACAGGGTCTGGTTGAAGAAATAAGGTGGCTATGTTAATTTTATTATAAAATAGAGGCGATATGTGCTGCGAAAGAGACAAACACAGAAATCTGAAGCAGGCGTAGAGCTCAGGAAAACTTTGAGGAAAAGGATGCATCTAAACCGAGCTTTGAGAAATAGGCAGAATTCCAACGCTGATGATGGATGGGAGAGTGATAGGTGCCACAAGTCTAAAATTCCAGTTTTACCAAAATGGTCTCTGTGACAGCATACATGTGTGAAGCAAACACAGGGAATCCCCTGAAATTCAGATATCTTATTCATACATCTATCCCCCCCAAAAATAATAAACGTTTGGAGGGGTTTTTTGGGTTTTGTTTGTTTTGTTTTGGGAATTTCAGTAACATCTTAGGGAATGGCGTTGGAGGTTTTTTTGTTTGTTTGCCTCCATATTTAAGTTCCTAGTGTAGATACTTCAGAGGACATATTCAAGTTTGTGCCTTGTTGAGTAAATTCTTTAAAAGAGCCATGCTGAGATTATGTGATTTATATACAAATAATGCATTTTTTGATGGGAAAAACCTCTACAAATCTGGCTCCATCTGTATTTATTTATTTATTTAGGAGAATAATGGAGATCACCCAAATATACATTTTATAACTTCAGGTCTATCCCTGCTATACATATGTAATTGAACAGTCTTGAACGTCTCCATTACAGAGGGAAAATAATCACTGGAATTAAAAATAGAAAGGGACAGATTTTTTTCAAAAAGGTGGGGTACAACAAAATGAAGGAGGAAGTTTGGAAATAGGGCAAGCATAAAAGGAGAGAGGGAGAGACAGAAGAGGGAAGATAGGGCTGGATGACAAGAAAACGTTTTTAAACAATGCAAATCCTTCTGCCTGTCTCTACTGTGGAAAGTGCGTGGAGTCTTCTAGGGAGGTTTCTCCCCATGGACACACCCATCACTAGGACTCCAAACCATCTGTCTGGGCCAGCCTTTGGCATTCCTGTCCTTGTGGGATAGAGGAAAGACAGAATGCATGGGCTGGAGGAGGCCATGCATGCCAGAGGCGCCTGTAAGGGCTGGAGGAAACAGACTAGGCTGGCCCAAAGAGCCAGACACCTGTGTAAACTGCAGGAAGCTGAGAGGAGCCCAGCTGAGCTGATGGAGACACCACATGCATGCGGCTGTTGGAGGCAAAGGCCCACACAGACAAAGGCACACGCTCAAGCATGTATGCACGTGTATGAGTGCACACATACACACACACATACTCACACACACATAAGGTCAATCAGGGAAATGAATAGAGACAGACTGACTCAGAAAGGGGCAGAGAAACATTAAGCGGGGGAAGAAATATTAAGACATAGAAAATTATTTCCCAAAAAAGTATCTAAACATGTATGACTATTTCTAATATTTTGCATTTTCTTAGAAATATATTTGCTATGTTAAAAAAAAGGTAAATGACACCTTCCTCTGGGTTGTGTCCCATTAATTAAATATAATAATTCATCAAGTATCTAGACAGATGGGAGTTCACATAGATGAAACCTGTGGATGCTTTATACAGGAACTAAGCCCAGCCCCCACCACAGACTTGGTGAATCAGAACTTGAGGGCTAAATCCTGGGTCATACCCATGCCCAATCCTGTTGAAGGGCTGCCAAAAAAAGTGGCAGTGGCTTATGGTTCGTCTGGAGAAACAGACCTTGATATTGTAAAGTGAAACAGTTTATCAGGTCTATATTTTAAAGGGACCACTCCAATGCACACACAAACATAGAAAGGGAAAAGAGTTAATTTTAAAAAATCTTAAAATCTGAATCTTAGCAAAAAGAGACAACATAAAAATGTTAACTCCAAATACTTTCTTGAATACTCTAATTTAATACCACAAGGTGCAGTTATTCTCATTTTAGAATATTCATTCTCATGTTTTTGGTTCCCATGAGCATATTGCAAGATACTATTTGCCTAAGAATGCTCCCAGGCATACTAATCTCCTAGAAGCTCTTTAGGCAAAAATATTAAAGGAGATTGATAACTGAGTATTTTTCCCAGCACTCCCCACATATACCAACTATCTCAATCCAAGGACTATTAGTATTAAGGCATCTTTTTTAAAAACCCATTTTATTTTATTTAATAAAGGGTTTTCCAAACTTATGTGACTATAGAATCAATTTTCAACCTAATGCCTGTAGGAATCATGAGGAACTAGTATTATAAGGTATTTACTTTTTAAAAAGCATTGGATTTTGTATAAAGAAGAAAGATAACTAGTCACCAACCACAGTTTCCTTCTTTATTCTTTTAAAGAAACAAAGCCAATGATTTGTACAATATTAATTATAAAACACAGTATCACAGGCGATGTTAAAAGGACTTGTACTGGCACCCAGAATTGTCCATATAATTAAGTGCCTGGCCTACTTAAGAGGAAGTAAAGACAAATCACTAATTTAAATTAGTCAATTATTTGAATTTACTAAATAATCGAATAAATTATTTTCTAATACATTTTTTTTAAAAGGGGGGCTTTGGGGAATTTTAATTAAACACAGACCCAGACAACCAGATAGGAAAACACTTCTGACAGACATGTGAAGTCACTTTTAATCTAAGGACATCCTGAAAAAGAAAGCCACTAGCAAGAGAGAGTTAGTTTGGTCTCAGATGGTCAATAGAGCCCAGTTGCCCACTGCCTTGTAAGAGGAGGTGAAATCTGGTCTCTGTCTTTTCACTGTGCAGATTCCCAGTCACTTACACAGAGCCGGCACCGAGGAGGATGCTGGGATGTAGATCAAATTAACCATTGGTGAAAACACTAGGTTGATTCATAACTGCATAATTCACCAACCCATGCACATCTGTCCCATAAGCAATGTTAGCTTGATAGAAAGGCCTTCAGAGAGCCCCCAAAGGTGGGGGAAATCTGGTTTTAGCAAGGAACACAGGATGTGAGACAGAAGTCTCATGAGGGGAATTGGGAAGATGGAAAGTAACAAGAAAGGTAAGAATATACAAACTTTTATTTGTAGACCTAATGAGCCTAGGAAAAGAAAACTCCCCAAGTCATTCCTGAGGGGCATACATAATTGGGCCTGTAAAATGAGCAAATAAAATATTTTTTTAATTTGAGCTTTTTATCATGGAGGGTGGCTTTTACACATGGTTTTGGAGCAAATGGTTGCTAGGAAATATGACAGAATGAGGAAATACACTGTAAGTGATATTTGGGGTGTGTGCAAGATAGGGTGGGGTGGGTAGGATGATCTAATGTAACTAAATGTAACTAAATACATTTCTTGTCCCTGGTTGATTTGGCATCAATTTTAGTCTTTATTTTGAGATTTCCAAAGCACACCTCTCTGACTTGGTTTTAGAACATGAAACCCGATATGCATTCTTTGAAACCCAGTGTCCACACAGTGGATGGCAGTGGTGAGGGAGAGCAGCTCAGCAAGAGAATAATAAAAAATTTCCACTGGGCGTTTTATCAGGTCAAGATTTTGTTCATTAAGTCTCAGTTTTCTTAATAGAAACAGGTGTGGTTTTATTCTGAAGTAAAAACATCAAATAATCTTTAACAGTGACAAAGCTATGTACCGTTGCTTGTTGTTCCCACTGCCCTCTTTCTTTCCCAAAACCTCTCCCCTGTCCCGCCCCTGAATATTTCAGCAGAGTACTAAGCCAACAGCTGGGGGAACCAGTGCATAGCAGCTGGCTCCTCTGGGTGCTAAGAAAAATAACAACCCCAGCCACCACCGCCTCGGGAATGGAAATGTAGTGCTGTTTTCTGAAGTATCCTCTGTGTGAAATGCACCAGAGTCACCAGTCACTAACCCACACGGAGCTCTCCTATATGTCTCCATGATGGCCGGAAAGAGTCCTAGCTAAAGGGGAAAAAACATTTTTATTCCTTTGAATTGATTGGGTTATCTGAGCTGATATTTCACAAGAGTGAAGAGTAGGAGTGTAAAGAGTTTTATTATTCAGTCGTGTGACACTGAATGACTGTTTGATCAATGATGAACCCCATATGCAATGGTGGCCCTGTAAAGTCATAGTGCCTGGTGACAATCTAACCATCTTCTTTTGTTCAAATATACCCAATGAAGTTCATCCAATAGCAAAATCATCTAATGACACATTTTTCAGAACATGTCCTAAGTAGTGAATAACTATATTTGTTTGGAAATTTGTTAACTATAAAAATTAATCACAAAGCAATATGTATATGTCAACATGATTTTGTTAAAATAAGCAATGTTTTTTCCATGGAAACCGTATTGTAGGAAAGAGGCTGCTAAAATGATGGTCTCTATGTGTCAGTTTTGATTGTGGCATCAATAGGACACATCTGAGAGAATGTGAGACACTTCCACAGTTATGTCTTTAGAAATGAAATGATCAAATATTAGTGGCACAATTCTAGGTCACTTGTCAAAGGACCCTGCACGCATATTGAGAACACAAAAGGATCAAAATAATAAAGGTGGCCTTCAAGAAGGTATTTCTTTCAGAGAGCTGTTGTGCTTTAAGTGTTCCTTCTGCACTGTGGGAAAGGTTGGGAGAGCTGTTCCTGTACAACCAGCCTGGTGAGAATGGACTTCCATGAGTCTACTCAGAGAGTTAGATATGTTCCTTACTTTGGAGGAACATAAAGGACTAGTAACTAACACACCTGGGAGTGCTAAAAAACCCTGTAGCAGTAACATAGAAATAGATGCCTTGGAGTTAGTTTGGAGATCTAAGGTTTGGGAGGGGAAAGGGTGTTTCTCAGGAACCAGAGATGGACCACATGTGAGAGCAAGATAGGAAAAGTTGTTATGGGTACTGTAAAATAAAACCATCTAGAGGTACAGATAGACTGAGCACCAAGAAATTCAAAGACATTGGACTCTAGAAACTGTAGAATTAGTTGCAAATAACCATCTAAAATAGAATTGCATATGGTCCCCAATGACGGAACTCTTCAAGAACCAGCAACATGGGTAAAAATAAATAAATAAAAAACAAACAAACAAAATGGAAATCAGCTTTAACTAGAGTGACCAAACTAGGACATTTTGAGAGTGAAAATGAGTGCTATTAATAATTATTCTGGGACAATAAGTGTAAACCAGCACTGTCTCAGGCAAACTGGAAAGAATTCTCATCCTAATTTTAACTATCTGCCACTCAGACAGCTTCATGCCAAATGACAACATCACTTGCTATTTAAGATTGTGCCCTTTCCCTTGCACTAGACCATGTAGGGATGAGAAATCTTCCTACATGGAGTCAAGAAACTATTAGCAAGAAAAAAAGAAGAGAACCACATTCCCCATTTGCAAGGCTTATTTCACTTTGAAGCTTATGAGGGTTTTCAGCTAGTCTTTTGTCTCTAGTTTCTAATTTTACTGTAGGGTATTTAGAGAATATGATCTGCATGATACTGATTTATTGAGGCTTTTCATTGGTTTTATATAAAACATATTTGTTTAATGCTGCATATATTCTTTAAAACAAGGGGTATTCTCTTTTTGCCAGGTTAGAATTTACTGTACAATTAGTAACTACAACTATTTTTCTTATCTTAAAAATATCTACTTTAAAAATCTGCTTTGATCTCTTGTTTCCTGGGTAGTATATACTAAAACCTCCAGCTAAAACTGCTGGTAAATTTCACACTAGAAGTCTGTTAATTGGTGCTTGATATCTTTGAAGACTATATTGTTAAGGGCATATACATTTATGATAGATATATCATAGAGAACATCTTAAAAGTAGCCAGGTAAAAAGAAAAAGTTCCTTCAAAAGAAAAATAAGTGGGTAAAGAGCTAACTTCTTAACAATAATGAAAACCAAATAATTGATATATTCAAAGTACAGAAAAAATAACTGCTAGCTTAAAATTATATTTCTGGTGAAATTATATTTTGAAATAAGGATAACATAAGGATATTTTCATGACATAAACTGAGTTTGTTACCAACATTCCTTAACTACAGGAAATTTTAAAGATGTATTCCCAGCAGAAGGAGCCTGCACTTAGACAGAAAGTCTTACATACAAGAAGTGATAAAGTATTTAATATGAATTCAAATGGAAATATAAAAAGTGGTATCATTATTTTAAAAGACAGCACTAAAATATAGAGTTACAATAACATTTATGGGGAGAAATTATCATCAGAGATAAAGTATTATTACTTATATTACTTAGAAGGATAACAAAGATATTTTCCAAATTAAATCCTTTTTAAGTCAAAAAGTATGCTAAG
Organism: Marmota flaviventris; assembly: GCF_047511675.1. Lineage (NCBI taxonomy): Eukaryota > Metazoa > Chordata > Mammalia > Rodentia > Sciuridae > Marmota > Marmota flaviventris. The sequence goes on along the minus strand of NC_092499.1, from coordinate 78,271,897 downwards.
TATTTAAGTTAATTGAAAGAATTGAAATATAACATCTGCAAATTGCTGAAGAAAAAATATATTGAGAAAAATATTCAATCATAAGAAAGCAAAAGAGTTAAGAAAAATAGAAGAGAGGATGAAAATAGAAAGTAAACAATAAGAGGACAAATATCAGAGAGGTATCAAAGTTTAGGAAAAAGGAAATAAGGGACAGAACAACAGACATCAATGCAAACTAGAAATACATAGCTAAAAATCAACAAATCAAATAGGTGGTTATTTGGAAAAATAATAAATTATAAACATTAGCAAAATTAACAAAGAAAAAGAGAGAAAATACAAAGAATGGATCTTAAAAAATGAAATAGGAGTTACCACTTAAGAAAGATCAGACACTATGAACAACTGCATAGGAATGAATTTCACAACTTAAATGAAATGGACTAATTTCTATAAAAGTAAAATCCACAATTTACCAATAGGAAATAGATAAATTGAATAGATCTATAACTATTAAAGAAATTAAATTCATAATTTTAAAATTCCCAGAAATAAATCTCCAGGTTCAGAAGATTTCCCTGGAGAATTCTACCAAATGTTTAAATGAGAATTAATATCAATTTTACACTATCTTTTCCAGAAAATAGAGGAAGAATGCTGAATTTAGTCAATAAATCCATTATTATCTTGTTATCAAAAGCAGACAATGGGGGTTGGGTTGTGGCTCAGCAGTAGAGCACTTGCCTAGCACATGCAAGGCACTGGGTTCAATCCTCAGCACCACATATAAATAAATATATAAATTTTTTTAAAAATGCAGACAATGATGGTACAAAACAACCACAACAATAATAACAATGCTCAGGCCAACCCTCACAAATATAGATATAAAAAAGTCTTAAGAAATTATTAGCAAATAGAATTGAGCAACATATGAAAAGAATGATATACCATAACTGAATGCAATTTATTCAGGAATGTAAGGTTGGTTCAATAACTGAAAATCAATCCATGCAATCCATCACATTGCAGGGTAAAGAAGAAAAATCATGTGATGTCAATCAAGGCAGAAAATGCATTTGATGAAATTCAACACACATTCATGATAAAAATTTTCAGAAAGAAAAATAGGAAGAGGAAGAATTTCCTCAACTTTATAAAGAGAATCCGAAAATAAAATTGAAAAAAAACTATACAACTAACATTAGACTTAGTACTTACACTGAATGCTTTTTTGTTTGTTTGTTTGAGGACCAGAGAAAGATGTGTACTGCTACAATTTCATAATTTTATTCAACAAAGTGCTGAAAGCACTATTCAGTGCAATGAAGTTGTAAATAGAAATGAAAGGTACTTATATCTGGAAGGAAGAAATGACACCGCTCCTATTTGCTGAGACATGATTGTCTACATAGAAAATCCAATGGAATCATTTTTTAAAAAGCACTTCTGGGAGTAATAAGTGAATTTAGGAAGGATGAAAGATACAAGATGCTATGCTTTGGATGTGGTTTGTCCCCCAAAGTTTCATGTGCTGAAAGCTTGGTTCCCCAGTGTACTGATAGTAAAAGATGGCAGGACAAGGAATTAGGTCATGGGAACATTGCCCTCAGAAGAGATTAATGTTGGTCTTGTGTGGAGTGAGCTAGCTCTTGAGAAAATATGTTGTTATAAAGTGAGACCATCCCACATGCTTAGCACCTTCTACATGAAATTCTTTTTCTTTTGCCCTTCCATGTTGTAATACAACAAAGGGGGCCCTCACCAGAAACAAATAGGGCCACATGATCTTGGGAGTTTTAGCCTCCAAAATTATGAATAAAATAAACCTCTGCTCTTTATAAATTACCCAGCTTTGGATGTTTTGTTAAGCAACAGAAAATGGACTAAGACACAAGATAAACAACAAAAATCAATTGTGTCTCTGTGTACTAGCAATGAACACAGGGACACCAAAATTAAAAATAAAAAATAATTTAAAAATTACTCAAAATATATAAACCCTTAACTGTAAGTCTAACAGAAAGGTATAGGACTCATATGCTGACCATTACAAAATGCTGATAAGTCAAAAAGGATCTAAATGATTGGAGGAATATTTCATAGATGAGAACTGGAAAACTCAATATAGTAAACATACTAATTCATTCTACACAAATATTCAAGTTTAGCATAATTCCTATGAAGATCTCAGGAAAAAAATCTGTAGTTATAGACAAGATTGTTTTAAAATTGATATGGAGCTAAATAGCTAAAACAATTTTGAAAACGAAGAAAAAACACTAAGAATTACTTTACCTAGTGGCAAGTCTTATTATATAGTTATAGTAATCAATACTATGTGGTAAGAGAGACAGACACATAGATTAATGAAATAGAATAAAGAACCTAGAAATAGACTCAAACAAGAATAGTTAGTCAATTTTTGACAAAGTTCCAAAAGTAATTTCATGAAAGAAGGAAAGTCTTTCCAACTAATGATCCTGAAGCAAATGAATATACATGGGCAAAAAATAAAAAAAGAATATCAATTAAATTCCTTATGTTACACGCAAATTAACTAAAAATTTATCATAGATTTAAATATAAAGCACAAAACTATAAAAGTTTCCAAAGTTAACAGGAGAAAACCTTCTGCACCTGAGATTGAAAAACAGTTCTTAGACTATAGCACTAAAAAAGTGATCCATTAAAGAAAAAAAAAGGTGGTCAATTTGGACTTTATCAAAATTAAAATATTTTAAGAATATGTTAAGAGGAAATAAGACAAGCTACAGACTGGGAGAAAATATTTGCAAGCAATGTATTTAACAAAGGACTAGAATCTAGAAATTATGAAGAATTCCCTAACTCAACAACATAAAAACAAGCAATGCAATCAGAAAATGAACAAAAGGCGTAAAGAGCCATTTCAATGAAGAGAATATACAAATAGCAAAAGCACACATGAAAAGACATTCATCATTATCCATTATGGAAATGAAAATTAAGACCACATTGAGACATCTCTATGCATCTATTAGAGTAGCAAAAGTTTACAAAGCTAGTGACAGCAAGAAGTGCTGGTGAGGGTGCAGAAAAAGTGGACTTCATATTTTTGCTGGTAGAATAGTTTTCTTTAAAAACTAGATGTGTAGTTACCTTACAACCCCTAACGTATAGTTTTAGGAATTTATCTCATAAATAATCATATCTGCACAAAAATTTATGTAACTATTAACAGAATATTTATGTTTAATAGTGAAAATTTTCCTCACAAGGTGAAGGATTAAACAAACTGTGGTACAGTACATCCATGGACTACTACTCTGCAATAAAAAGGAACAAACTATTGACATGTGAATTAAACTTGGATGGATCTTAAGGTTAATATGATGAGTAAAACCACCCTTAAAGAATTACCCACTATTTGATTTCACTTTTGTAACACTCTAAAAATGTCCACATTATAGAGATGGAATTAAAATGAGTAGTAGATGGAGTTAGGGAGAGTGGAGATGGAAGAGAAAAGTTGATGATGAAGAGTTGTGATGCAGAGACTTTACCATAGCGGAACATTCTGGATCTTTTTTGTGCTGATGCTGACTCAGATCCAAACAGGCAATAAAATGACACAAAGCTCTAGATACCTTATCAGTATCAAGTTCCTTCTTGGTATTGTACTGTATGTGTGATGCAGTCATTGGGAGAAACTATCTTTGCAATTTCTTGTGAGTCTGTAACTATTAAAAGTAAAAATTGGAAAAATTCGCAAGGAGGATAAACTCTAAAATAACAACCCTACAAATTGTAAGCCAACTTTGGTCTCAAATCTAATGAAGAATGCAGAAAATATAATGGTAAGAAAGTGTTAGTGAAAAACAATTTAACCAAATCATACACATTTTCTACTAAACTGGAAAAAAAGGATGCTTAAAGAGATAATTCCTTACTTGTTTATTTTTTGAATGCTACAATTTAAATGAAAAGTATTTTTGAAAAATCCTACTATTGTAAAATAGTTGACAGTAGCAGAATATGGAGATTTTCCCAAATTATGCATTGTAAGGAACAAAAGTTAATTCTAGACAACAAGAGGGAAAAAATGATTTTGACATTATGTTTCTACTATGCAGAAAATGTTACTTGTGCTATTAAATCTGACACTTCCTTACATTTTTGTACATCAGCTTCAGGACATTCAGACAGAACCAGATGTCCTTTTTAAATTTGACAAATCCAAAGATTAATGATAAGTTCAGTCCCAATTCTGCTTTATTTGGCTGCCAAGAGATTTCTGGGTGTCACTTAGCTAACCTAATGAATTTGATTAAAGAAATATTTACAGAATGAAACAATCAGATGAGAAAATGATCATGTAATTGCCACTGTTTGGGACAAATATGGTGAAAGCCATGAGTGATTTAGAGGGAACACCAAAGGTTTGGTGCTGTGTTCTCACTCTTTATTTGTGCCTTCAAAAAATAATTATAGGAAAGCATAATGTATTTTCTTTAGTCAAAGACAAACTCCATGACATATAAGAAAGTTTAGAAATACTGTGTCATGTGCTTTCACAAGATAATCAAATAAAATGAAATAGCAAAAACTAATAATTGGTATATTTAAAAAATCTTGAAAAAATGAAACTCTTACCATTGACTTTGAAGATAACAATATTGACATAGGAACTCTGACTTTTAACCCATTTTGCTTTTTGAGCCCCTTGTTTGCTGAAGCCTGATGAAAAAGTAAGCAAACTGAAGAAAAGATAGCAATATTTATGAGAAAATATTTTTATAATTCCGTCAGGCAAGATGGAGGAATAAGCATATGTGCAACAAATATCTGTAAACTCAGACCCAAATTTAAATAGAAGTTTCTAAAGTGATCTATAGCAATCACATGCTGTCCCATCTTCTATTATTGTGTAACAGCCATGCTCAAATTTAACAATACAAAACAATCCATAGGGAGCGTTCAAGGATTCGTGGGTCAGAAATTCAGATGAGGCACAGAAGCAATAGTGTGTCTCTGTTCCACAAAGTCTGGGTCTCCAGCTGGAAAGACCCAAAGGATAGGGGTAACTCACAGATGTTGACTGAAAGTATTTGGAGGTGTTTCCAGTCCCATTTCTGGGGGCTGGTGCTTATTGCAAATTGGTACCTCACCTGGGTTGGTAGCTATAAAAATAAGCATGACCTCTCTCTGAGTCTTTTCCACATGGACTTATTTGGGCTTCCTCACAGCGTGACAGCCAGGTTCCAAGACCAAGAATTCTGAGAAAACAAGGTAGAAGTATGCGACATTTTAATTCACATAGCTTCATTTCCACCGTATTCTATTAGTAATAACAGTCACAGTGCCCCATCTTCCCAAGTTCCAAGCAGGAATGCCATAGATTTTACATTTTGATGGGACAATGACAAGTATTTTTAAAAAGGTGTAGAATAGAGGATATTATTGAGGCCATCTTTAGAAAACACAATCTGCCAGATATGTTGAAATAATAAAAATAAATAATGTAAGTGAAGACAAATTTTAGTTCTGTTTCAGATTGTAGGGTTGCTGCTCCAGTGGAATTTTGTCACCATTGACCAGTTTTTAAGGGACATAAAAAAATAATAACAATATATTGCCAGGCACATTGGCATGTGTCTGTACTCCTGTACTTGGGATGCTGAGGCAGAAGGTTTGGGACCAGCCTGGGTAATATAGCTATTATGTCCAATGAGTGCACATATGATTAAATTCAAATACAAAATTTATGTTAAAATTTAAGACATGCATAGAAGAGAATATACAAATAATATAGTAAAATTTGGAGAAACTCTTAACATTAAAAGATGCATCATCCCATTCCGTAGGATAATTCCTTTAACAACCTCAGTTTCAATATTTCCAGTGACAAAGAATTCAATGCCTCTTAGAACAACCCATTTATTCATTCCAAGGAAAGGACTCTGGGTCTCAAGCCAATGTGGACATAGTAATGGCAGGCTGTGTAGGAAGAATGGGATGTAAATTCATCTTTCAAAAAAATAGAATATGAATAATTGAATAGGAGAGGATGATTCTTAAAGAGGACACACAAATTCAGGACATCATATAGCTATTTGGAGGCAAGAAAAATTTAATTGTTTAATTGTAGCAGAATTGTTTAACTGTTTAATTTTAGGAAAGGCCTGGAAAGTAAAACAAGGAATTGATTGGGACCTAACGGAGGAAGGTGTCAGTGCACAACTTTGCATTGTGTCCTTAAACAAATTTTTGTAGCTTTTAAACATCAGCATAATAAAATTAAGATGATCTGAGAGAAGAGATTGAAATACGACAAAGTGGAGGCAGGGAGATCTGCTATGTCTATCCCAGCAAGAAGCATAAAAGGATGGTAGAGCCATGACAGCCCACATTTTAGTGTACTGTAGTTTTGCAAACAAACTCATTGTATCTCAGCCACCTTCTACTCTCATGCTCATCACTACTCTTAGAATTAGTAAAATTGATCACAAGCATGGTGGTAAAATGGTGACATTGGGCCTGGAATATCGTATTTTGACTTGAGGAAGAATTGTAACATCCCTTCTAATCAACTTTGTTTTATGGTCTTGAGTCAAGAAATATGGAAAATTAATTAGGAATTCCACATCTAGGTAGGTATACGTGCCAGAGAAACTCACATATGTACACAAGAAGATGTGAATAAGAATGTTTATAGCAATATTTTGTAATTATAAAACAGAATGGAAACAGTACAAATGTTCATCAATAAGAGAATAGTAATAATAAGAAATGATGGTATAGTCATATAATGGAATATTGTACACTTGTGGAAAGAATGAACAGGGGCTATATATTTCAACATGAAAAGAAAGAAAATATTGAGGAAATATCAAATTTCTGGTGGATACAATTAGTGTGATGACATTTGTACAAGTTTTTCAAATATACAATGAAATACTATGTAGTACTTAAGGTTCAAACATATATGCTAAAAGCAAAAAAATCCACAGACACATCAAATACCAAATTTAGGATAGTGATTACTCAGAAAGCAAGGATGGAGATTGGGCAGGAAAGAAGCCTACAATTGGGAAAAATAACAATGGAATCCAACTGAACTGTGATCCTACTTTATTTCTTAAACCAAGTGTTCAATATATAGTTTTGTTATATTGTTTTTGTATACATTGCATGAGTCTAGAATAGTGTATGGTAATGTATAAATCACAGCCTGACAGTCTCCTAGACCGCATTTAAGCCTGGTCATTGTTCTTCCCTTTGGAAGCCATATGTTGAAGCTGAAAGAACTATAAAAGCACTGTGGAGGTAGAACTTGCAGTGACTCCATAGTGACAATACCACTTAGAACTGAAGGTCTGGTGCTAAGGAATCAAGCAGGGTGTGCACAGGTAGAGTGGGCCAGGAAGATTTTCCTACCCTTGGCCATATGAAAGGCTGAGGTCAAAGAAGGTAGCTCTGGTGCTGCTGTTGCCCTCAACAACTGTGACCCTCCTCAGCTTCCAGGGAACAGTAGGCTTGTCCTGTCCATTCAGAGCATGCCTTGGATACTCTCACTCAGATGAGAAGGACTGGCTTAAGCTCATGGTAAATCAGAAGATGCCTAAAAGTAATAATGAATTGATCCAATAATTTCATTCTTACTACCTTGCAACCTGAGTAGGAGGTCAGATCTATTTGTAAAAGAAACATCTGATTGGAAAGAATTGGTTATTATTTCCTCAAATAAGTTTTGTCTGGTTTCTTAAAGTACAATTATTTGAGCAGAATTGCCTGACAGATGGAAGACTGACAAGAGATTCTATTTGTCTAGAACCTACTCCAAGCTGTACCCCTAAACTAGCCATGTGACCATGCAAGTCATCTAACTCCTTTAAAATCTCAGGATTTTTTTTTTACTTGTAAAATGATGTGGCTAGATAACACTAATGGAACTTCCTACATTAAAACTACCAAGGTTTATTTATTCAAACACCTAGAAGTACCTGAAGGTGATGAGGAAGGGAACAGAATTTGGAAGAAAGTGATGAAGGTGTGTAGATCTGTGGATAAATGGAGAGTATGCCAAGAAAGGATAAGTAAAAAGACAGACTTGGTTACTTAGGGATCCACTGAGGGTAGGTTTCACTAGTGTTTATCTTCATGAAGTTTTCTCCCCTAGTTCTTAAAAAGTATTTTTCTTATATGTTACTCCTACCATGTTCCAGTAACTAGATAGAGAATAAATCAATAAAAAAGAGATCATTAGTTATGGTCGAGAACTTGCACGAATTATCTTTAAAATTCCTTTCCAACGAGAGATTCTATATTCCTGTGAATCACAAGAATGGAGGTATAAAGTGTAGAGATAAATGAGAATTAATTTTATACTAGATGAATCAGAAAGGCTTGATGAAGACAGAAGCTGAACCATGGTGTCTACATACTATTCACGGATTAGTCTTACTGTGGAGGTGTCATAATCAACAAACATGGTACCCAGCTCCAAAGGTCTTAAAGAATAACACGTCTTTACTGTACGTTTTCTTAATGGTAAGGTTGGAGGTTTCTTACAGTTTTTCACAGGTCACCTTCTGGAATTCCTATTTAGATGCATCATTTTCTCTTCTAAATCTTCTACTCAAAGTAACTACCAAATTTTTTCTCTTTCTTTATTCAGCTCACTTGTCTTTCTATACCATTATTCTCCAGCCTTGCCTTGTAGGCAAGAAATGGCCACCACAACCTCCACTCCCACTGTCTAGCTGCACAGATGCCTTCTAGGAGTACCCAGAGATCCACGGACTGCATCTGGTCCTCCCATTATCCCAAACAGAAAGTGCCCAGTGTTCTCTAGGAAGTGTGATTCATTTCTCGCTCTGATCACTTTTCTCTGAAATATTTCCAAGGATCATTTCTAGTGAAAATACTCCCTATTATAATAAAGTAAAAGCCCTTGAAAACTCAAATGACTGAAGTTGCATAAGAATAAAAATAAATATGTGGAATATCTAAAATATGTGTAATCTATTGGTCATTTGGTAGAAGGGAAGGGTTGAATTGAGACTCTTATCATTTTCCCCTTTACTGTTGTCTGAGTCCTCTTTCCACTATATTAGTACAGCAGATGGATTGTCTTACTTTCTGAAATACATAGTCTATGTTCTATACCACATTATCCTACATGTGAACTATCATGTGTTTTCTTTCTCCCTAAACTATATATACCAAATTCCTCTGAACATTCAAAAACAAGACATGAGCTATATTACAGATAACTCAGCATTTGATATGAGCCTCACTCTTTTCAAAAGTCCTTTAACTATTTCCCACAAATACCCTTCGAAGGTGGAAGGACATCAAAGTAAAGAGAGAAAGAAGAAAAATATAAAAGGGGAAAGGATATACAGTGGTCTAGCTTAAAAGACCCTGTCATGGTTCGAATGTTCATCTCCTCCAAAATTCGCGTTGGAATTTAATTTTGATTGTAATAGTAGTAAGAGGAGGGACTTTTGAGAGGTAGTGAGACTGTGAAAGCTCAGCTCTTAAGAACAGACGAACGTACTATTCTCATGCTCTCTCTTTGCCCTTGTGCAGTGACTCAGCAATAAGGCCCTTACCAGATGTGGCTCCTGAATCTTGAACTTCCCAGTCTCTAGAACCATGAGCCAACATATTTATGTTTGCTACAAATGACCCAGTCTGTGTTGTTTTGTGACAGCGGCACAAAACAAACTAAGACAGATCCTAATGGTTATGGTTATTTTAAAAAACATGAAAGAAAACAAGCAGCAAATGAAGACCATTTTGATATTGAACATCTTCAACCAAATCAACTGCTTATTCTTTCTTTATCCTACAACATTCAAACTGTTCAGAGAAAGTTACAATGGAGATTTACAGATTTTTTTTGAACTATATTATGTCTATATAAACCATTTTTTTTCCTGTGGTAGAATTTCAGTGCAAAATTTGAGGTCACTGACTTTCATATTGTTTTGGGAAACAAGATGCAAAAATTAGAGAAACAGACTATCTCACAAATATGCATAGAACTTTAGATTTTAATAAATATCTAATTTTTACTGGAAGAAATATATCTATCTAGTTTTCACTAGTTTTGTTAAATCTCTTGATCTCTCAAAATAAAAATTTATAAACATGTACATAAGTCATGTATCACATATTGACATTTTAGTGCTAGTGGTCCTATAGCTGAGAAGCTAAAATTTTTTCTTTCTTTTTTTTAAAATTTCTATTCCCTAGTGATATCATAGCCATTGTAACATCATAGTGCACTGTACTATTCATGTCTGTGGTGATGCTGATGTGAACAAACCTATTATGCTGTCAATTATAAAAAACATAGCATATAGAATTATGTTTGGTACATGGCACTTACTATCATGATAAACAACTATGTTACTGGTTTCTGAATCAATGATATTGTACTTTTATTCATTTTATCAGAGTGTATTCCTTCTGTTTATAGAACAAAGAAAACTTTACTGTAAAACAAATGGCACATTATCCCAGCAACAGCCATACATCTCATGTTGACCACATAGAGGCCATGTCAAGTGACTGACCTATGCCACCTAAGTACACTCTATGAGATTCACACAGTGATGAAATTGCCTAATGATGCGTTCCTGGGTGTACAGATCAGTTAGTGTTTCAAATAAGCCTTAGTGCACTTGAGAAGTTCAAGAAGAAACAAGAGTAGTGGTTTCTATTTTGTGACTAGGGAAACTGAAGCGGAGAGAGGTTAAATGCCTTCCTTCCCACAAGGTCACAGGGAGAATCTACGCCGTGGAGAGAGAGAGAGAAGGGGTCTTTCCTTCACTGCATACAGTTCTATATGTTAACCATCATGCACGTGCTAAGTCAATGGATGCTGGCACTTTACATAAATATATGATGATGCAGTGTTATATGCAATAAAAATCTGAAGCATAAAATGTGGAAGCAATTCAAGAAAACAGATCTCACATTTTTGCCTTTGTCAGAGTCAGAATCTGACATGCTCTGATTAAAATTCAACATCTGCAGGCATTTAAAATTAAAATATACAGGTATTCATGTTTTCCTCCTTCCACAATGTTTTATTGCTGCTTTTTTCATCTTAAATATTAAAAACATTACATTATTTTATTTCATATGTCGAATTCCATGTCTCCGTATATTACACATTGCCCTTTCACCCCTGAGCTCTGGTTCAAATCCAGCTCTTAGCTGAGGAAATAAAAAACATCTGAAAATATTTAGCAGACTCATCTCAAGGCCTAATGGGCTACAGTTTATACTGACTTGACAAACACAACAAACAAGCACACTTACCACCAATTAAAATGTTTACATAAAAACATTCAGGAATGAATGGTACACAAAGGCCTCTCAGAAAGAGCTGAAAGCTGTGCTTTTATTTCACAGGGAATTTATAACAAACAGGAAGAAAAGTCTTGGTTGCACCTGTCCCTCCCAAAACAGGTGAATGGGGAATCTGGATTGTTGGAACCTTCTGCCATTTTGGTAGGAAAAACTGAGGTGTGGAAACACTCAGAGGATGGGAGGAATAAGAGAAAACAACTCTAAAATAACTCATCAGCTGAATCATTTTACTTTTTTTGTTCTTGCAAAAATTATTTATTGAGGCATGCATTGCATCAAAACACTTTGCTAGGTACTATTTCATTGGTGCTTTCTTGGAAGTCAAGAAAATAAAGGTAACTTTGGTTTAAAGACAAATCAAAGAAAAAAGTGTGTTTTCTCTTGATGGCCAACTTTTATGAACAGGTTCCTATTCCTTGATTTCTAAACAAGGAGCTAATAGGCCAATTTTGTTAGATCTATCACCCTTCCAATAAGTTGAAGATTTAAGTGCTTTCAGAGGGGAGGAGATGAATGAGTAGGCAGAGATGGAGGACTGAAAATGACATGCCCAGTAGAAAGATATTTCTATTTTTTAAACTATGAAATGCTGTGTGATGCAAAGAAAATACCTGTGCAGGCCACCCATCTGCAGTCTCTGCCATGCAGTTGCTCTTTAAGCCCCACATCTGATGACCACAGAATCGTCACTCTAATGGGTCCAGTCTCCACCCTTCCTCCACTCCCACCTCATCTCTCCCACAAAGCCCCATCTTGAAGAAGCACCCAGCCTAAAGAGTTGCAACTGCAAATATAACTGTGACCCAAATCAATCTTCCTCAGCCCTACGCTCACAGATTCTGACTCTGAAGGTTTGGTATAGGTCCTGGAAATATGCACTTTAAAGACTTGTCAGGTGATGCTGATACAGGAGGCTCCAGGGGCACAGACTGGGAAAAATTGTTTATGCTAAACTGTAGATTTGACTATCTCAATGGATTTATCAAGGTGAGTGGAAAAGACCAACCCACTGGAAACATCCATTACTATCTTTGCTTCCTTTCCTCTCTGCCTTCAGGGCCAGCTGACTAAGAAGGTTTCACCAAGAACTAGAATTATCCTTGACAGAGGATCTAGTATGACTGGGAGAAAACACAGCTTTTCAGTTGAGGGAGCCTAGTAAGGAGGTATATTTCATCCCAAGCCTCTCTGAGCTGGCAACTCTTGCCCTCCTCACTCCATTCTTAGCAGCACGTTCTCCTGTTCAATGTACCTTCCTAGAGCATACTTGAAGTTTGGAGCCACTTTTGTTTTTAATTCTGCACACACAGCAATAGGGAACATCAGCAGCCATCCTCAGATATTAGAGGATAATTTATGCAGTGTTAAGTGGCATACCAAGAAAAGCCATGATAAGGGAAATGCTAAATTTAAGATTCACTGAATCAAAGATTTTGCAGTAATTCTTTAATCGTTTGATCTCCTATCTTTGAAAATAGTTTGAAAGGTCTTTCATAGGTCTTTTCAGCTCCTCAGTAGCACAACTTGGGAATCATTAATTCTCTCATAACTTATATGTAAAATTACAACCAAATCTCAGCCTTTGTCCCCCCTAACAAATATATAAAGACAGAACTGCACTTGAGCATTCAAATTTGGTAGCATTAGCCCCACTAACATAACTCTGACATTCCACTTAAGGAATTTGGTAGCATTAGCCCCACTAACATAACTCTGACATTCCACTTAATTAATGTTTGACACTTAATTAATGTTTGACAAGTCCCTTAAAGAATAAATGGAATATTCTCACCAAATGCTCTAAGTCCTGCCTTTACCACATCTGTCCCTGGAGTTTGTCTATGGACATCTTAGGATATAATAAATCCTTCTTTCCTGACACCCAGCCTGCAAGCAAAGAATGCTGGACAGATGGTATTAATCATCAGGTGCCAATCCGATTTCTAGGTAGATACCCCGTGATCAGGAAACAGTGCAGATCATTTTGCATTGTAGTTTTGCATTGTCTTTGTCACAAGGTGCCTTTTAGTCAAGGACAGTCAGATGAGAAATCTTTCTCTATTGAAGAATTTAATGAGATCAATCCAAATTTAGTTCATGAAGGTAACTTGGTTACATATGATTGTGGCTAGACATCAAATCAAATGGCAAGAGACGGATTTCTAGAGTAAAGAATGGAATGAGAATTACTGCAGTGTTTTGCCCCGTTGTCTCCAATGTATCCCGGCAGACATCCAAAATCAGAAAATTGGCATTTTTCTTATGTTGGATACCACTGTATGAGCCAGCCACCATGTTCAAAGTTATTTCTGACTTTCTGCAAAGAGTTGTCTTATTATAAATACCACAAAGTAGGGTCAAAACTATGTTCTCTTCCAGAGTCTTATTAAAAATAAAATAAAAGCAATTTTCTTTGATAAAACCTAAATCACATTTACTTATTTCACCAACCAAAAATCATTTATCAAACCTCTAATTATGTCCATAGTGCTGTACTCTATCTTAATAATTGTGTAGCACTATAAAAGGACCCACCCTTAGTTTCTAGAAGTATGAACTCTGGATAAAGAGACAAGACTTAACTTAGGATGAAGAAGCAATCGTAACTCTGATGTCCAGCACTGAGTATGTGTGGTCCATGATAAATATTTAAGCACTTCTTACATATACAATAAATGTTAAATTTTGAGGTACAGAGTATAAATTCTATAGATAAGAGGTAATGTGTGGCATTTCTCACCCTCCTTTGACTATGGAACCCAACTTTCAGGAAGGTCCTCAGGGAATCTTATTCTATGAAACCTACTTGGGGAACTCAGAGTGGTAGAATTCCTACTGAATATTTAAAAGAGCAAAGACTTAAATGGATGGAGGTGAGAATAAAATTCAGATGAAGAGAATAACTGTAAATTAAGGTGGAGACCAAAATTAGCCTGGAGCATAGGAAAGTCAGAGAAATTTACTTAAATGGTTCAAACTGAAATTATTAGAGAATTACTGGGTTTTACAATATCCTACCTGTCCAAATAGCATCTCTTCTAACTAAAGGAGACAGTGATAGCCTGAGCTAAATTTGTGAGCACACAATAGGCACTTAGATTTATATTCTTATGGAAAACTAGCAATGAGTGAAACCCTGTTTGGGTCCAGACCATCAAACCCAATAGTTTTAAGTTCTCTTATTGCAAGTATTTGCAGAAACTGCGGGAGGGTTAGGGAGCATTTTCCCCACCTCTATTTTTTTTTTTTTAAGAGAGAGAGATGCTGATCCAACACCCAACATGTGTGGTTTTGGAATTTCTGGGATTTATTTTACTGGTATTCTCTCTCACATAATGCACTTTTAAGGGCTTGATTTTGGGGGGAGGTGAGGTAGGTGGGTATCAGGGATTGAACTCAGGGGCACTTGACCACTGAACCACATTTCCAACCCTATTTTGTATTTTAGTTAGAGACAGGTCACTGAGTTGCTTAGTGTCTCGCTGTTGCTGAGGCTAACTTTGAATTCACTGTCCTCCTGCCTCATTCTCCCAAGCTTCTGGGATTACAGGTGTGTCCTACTCCTCTTGGCATAATCATTTCTTATATTTCTTTCTTTTTTTCTTTTCTGTCAGCTTTCTCTTACTAATAAACTTTCAAGAAAACTAGGGCTCACTATAAGAGTATAACAGCCTTTTCTGTCCTGTTTTGGATGTTGATGGATTAATTCTTTAATTCAGTTTCCTCTTTTATAGCCAAGGAGGTGAAATGGAAAATGGTCTCTGAAACTTACATTTCCTTCCTACTAAAAGCTATTTTTGATACTGAGACAAGTGCTGTCAAATGGAGGAAATCCACGTTTCCACCTGAGCCCTCTCCTAAGGCCCACTGTGTCCCTAGGTGTTGATGTCCTCCCAATATAGTTCCATCACTACCCCAAATCAGTTTATGTTCTTACGGTGTTTTTATAACTCTGTCTTTCTACCAGAATATAAAATGCTTGATTCAAGAGCCTTCTGTTTTTCATCTTTGCTTTCCTAATCTGATTTCAGGAGGCAATACCCAGATGCAGTGTGGCCTAGTGGTTAAGAACATGGCTGTGGTTTCAAAGTAAGTTTGAAGCTTGGCTCAGCCACTTAATAAGTTGTATGGTCTTTGGAAAATTGCTTTTGCTCCTATGCCTGGGTTTCTCTATCTATTAAAAAGAGGACAAAATAATAGTTATTTCTTTGTGATTCAATGAAGCAAGCATAGAGCACAACCAATAATGATCAAAAATATTAGCATATTTTCAGTAACCAACATTTACCAGTTGTTCAGTAAATATTTGAATAAACTATGTTATTCAAATCCATTGATATGTGTGTGTGTGTATATATATTATATATATACATATATATATGATATGTGTATATATATATATATATATATATATATATATGTATATCTTTATTCATATAAACATAAATTTGTGAGGGAAGCAAAGTCAAGTAAGGCATAGTCCATGCCAATATGCAAATCACATGCTTGAAGAGAAATTAAGACACCCTCGAGTATATAAAATACTATGCAGAATCTGATGAATTCCCCCATAAGAAACAAAGTGTAGCAATAGTTCAGAGGAATGGAGAGTACAGACGATTTCCAAATGACACCAGCAAAGGCCACGTGGCTCAGGGGATATATCTTTCAGCACACTAGAACTGTTTTTACACAGTATCTATCTGCTCCATCATCTCCCTCAGAATTCTCCCCCATGGAGGCAATTAGATTAAGAAAAGAAAAAAGGAAAAAAAAGTCATCCATTACAATACATAGAAACTAAGATTTACAGAGTCAAAGTTGCATCCAGTTTTAGGCTAATAACTTAAATTCCAAATTATGTTTTTTAATAACAAGGACAGGAGATGGGTATTCCCAAAGGGGGGTCAGCTGTTTTGTGCAACCAGAAAACTTGCTGCCAAGCACCAGAGGCAGCCACACAAGCGTAACACCAGGAGAGCAGCCAAAGCCCCACTCGGGCTGCTTTTATTGTTTGTCTAAAGTGGATGTTTTTCCAAGCAAACTTCGTTGTGTTCCAAAAGGAGATCCATCATCCCTGTCTTTGTGGTTACAGAGCAGGAATCAGACTGATGGGGTGATGGGAGCTTGGGCCAAAAGAAAGATGCTCCAAGTCAGATACCCCTCCCTTTGCCCAGTCCTTTTCAAGAACAAGAAAATCTTTGGAATGAAAATATAGTGACTGACCTTGAAGGAACCCATCCTCAGGATTTGTCTCTCAGGAAGAGAGACAAATTTGTCTCTTTGGATACTTGGGAAACCCAACACAAGGTTTGGGGACTTTCATCCAGACTGCATAGAGTGCAGAACCAAGTTGTATTTGTCTCTAATTCTGAAGAATTAAGTCAGACTTGGGAGTTTGGATGGTTTCAAGGTAGACAGCCTAGATTTCCAACCCCCGCAAATGTATGCAAAAATGGAAATAGAGCCAAAATAATTCCAAACTACATTGAGGTTATTGTTGGGTATTTTTGAATGTGAAAACCATAAATTTCTCATATTTAAGTCAAAATACATACTTGTCCTTACAAGTTTATGTATGTTTTGAATGAGTGTGACTTTCAGCTAGTACTATATTTGTAATTATGATCCTTGTTTTTCAATCTCTCAAATTACACATTATGTTGATTTCAAACAACCAAATCTGAGTCAAGTGCAGACTGTTAAGAGAGTAACCCAGTCCCATTCCCTAAGATTATATTCAGGGTCCTCAGGATACACACCACCATTCTGCCTCACTGACCTCTCTTCCTCTCTCACTCCAAGCTCTCTCAGTGAGATGAATATCAGACACCATCTCCCAAGGTGCTCCCATTATAATTCCAAAAGAATACTTATCCCACTTACTTCCTCTTTTCTGCAGTTCATCTCTAGAAACACAGACCTCCTTTACTAGAATTGGGAGTCACTTCCCTTCTCCCAAAAGGGAGGTTTGCCTCAATCCAATACCCTCTTCATGGTAGCAAGTTTTCCAGCCCTTTCTCCATAGCCAAGAACATATAGTTAGGTCCATGTATTTCTTAAGTAGTTATAACTTGATCGTCATCCTCACCCTCATGTCCATCATTTATCATTTGTATCATTATATGACAGGCAGTGTGCTAGGCATTTTATGTATTATTTAATTGTCACAATAATACTATAAGTTAAACATTACTATGCTTGCAAAGTAACCTTCGAAGTTCATCTTTCTGGGATGGGTAGACAAATTCTGTTTGACTATTTTATCCTTTCCTCTTTGTTTACACACACCCTTATTCCTGCAGATCCTCAGACTGGTTTACATTCTAATAGTCCATTTCTCCTTGATTACTGCCTAGGGAATCCATGCAAGCCAGACCCCTTTCTTGCATACCATGCCTCCCTTGGAGTGCTTAGCTGCTTTAAAAATTTAGTTCTCATCAATGATATTTGAAATGTCATTCAGGCCTGAAGCACTATTTCAAGCTTTCAACCAATTGTAGAAGTCACTATTTTCCCAAGATTAGACACAAATATTTTAATGTTACTACATTTATACCAATGCATTTTAGGAAAACATGTAAATTGTCCACCAAATTCAAGATTTCATGGATATTGATGCTTAGAAAATATTCAGTATAAAATGTAAGTGCAAAATATTAAGTCAGCGAGAGTTCAGATGGTATGCAGATATGAGACAAAAACTGTGAAGGTGATACTCAAATTATGAAAACTGTTGGAACACCTGTTCTGTTGTCAAAAACCAATAGCCTTGCTGGGTATGGTGGCACACACCTGTAATCCCAGCGACTCTGGAAGCTGAGGCAGGGGGATCAAGAATTCAAAGCCAGCCTCAGCAAAAATGAGGCTCTAAGCAATTCAGTGAAACCCTGTCTCTGAATAAAATACAAAAAAAGGCTGGGGATATGGCTCAATGGTTGAGTGCCCCTGAGTTCAATCCCCAGTACCCCATACCCCCATAAAAGCAATAACCTCAAAGATTCTTAATTATCTTCCCCATTTTCTCAGTCTTCAAATCCTTCTACTTTACCTATTGCTTTCATTGGTTTCCTCTAACTTCTCAGTCCTCAAAATTTTAAATGTTGAGATTGTCACGCACCTCTCTAATTTCTTCATTCTTCGTTATCTCTTCTGCCTCGAAAGTTTTTCAGGACGTTCTATAATTTCTATTTGTCTCTTTACAGTCAAAATTCCAATAAATAAGCTATTAAAACTACCTCCTAACTTGTCTCCTAGCAAAAGTTCTTCAAGGGCCATTTTGCTTCCTCCCTTGTTTTCTGTGCTTCAGGAATTGGGAGAAAGCCATTTACAGAAAGACAACAGCTACAGAGTAAGTTTGCAGGATAAGGCTGCCTTAAACTCCCAACAGTAACAGGAGAAGAAGTCACACTGTCTGCCTGTCCCAAAGTCATGCACTCAGCTTGGTGCCACACTGTGCTCGTACCCACACCCACCTCAGTGAGTAATGTTTCACTACCACCTTTACCATCCACTATGAAGGTAAGCCTTATTTTTCTCTTGTCAGTTCCTTGAAATCCAAGCCTCTACCAAACTTTGTGGTTACACACTGTGGATGTCCTGAGTTGCTGGATGCCCACCTTTCTAAGTTATTGCCTCTGTCTCATGCTGATTTCTTTATATGACATCATCTTTCCGCAGTTATCACATGAGCTTGCTTCTCTGCCTGCAGTCCTGCTGTGGGAACTCTACCTACCTCCCTATCTAGAGCTGCAAACCATGATTTGTTTCCACAACCACTCAGCAAACTCTCCTATTAATGCCTGTTCTGTTTACTTCTGCAATCCTTTTCCAATTTGTGCCAATCACCTAAAATATTCTCATTCTCCTTAATGGTTCTTGTACCCTGCTGAGTTTTCCTTTCCATATTAATCATGACCACTGGTCTTGGCCACTTTAGTACCCAACACCCTAGAATATTCTCACCATTCTTAATTTTGTTCTCTGTTACTTGTCAGAGTTGACTCAATGCCCCTTACGTCCAAGTTCACCTTTACTTTCATGACACTTATTACTATTCTTCTTCTTCTTCTTTTTCTTTCTCCTCCTCCTCCTCCTCCTCCTCCTCCTCCTCCTCCTCCTCCTCCTCCTCCTCCTCCTCCTCCTCCTCTTCTTCTTCTTCTTCTTCTTCTTCTTCTTCTTCTTCTTCTTCTCTGACCACTTGTCCTCTGTCTCCTTCTCTAGTTTCTAGTTTCTTTTTCTCCTCTAATCCCCAAATTGATGTGTTCACAATTCTGTTCTTGTTTCTTCTTTTGTCTTCACACCTTAGAAATATAATCTATTCAATAAATCCATCTTCATCCTACCTGGATAAGTCTTAGTTCTGACTCTTTTCAATACTTGGTGAACAGTTCCACCTACATGTATTTTTGACATTTAAACATGTCTTCAATTCCTTCTGAATACTCTATTTCTGCCACTGGCACAAACATCTTTCTAGTCATCCAACTTCAAAGTGTCAATCATTACTGCATGCTGATTTTCAGTTCCTGGACAAATCTTGCAATCCCTGACAAAATGCTTTATCTTCCAATTGATCTGTATCTTTTTTTTCCACATTATTTCAAGGTGAATATCACCATCCCTATTTGATAAGTAAAGGTTTGGAGATTAAGTAATGTTTTCCATGTTGTAAATGTAGCAAATGATAGGGGCTAGACTAAAATTCATATCAGTGTTAGAATAGAGCCTAGACTTTTTCCTATCATTAGACATTGTCAGTGACTAAGGAGACTGAGGCAGGAGGATTGAAAGTTTGAGGCCAGTCTTAGCAACTTAGTGAGGTCCTAAGCAAATTAGTGAGATTATGTTTCAAAATAAAAAAATTAAAAGGGCTATGGAGGTGGCTCAGTGGTTAAGCACCCCTGGGTTCAATCCCTGGTACCACCCTCCCCATAGACAGTGTCATATAAAATAAGAATAATTTCAAATCATGTACAATTAGAAATGAATGGTTCTACTTTTTAGATCTTTTTCTCTTCTGTAAACATTATTTATTTATTAATTCATTGAGCTTTATTTCAAAACGTCAATTTTTATAAACATGTATAAATTCAAGAAGCAATTTAAGGGGAGCTTAAAGAAAATCAGCTTTGGAATGAAGCTTTTCTTGGATTCTAATCCCAGTTTCCAATAATAGCAAAGTAAATTTTGGTGTAACTTCTGTCAAGTTGCCCATCCTCTCTGTGCCTTGCTGTCCTTATCTGTCCTTAAGTGTTCACCTTCTGCATCAATTATAAGGTATCTGTGAACTCAATGTAGGCAAAGCACTTGATATAAACTACACATTCAAAATAGGTGATATGACACAAATCATATACCAAACTAGCCCTGGATGAGTGCAAAAGGAAGGTGACCTGAATCCCCCAGAACTTTCTTATCTAAGAGGACCATTGAACATACAAAGATTTGGAAAATCCAAATGCAGAGACAGGAAGTTCCCCAAACACTGATCAACAATACCAATATTTGATTCCCAAATAACAATATGTGGGTCTTTTTATTCATACAGTAGAACCTGGCAAACAAACAATATCAAAAAAGGATATACTAAATATTCATTAAATCGGTACCTTATAACTAATAAAATGATTAATGCCTGACTATATTCCACTTGAGTAATTTCCAAAGACTTACAAATAATTAGATCTAACACAAAAAAACCTAGTCATATGAGTAAATGAAAACTAACAGAATTTCGTAAGTGCTACCCTCTTCCCCAAGTCAAAACTTTGAATCCTTGATGCGCTACTTCATCCTTTTCCTCCAAGTTGTATCACTATTCTTTGCTCTGCAATGAACTTCAGGTCTCCTTCACTACTCACTGTCAATTAATATTATTTGTTGATTTTTACAGTAGCCATCCTTCTTACCTGTCATTACGAACTCACTTTCTTCTCTTTCCTCATCCAATGAATTTTCTAATTTCTCTGTCCATTGTGTGTAAGTGCCCATCAGTTACCAACACCAATTTTCAACTCTCTTTCTTAAAGTTTCTGCTTTGTTGCACCAACTTCCTTGTCAGTCCCTTTAAACTTTCTCTTAGCCATTTACAAATAGTGCCTCCTTTGTGTCCTGCTCTACCAGAATCCATCCAACCTGACTTCTTCCTATCAAAGACCTAAAAATTCTTTTTTCTCTACAAAGGCCTCCAAGATTAAAGTAAAAAAGAAGATAATGCATTTTTCATATCAATAACCTACTTATATATTCATCCACCTGAAACCAGAAGTGCTTCACTTGGAAATTCATCTAAATATTGATTTTTAAAAAAATTAGTTTATACTTGCTATCATGTCATTGCTTAAGTGTTCTACTCCATGTCTGTTGTGAAACTGGGGAAACTAGACTCTTAAGCAGTAAGCATCTAAAGTATTCTTGACCAGCACATCCTAACACTGTGAAGCATGGAGTCATCCTCAGAGAGATGCATTCCTTCTGCCAACTTCAGAGTAGGGCCTTGGGGTGTGGAGATGATGGGGTGTGGACATGACAGAAAAAAGGATGCTGCACTCTGTGCTACATGCCTGAAGAAGAGGCACATTTCCCCCAAAACATTAGTTCTCTAAAAAGAGTCACTTTGCATTTGAGCCTTTGCCAAGTATTGCATGTCATGAGATGCTTTGTCAATTACTTTATTCTGAACAACAAATGCCATTGGAGGATGATTTATTAAGCCTTAACAGCCTTGTGGAAATCGCCAAAAGTGACCAGTCATTTAAAAATTATTTTTAATTGACACATAGTAATTATATATGTTTATGGGGTACAGCATGATATTTCAATACATATATACAATATGTAATGATCAGATCAGGGAAATTCACATAGCTATCCTCTAGGATATTTATCATTTCTTTGTAAAAATATTCAATTAACTATTGCCAACCTTGATTATCCTACTGTGGAACATAGGAAGTTATTCCTCCTATCCAGTTTCATCCCTGTAACCATTCACCATCTTCTGTGAGAAGTTTTTAGAG
Organism: Marmota flaviventris; assembly: GCF_047511675.1. NCBI lineage: Eukaryota > Metazoa > Chordata > Mammalia > Rodentia > Sciuridae > Marmota > Marmota flaviventris. Next base: position 78,249,524 of record NC_092499.1, on the reverse strand, counting down.
GTTCAAGAATTATCACAGATTTAGTATTATTTCAGGGTATCTGATAACTCTACATGTTGTATATTTTGTTAATAAGATGTTCAAGATTTACTTGTCTTGTTATATCATTGGGATCACAGGGTGATTTTATTTTTAAGGAAAAGCATGCAAAGCAGTTGAATCAACCATTATGAACTCACTTTCCCCTCTTTCCTCATCAAATGAATTTTCCAATTTCCCTGTCTATTGGGTGTAATTGCCCAGTGGACAGAGAACTAGAAGTGCTCACTGGATATTATTCGTTGATGGTGAGGATGTGCCATTGGGTGTAAATGCTCACAGAGTTAGGTGTGGCTGGGGTCAAATTTTTAGTAATAGTATTACACATTTGGATTCAAGAAAGGAAATAGAAGTAAAGGTGACCATTTCTAGAAAACTCTATTAGGTGATTTGAAAACAGCTTGAGTGATGACAAGGCTCTGCTGCTTCTTGGCTATCTCCAGGAAGCAAGTAAAGATTTCAGATGAAAATGGTCTGGTGAAACAGAGCTCAAGAAATTGGTTTCAAAATAAGATAGCATGATAGATGCAATGTGATTTTAAGCATTTATATGAGATCAAACTAATGAACTAAAATCACAAGTAAACATTGAACTTATCAATATCCATTACATTTACCAAATTTAAACCAGCCAAAAGACTTATTTTAAATTATACCATGAAATATATGGCTCCTTTTTTTTTTAAAGTGAGAAAGAGAGAGAGAGAGAGAGAGAGAATTTTTTAATATTTTTTTTTCTTTAGTTCTCGGCGGACACAACATCTTTGTTTGTATGTGGTGCTGAGGATCGAACCCGGGCCGCACGCATGCCAGGCGAGCGCGCTACCTCTTGAGCCACATCCCCAGCCCAATATATGGCTCCTTGTCAAACTGAGATTCCAGGCACTCGAGGTAAGTCTGAGGGTGTACAATGAGGATAGGGACAGAAGGTTTGGATGGACAGACAGCTGGATGAGGAACTAACTAGTTCAGCAAAAATGGATGGTGATACATTTTCTAATTTTTTTCACAGCAAGGTCACAAGTGTGTCCTGTACTAAGAAAGATTGGGACACTCTGGTCTGGAGGACAGGAACTAATTCACTTCAGCTCATTTTGTTCTATTCCCAGAACGAGAAGTGCTCACTGGATATTATTCATTGATGGTTAGAATGTGCCACGAGGCTGTTTACTGCCTCATCTTTCTGATTTGTTACATAACAAAAGAATTTAATCTGAAAAGCATAAAAGGTGGAGAAAATGTTCAGCATAATAAAATCATATATGATCCATATTTAACCCTCTTCACAAGTTTCTTTGGCTAGTTGTTTAAACCCACTTTTGGATTTTTTCCCAGATAAAAGGCCTCCTTTTGTTGAGCACTTGCAACGTATAGTCACAGTTTGAACGGTTGCCAGCTAAAATTCTTGCATTAGGCTCCATGGCCGCCTGTTCCACCAAGACAAATATGATCGGGCCCAACCCCTCGTTTGAGTGCATTGTTCATGGTGCTGAGCAGTGATTTTCCATATCTGACTGTCTTTGTGTTCACCCCAGGAGGAAGGGTGAGCCTGGTTTATTGAGTTCTCATTTCTCACAAAGCAGCAACATCTGGAGAGCTGAGCAATTGTTGGCAGGTCCAGCCCGAAGGAATTCGGCCATGGTTCCGATTGGCTCTTATCAGTAGGTGTCACTAAAGGCAGCTTCAGAGAGAGAAAAATAAATAGGCCAATTAAACAATGCCAAGAACAGACTATTTTATAGTCATCTCTGCTCTTTTTATTGTTATTCCAACTGCAGAAGTTTCAAGATTCTAATTATTTCCTGGTTTTCCCCCCTGTTGCAAATGAATATTTTTCCATTTTTCCAAGTGCCTCCCTTTAGAGAATGGGACAGTTAATTAATATATTTATTTTGTGGTGCCTGATGTAGCAGGTTAGCAAAATGAAAACAGATGAAGGAGATTAATTCAAACACTTGATTACAATGAAGCCACAGCTGGCTGCTCATCTACAAACGGACCAATAAATGTTTCACCAGCTCCTTTCTGCAGCAGGAGACCCTCAGGATATGCAGAGAGCAAGATCACTATGTCATCCAACCTTAGCCATGCCTTTATGTCCCCAGAGGATGCAAGCAAGCACGGGAACTCCAGTGTGTGGCCACATATTTCTGAGCAGATCGATAGAGGGAACTCCCAGGCCTCTTCTTGGAGAGGAGCCAGGATTGTCCACAGTGGACACCACACTCCCTGACTTCAATTTTTGGTGACTGAGACTTTTCCACCTGCAAAGATACAAGACCAGTGGGGAACTCTAAATTTGTTCTCCAGATCCAAGTAATACCACATAACTACTCATAGTTACCTGAGGAAAATAAGTTGAGAAGCATTCAAATGGATTCAGATGGATTTTGCTTACAAAATGAACCATGAAAAAAAATACAACATGGTTCCCAGTGCCAGCACATTTCAAGTATAGGGTAGGTGTCTGGGCAATGTGAATAAATGAGATAGGTGTGAACTCAGAATATCAAGAAGCTGTTCCCTAAGGCTATGGCCTCTACTTACCCAATATGTAGGCTAATTTTGAAGGTGTTTTGTGGATACCTACATTTCTATTTGGGTTCAGGTACATGCCCATTACATCCTTGGGTTTGAAGAATAAACCAATGACTATTAGTTCCTCATTACTTGAAATCATAAGTGTAAAGATAAATGGTAATTAATAATAAGAGCAGCTCTCATTTTCTGAGTACTTACTCTGCTAGACTAAATTTTACATGTTATCTTATTAAATCCTTTAACAACCCTACAAGATAGCTGTGATTATCATCCCCATTTTACATATGAGAAAACTAGGACCTACCCTGATTTGTTCAAAGGGATATAGCTAGAAAATTTTAGAGATTAGCTTAAGACCAGTCTGCCTGATTCTAAACCTGTTCTGTTAACTGAGTGCTTTACAACCTTCTCTTCTAACATGGAATTAGTAGTAGTAAATCTTAACACAAAGAATGGAGGGCATATTTGGAAGAAAATAAAATGGAGAGTGCAAGAAAATGAGTGGAGGCTAAATCTACACTGTAGAATTTATTACTGGGATGTTGGTGTTTAATATATGCTGGGTACAAAAAGGCATTGCTCGTTTCCATGGCTGGGGATTATTTATATTCACGGCACTGTCATCTAGTCTCCAGGCACAACAATGAATGACTAGTGGCCCTAATTTTCACCATGAACATTCTTCCCTGGCATCTTTCTTCAATTTTAGGCTCTTGTGTCCAAGTGACATGATGTCATTTTCATTTATTGGATATAATTACTAAATTATACAGGCTGTAAATTCACATTCTTGGGTTCTTAAAGAAAAATGATTATGTGAATGGAAAATTACATACCAGAACCCAGAACCCACCAGCCCTAATATGCTCCCACATCTACAGTTCCTCTACACAGACCCCATAGAGACCTCTGTGACAAGAATTTCAAAAGCCAACCTATTTAAGATTAAAAGTTTACAAACCTAAAGGAACACATGCAGCTAAAACTTTACAAAGGCATTGCAAAAACTCATTTTAATACATTTTGCTACTCATAAACTATCAGAATATTTATTTTTAAATTGGATTTTTCCAGAAATATCCAATCCTCTAACTGGACATAACATGTCCACAACTGACATACTCTAACACATTTCAAAGAATATTGCTCCTCTATTATCCCAGATGAGGAATCACCTTGTGGAATTTTATTTGTAACAGGCTTCTGCTCAGAAAACTACCTTTAGAAATTAATTCTCCACACCTGTCATCCTAATGACAAGTGAGGAAAGAGTATTTGGTGAGTGATTATTGTCCTTTTGCTAAGATCAGTGATTAGTTTTATCCAGATCAATCAAAATATAGAAAAAGATTAAGGACATAACTTATGACTCAACAAAACAATTTAGAACAAACCTTACTAGAAGACCCGGTCCTTGAAGATTCAATCACAAAATCCAAATCTGTAAACACAGAAGACCTATTATGAACAAGACATTTTGTCTTGTACTGTGAAGAAGAAGAAAGTGAATAATATTATTTGTGTCTTCAAGATCATCACACTATTAAAAGGCAAGATGAACATCATGAAAGATTTCTATTTGAAGGAATAAAAGATGACCCCCATTAGAAGAATCAGGAAAGGCGTTTATAAAAGAGGTTGCCTTTCAGATGAGCATGTCAAACTCAATGTTGAAAAGTAAATAGAACAGAACAGCATGAGGAGGAGCCAAGCAGAAGATGCAGAACATATTGGGGAATGAAAATAGTTGAGTATGAATGTATATGGAGATTGGGCTTAAAAGAAAAATGAACATAATTTGATAGTGACCATAAAGGCAAGCTGAGGATTGTATCCATCATTGGGCAGAGGAGAGCTACTACTATAGAAGTATAGTAAGACCCATCTCAAGCTTTAGGATAAATCTGAGAGCAACTTCTAGGATGAGATACCTAGGAAATAGAAGGCAGGGGAGACTGTGGACCTGTTAGGATGCTATTGCAGTAAAGTAGGTTATAGAGCCTGAAAAATGATGACCGTTTAGTGAACCCTGAAAGAAAGAAACACAGAGTAAGAATCTATGTTGAGACTTGGCAACTTGGGGCTTGATGGAAAGGGGTGCTGTGTAAGGAAAGTGAGGGAGGAAACAAAGGTTTTTGACAGATGACAGAAAGGATGGTTGTTCCATTATCAGGAATATGGTCAGAAGCAGGGAGGATTTTTCTGGGTGGAAGTCACAGAGTCTGATTTAGGACATGGTCCACTTTGCCACCAATACATATACATTTTGAGTGGGTCTAGAATTTGTCCCTGGGAATGTAAATGTGGGATGTCCTCCCCTAGCAGTAGCACTAGAAGCCATGGAAACCAGTCAACCACCAAGAAATAGTGGAGGCAAAGAGGCCAGATGCTGGCAAATGGTTAATAAAGAGGAAAAAACACATAAAGTCAAGCAGACCTGAACTCAAATTCATACTCCATCTCTTCAGAGCTATGTGACCTTCAAAAGTCTTTTTTGACAATTAAATGTTTAAAAAGCAACAGTCAAATCAATCAATCAATAAATATCCAATATGTACACCACTGTGGATCAAAGACTTTATAAGAAATTTCATTAAAAACAATGTCCGGATGGCAAATAAGCACGTGAAAAGATTTTCAGTCCCATCAGCCATTAGGGAAATGTAAACCAAAATCACAATGAGCTGTCATTACACACCTATCAGAATGGTTTCAAGAAGACATCCAAAAGCAAGCTAACTGCATCACTTATGTTACTGTGAGAATAGACAATGGTACAGCCACTCTGGAAAACAGCTTAGCCATTTGTTTCTTAAAAAGCTAAATGTGCAAACGCCATATAATCTAGTGTTATGGTTTGGATCTGGAATGTCTCCCAAAAAAGCTCATGTTTTGAAAGCATGATCCCCAATGCAGCAAGGTTCAGAGGAGGGGCTTTTAAGCAATAATTAGTACTCTGACTTCATCCGTGGATTAATTCAGTTGCTGGAGTAATCCACTGACAAGTGAATGGACTACTGGGTGGTAATTGTAGGCAGGTAGGCACAGCTGGAGGAAGTCAGCCACTGAGGGTGTGCCCTCGGGGCTTGTGCTTATCCCTGGCTCCCCATTCTCTTCCTCTCTCCCTTGCTCCCCCATAACCTCCTCCTCCCTTCTCCCTCTCCCTCTCTCCTTCTCAGCTGCCCTGAGCCAAGCTGCTTTCCCTTGCCACATCCTTCTACCATGATGTTCTCACCTCAGGTCCAGAACAATGGAATCAGCGGATTACGGACCATGAGCCCAGATAAACATTCCCTCTTCTAAGTTGTTTTTACCAGGTGTTTGGTCACAGAGACAAAAAGTTGATTAGTACACTATATTCCTATTTGCCCCAGAACAATGAACACTTATGTTCACACAAAAACCTGTATGTGAATGTTCTTACCAACTTCAAAGTAGCCTAAACTGATGCATTTCAGTAGGTGACTTGTTAGACAAACTATGGCACATCCACATCCGTACCATACTTGGAAATAAAAAGGAACTACAAATACGTGAAGTAACTTGGATGCATATTCAGATAATTATGCTGAGTGAAAAATCACCAGTCCCCCAAAGCTGCATACCATATGATTCCATTTACATAGCATTCTTGTAAGGACAAAATTACAGAAATGTTTAGTAGTTGGATTGGGGAGGTTTGAGGTATTATGAAAGGGCAAAGTGAGGGTATCTCATGGTGATGGAAATATTCCATATCTGAGTATTAGGGGCAATATCTTGGTTGTATGTTAGTTTTGCAAGATATTTTCAATGGGAAAAATATATATGACATCTGTCTTCATCATTTCTCACTACTACGTTTAAGTCTATATTTTGAAATAAAAAGTATAATTTTAAAAACTTCAAGTTTCAGTTATCCTCCTGTCTTTAGATGAGATTCAATAGGGAATCCCTGCATGTTAGTAGGCTATTTGAGAGAAAAAAATGGAGAAGAGAAAGAAAGAAGAAAGGAAAGGAGAGAAAGAGGAAGGAAAGACTGGTTGGAAGTATAGGAGGGATGAGAGAGAAAAAAGAGAAAAACAGAAATAGACTTTGCAGAAGAATGCCAGGCCATTCTATGGAATTGTCTGGGAAATGAAGTCAGAAATAACAGCTAGGGGGTTCTAGTAGGGTTCTACAAAGTGAAATATGATGTCTTTGATCGTGGAGAGGAAACTACTCCCTTCTCAATGTAGAACATGAACTTACTCAATATGAACCCCTCAAGAATTCTTCTTGACATAAAGTCCCTGGAGTGTCCAAAGAAAAATTGATGGCCCACAGGGCATAATTTTGCAAATTTGAAAGTTAAAACTCAATCTCCCTATCTGCTCCAGCACATGTGTGTCCTTGCAACATGATATTTATGATGTGAATTGGGCTGATTAAATCCATTTTAGGGTTCAGGGATTTGCACAACCTAAATATCCTGGTTCTCAGGGAATGAAAAGCTTCATATTTCCTTTGCATATTTAGTCTTACTAACATCAATAGGAAGCTGTTAGTGATAAGGAGAACTTGGCATAGGGGTCTGGGGGTTGGGGATTTAGCTGTGCACAGTTGAATGTCAACCTGAATATAGAACTCCTCAGACATGATTCTATGAAAACTCTTTATGAGCCCCCACCTGGGACTTTCATCCACAGATGGTATATATGAGGAGGTTTGACATGAGAAGTTTCTCAAAGTTAGTAAACATACAAGTGATGGATGCTAGAGATAGGATAAACCTATGGAATCTAGAGAAGGCCGAAGTTCCTGCTAGAGACTAAAAAAAAAAAAAAAAAAAAAGGTAGATGAACCAGTGAATTATACTTGATGCTGAAACTGAAAATCACTCACATAAGCCAGGCCTGAAGGCTGATTCAAACTTTAAAAAGTAAAACAACAGGAAAAATTACTATCCTCTTGCGTATTCAGTTCTGGTAGACTCTACATCACATAATGTCAAGAACCTAGTACTAAAAAATGGACAAGTCAATTTTAAAAGGGACTAGATCCATGCAGTATATTATCTTCACTCTGGGAAACACCCTTTGGACAGGTTTTTGAATACTGTACAGACCTAACAAACCTTTGGGTGAGGAATCTCCGACTAAGCTGAACTTGTCAGAGTGTGTGTGTGTGTGTGTGTGTGTTCACTTTATTAATATCAGGCTGGAATTGCAGCATCAGGCCGAATAATGATGTAAAGCCCAAAAGAAGGAATGCTGCTAATTGCCAAATTTGTTATGAAATTATCACATTTTCTGTTCCCAGTGCTAAGCTCTGGAATACACACTGAATCAAAGTGCTAAAGAAACTCCAGATCAGGGTCTGCCACAAAAGTCCAGGTGGAAAACATTCAGAGCATGAGCCTGTAAGTTTGGGCATTACATCCTTCAAAACAGACACCTCTGAGAAGAATAATCAATATAAGCATATTTGCCGTCAAGCAGAATAATGAACGAATTTTTGCATTTCACTTTGAAAGCATGGTGTTTGTAGAGATGGCAGATATCTGCTTCTTCTCTAAAGATGCAGGCAAGTCTTTTCTTAAAGTTCATAGCTGTTTTGATCTCTCCAACCTGTCACTGCTTCCTTTCTGCCTTGCATGTTCTCTCACCTTCATGCAAGTCAAAATACTGTCTTGCAAGATTGCTGACATTTTATTTTAGGTAACTGTATAGTTTAGCTTTGCTCACCATCATTCTTAACATATGGAAGCAATTAATTCATTTTCTTCGCCATCATTGGGGTAGGAATCCTAGGATATTCTACATGTAACTTCATCATCGATTTCCCTTAACTAATTACATAATATCTAACCCATTTTCTTAAAAGTAGAACTTGCTAGTTAAGAAATAAAGAACGGCATTGCTTATAATAAACTCTGCATGCTACACTGTAATTTAAACTGTACTGTTATGTATGGTGAAGGACTGAAAGTTTAGAGTTACTCCCCTTGGCAAACATTTTTTTTAAGGATTGCTTAAATAAGCAGTACAGAAACCAGATGTCATTTGGTAAGAGTATCTGAATGACCAAAAATTTGCTGTCTGGGTATTTTTTTCCTTTATAAAAACAAGAAAAATTCTTTGGATTTATATCATATTTAGCAGCTGTGAAACAGTGCAAACATCTGTTTGTACCTATGGGGAGCTGACCCGCGGGGCCCTCATCTCTTAATCACCAAGCATCTAGCCAGTCTCACATGCACAGTTTATTGTTTTCTTTGCCATTGCCTCCTGCACTTCAAAGTTTTCATACACTCATGTTCTATTGGCAGAATGGAGGAACTAATCCATTCATTATAAGACCAGATGATTAGAATTTTTTGACACATGATCACAGCATTCTCTCCACCCAGCCTGTGCCCAGAAACACAGTCACATTTACTTCTAAATTCATTTTGGAGTGTCTACACTTACTCCAAATAATGCAAGATTTATGAGCCTCAAGCAAGATTGTAGTAGCACATACACTCATCTGCACAAGGCTGACAGTCACCATTTGGGGCCACAATCTTTAAAAAATCATCTTAAAATCATTTGTCCCCCCCCTCCAGCTTTTTTTTTTTTAATATGAGTAGACATTACACTACCTCTTGTTTTGGAGTTTTTCTATTAGGATTTTTCTACATATTTTTAAAAGAGCAATAATAACAACAACCAACCAAAAAAATTGTGTTACCACATTTTTATACACCCAGGGAATATCAGTTTCTAAAGGCCAACATTTTTACTACACTTTATAAATAGGGAAAATACGCTGAATTGGAATCAAGGCTCGCCCGGTCAAATCAGCTGCTTTATTTATACATTCTTTTTTTTTTTTCTTTTAATACATACAAAGTCTGCCAATGGAAGCATTCCTCTTGGGGGGAAAAAAGGAATCAGCTTCATTTTACATATTAAGAAAAACTAAAACAGTCTTTCGATGATCTCCATTACAAAGAAGATACAGTTGTACATACTGATGTTATTGCTGAGATGATCCATGATTAAAAAATGCTCTATTAGTAGGGTGTATATAATACAGATAATAATAAGTTATTTGTAAGAATTAACTTGATCAGTGAATGCCTCAGGCAGCCCCTATCCCTATGACATTCTTCTATACTACGTGCTCTTGGCACTGTATTTTGGAAACAAACAAACAGACAAAGTCATGTTATGGCTTTACTCTCACCACGCAGAATTTATATTTTGTTAATTTCTTTATTTCACACATTCCAACAGCCCACACTGAATGGGGTGGGAAGGACACGTAGCCAACAAATTAAAGTCATAGGAATACCTGAGGAACTTGAAGAAAAATGCTAAAGTAAAAACCACATGTAGACACCTCCCTTTTTATCCTGCTGAGTTCAAAGCGCTTTTGTAACATGATGACACACTAAGAAAGACTAGACCTTGAATTTGTCTCATCTTTATAAGCAATATGGTCTAATGTACATGCCTGAATCTGGGATCCATAAAAAAAGACTAATTCCCAAGATATCAATAGGTGTCCAGGGATTCCCATGGTCAATTAAATTTGGGAAACACAAAAGGCTCCCTTTCTTGGATTAAAAAAAGGCTTATCAAAAAATTATAGGTTCTGAGAACTATTGCAATAAAGGTATTTTATATTACTACTTGTGAAAACATTAGGAAAACCTTAAGAAGGCATAAAGAAAAATAAAATAAATCCATGTACCCATCCACGAGCTTAAGAAATATATATTATAATTAAAATTGATATCTCAGTGTGCTCTTTCTTCAAAAATATTTCTTCCATCTCTTAGAGGTAATGAAATTCTGAATTTATGTAGATTGGTTATTCATTTATTAATGTCTTTAATATATTTTCATATATTCTTTAAAAATGACTATACTGTCTTTTATGTGTTTAACTTTCATATAACTGGTATAATTCTCCAGGTATTATTTTGGTGAAACTCTAAGCCTGGGCATTACAAGAAGAGCTCAATAATGTATTTATGAGATTTTTGACATATGTAGCTCAAGTTCATTTATTTCACTGTTGTATATATACAGTATTTACTTGAATGAATAAATCACAATCTATTCATCTAGTTTCCTGCTGAACAATTAGATTGTTTATTTTTTATAAATTGTTCCCCCCCACATTTTTTTTTCTAATTACAAGCAGTACTGGTATTGTGGATGAGCAGACAGAGTTACAAAATAGAACAGAATAGAGGGACAGGAACATGTTGCTCATGCATGGAAATTTCACACATGACAGAGGTGAGCCCTGTAGGTCAGGGATAATTATTTATCTGTGAATGAAAAAAATAAAATTGGAGTTTTACCATATACCATATTCTAAAATCAGTCTATGTATACTATGTTATCAGTGCTAGGTATATCACAGACTAAATGTAAAGAGTAAAACACTAAACTTTTAGTTGCAAATACATGAGAAAACATGAACTTATGGAGGAATTTCTAAAACACCAAAAAATTGAACTATAAATAAATGAATAAATTAGTCTACACTTTAGTTTAAAACTTATATTCATCCAAAGATACAAGAGAAAAAAAAAAAGGTCTAGAGTAAGGAAAGATATTTACAAAAATATAACTATCAAAGGTTAGAATCTAGAATGAGTGGGAAAACATAAATTTTATTTGACCATCATTTTCTAAATTATTTGACTCTTTATTTAGAGGAATACCTTTTGACATTTCATAAAACGATTTCATGAGGCACAGTTTGGGGAAAATGTACATTATGCAAAAGCAGCACACTTAAAAAGTCCTGGGCTTATGTCTCTACCCAGCCTTGTATTATTCAGCAATGTGACACTAGGTGAATAATTCTCTAATCTGGGCATTGGTGTTTCACCTAAAATGTGGAGATTACCTCTATCCTTAGAACACAAAACGAAACATCATAGAAATCTGGATATTGGATATTATTGTTGAGATATGAAATGTTCCTCAAAAATCTCATATTAGACAATGCAGGAACATTCAGAATGTTTAGATAATGATTAGATAGTAGAAGCTATATAACCTAACCAGTGGACTAATACATTTGATGGATTAATAATTTGAAAGGCCTTCTCTACTGGATGGTAACTGTAAGCAGGTAGGGTGTAGCTGAAGGAAGTCGGTCGCTGGGGGTGTGCCTTGGGGTTTTTCTTTTACCCCTGGCACCTCATCTTTCTGCTTCCTTGCTGAGCAGTTTCCCTCCACCATGTCCTTCCACATGGTGTTCCAACATCATCTTTGGGCCCAGAATAATGGAGTCCCCTTACCGTTGACTGAACCTCTGAAACCATAAGCCTCAAAAAACAAATTTTCCTCCTCTTAGGTGTTCTTGTCAGGTATCTCGGTGGAAACAAGGAGAGACTGACTAATACATTTGATCCACATTACAGGGCCATATTGACATGACCTGTAAACACTTTACAGAGATCTGTTAGAAGTCCTTTAATTTTACCAAGAGTAGCAAGAGACACTTTAGGGGTTGTGTAGAAGAAGAATCAACTCTGGGAAAACTCTGACAGATTTTCCTTCTTATACAAATGCTTTTTCAACTTATTCTATTTCTCTCTACCAAATAAGACTACCATTAGAGACAGCAAAACTAAAGGTATAAACCATCCCTGAGGATAGAACTTAGGCAAACTTTCAAATATAGTCTTGCTATTTATCTGTTTCTTGAAATCTACCCATTGGCCACATGGATATGGCCAGGATGCTTGGAAGAAATAAGATACATGAGAATATAAAATGTAAATAAAAGAAATAGAAACAATTTTACCAATATTTTCATCCCCAAAGTTCTCCCAATCAACTAAAGAAGAAAACAATTTCAAACAAGAAACAAATCTAATGCATTTTTATTCTTGAAGATTGACTCCATCACCTATGAAGATGCCATTCTTAACTAGGGTTTGCTCAGACTTGCTCCACCATTCTGTCATCAAGAGTTTAAGAATACACACAACAATAAATGCTGGTGAGGATGTGGGGAAAAGGGCACACTCTTACATAGCTGGTGGGACTGAAAATAGGTGCAACCAATCTGGAAAGCAGTATGAAGATTCCTTGGAAACCTGGGAATGGAACCACCATTTGACCCAGCTATCCCACTCCTTGGTTCATACCCAAAGGACTTAAAAACAGCATACTACAGGGACACAGCCACATCAATGTTTATAGCAACAGAATTCACAATAGCTATATTGTGGAACCAACCTAGATGCCCTTCAGTAGATGGATAAAGAAAATGTGGTATATATACACAATGAAATATTACTCAATATTAAAAGAGAGTAAAATCATGGCATTTTGCAAGTAAATTAATGGAGTTGAAGAATATAATGCTAAGTGAAGTAAGCCAATCCCCCCCAAAAAACAAACACCAAATGTCTTCACTGATATAATGGGGACAGGGGCAGGATGGTGGGGGAGGGCATAGAGCATGGGAAGAATAGATGAACTTTAGATAGGGCAAAGGGGAGGGAGGGGGAGGGAGGGAGAGACAGTGGAATGAGATGCACATCATTACCCTAAGTACATGTATGAAAACATGAATGGTGTGACTGTACTTTGTATACAACCAGAGACATGAAAAATTGTGCTCTATTTGTATAATATGAATTGAATTGCATTCTGCTGTCATATATAAAAAATAGAATAAATAATTTTAAAAAAAAATAGTTTACAAACCCTTATGTGGGAAATCATTTTTGCATGAAACTCAAGAACAGAATCTTCATTTGTATAGTGAATTCGTTCTTTTTTTAAATGACAAGTCTATATTTTGTCATTTTAAAGCATAAAAAGAAGTATATGTAAAAGAATTGTCTGTAGTTTACTATAATTTAGGAATTATAATAAGAAACTAGCTTAGAGTAAGTAGTTGGCTTATTTTAAATCCATTAAGATTTTCAATTTCCAGCAATAACCCAGCCTGGGAGTCTATATGTTTTTGTTTTTAAAAAGTCATGAATAAAATGTACAAAATAGTTCATTAGCAAGAAGGTAAGGAAGATGCAAAGGTTAAAATAATCCTCAGAGGTTATACTATCATTCTAAGGACATCTGCTGAACTATGACCATCCATTTTGATGACTTTGGAGAGACTTTTCTCCAAGGGCCTGTTGTGTTTCTGAATGCCTTGTCAAGAAGGCACCAGCTGCCCTAAGGGTTCTGAACTATCTTTTCAGGAATGCTTGTTTACTGAGCAGCCTCAGAAGACAGAGACAATGTATTCTTGCAGAACAAAGAGCAGACAAGCCCTCTGTCCAATACAGAAAAAGATGCTGTCTCCCTCCAGAGTTAAGAACACCCATGCTCAAATGCCAACATAAAAGAACTAGGTTCCTCAAGCTCAGGCTTCCTCTAGCAACACAGCCTACTGAACTGCATGGGCAGGTGTCATCTGTCCCTTTCTTGTCTCCTATGGAGCTTGGGGTTGGGGGAACATGTACAAAATTCTGACACTCAGGTTACTCTTATTTCTATTTTTTTTAAACTGTCTTTCATCCTTGACTAAGGAATCTTCTTCCAGAATCCATGAAATGATTGTTTGAAAATGAAATAAAAGTATGGTAAAAATCTCAGAACTTCACCCTTCTTTGCAAAGGCTGCACAGGGATAGAGAAGACCACACAGAGGAAGCCCAGGAGCTATTCTAGATGGAGAAACCGGGACTTCAAAAGACTGCATCTTTTAGAAATAAACCCACTATGTAGAACAGAATAGCAAGGAAACTCAGCCCTGGGGAAAGAAAGTAAATCCCGTAATGATCCATGAGAAGCTTGTCATTACATGGGTTTCAAGACCAACTTACCTACTTGTGGTTAAAAAAAAAAAAAAAAATGTAGGGCAAACTGTAGGAGTAACCTCTCTATGACAAGCAGAAGTCATTAAGAAATCCTCCTATTCAGTGGAATATTACTCAGTTTTAAAGAAGAATGAAATTATGGCATTTGCCAGTAAATGGATGGAATTGGAGAATATCATGCTAAGTGAAATAAGTCAATCCCGAAAAACCAAAACCCGAATGTTTTCTCTAATATGTGGATATTACTTCACAATAAGGGGGAGGGGGCACCAGAGAAGAGCAGTGTTACCTTAGATTAAGTAGGGGGAAGTGAAGGGAGGGGAGGAGAGGGGATGTGGGGATAGGAAAGATGGTGGAATGAAACAGACTTTATTACCTTATGTATGTGTGTGACTGCATGACCAATTTGATTCTACAACATGTACACTCAGAAAAATGAGAAATAGTATCCCATCTATGTATATATATCAAAGTGCATAAATGCATTCTACTGTCATACATGACTAATTTAAAACAAATTAAAATTTAAAAAACCTTCTCAGTGAAGGAACACAATATCAATCCAGATCTCAAAGAATGTCCAAGTTTCAAAAACACAAATCACACAAGGAAACAATGTGTCACATGGAAGAACAAGTAGATACAACAGATGGCAAAATATGACCCACAAAGATTTCAAGCATACATTAAGCACCCATCACAAACCAGCACCCGTAGGTTTAAGGACATAAAATAGATTTCAAAATATTAATAAAAATGAAGAAATAACTTCAAAAATTCAAGCACAGTTGAAGAACCAAATGGAACAGATAAGAATAAAAAATTAAAAGTAAAAACTTGAAGGGTATAAAGAACTGAGGATTTAAATATAGCATGAGTGGCAATGGATTTAATTAATTTGATTGTCATAATCATTAACATGATGTGTATATATACTAAAAATAACAGGTGAGGGTTAGGTAGGGGCTGAGTATTGGTCATGTGGCAAGAGGCTGCACAGGTTCCTTTTGGCACTGCTGGAGCAAAAATACACACATGTACACACACACATTTGATAGCAAGAAACGACAAATCTAAGTCAAATTGCCTTACACAACAGAAAGTTTATTTTCTTATCTACCAAAAAAGTAAAAACACAGTTGTTTACTGAGCAACCTCAGAAGATAGAGACAATGTATCCTATGTCATATTAGAGAATACTGGAAATAATCACTAACATGGAAGATAAACCTAGGGAAACACAGAAATGAGAAGCCAAGAGAAGGAATGTAGAAAATAAAGTGAAGGAAAAAAATAGAAGACAAAATGAGAAAATCTAATATTTTTTTAATTTCCAGAAAGATAATAGCATAGGGATGAAAAAAGGAAATCATAACTAAGAACTTTCCAGAATTGTTTGAAGATACTGATCCTCAGATTCAGAAATCCCAAGAAATCACAAAAATAAATTTTATATGTATATGTGTGTGAATATATTTAAGAATACAAATTTTTTTCTTCAGATATGCCACAGAGAAGACATATTATCTAAAAAAGAATAATAACTTAACTGATCATTATGTCTTCTCAACAGCCATAATGTCACTAGACAGTGGAATGAATCCCCTAAGGTGCTAAAAGAAAATAACTCTTGTGGTTGACATGATGTGGAGTTACACTGCTGGTGTATTCATATATGTGCATAGGAAGGATATATATCCGATTCATTCTACTTTTTTCCTATTCTCATGCCTGCTCCCTACCCTTCATTCCTCTTTATCTAATCCAATGAACTTCTATTCTTCCCCTCCTTACCCTCCCTTGTTATGGGTTAACATCTAATCAGAGAGAACATTCAACCTTTGGATGTAGGGGACTGGCTTATTTCACTTAGCATGATATTCTCCAGTTCCATCCATTTAATGGCAACAGTGGGATCAAATTTTAATGGTTTGCACTACACATATGTATAATATGTCAAAATACACCATACTGTCATGTATATCTAAAAACAACAAATAATAATTTTTAAAAAACAAATTTACAAACATGGTAAAAGGGAAATCTGACTTAACAGCAATGAGAAAGACTTGACTTACTGCAAATAAAGAAATTAATAAAAATAATAAATACCACTTATTGTACATAGTGCTTTATGGATATTATGCTAAGCACAATACATGCAGTGCCAATTTTTACAAAATTCTAAAAGTAAGCATCAACATCTTCATCACCCCCATGCTATATGTGAGAAAGCTGATTATTTGAGAAGTAAAATACCCAAGAGTCTAAAAGCTAGTCAATGTTGAAATGCAGGGTTAAGCCTATATTAATCTATGTTTTAACCAATATATTGTGGGTTTATTTAAAAATAAATACCATTAATAAAAGAAAAACAAACATTTTCAACAAATGGTACTAGAACGTGTGGTTAAATGTAGGTTAAATATGATTAGAGGCAATTATAATTTATTCTGAATTACATCAATAGTTTTCAAATTTTTTACAATAAAATTATTGTATATTGATGAAAATAAGAAAAGAACTCTCAATCTAGAATTCTACATCTAATAAATTATCTTTTCAGAAGAAAGGAAAAAACACTTTTCTCAGATTTACCAAAACAGAAACAAAAATATATATGTTACCCTTCACCCTCTAGATCTTCCTGGAGAAAACCATAAATGATTTATTTTAGGTAGAAGGAAAATGACGGGAGCTGTGAGGTGTGGAAAAAAGATGATAAAAGATATGGTCAGGTAAGCGAGCGGATCTAGATCAGAGGTTCTGAACCTCAGCAGTTTCTCTTCCTCTGGGGATACCCAATGATGTCTGGAGACATTTCTGTTTGTGACAGCTGGGGAGATGTGGAGCTATGGGCAGCTAAGCACACAGAGGCTAGGCATGCTGCTGAACACGCCACAGAATACAGGACAGCTCCTCCCAACAAAGAATTGTCCGGCTCAAGGTGACAATAGTGCTGAGGCTGAGAAATGTTGATCTAAGTTAGAAATGAGTAGAGCGCTGATAATAAGTTGTCTTGTGGGGTTAGATGTCAATACACTCCAAAAATACAGTAGGATGGGACTAAAGTGTCCTAAGGTCTTTGTATTATTCAGGAAGAAGGAGAAGATACTGATTAACTCTAGGCTTTGATAAGTTATGTAATCAAATTAATATATGAGTACCTACTGAAAGAACACACCTTACTAGTTATATTCTGTAACAAACATGGCAGAGGGGATCATAGGATGAGAATAAAGAGGAAGCAAGAAAGGAAAAAAGGTAAAACAAAACATTGCAGAAATAAATAGAAATGTATCAGTAATCAAAATAACTGTAGATGACCAAAACTTAGAAACAGTCTAGATGAGATAAGAATTCCAGTTTAGTACTATTTACAAGAGATACTTACAAAACACTGGGACCCAGAACTGTTTAAAGGATAACAGACATACAAGGCAAATGCCATCTTCCAAAAAAAGAATTATGCAGCTAAATTTATGATAGACAAAATATTCTTAAGGCAAAAAGTATCACCAAAAATTAAAAGATCACTGTATAAAAATTAAAATTCAACATAACAAGAAGTTATACTAAACTTGATGATACCTAGTAATATAGCCTTAATGTATTTTTAAATAGACAAAACTACCAGGCAATTTAACACTTCTATCATTCTATTAGACAAATGTTTTAATGTACCTCTCTCATTAATTGATAGATGAAGTTAAATCAGGGTATCAGGAAGCTTGAGGCAAACATTTATAAAATAATTCACTCAAATTTAATGGAATGAATTACTTTTCATGCACATTTGGGAAACTTGAAAAATAATTAACCACATGCTACCATAAACCACAACATGTCATTAATGAATTGTCATCATGAGAAAATTTTCATATCCCACAATGAAAATAATGCAAGAAACAAATAGAAAAAGATAGCTAGTAAAAGTCTATACATTTTGAAATTTTAGAGTACTTCTAACTAACTCATGGATTAAAGTAAAAAACACAAAGGGAACTACAAAAAGTGAATATCAAAAATTGTGAAACAAAGACAAAATGATACCTAGAAGAAAAATTATTTCCTTAAATGATATAGAAACATAAAGAAATTAAAACAACTAAAAATTAAGGAAGTTTTTAAAAAGAAGACCAAAACAAATCCAAAGAAAGCAAATAAAGGGGAAAAAAAGATAAATTAATGGATAGAAAACAAAAACACAATAGAGACTCAATAAAGCTGAAAGCTGGCCTTTTAAAGAATAAATTCATAAAACTGACAAAATTCTGACAACATTATTCAAAAAAGAAGTAAGCCCTAAGTAAACAATATTAGAATGAAAATGAGTACATATCTGTAGATGCTACAGAGAAATGAACAACTTTATGCCAATGAACATCAAAATTTCAACAAAATTGATGAGTTATTAAAGAAATACAAACCACCAAAACCTAAGGAAGTGAATCATAACATAAAAATTGAAGAAATTAAATTAGTAGATAGATATCTTTTATCTACTAAAAATTAAAATGAAAACATCAGGCATCGGAAACTACACAGGAAAGTTTTTTCCAACCTCCAAAGAACATCATACTCAAATTCTCTCAAGAATAGCAAAAGAAGAAACTCTCCCCAACGCATTGTGTTAGGTTCATGTGCCTGGGCTATCAAAACAGATAAGGCTAGAACAAAAAAAAAAGAAAGAAAGAAAGAAAGAAAGACCACAGGCCAATCTTAGTCATACACAAAAATTAAACTCTATGTAAAACATTAGCATTATAAATCTGGCAATGTGTAAAAAAAATAATGACTAAGTAAGATTTATCTCAGGCATACAAGATTGTTTAAGTTTTAGATCACCTAATATAATTGGCCATATTAACAGTTTAAAAGAGGGAAAAAACAACTGAAAAATGCAGAAAATTTGTTTGATAAAATTTCACATAAATATTCATAATTCACAAAAACGGGAATAAAATAAAATGCTCTGAAACTTGTAGAGAACGTGCCCGGTACAGTAGCACATGCCTGGATTCCCAGCAGCTGAAAAGACTGAGGCAAGAGGATTCCTAGTTCAAAGCCAGCCTCAGCAAAGGCTAGGCATTAAGCAACTCAGTGAGACCCTATTTCTAAATATTTAAAGTACAAAATAGGGCTGGGGATGTGGCTCAGTGGTTGAGTGCCCCCGAGTTCAATTACTGGTACCAAACCAAAACAAAACAAAACTTGTAGAGAACTTCTTCTAAAATGTGCATTGTAGGTGGGTATATACATGTATATATATGCAATTGGTAATCATTTTGTATAAATTCACAAAATATATATATTTCTATATATACACATATATATTATAAATAACTCATATGTATAGCAAATTATATTCTTGGTGAAATATTAAATATTTCAAAACCAATACAAGTATACTCACTTTAACCTCAACAGTAAGATGAACTGAAAAAACTAGAGTGCAATATGACAAGAAAAAGAAAGGAAAAAGTTGGTATTATTGGTACTTGATATGATTGTTTTTTTAAAACAAAAGAATCTCCATAGAAATTTTAAGAATGAAATTTAGCACATTTTCTGGATACAAAATAAAAATTAATTGCATTTCTATACACTGAAAACACATTAAAATATGTATTAAAATTATATATGTATAATTTTAAGTGGTATTTAGTACAGTAATAAACATGATGAAGTACCTAAGAATAAATTTATCAAAATATATACTAAATAGTGAAGTACTTAGGAATAAATCTATCAGAATCTTTCAAAATTAACTTATGGGGTAAATTATAAAATGTTACCAAAACATTCAAAAAAACTATATAAATTGAAAGGAGACATCATGTTCATGCATAAAAAGAATCAGTAATAAAAATAAGTCAATTTTCCCCAAGAGATTTGATAATTTGAAAAAAATCTCACAGGATATTTTTATAGAATTAATGAAGATGATTTTTAAATACAGAGAGAATACAAAGAACCAAGAATCGCCAAAGTACTCCTGAAGAAATACAAGCTGAGGAGACTTTATCTACCAGATAGGAAAACTGATTACATAACCCTATCAAAGATGCCATTAGTGTTAATGAGAGAAAATAACATCAATGAAACAGTCTAGAGAAACCAGAAATAGAATTATAATTAAACCTAAAAACCTGATTTATAAAAGAGTAGTCCTGTCAACTCAGTGGGGAAAAGAAAGATTTTTAAGATATGACACTGAAACAATTAGATATTCATCTGGAAAAAATAGTGAAATTATATCTTTATCTTGCACTATTCACAAAGTCAATGGCAACTAGCACACAAGGATAATTATAAAACGTTTGGAAGACATCTTAGGAGACTAAATATATGCCTTTGCTTAAGGCAGGATTTCTTAAACAGTATACAAAAAGTATGAAGCATAAGAAAAAAATATTGATAAAGGAAATTTCATTAAAACAAAGATCATTATTCTTCAAAGGATGCTGTGATTGAAAGTAAAATTATTACCAGCTACAAACTGGGACAGTTGATTTGTCATGTATAAATGGACTAAGATTATAATTAATATATTTAAAGTACTCATAAAAATCAGTTTTAGAAAATCAAACTGTAGAAAATGGACATACAGGTGAGATTCTCTGCAGAAGAAGACACAATGACCAATAAATACATAAAAGTATGCTCAACTTCATCAATAACTAGATGTGTGGGCCTATGTTGTGTTACCTTGGTTAAACTGAGAGCTACTTTTTCCATCATCTCCATCCTTGTAATAGGATAAAGTTGGCCAAAAGAGGAACTTGCCCAAAATTTAGAGGGTGTATGTGAAACATGGTTGTAATTCTCTGAAATTCTTACAAAGCCAGTACAGCAAAAGACTATGCAAAGATCACCCATAGTTTCCAACTTAACCAAGTGTTGTATCCAGCTCTTCTCCACCACTGGCTCTGCCAAACAGTAGTGGACTCAGATGCTTAGCAGCAAATCCACCAATGCAGCTTCCTCCTGATCTTGTGTTCTCAGCAGGATGTGCTTGACTTCTCAATTGCCCTGCATTGACCTGCCCCCTGCCCCACCATGCCACTGCAGTGGAAGAAGGTTAATGACCTCCATTTTCCATTGCTCAAGCCCACTTCTAGTCCTTTACTCCTCCATTTCTTTGCACAGTCTAATTCTCATAGTAAAAACTTTACCCCATAACAATTATCACAGTTCTACTTCCTTGGCTGAACCCTAACAGATACATCAGACAGAAGAAGGCAATAATATCAATGTGGCTTTCTCACCCCTCTTTCTGATTTCCATATAAATGCCCACCCTCTCTAGAAGTCTTCTCCTTCATGAAGCTCAATGCCACACCAGCATCAGCACTACCTAGTCCTTTGCTGTGATTTAAATTCTTCTTAGCACTTATCAATCCCTTAAGTATGATACAACTTTCGCAGACATTTTATTTGCTCTCTGTAGCCCCAACTGGAATGTCAGTTCCTTTGAAGATAACATTTGGGGGGAATTTTTGGTTTGTTTGTTTCTTTTATTCTCTGCTCTATTTCTAGTATCTATTAAGCCCTCAATGAATATTTTTAGGTTAAAATGAAATTTAATTTCATGTCTACTAGATTGGAAATATAAAAAGTCAGAAAATAACAAATATTAGCAAGAATATCGAGAAAAGAGAATTTTTATATACTTAGAATACATTCACTCTGAGAATAGCTTGTGTTATCTGAAAACTTAAACATATACATACCCTACTAACCTAGAAATTCTGCTCCTAACTACTTATTAAAGGGAAAAATGGCAAGCTGTATCACAGTTGTTTAAAAAGGAATATTACATACAGCTTTGAAAATTAGTTAACTATATTGGTACACATAACACTAATCTCTTAAACATAATATTGAACAACAAAAAAGAAATTCACAGAAGCCTAGAATATTATTCACTAATATACTATTCAAAAATATGAAAAAGTATCATTATATTTTTAGAGATACACAGAGATAGGTACAAATCACGAAGAAAGTCAAACAAATAGTAAATAGAAAACTCAGTGTAATGGTCATTTCTGGGGCAGGGAGAGGGGTGAAATTAAAGAAAAGCACCCGGAATTTTTCATGAGATTTTTTAATGTTTCCTGAGCCAGATGGTATGTTAGAGGGTATCATTTTGTATATATTTAAAATTTTTACCAGAAATTTTATTTAAAAAATATTTTTACCAGATAGATTATAAGTGTATAAAATATGAAAAAAAAATGTATAAAAATATGAAAACTTTGTCATCAGTTAGGAAAGCCAAATTACATAATAACTTCTAAGTCTTTAGTTCTTAAACTTACAAATATTTTAATTCTTCCACAGTCGTGTATTTGAAGTTTTGGGGGCCTAGGCTCTTGGATTGCAAAAAATCGAAGTCATCTCAAGGAAGCTTAAAAAGAAAAGAAAGATTCCTTTTAAGGGGTACACGGGCCCTGAGGATAAGAACATAGCTGAGCCTGGAATAGGGAATGGAAAGAGGTCATTATGCTTTTGCTGCCTCTTTCCACTCTGGCCCTCCCTGCTCTGCCATCCTCATGGTAAGGCTGCTCTTTCCAGCAGCAGCTGTGCTTTATTGGTTACAATGCCAGCTCCAGACACTGGTTCATTGGCTCTGAGCCCCAAATTTCAAATTTTTTGAAAAGAGCATTTGATTGCCCCATCATGAGCTGGGTATCTGTAGTTGGGCCATCTGGCTGTAATGACAGGGTCAGGTTCACAGAGCACACATGGCTTCCATGGGCATTGCCATTGTAGGGAGAGCTTGAGGTAAAGGGAGTTGCAGTAAGCCAAGAGGGCGGCTCTACTACTAAGGCAAAGTTTAAGGCACGAACAAGGTGATACTCAACTGCACAGTCTTCTAAGGACCGCCCTCTTACTTTTCAATCATTCTTATTGGCATGTATAACATCTGCCCCCAAACAGTCCATCATCTCTTGAGTCATTATCACAGACTTGAAAAATCATCTTGATTAAGAGTTTCATTAGAAATACTTTGAAAATCTCCTTCTGATAAGTATATAAATAACAATAGGTTCAGTAATGCCAGTCCCAGAGCTATTAACAAGTGAACCCAAACTGTTAGCACAGCTTGCAACAATCACATTTCATGGACTGGAAGGAAACGGATTTGAGAGTTGGAGACTGGCATGCACAAGGCAGTGTAAATGAACAATTAGATAAACTATGGTAGTATTCCATCAGTTCTAGTTAGTCTGAATTTTTCTTTTCTTTTTTTTTCTGCTTTAAATTTGTTCTGTTACTAGACAACAAAAGTGTCCTATAATAATATTTTTGCTGCAAGTATGCAAGTATTAGATGTAATACATGATGTCATTTCATGAATCTAAATAATATATAATTTTAGTGCACACTGCCCTCACTGCATATTACAAATAAACTAAAGTTTATTCAACTAGCCCACTCTAATCTTTTTTTCTATTATAAACAGTGTTGCAATTTATATTGTGCCCGTATGTATTTATGTATAAGAAATATTGCCTTTCTGATGCATGGACATTAGTGCCACTTCCATTTATTCAATCATTCATAGGTTTTCTATGGACTGGAAAAAAATCCTTATATCTAGATAGAAAGATACATTCTTACATGCATACATACACAGATGTATGGGGAAAATGCATGGGGGAAAATGTGGAAAGATGCTTAATAAATCATTAACATGGGTTACAGCACTTAAGAGAAAGGAGGAAAATAATGGCCTATTGAAAAAGTAAAACTGGAAAAGTATATTGAGTTCAATATACAACCATATGTTCGTTGCAACTCTATGTGAGAATGATGTGTGTGCTATTACAGAATTTTGTAGAAAAAAAAAGAGAGAGAGAGAGAGAGAGAGAAAGAAAAGGCCCTTAGCAGAATTAAGTTAAAATAGAGAGAATACTACGTATTCACCACATGGTTCCTGTTTCTGGGAAACATAGAAAGGCTACATTCTCCAGGGTCCCGCGCAGGATGGGCCATCTAGCTTGAGTAGTGACTAGTGAAATCTGAGCAGAGATGAGGCAAGCTACGCACAGGCTGGCCCTTTGAAATACGGCACTCTGTGTCGCAGTGCAAAGCCCCACATTCCAGATGTCTATAGCTTGTCATTTTATCTTTCTCCTGCTCTCTGTTGGTGTTTTTAATTTTAATGTAATCAAATTAATCAGCATTTCCTTTATGAATTTGAGGTCATTTTGTCATTTAAGAAGTCAGGGCTGGGGATGCAGCTCAGTGGCAGAATATTTACCTGTGTGCCTAAGGCCCTGGGTTTCCAACTCTAGCAGCACACACACACACACACACACACACACCCGTTTAAGTTAACATGGTGGCGCAGGCCTATAATACCAGCAACTCAGGAGTTTGAAGCAGAAGGATCACAAGTTCAAAGCCAGCCTAAGAAACTTAGTGAGACCCTGTATCCAAATAAAATAAAAAGAAGGGCTAGGGGTATAGCTCAGTGGTAGAATGCTCATGTACAAAGCTCTGGGTTCAATCCCCAAGACAAAAAAAAAGTAAAGTTCTCAGGATAGCTTTCCATGTGTTCTTCTAAAAATTAATTTTATAAACCACCACATTAAGGTTTTTCATATATAACCAATTATGGGACAGTTCTTCCTTCCTGACTGATGAGATGGCATGTCCACTATGAAACAATCTCTGAATCTAAGACCTGGGCTGTCACTGACATGGTTCCTTGAGGAAAGGGAGCAGAAAGAAGAAGATGCTTAGACATGAGGACAGATGGCTCTGATGGGTCAGGGGACGCAGAGAGAAGTCTGGCTACTTATGGACTGAGACCACTGCCCAATCTCTCCAGTCAGATGCATCATGGCTCTGTCCTGTCGGGTGGGATGAGTGAAGGGCACTGAATAAACATCCTTTTCTGTGTGAGAGGATGGGATTGGAGCAAGTTCCTATTCCATGGGCCATGGAACTCAGTGAGAAGAAACATTTCCCACCCCTGATAAAATGCTGATTGCCTATTTAGAACTTCCTTATTTGTTTATATCTCCCCAAGCTCATAGTGGCTGATGTCCAAGATTAATCTGACTTCTCAAAGTGTAGATGGCCAACCAAGAGGATAGGAAAGGCAGCAGAATACAACATACACTAGTATGGCAGTAAAGTGGATGTGTAACCGATGTGAATCTGCAATTTGTATACGGGGTAAAAATGGGAGTTCATAATCCGCGTGAATCAAATGTATGAAATGTGATATGTCAAGAGCTTTGTAATGTTTTGAACAACTAATAATAAAAAATTTTTTAAAAAAAATAAATAAATAAAAATGAAGATAAAAAATAGATGGCCAACCAGCAGGAATAGCATCACATGAAAGCTGGTCAGAAATGCAGAATCCTGTTGGGCGTGATGGTGCACACCTGTAATCCCAGCTATTTGGGAGGCTGAGACAGGAGGATTGTGAGTTCCAATCCAGCCTCAGCAATTTAGTGAAGGCCTAAGCAACTCAGTAAGACCAGTCTCTAAATAAAATACAAAAAAAGAGCTGAGGGTGTGGCTCAGTATTTGAGCACCCCTAGGTTCAATCCCCTATATAAGAAAAGGAAGGAAGGAAGGAAGGAAGGAAGGAAGGAAGGAAAGAAGGAAGGAAGGAAAGAAATGCAGAATCCTATACTGACCCCAGACCCAGGGAGTCAGAATCTGTATTCTAACCAGATCCTATATGCACACCTACATAAAACCTAAACCCTTTCCCAAAGAAGCATGCTCTATGAAATTCTCAGACCACATTAATGCTCTTCTCTCAATCTGTCTCATTGATGAGAATTCTCTAAATACCTTCAAGTCTGGTGCAGAAGCCATTTGCAGCTATTAAACATTCCTGCTATCAGTATAAAGCATACATTGGATTTCAAAGACTTTGTGCACAAAAGCAAAAATGAAATATCTTTTCCATTAATATTAATTATATGTTGAAATAATACACTGGAGATATTGGATTAAATAAAATGTATTATTAAAATTAATATCACCTGTCTCTATTTACTTTTTTGTGTCTGTTAGGAATTTTAAAATTACATGCATGTCTGGAATTGGTGGCTTGAATTATATTTTTGCTGGCCAGTACTAGACCCAGGTCTCTGCCCACCACCTGAAATTGTGTGCTTCCCACACTCACCCTCATGAGAGTGAGATTCCTGGCTACAATTGCATGGTGTTCACTCTTTGATGTGACTAATGACTCTCATCTGGCAAGTGTTCTGGTCCTGGTCATCCCCATTAGATTGCTAACCCTCTGGCAAAATGCAAACTTTCTTTTGAGTTTAGGTTTTATCGTGGTTTGGAAAGTCTCCATACATAAGAGAAAAGGGATCAGAGATTAAGTTCAAGCTGTGCCTTTACCTTTTAATGTTCTCTATGACCTTGGCCACAACACTTTATTTCTCATTCTTTTTCCAATCTCTTTATTTGAAAATTCAAAGATTTGAACTAGATAATTCTTAAAATCTTGGAAATCCCAAGCACAAAGAACTGTTTACTCCCAATTACCTTTTGCACACGTTTTCTGTCACTTTGATTAGACTGTAAACTCCTTGAAGGCAAGTATGTTATTTTATAATTCTACCTCTAGCTATTTATGCTATGACAGAACACTGGGGATCTCAATAATCATTTCTGATAATGACTTCTATGCCCAAGGATAGAGCATTCTACCAAGCTAGTACAAGCTTTAGAAAAAAACTTGAGCTCCTAGAAGCATTAGAAGTAGAGACCTAATCCACAAGCAGTTGCATTTTGAGGTAAGTTTTGCCTTTCTATTTGTGAGTGCACATTTGTTTTTAAAGGTTTGACCATCTGACTATAACCTGAGAAATCTTGGTTAAACATTTCTTTATGCAAAACAAAGAATGTTGAGTAGTTAAATATTTTACCTCTGTGGCTACATTGGGTTATTTTTGTTTCCACCCCTCTGAATGTTTAAGGTGGAAAAACAAGTGTAAATGTTCAAAAGATTTTCAGATACAAAAAAATCCCATGGTCCATGAAAGAACAGTGGTAAACTTTAAATCTCTAATTAAGTCAATGAACATGTATCAAACTTGCTGAGCATTTACAAAACATAGTGAGTTTTGGGGTAACACAGAGAAAATGGAAGAGAAGTCCCTCTTCTCAAGTACCTATAACCTCATTGAAGACAACCAAATCTATAAATTGACGATAATTAAATAGTATTTACACAATACAAAAGTAACTGATAAATTGAGTTCCTATTGTATGTACAGTGCACATATACTAATGTAAAAAAGTCTAAAATCTGCTTTTGATTTATGTCCAAGTACTAAGGACTCAAAGGAAGATCACATTAGGACCCTTGGGGTGCTCAAAGGATTACAGAATTGTTTGAAAAAGCAGGAAGTCCAGGAGAGAGCAACCAGGTGCCTATCTGCAGGGCAGATGCAGGACCGGTGGGCAGCAGTGCATTTCCATCTTTCTGTGGGAGATGTGGGAAGGTGGAAACCACAGAAAGAGAGGCCAGGCATCTATAGTCCACCTAGGACCTGAGGTTTTCTAGCCACCATGGAGAGTCACTTTGGGGTCTTGTTCTGACATTCCCAAATCAAAGTCTGTATTTTGAATACACTGGAGGTATTTTTATGCACACTAAAGTTTCCAAATGACTCGTGCAATAAGAAAAAAGGGGGTCAGATTAATTCCTGACTTGAGTGCCAGGCCTGTCTCCACAGCTTTGTGATAAGTTGTTCCCTTTTTCCTGCACAACTTTCTAAGCCTCGGTTTCCCCATCAGAAAAGAAGTACCTACCTATATTCTTGTTGTGAGGACCATATGAATAATCTAAGGTGCTTAGAGATAGTGCATACTCAATAAATGCAATAAAAAGTATAATAAATTCATAAAGAACTCACCAAGCAAGAATAGATAAAGGAGATATGATGAGGAAATAAGAGAGAATTCTAAAAGCCCAAGCAGGAGGCTAGTCAGCCAAGGATGTGATTCCAATAATCATGTCCGTTTACTACCACTGTCTACATGCCAAGACAAGTTCACATGAATTCTAAAAATCCTTGCAACCACCCTAGGAAATGAGAATTTGGTAGGATGTTAGCTGGAGGTTTGTGAAGTTAAGCATCCTTGACCAAGTGATCCTGCTAGTAAGTCACACAACACATACTAGAAAACAAATTGTATTACAGTCCAAAGACAAGAATCCAGCCTGTGAGGTACCCATCATGCCTCCCACTTGAGACAGACAAGCCAAGACAGCACCAGGCAAAAGCCCTGAAATGAAGCCAAGTTCTGAGAGCAGAGGGGACACACAGGAATCAGGGACATGGGGTCAACAATGGAGTCATATCACATATTGCCAAGGACCTTCCTTATTTTGCAAGCTATTGTTAGTAACCAGGGAGAGATATAGCAGACATTTATTTTCTACTGTATTTCTAAAAGGAAAATTAAATCACTGTTCAAGATTTACTATTAAGTGTAAAGGCCCTGGTTCCATAGTACTCTTGATAGAGGCGAGTATGGTTCAGATCCAAATATGAGAAACAGAGCTCGGAAAGGTTCAGTCTGTCTAGGAAGAAAATTATAATAAACACCTGATGTGTTTACCTGGCAAGCCTCCATTCCCCTCTTCTGCACTAGCACCCTGATTTTCATGAGGATACTGCTCCCTGCCACCTAAATTCTTGTGGTTCCAAGAGGGCTGATGCACATTTGCAGACTCCAAAAATGAACATAAAACTCAGGCTTTTGCAATTGGTACATTCCACACCTCTGGTGACAGTCTGTTGGCTCAGGGATAGAAAGTAATCTGAATTGGTCCGATCATCACAGATCTGAGAGTCTGCATTAAAATGTCAAGCAAGCAAAGGTCTCCTACGCTCTGGCATTGGATTTCCTAGATTTGCCAGGGCTCAATTCACAAAGGAAGTCAGTATATAATTTGCACCTCTAGATCTTTGCATGGCAAAAGTTCCATCCTTAGATTTTTCAGATAATGTAAGTCAATGATTTCGTTTTTCCTAAACCTGTTTAAATTAGGGTTTTAATCATTTAGGGGAAAAAAATCCTGATTAACTGAGAGTCATGTGTAGCTCAAACCTTCACTCTTGTCACAAATTTACATTTAAAGTGAACTGATTTTGTGAGAATAGTTCATAAGTAGGAAGAGAATTGGATAGAAGGAAGAATGGTCCTTAATCCATGAGCAGGAAAAATTATATTGAGAGAAAAAGAGGTCCAAAAAATTTAAAAATTAAAAATAAAACTTAAAATAATAAGGGTGAAATTCATAGAAGAAAATGAAACTGGAATGTGCACCTTGATTCTCTGGACAATAAAAAAAATTAAGAATGAGAAGAGAGTCTTAGCAAATAAATGTGTCCCTCATCTAAGGGGAGAGGGAGTAAGAAGGAGCTAATTTTAAAAAGGGGCAAGGGAACTAGAGTAGGATTAGAAAGGAACAAAGCACTTCTATGTGGGGCATGTTTGGAACAATATTCAGCAGGAAGAGGCTTTAGAGTCTGGGATTTTGTCTCAAAATTTAAATTAGGCAGTTAATATAGTCTGCTGTTTAATGGACAAACTTAGAAAATCTATCTGAAATTATCATTACCAACAAACATCATATTTCCACATGTATTATAGGAAAGTCGGGAAAATAGCCAGAACAAAATTCTTAATGCTAGAATGCACTTGTAATCAAGGCACCATGCTGACAGACAAAAGCACAAACAATTTAAGCATATAATTCCTTTTTAATACAAAAAAATTAACCCCCAAAGTAGTCTCAAAGAAATAGTCTCTTTGCCCATAAATAGGTTTCCTTATTCTATGTGACTCAGTAGTATCGGCTCTCTATTTTCTTCACAAACAGCCATTCATAGATTATATAATTCCATGTACTTCTTCAGATGCCAAACAAATAAAATAATTAAATATAGGGAGAGGAAGAGGTGAAAGCCACTTACCTAGTTAATCAGTTCTAACCTGGAGTCTGATTGAAGGCATGACTGTCCCTGGGTGGCATAGAATACTTTGTTTAGATCTATAGAACGAGGACTTAATTACAACAGAAATTGCAAAGAAAAGGGTGTTAAAATAGACAGAAAGTATAAGTCAAGTCAGATAGGATGAAAAAGGTGGAAAAACTCATTTATAGTGTAGAGAAATTTCGCTATATCCCTCTCAACTCTTTAATGTATTTGCTTTGTCAGCTTGGGAGTGACTCTAAGATGCAGCAGCCGTTGATTTATAATCATTCTAAGTAACTGTATTAACTACTGCAGTGTTTAAAGCATGTAAGCTAAGAATTGGACATGAGAACAGCTTTTTTCTGATAGCTCATGTAGGGAAAGACTACATTTGTTTTCCTCTCTGGTCATTTCTTCTGCTCATTGGTTTCACAGTATCTTATCTGTGCCTCTGAGGGCCCTGCATGTAATATATTATGGCCAATTGTTTACATGGCTAGATGTGTCCTTGGACTGTAAACTTTTCCAGAGCAAGACGCACCTCTTGCTCATTACCATATGGCCAAGTGTTTTTCCAGAATGGCTTCCGTCTTAGTAGAGTTAAAGAAAGGGGCAGGGGCTGTTGAAAAGGTAGCTACTGTTCTTGAATAACAATAATACATATGTCATGAAAATAAAGGGGTCTAGAAGTCACACAATCCTGGGTCTAAGTTCTGGCTTCTCCACATCTTGATTAAGGTATTTGGGGTCAGTCACCTCATCCCTCATACAGCATTGTTCTCTCTAAAATTGGGATAAAGGTTACATCCACCCTTCAAAGTTGTTAAAAGGATTTCAAGAGGTGACAATGTGGAAGGACACTATACCTCATAAAATGTTTCCAATTTTGAATTATTATTGTTTACTATTACTCTGTCTACACAGTAAGGACTACAGTTTAAGAATCTCTTCTGTCAGTTAAGCCCAAATCTTCATCTTGAGAAACACCTTCCACTTAGTTTGTTGGTGGTGGTATTCATTGTGGTCCTGTGTGAAACAATGAGAAATGACACCAGGTGTAAAGACAGTTCCTGGGTGCTATGTTGCAGACCACAACCTGGACTCTGTCACACCAGACAGCTTAATAAAGGAAGTCGTTTGCTAATACCATTGGAATGTGTTAGGTACGATTTCGTTTTGTAAGTTTCCTCATACCTGCAGACAGGGAAGAAAAAAAAAATGTGCCCTAATGAAAAGAGCAAAGGAAATAGAGAAGCAAAAAACTAACCTTTGAGAACCTGCTCTGTGCTGAGCACCCAGGGAAAAAGAAAGAGGAAAGAAACAAGTCCAGCATGGACTTCACAGCCCA
The DNA here is from genome assembly GCF_047511675.1 of Marmota flaviventris. NCBI lineage: Eukaryota > Metazoa > Chordata > Mammalia > Rodentia > Sciuridae > Marmota > Marmota flaviventris. The sequence goes on along the minus strand of NC_092499.1, from coordinate 78,217,794 downwards.
GGGACCAAGAATAGAGGCAGGGCGGAACCTGTTATTAAAATGGGGACCTCTCTTAAATGTTTGCATTTAACAAAGCCATGCCTATAACAGGGGGAAAAAATCCAATGCATTATAATTGTGCTAGCCATAAGGTAATTATTTTTTTAATGTCAATTTAAAATGCATTCAGGGCAGGTGGCATGATAATAGGACACACATAGAAAGGCATGTGGTAGATTTCAGCTCTGTATCCTGGTAACTGTAGCAATAACCTCTCTTGGAGATAAAGTCAAAGGCTTAATTTGTGAGTATGAGGCTTGAGCCAGCAGAGCCCTGGCCTCACCCCTGGGATGGGCTGGTTCAAAGCAGGGCGTTTTGACCTAACACTTTGATACAGTTATTTGATGTCAAACCACCTTGTCAACATGTAAAATCACCATGTTTTAAAAAACATAAGGAAGATATCCCTACCAGTGTTGGATTCAGGTCTTGTGGGACAGAAGTTCTACCTCTGAAAGAAAAAGAGTAAGTCACATTCAAAAGAAAAGAAAAAAAAATACTAAGTAAATAAGCATTTATTTAGAACAAGAAAAATATACAACAAATCACAAATTTTTAAAAACTGCTAAAGCACCAACATTAAAAAAAATAAAAAAATAAAAATTTAATTAACTGCCAAATATACTCCTAAAACATTTTTCCAGCTTTTTTTTTTTTGACTGTATAATCCTGATCATTCTTCCATAGGCCAATGCTTTTGTAATATCAGTCCTAGAAAAGAAAGATAATTCTTTTTTATAACATTATTTAGCAAAATTTGTTTTGAATTAAATAGTTTACAAAGTTGAGTTTTAGCTTTTAAAAGTGGCTTTTAGTAACACAATTTGTTACTGACAATACATATCTGTTCTTAGGACTATTATGAAACATGGAGAAACTTCTACCAGGTTTCTTTCATATCTGCGCTGTACAATTTCAGGGTATCTCAAGTTTTCTTGCACAGTGACCAATAAATACTCATTCAGAGTATTTAAGACTTAATAACTAGTGAGTACTTGCTACAATGGTATAAGTTTTATGTTATTATTGCTGTTAGTATTCTGTTTTAAATCAGCTATGAATGTAAATATTTTTGTAAATATGTCCATGTAGTTGGATGGTACATATTGTATATATGCTTTGTTCATAAAATATGCAACTTTATAAAGACATGTTTTTGTAGTACCACTATATAATGTATGTCCTACAAACATGGTAGTTCTGATAATAACTTCCCTTGGTAGATTTCCAAAATATATATAAATGTATTAAATATATCTTCAAATATACTCTAGAATCAAATGACCACTTCTAAACATTAAGAACACTAACGAATTCATTAAATTATGAAGCAAAAAAAAGCATAGAAGATTAAATTAATTAAAGAAATTTTGGTTAAGTTGTTAAGAAATGAATGCATTTTCATATTGTACAACATTTTCTGGGCAGAACACAAAAACGCATTTCTATAAATCTGCTACCTCTTGTATCATTCCTTAGCTGCTTATTTTATGTACATGTCTCAATAGTCATTTTCAATACAACTCTGTTCTAAGGAGTTTAAGAACATACTCTCCCCTTCCATTCTGACATCAGATTATAAAATGAAGCAGCCCACAATGACTTTCTGCAGTTCTTGGGGACAGAAATCTTATTTTATTAGGAAAAGAAGCCTAACATTGCCAGGGAAGCATCTTCTGATGGGAGAAGGCCAGAGAGAGTGGCCACGTATTCTCTCATCTGAATCTTCATTTCAGGACACTTTTGTGACGACAGCACAATGAAATTTGATAAACCAGATATATAAAATTTCCATAGATATTTATTTTGTTTCTCTGAATTTTTTTTGCAGTAGATGTCTTCAAGACCTAGCTCATCCATTCATTTTTTCATTCATCTATCAAAAAATGATGTCTTTCTATGTGCTAGAAAGATTCTATAGTGAACAAAGCATGAATAGATGGTAGCTTCGTGGAACTAACAGTTGAACAGGAAAGAAAGGAAGTAAACAAAATATTACTTAAACAATTTGTTAATTGTTGAGAGGCTTCCCTCTGTTGCCAGGAGTAATAGATTGGACCTTGTGAGCTGGATGAAGGAAGACGGTTGCCAAGAGTCTTATTCTCCCCCTTTCACTTTGAACCCAGAGGCAAGGCTGCTTCTACACTAGCCCTCAAAACTGAAAGGCAAGAGGACCATTGTTAACTTGAAAGGCTTAGATCACCATGCTTACCCCTGGGACACCTGACTATATGCCTGCCCAATGTGTTTGGGGGTCAGGAAGATGTGTTTTCTAAATAGAAGAGCTAGGTTACATTTGCTGATTAGACCAAAGCAAATGAGTTACAGTCCTGTATCCACCTTTTGATAGACCATAAGAATCTGTGGCCTATTCAAAGAGCAAAGAAGAAACCAGGGCAGTATTTGAAACTTAAATTGCCCTGGCTGCATTGTAGGTAATAATATGGGTGTGAAAGGAAATGAGAACACTTAAAGGATTTTTTTTTTTTCAAGTAAAATAAGATGCTATCTTGGTTTAGGGTGGTGGCTTTGATGATGAAAAAGAGTAGGTAAAGTCAAGAGCTATTTAGTAGATAAAACGTCAAGTGGCTACATCTGAAAGAATAATGAAAAGGAAAAGATCAAGATGACTCATCCATTCCAATTTAAATATGTTCCATGATTCTTGACCAGGATGCACATTAAACTCACTTGGAGACCCTCACCTGAGTTTCTGATTTAGTTGGTTAAGCAGGCAGCCCAGGCACGAGTGTGTTTCCAGAAGTTCTTCAAAAGTGGCTCAGGTCAGAGAATTCCTGAACTAGGCAGACAACAGTTGCCAAAGTAGAAGATAAATTGACAAGTGGGGAGTGTAGAGGGAAATTCCCTGAGTCCCATCCTATGAGGCCTTTGTTGGAAGAACTTGGGAACACTCCGGGTAAGAAAACCTGTGTGGAGTTGGAAGTACATATCTAGATGTTAGAGTTTCTATCTAAGAGCAAAACTGATTGACATCTCTGTTGTGATAGAAGTTACAGCAGAATATGCAATTACCTAGGGAAAGAGTATTGTGAGGAAATACAGAGGTCCCTGAACAAACCGACATTGCAAGGAGAGGATGAGGAGTCAGCTGAGGCGCACCAGTACGTTAGGAGAAAATCTGGGCAAATGAATGCTCACAGTCAACAGGAAGGAAAGGTTCAAGCAAAAAGTGCACACGTGGGTTGAAAGCTGAGTCTAATTTTGGCAAGGCTGGCACTCCAACTCCTCCCAGCCATCAAACCTCTGGGTTGATTCAGATCCTCCCTCCAGGGTACTAAGGCCAAGAACCTCCCCTTTGGCCAGATAGCTATCAGCAGGGAATTATTATTTAAAGGTCAAATTATAGGAGATTCCGAATCCCTTTTTTTTTTTTTTTTTTTTTTTTTTTTAGGATTTGGAAAATAATTGCAATCTCATTCCAGACACTAAACACAAAAGATAACATTCTATGCTCACATGTACTCATGACTTTTAGCACTTAGATGTATATTGTGTTCGCCTATTTGTGAGTTTAAAGTTGGCAATGATTGCAATCCTTAGCATTCAGTAGCATTCTTTCTGTTGCCAAGCCTACTCAGGGCAAAACAAACAGAGTGATCTTTCAGGACTTGACTCCTCTCTGGGCCCCAACTGTAACACGTACATATTTTTGCCACTGTTACAGAATCTATACTTTTTTTTTTTTAATTCTTTACCTGTATTTCCTCTCATTTCCCTGAGAGCAGGTACTGGTCTTAAACAACCTTGTATCTCCAGGACCTATCACTGTGACTAGCACTTGGTATGTACTAAATAAATGTTTGCTGAATGAATGGAAAGTTGCATAATTTTTCTGTGAATTCATGAAGAGTCAATCTGGAAATTCCATCTCTAAGTATCCTTTCATCATAGACTGTAAAATATTGTTTAAATAAAGGATGTGGTTTATCCATGTTTAAGTTTTAGGTCAACTTTCTATTGATTTAGTAAAATCTTGTTCCAATACAAATTATTTAATCCCCTAGTGCCTTGGGTTTTCTGTCTATAAAATAGGAATGGCAGTGCTGATTTCACTTGGCACCATAGTAAGGACTGTAGAACTCAGAACTCTACTTGCCCATAAGAGCTACTCCTTGGGTTTGAGGGCCCATCTTAGACATTTCTGTCTTATTCTCTGAGTACATGTTGGCTCACATGTTGTGGGGGCAACAGAAAAATTGTCTGAATCTATTTATAACTTCTCCTGGAAACATAGCAGAAGGCTGAAGCCTGTGAATCTTGTCTCTCTCTGCGGCAGCAGTAATTTTTCTGGAAGTCTCTAGTCCCTTTCCAGCAGGACATTAGGAAGTACTGGGGGCCTTAAGGCAGACCTGGCCAGCAGAAGGTAGTCAATGCTGCCTCAAAGGTCTCATCACACTTGGATTAGCTTGTTCAGAGACAATCTCCCCTCTAATTCAATTCTACTTTTCAATTGATTTAAAGGTCTCTTGTTGGAAGCCAGGCACGGTAGCATATACCTGTAATCCCAGTGGCTTGGGAGGCTGAGGCAGGAAGATCCCAAGTTCAAAGCCATCCTGAGCAAAAGCAAGATGCTAAACAACTCAGTGAGACCCTGTCTCTAAATAAAATACAAAATAGGGTTGGGGATGTGTCTCAGTGGTTGAGTACCCCTGAGTTCAATCCCCAGTAAGCCCCCCATACACAAAAGAAAGGTATCTTGGTGGAAAACCTGTCAGAGAAATGATAGACTGTCTAAACCAAGGGCAATCTTTCTGACTAAAATTTAAATAGTAAAACATATCAACTCACTGGATGTATTTTTATTTATGATAAGTCCACTTGACATAGAGTTGCCCCCATTGGTTGGGTTCTAGTTCTATGCTATGTTTTTGAAGTGCCTCGACTTTACCTCACTTTATATTCATATGGGTGTTATAAATATCTCCAGTTTACATGTGCGGAGCATGAGGTTTAGAGACCTTAAACCATCTACCAATGTCACACAGGGGCACCAGGAAGAGACCTGACAGAAACTCTGAACACCCCTGAATGCCAGCTCAACCTCCTTACCATGTTCAGTATTTGCCCACAGACACTCAACTTCTCTCAGTAGGCTTCTAATATGCTTTTATTTTAAAGCTAAATCTTACCCTCAAATAGACTGGATATTTGCAATTCTATTTCAAGGGACATCCATATGAGTTTTCTTGTCCTTGAGACTAATTTGAGGTAAAAACAAAGATAAAATGAAATGAAGTATAATATGAATCTTAGTGAAGAATATTGTGCGATTTTAACTGCAATGAAGCTTTTTTATTTCCTTCAGTGACTTATTATTGTGTTTGTTCCATACATGTTTGCGAGGACCTTTGTTCCTTTGCTTTGAAATAAGCCTAATTATCTGCAATAGCTTTTGAAATTCTTTTTCCTGTTTCACAAACCATTACACACGATCTCATTAGTTTTATCAGTAGTTTAAACCTATAAGCTTAATGTGAAAAGCCAGTGTGTTAATAGTCAGGTGGCCTTCGACTGCCCTGCAGACCCCAGCAGCTGCTGCTGCTGGTGTGTGCTGGGTTTTGTGGGCTTGTAACATTATATCCAGAATAATTGCTGTCAATTTTTAAATTTTTATCCACTAGGACCTAATAGCATCATGGGAATATGATAAAATTAATAAATATTCTGTTATGACCCCTGGGGAAAGACAGTTCCATTTTCTCCAAGAAATACACTAAGCTGGCTATGGTCAGTGCAAGAGCACAGGTTAAATTAACCATGTGGGTTGAAAATAGTGGTTTTCTTGTTAGGCTGGTGGCTGCCTGAAATGCTGGATTGAGCAAGATCCTGAGGCTGCATCCAGGCTTGGTGATAGAGAATGCTGTAAGCAGTTTGTGATGCCTTCAAAGGGAAGTAGGGAGTTGTGGCCAGACTATACATCTGCCAGGATTTGCTATCTTTAAAGAGCAATGGCCCCAGAAAAACTCAACTCCAAATGTGGATGTATGACTTTTACAGTGGCAAGAGCCCCATTTTATAAGTTACCCCAAAGAAAATCTATAAATGAAACACTGCCAATTATTATTTTTTAATTGAAATGCAGAGAAATTAAGAGAAGGATATACCCTTCAGGAGGGGGAAAAGATCATGTTTCTCTGATGTTTCTTCATGATCAGAGACAAAGGGACTTCATTGGGTTAGTAAGGAGAGATACCAGATGTGGAAGAAGATGACTTTCTCTGCAGAAGACTCAGAACAGCATAATTGACGAAGTGGGGGGGAAGCCTAAATTAGGACATGCCAGAAAGGCAGAGCACCTGTGCTGGCAGGGCAGACATTTACCATATGAGTAGAGCAAAATAGGTGTCCAAGCCTTCTTGGATCCCTACTGGGAAGTTTCTCCTCTGATGACCCCAAACCCGGGTTCTGCAAACACCTGTTATTGATGTTCCTTCTTGCTATGAGCTGCTCTTCCTAATGCACAGTATCTACCTGACAGGTTTTATTTCTCTGCCCTGAAACACTCATGCTGCAGTGGAAGAAGACAGAGAGGTAGATTCAGAGACACAAATGCAAAGATAGAAGGGCCTGCCTCTGTCTGGAAGGGCCAGTGATAGCTTCTCAGAGAAGGAGACATTAGGGTCAGTTTACTGGAGAGAAAACAAGAAGGCCATTCTGCTCATAGAGAAAGGGATAGGCAGAGGTGTCGAAGCCACAGCATAATCAGTCAACCTCAACAAGTTGAAGGTCCCTGGAGTACAGAGAGAGATCAAGGAATGGGTGGAGTGTTCTGATTATGATGGGTCTGAAAGACACCAAGATATGGTATGAATATCTTTGTTGTTAGAATGATCACCCTGGCAGCAGGTAAAGGCTGAATGAAAAGAGAGATAGATGTCAGTTAGGAAGTAATTGAAGCTATCTAGGTAAAAAATGATGACTGAAGGCAGATTCAAAACATAGTTGAGATTAAAATAATCAAGTCCTAAGAATTGATGGATAAGGCTGAAGGGGCAGAGAGGAAGAAAAGATGTTAATATGACTCACAGATTTCTGTATGAGAAGATAATGAGGCCATTGAGTGGACTAAAAAGAATCAGAGAAATAAGAGATTTTGGTTTCCCAACATGCCTAGTCCAACACCAGGAGCTACATCAACAGTGAGTTATCATAGACACGTGTTTCGGAGTCAGAGGTTGGGATTCCAATCCACCTTCTTCCTTCCCATTCAATAACTAGACTCTCTGTGCCTCAGGTTCCTAATGGGAAAACTTGAGATAATAATAATATACATTTTATAGAATTTACATTGGAGATGAAATGAGAGTATGTCTATAAAATACACATAGCTCCTGTAAGCATTCGATCACACTACCTAGTTTGGAATCCATAGATACATTGCTTTTTCACTTTTAATGAAGTATTGGGATTAAAAAATTTTATTCTCTTGGTCATGTAAAATTCACTTGGTTTCTGTTTCACTAGCTAGACTGAATTTCTGCTAAGATATTTATGATATAACACATAAAAATGTGTTATATGAATTATATGAACACATATAAATGTGTTCTTGAATTGGCCTCTTAGCTACAAAGTCTTGCAGCCTGATCCCTGGGAGCCTACACATTGTAGAGGATTAGGATATACCCCTTGGATTGTGTTGGGATCATTCTCAATCAAATCAGTGCTGTGACTTGATTTTCTACTTCCTTTTATATAGCTCTTGTAAGCAAACCCTAATTGCTAGAAATATGCCAATTCTTAAATCAGTAGGGTAGACAGTGGTGTCCATAACAGTCTAGGTTTGGAACCTAGTAGTTGCTAATAAATTTTGGTTGAAGAAGTGCATGCCCCTCCCTGCACTTCCACTTCACTGTCTGGTCTCAGGAAACAATGTTAGCATCAGGCTGATGCTCATTTCTTCCTTCTACCCAAGCCATGTGACCCAAGCAGAGATATCTTTAGCATAAATTCTTCTTTACAGACATTTAAAAACCTGTAACTGAATGTTTAATCTGCCAATTAGAAAGCAAAGACTGTAAACTAAAAATGGATCAAGAGACCAGTGTTCATACAGATATGTGGCTTCAAGTATATACTGTTAAACTAAAATGTTTGTGCCGTGTATTGAGCTAGCAGATTGACAGGCTTCTCTATGTTGATGTGTGTGAGAGTCCATCCAAACAATCTAAGACAGTATGAGTTAGTAGAACTTATGGGTGCCTTTGTGTTTTCAAACCCTTCTCTTAGAATTTGTGATTTAATGAGCCTTTCCATACTAAAAATATATCCCAATGAGATTTAGATTGAAGATAGAAAAAAAAAAAATAAAACAAAGCTAGTTTTGTTTCACAGGTACAGAAAGGTGCTAGAATTATTTACTGCTTTCTGGACTCTGAATTATGACCAAATTGATATTTTCCAGGTTTTTCATTAACTTGTTCTGAGGTAAACGCGTCATTTGCCATGATTAAATCGAAGGTGTTTCTGTAGCTTCCTCCTCTAAATATTAGAACAAGAGAGAAGAATTCCAATTGACCCTTTAGTTGAAATAGCACTAGAGAAAATATACAGAACTGACCCAGGAACTGAACTGAAATGCTCACAGCTCCAACAAGCTGGGCCTCAATAAGCAGAATCACATGGGAAATGTTCTAGTCCGGAACTTTCACCTCCAGAATGAGAATTCACTGCATCTTATCTTAAAAATTCCCATAGAGTCACCAAATTGTAAAAGAACTTAGGGTTGACCTTCTCAGTCCCCATTCCTTTAATATCATGCCTTCACAGAAGAGCTCTTCAAAGACAAAGCTTCTACCACCTCATCTGGAATGGTTTAATGTCATCCAAGTTGCTAGAAATACAGCTCTTGGAATTCATTGAGATTTCAGATTTCCTTCTCCACTTGAATTAGATGCATCAAATTAGGTTCTGTTAACAGCTAGTCTTTTTTCAATTTTTAAATTTATTTTAATTAGTTGTATATGACAGCAGAATGGAATTCAATTCATATTACACAAAGGGAGCACAATTTTTCATGTCTCTGGTTGAACACAAAATAGAGTCACACCATTCACATTTTCATACAACAGCTAGTCTTTTAAAACAGATGCAAGATTACAAGGCAAAGTAGAACTTGGACACAATCCTTTCTTCTTCTTCCCTACTGCCACCCCTTAGCATTGGAGACAGGGACATCTCTAGGATGGGACTCACTGGATTCATAAAGTCTACCTGATGAACAAATCAGCATAAAACTGGCCTCCCTTGCCACCAATTTTAGATGCCCTTCTAGTCCCCCACCACAGTCTTGAGTAAAATGTCAGGAGGAGACAGTGAAGAACACACAGGAGTTCCCAGGTCAGTCTTTAAAAAAAAAAAAAAAAAACTTTTTCTGGTCTTAGCTACCTGATTTGATGTGCCACCAAGTTCTAAGTGTTTACTTTATGACCCTTCCAAGGATGAATCACAAGCAGAGGCAGAAAACAACTATTCACTTATTACTGAAACTCCCATGCCTTATGTTCCCGTGAGAAAAGGCCAGACCTTTACAATGCTTGGCCAGAAGGGGACATTGTTCTGGCACTCCAAAATATTAATGTGTAATGACTAGCTACAGTTCACTAACATTACCTGCTTTGTGCATATAAATCAAAACTCTTAGGATTTCAATTAATTAAAATATGTGTATATTTTTAAAATATGTATTTTGATTACATAATCAATTTTTAAAAATCCACAATTTAAGTAGGGAAACATTTAAGAGAAAAGGAGTATTTAAGATCATTTTATAATGTGCTTCACAAGAATGCTCACTGTGCAAATGAACAATGAGCTAAAATTATCTTCCCTAGGGCTTAAAATTTTTGCCCCAATATTATTCTCTGAAACAAATCACAGTACCCTTTCGTATGTGGAGATATATTTCCAAAAAGATTTAATTCCCTGCTTGACAACTGTGGCTACCCCTTTTGAAATAAAATGGAAATTTTTAAATAACTGTATCTGATGAGCAACCAACCAATCAATCAAAAGCACAGAGTACCTACTAAATACCAGGCACTACACTCGACCCAAGGGATAATCAGCAGTAATTAATCAATTTATCCCTAAGAGATTGTTTATACTAATTTTGTTGTTCCTACTTTGTAATGCCACCTATGGAGAGAAAATGAAATTAAAAATTAAATTTAATTTGGGGGAGGGGTGGAGAAAAGACATCAAATAACATTGCAGGTACTGGTTGTGAAAGCCTGTAGGAAAAGCAGGCATAGGGAACAGCAGAAAGTCATATTCTTTTAGTTCCAAGTATCTCCACTTAATTCTTGTTATGGCTCTCTATAAGGTGAGTTCTAGTCCCAATGTCCAAAAGGAAAATGAAGTCTTCAGAGGTTGCATACATGGCCCATGATGCTACACTTGTTGTTGTGAAATCAAAATCCTCACAGAGATCTAATTCCAAAGTGTATCCTCTTTAACTATAGAATGCTCATTACTGGCAGAGAAATCAATATGAGAGCATTATTATGCCACTTATCACAGGACTTGTATGTGAATGGCTAAAACCATGCACCCTCAGTTATTTGTTTTACATGCAGACCAAAGAACACAACTATTTCTTTCTTATCTTTAGAACATTTTAAAATTATTGACTCACAATATAACAATTATGTACAATTTACAATGCCATAAAACTTTATATTTGATGTTTCCAAATTGGCACGTCATCAAATGCTTATAGATGTTAATTAATGGTCTAAATGTTTAAAGAGAACATACATGGCAGAGAATTTTTGGAGGAGAAAAATTACATGATCATCTTTTTTTTCCAGGATATTTTAAGCCTATTAAAATCAATGTGCAGTGAGGGGAGAAGGTAAACTTGAGAGGAAGTGAGTTACCTCTGCACACCTGCTTATAGACGCTGGAATTTTCACATTTGCATCTCATCGGGGTCCTTTAACAATGACCAGGATTCTGCCTAAGCTTCTTGTTCCTTTTCTGACAGGTTACCTCTCAGCAAGAGATGGCTTAGGTCAGGTTGCTCCCTGGTTCCCATTTTCTTATCATCGTACCCATTTCTGCCACTTTCTAAAAACAACCAGAGTGCCAGCGTGTTAAAGACACCCCTCCCATTTCCCAGTGATGGAAGACACATGCAACCCCACTTGTTGGTCAGGCACTTATGATTTCACATAAAAGAAGGGGTTTTCCCCAGCATATTGTACCATCTGTGACATTTGCCATGAAGACTGCACACATTCCTCTCAGAGGACAAAGTTGCTCACCAGTTTTCAGGCTCCAAAGTTATTTCCAATATGAACACCTATAATGAACTTCATTTACTGAGTGGGCAAATGGGAGATGTAGAGAATGGTCCAGTAGGATTTTACCTGGATCCCAATAGCTAAGATGGTTGCCCACAAATGGTTTTGACTTCCCTACACAGTCAAAACCTCAAATGGATCCTTTGTGTTAGAATTTCTTTTAAAGTTGTTGAAAGTTCAATTTGAAACTAAAGGAAAGGTGTTCATCTCACAGATCTTTGTACTCAGCCCTGCACCATATCTGTGCTGACAACAAACCAACACATCTGGTTTTATCTCCATTCTGAGAGGTTATGTTAGGAAATGGTATGAGAAAAAACAAAATGGACCAGGTAAGAGCATTCAGTAGGAGACTCAGCCCTGGATCCCTGTGAGTTCTCTGGAATGGTGCTGAAAGCGTGCTACAAAATAGTATCAACGAGCTGCACTCATCTACACCCCACCAACACTTTCCCCATAATTCCCACTCTGGAAATCTTTTAATCCAAAGTCCTCATATACCCAGCATTTTTACTCTCTGGACTCAATCTTAGCTCGCTAGCTATCACACAAGTGCCAATCCCTTTCTCGCCTATTGAATCAGGTTGACACAGCACAAAGGAAATGATATTTGTTGGCTATTGGTAGCAAAGGATTCCTTGGTGTGTCCCCTGATAATGGAACTGGAAGTGAAGATGCTGATTCACTTCGAAATCTTAAACCATTTCTTCTGCCATCCACAGTTCAAACATAAAAAAAGAGACTCTGAAACATAGTTTAAATAGGAGCTGCCCAGGAGTATTCAACTGCATCTAATTTACAAATCACTTTCACATATAATGGATTAATCAGGATGCTTTGGGCTGTAACATAAACCAACTCAAGCTAATTAAAGCAAATTATTATTATTATTATTATTATTATTATTATTATTATTATTATTATGTGGATGCCAAGATATCTCACTGACCTCAAGGCAGGAATGAAACTGAGCTTTAAGAATGAGGAATTAGAATGCTCTTGTCCAGGGAATGCTCCAAATCTTCTTTTTCATCTTTCTTTTAATGTTTTTAACTGCAGGACTACATTCTCTCTGACTCAACTCTATGGTAAAAAAAGTATCATCAAAGAAAACCTTCTGAGTTTGCCTCTTCTCTATTAAAACAACAACCAAATGAATCCAGAATTTCTTGGTCCTAATTCCAAGTGCTTTTAGTACCTCCCTTGTCAGGCTCCCAGCTGTGGTTCAATTACCTGGGTAGGGAATCAGGGTCACATTGCTCACACATGGCTTGCAGGAGACCAGCCATTGTAATCATGTAGATAGGAATAAGCTGGGGGTCAGTTACCCCAAATGTGAGGATACAGGAGAGGCACCCAATGGATATTAATACACATACTATTTCTTTGATGACCCCATCCACTAGCATTTTTATTAGTAGTGTATTATGATTGTATAGATGAAGTCAATTTCACTAACATAACAGTGGTACAAAAAGATAAAACCAAAAGTAGAATCAAGTTCTCAATCCCACATCAGCCCTTCTAAGCCTTGCTTTTAAGCACAAAACAGTAAAAAAAAAAAAAAAAAGACAAACTAAAAACATAAGCAAAAAAAAAAAAACCTGACATTCACTCCCATCTTCAGAAGATTTTATATTTATATATTTTATATTTAATTGGAGATGCAAAATAGGCCCTCAGTAAAATAGCTGAGAAGCATTTTGAAAGTAATATTGCAAACTATTGAAGGGGGCAAGTAGAGTCAAAGCCACTAAAGTCAGTCAGAGTCACTTTGGATTCTTGTTTAGAAAAAACTTTGGGAAGAGTTTAGAAAAGACATTTCAGGTGTAAGAAATGAAAGAAATCACACCATTACCAGCAGCGGTTCACCTATGAATACTTGTCATACTAATATCTGCAGAAAAGCAAGATTTTTCTTTTCTGCAAAGTCAAGGAGGATGGAAGTAGAATCGCATAGAGTCCTGGAAGTGTTTCCAAACCAGCAGATCCCAGCCCGCACCTACCATTCCCCTCCTCAGAAATGGACAGTTTTATAGGATTTTCTGTTTTCTGAGGCAAAAGGGTTGTTTTCATCTCTAGTTCTATAAGATTGAAGCAGAAATTCTTCTCACATCATCCTCTGAATAAGGATGTTTGTTGGCACATCATCACTCTTACGACAAAGAATTGCTTCTCCTAAGAATTAGTTCTCCATACAATACTTGTGAGCCATTTCTAATGTCCTATTCAGTATCCAGATTGCAGAAATGGCTTCAAGTTGAGCAAGATAAAGTGCCCAGTTATTCTAGAGTCCACAGGAATAATCAGTAGTTTGGGTCTGTTACCTCATCCAGACCCCACGGAATCCCTGAGGTAGGAAGTCAGGGATGCTGGCTCCAGGTTCAGGCATTCCGAAGGTCATCAAATGATTTGAAGGAAGCTCTTTAAGCTTCTGAAGCTTTTTCTCTCAGTCATCAACAATTCTCTTTTTTGAGTCACAACTATGTGCCACGCCCAGTTTCTAAATGCAGGAGATGCAGTAGAAACCAACCACACCTCTCCAAAAAAATTCCCATCCATGTCAAATTTGCATTCTATTGGCAGAAGATAGAAAACAAATATAATAAGTAAGCAAATTATATAAAATATTAGAAGACAATTAGAACTACTAAAAATTAAAGAATGGGATTGAAAGGGACGGTTATAATTTAATATGATGTAGGTTGTCTCAATGACTAAGTGACAACTGAGGGGTATAAGAGATGCAACTGGGTAAATGTTTAGGAGGAGGGCATTTCAGGCTGAGCAACAGTTAATGAAAATGTTTTTAGTACCTGAGGTAGAAGCATGTGTGGCATGATTGAGGAAGAGTAAAGAAGCTGCTAGAGAAAGAGGTGAAGGAAAAGAGTTTTAGGAAATGTGGGTGGAGGGAAATGAGGAAGCAGATGACCCAGAACCTTGTGAGGACTCTGGCATTTACTTTGAGTGAAATGAGGGGACATTGGAGAGCATGATGTGATCTAAAGCTAGATTTGAGTAAAGGCATCTGGGCTGTTGATATATTTCAGGATTAGACTTCAAGGTAGCAAGGGCAGGACAGGGAAATGAGTTAAAGATGGGGCAGCCATACTTCCCATTTGTCCAGAAATGATCTGTGACAATGCATACCAATGCAAATACTAATCTCCACTTTTCTTTGCATCTTCAAAATATCCTAGTTCAGATGATAAATATATCATCACCCTGATTAATAAGATATTACAATAATCCAGAAGAGAAATGATGATGGTAGGAGACAGATCACTGGCAAGGAAGGAGAGATACATTTCTCCTGATTCAAACTACATTTTCACATGAGAGCCCACAGAATTATTCATGGATTAAATGTGGGCCAAGGAAATAGAAGGGTCAAAGAAGACTCTAAGATGTTTGAGTTCAACCACCTAGAAGGACAAAGTTGCCATTAAATAAGAGAGATCAGGCTTACTGGAGAAGGCCAGGAGTCCCGTTTGGAACATATTAATTTTGAACTATCAGATATCCAAGAAAAGTGTCAACTAAGCAGATTGAAATATGTCTGGAGTTCCTGAGGGAGATCTGGCCTGGAGGTATGAAATTGTAAGTCAAGGGCATATAGATGGAATGGAAAGCCATGAGGTTAGAAAAGAATCACCAAAGGTGAGACTGTAGAAAGAGGTCCAAGAATGGAGTCCTAAAGAACCCAAGTGGTAGAAAAAGGGGAGGATTCAGCAGAGGAGATTGGAAAGAGCTGTCAGTGAAGTCAAGGGGGCAGGAAGAAAACCAGATGCCTCTCCACCTGTTCAAAGCACTGATTGTGCTATGCAGTGATTTTTTTCTTTTGTTTTGTAACTTCATCCAGGGGATAGCTCATGGACCACCATATAAAAAAGTGATTTGCATAGGCTGGGGTTGTGGCTCAGTGGCAGAGTGCTTGCATAGCATGTGTGAGACTCTGGGTTTGAGTCTCAGCACCACATAGAAATAAACATAATGGGGGTTCATTGACAACTAAAAAATATTTTTTTAAAAAAAGTATACTGCAAGAAGCAGAGAAGGCAAATTCCTGTCTCCTCATCCCACTTCAACCAGAGCTTGTCTATTTTCTTGCCCCAAATAATGGGCCACTACATACAATTTCCTTTATAGAAAAGTTGGTAGAAGGTAAGAGAAGATAGAATTCCTTTACTTTAAGAAAAAAGAAAAAAAGCAAAACATCATCCCAGATAATTTTTAAGGCTTGTGGTCCCTTCTGGCTCTAAAATTTATTTCATTTTACCCAATTCTAAGAACGAATTCCTAATGTCAAATCTCCTAACCACAGCCACCTGGTAGAGTCAAGGTAAACACAAGGCTTTTTTTTTTTTTTTTAATGTTTCTCTGGCCTGAGATTACCCATTTGTTATAGAAATGAAATCATATGAAGATAGGAAAAGAAAAACAACAACTGGCTTTGAGGAGTAGGAAGTCAGTTCAGTTTTAAATATGAATCCAGGAAATGTTTTATTAAACAGCTAAGGCATTTACTGGCTTAGACGAAAGACTAATCCTGTTCTAAATCCTACTAACCTCATGAGTATTCCATTTATCTAAGAAAGCCACAGAAGCACATTCCAAGGAAGTTTCTTGCTATATTACACTGACAGAACAAAAGTAATACATGCTTTTACCCACAGTTTTTAATAATAATAAATAATAATCACTGTTTATCAAGCATTAAACACGGGCCAGGAACTATGTTAAGCTCTTTGTATTCATTGAATTAACAATCACAACAATCCCAAAGTAGGTATTCTTGGGCACTCAACAAATATTTGTTGGAAGAATATCATGACCGACACTAAAAACAGCCTGCCCAAGGTTACCTAACTTAGTAAGTGGTGGGGCTCAGTTAAATCTGGGGTGCTCTGACTTCAATTCCAGCGTCTCAATGACAGTGCATTGGTTCATTCACTGAATCTTAACATCAGATGCACTGGATGCTGTGGCATGCCTTACCCAGCTTCTGCAGCATTATCCAGCTGCCAGGAGTTAGGCTACAGAGGGCTCATAGCTGAGTCTCTCCTTCGAAAGTCCCTTCTGGCAAAGGGATGCTCCCTGCCAAAGGTTCCTTCCCTTCCTTGAGGAAACCCATAACCAGCAAGCAAAGGACAGAGAGGCCTAGTTCCTTGCCTCAGTTCAAAATCCCTCTAGGGCTGGGGGCACATGTAGCTCAGTATCAGAGGGGTTTTCTAGCATACATAAGGCCCTGGGTTGTATCCCAACACACACTTCCTCTGAAGGGCCACCCCCAGCTCCAGAGCTCCCAGACCGATTCTTACTCTGCCCAATTCTGTTTGCCTCATGAAACCACTCCCCAGTAAACCTTCTGCACAGAAATCTCCATCTCGGGTCTGTGCCCTGGGGAACACAACAAAGCCATTAACATCAGCAGAAATCTGCTTTGGAAACTCTTTCTATTCAGCTAGTAGCCAGCAAGCGTTTATTGAGCTCCAGGTATGTGTTTGATTTTGTCTTTAGTATCATCTAGTCATAACATGTATATTTTCCATTGGGTTTCCCTGTTTTAAAATTCATAGTTCTTTTTATGTATTCTGGATGCGGATCTTGTATTCCCTACAAGCATTTGCATATCCATTGTTTCTGTCTGTGTTTTGTCTTTTAACTTTATGGTACCTTTCGTTATGTAACATCTTTAAGAATATCAAATGTATGGATCTTTTATGGATCTTTCATTCTTATATTTCGTGTCTTCTCTATTAAAAATTGGAGAAATGCAAACTAAAGCAACAATGAAATCCTATTTCACACCAATCATACTGCAAAATTTTAGAAATCTGATGATCATAGAACGAGTGAGAGGGTAGAGAAACAAGAATCATCCTACCCTACCAGTAGGAACACAAATTAGTGCAATTGACAAAACATTTTTTAAAAATCTAAGGAAGCTAAAGTTGGTTACATCTGTTACCCCAAGGCTCTAAGTTAGATATAAACCCTAAAGAAACACTCATATTTGGTTGTGAGGAGGCAAACAATGTTCATAGCAACACTGTTGATAAACATGAAGAATTAGAGAACATAAATGTCTGTCAAAAGAAATGGATATTTCATGGAATATATATAAGTAAATGAATGAATATGGTGGAATATCTAAGTCATTAAACAAAATAACTCAGATAAGGTTGGAAAACAATATATAGAGCAAATCAATTACTAAAGTATAACTTTTATATTAAGTTCATAAACCTGAAAAATAAATAAGATATAAAAGATAAGCATATGTATGGTAATGATAAATATTAAATCTATGATAACGGTTGTCTCTGAGAGACAACAAGGGAGTGAGGAGCTAGGCGCAGTGGTGCACGTCTGTAATCCCAGCAGCTGGAGAGGCTGAGGCAGGAGGATCGCAAGTTCAAAGCCAGCCTCAGCAAAAGTGAGGCACTAAGCAACTCAGTGAGACCCTTTCTCTAAATAAAATCCAAAATTTTATTTGGTGATGTGGCTCAACAGTTGAGTGCCCCTAAATTCAATCCCTGGTATCCCCCCTTCCCCCCCAAAAAAAAATAAGGGAGTAAGGAAAATGGGATTGGGTTACCCAGGAACTTCTGCCTAGTCAAGTTTTATTTCTCAATTTTAAATGAAAAAAAAAAGAGCTGAAATACATACAGCATAATGTTGGGATTTGATAAAGCTAAATGATATGTACGTACAAAGTGTTCATCACATTATTCCCAACTCCTGTGTACCTGAAGTTTTATATAATATGAAAAGGCATTACAAATGAAAAAAAAAATCACAGTTGAAAATTCAAGACAGGTTTCTTGGTATTATTTTAGAAAGATACTGATGGATTGCAATGGTTTAATAAGGGATATAGAATTGTAGGTATCAGAAAGACACATGGAAAGGAAAAAATTAAAAAATTCACCAAAAAAATTTTACTAAAGCAGATCAACAGAACAGAAAATGAGGCTATTCTAAGTGGGTGAGTGATGTGAATGCTTCTGCGCTTTAGCAAAAGGAACCAGGCTGTGTAGAGAGGTTGGAACCAGGAGCAAGGGGAGGCAGGAAGGTCCTCCTAATGAGCAGCCATGAAACCTACAGGAGGGAGCAGCCATGAGAAGAGAAGCAAGCTTGCATTGGCCTACAGTTGTGCAAACTCTCTAACAAAAAGCCTATTTATAATAAAGTGTCTAATATCTCATGTAATTCATTGAATACAGTACACTGCAGAGCATTCTTGAGGCTTTGTGCACTTACATTCTACCTCCCATTTAGAATTAATTATTAATTGATTTATAATCCATTCCATAATGGCAATAGAGGAGTGCATAGAGCCAAAACCACTTCTGAATACAGTTGCCTGGACAATTATGGAAGCTGGTGTGATTAGCTAAATAAAGATCTCAAAAATCAGGAGCTGGTGGAAGCAGTCTCATTCTTGTTTTAAACATGTTACTTTTGAAGCACTGGTGGGACCTCCAGGGACGGACAACTAGGCAGGTGAACATGGAAGTCTGGAGTTTAGTGAAGACTGGCGAGAAGGATAGCTTCAGAGTCCACAGCAGAGAGGCCATAGGTGAAGATATGAGAAGGCTAAGTTCAGGGCTTAAAAGGAGGTAGAAGGCATGGTGCTGGAGAGGAGAAAAACTTCAAAAGTATCACACAGATGTGCTCCTAACATCTCCTGGCCAGGACAAGGCAATAAATGGAGGAATCAAGCATTGTTCTGCTCCCTTCTGCTCTGATCCCTGGCTCCATCCCATATAAGAGGGCCTGGTGTGCATGTGTGTGGACACTGCATCCATTATGTCCAAGTTCTATCCACCCCTCAGGTAAATGCATGAAGAAATAGGTCTTCACAGGGACCATGTGTATGATATGATATACAATAATACACATACATGATTCTTGATACCTACAGATGGTCCCTGGCTTACTTTGGTTCAACTTGTGAATTTTTACTTTATAATGGTGCAAAGTAATATATATTTAGTAGAAACCATACTTTGAATTTTGAATTTTGATTTTTATGTGGTATGATGCTCTCTCCTTACGATGTGTAGTATCAGGAACCCACAACTCCCAGTCAACCATCCAATCATGAGAGAAAAACAATGGATACTCTACCATGTAGCTTACTTAGTAATTTACATGAGATATTCAATATTTGACTATAAAATAAGCTTTATGTTAGATGATTTTGTCTAACTGTAGGTCAATATAAGTAATCTTAGCATATTTAAGGTAGACTAGGCTAAGTTATGATGTTCAGTAGATTAGATATATTAAGTGCATTTTCAATTTTTGATACTTCCAAGTTTAAATGAGTTTTTATGGACATAGCCTCATAACAAGTCAAGGAGTAGTATCTTGCTTCTTCTGTCTCTGGAGAAACCTAGCTACCTCTTATAGTTTAGATTATATACCCCCACCCCCCAAGAGCTCACGTGTTAGACAATGCAACAATTTTCAGAAGTGAAATAATTGCGTTCTGAGAGCCTTAACCTAATTGGTGGATTAATCCACTAGTATGGATTAACTAGATGGTAACTGTAGGCGTGTAGCATGTATTAGGAGGAAGTAGGTCACTCAGGGTGCACCTTTGGGGTTATATTCTGTCCCTGATGAGCAGAGCTCTCTCTGCTTCCTCATTACCATGTCTTACACTGCTTTTCTCTGCCATGTTCTCCTTCAACATGGGTCCAGAGCTATGGAGCCGGCCATCTATGGAATGAGACCTCTAAAACTAGAAGCCAAAATACACTTTTTCTCCTCTAATTGTTCTTTCCCAGTGTTTTGGTGACAGTGACAAAAAGCTGACTAACACATTACCATGGGGCACAAGCACAGAAGGTCTGGGCAGCATTCTCTAAAGCAAATGTCTGGAATATGGGCCTGGTCACATAATTCTAAGGATAATGCTATTCCCTGGCCAAATACATAGTACAAATACATAGATGGGCAACATCCCACACCACTGTCAATCCTTCTTTTTTCACTTAGGTCACCATGAACATGAGAGGCAGAGCTCTGGTGGGAGAGTAGGAAAAGGGAAGAGATTCCAGGCCCCAGTCACTCATGAATTCTCTCCATATCTCTGTAAACCAAGGAGAATTGATGTCTGTCAATCATTCACTCAATGCCTATCTGAGTGTGGAAGGCAAAGGATAATTCCTCCTCATGGGGCTAGGGCTAGACCTGGGGCAGCTTCTCCCCAGATGCCTCTTCCTCTATGGAATCCCTGTTCCCAAACCAGCAACGTCTTGCCCTTGGATGTGTACCTGCAGCCCACACATCAGAGGCTGGACCTATAGTACCAGCCAGTTAAAAATTATCAATGAAAACAAACCAGGCATTTTGCAAATCACAAACCTAAGATGAGTAAGAATTATAATAGACTTATTTTGGCTTAATACACCATTTAGATTTTAGCAAAAAAAATAAAATGTTCACCTCAAAGGAAAGCAGAAAAACCTTTTCTATCCTATGTCTTTCTAAAAAAAAAAAAAAAAACTAATGACCTTAAAAATGTATGTTAAAAAAATAAAAATGATCTAAACTTCTAAGAGTTATTTGTGGCTCAAGATACTAAAATTCCAATTTTTCTGTGCTGATGAAATGGAATACTTTTTCCTATCATCCTTCAAGTTTGTACTGCAATAGTAAGATACAGTATCTTACATTTTGAAGCTATGAGAACTTTGTTGGCAAAGACTCTTTGATGCAGATTATTCTACAACATAAATCAGAGCTAGTTAAACACACAGGAACAGAGATGGCAATACAAGTAATTTTACAATTTGCTACACAGTAGTAAGAAAAACAGGAAGTAGGTGTTTATTAGCAGTTCCAAATATACCAGCCAAAATACAACTCCCCATGGAGTCTGAGTTATTCAAAATATAGCAAAGAGCAGAATTCCTAAGATTATAAAAGGGTAATTAATCACAAGCAGTGTTCACAGACCAGTGATTTGGAAACTACCTTCTTATTGAAGATCTGGACCAAGAACAAACTTCAAAGCAAAATTAATTGATCTCAGATTCACTGCATCTGCTCAATAAACTCTCCCAAAAAATGTCACTTTAAGCCCATTTAACAGTATATCTTTATCATATAACAATTGTGCATATGATGTATTAAATAGTCATTTTTCATCTAACCTGATTAGTCCATGAGGGCTTCCCCACATAAGCTGTTTGAAATAAAAACACCACCTCTTAAAAATACTTTGTAAGTTGCATTCAAATGTCAGGCATATTATTTCAGCTTGTTTGATAGGAACACATGTTCACCATGAAAGTGGATTCACAAACTGGGAGGACCCTCTTGCTTGGATATCTAACATAGCCTGCTGGCTTTCAATCCTGGTTCATGATTGAATGAACCCATTTAAATGTATGTCTCCACCATTTCTGAATTATGACAAAGAACATTAAACTTTCATGGCCGTGGTTTAAAAACACATACTTGAAATACATAAAATACATATATAATTGAGGAATTGATGTTTAAGATTTCAGGAACTTCTAGCAATAATGATTATTCGTGCAAATGGCAGTGGACATCCTTTAACTATTCTGTGACTTGGTTTCTTCCCTTTCATAAACTAAAGAAATTTGAGGTTTGGCCCAGATACCTAAAAAACTCATTAGGTTGAATGAAATGACTTAACTGTTTGGAAGTATCATTACGTCCTCTGATCGAAGCCACTCCCAAAACTGCAAAGAATCGGTGAATTAAATTATTTGTCTCAGTCAATGAAAGAAATTAAGAAAGGAAACCTATATTTCGTTGGAATGGTCTCCATACATCTTATAGGAGTCTATGTGTTCTTTTGAGTTTAGACTTATTAAGAAGAACCAAGAAAGTTCTTTGAAAACAGCTTCATCGCTTGAAGTGAGAAATTAGCCACAAACTAATTAAAGACCAATTAGCTTGAGTGCTCCAATCTGGATGAGCCGCCAAAGCTTCTTTCACAATACTTGAAGACAAGCCCCCTGGAAAGCCAGACTGCCAGCTGCTTATCCTGGCTTCACAACTCCTGTGGTTGGCCACTTATATCAGCATAATAGGAAGAAAAAGCTCAGAGAAAAAGAGATAAAGGGGAGTAGGCAAAAGGGAGAGAAGGAAAGAGAAACAGGTTGTCTTAATTCTCCTTCTTCTGCTCAAATGATCAATAGGTGGTGTCAACACATATTGACTCCTTGGGTCTGAATGGGAGAGCAAACAGCTTCCCATGTGACTAAGTTCTGGCCAATGAAAAATGGCAGAAGCAAAGATTGACACTCCTAGGCCTGACTCTAAAATATGCCAA
Source organism: Marmota flaviventris (assembly GCF_047511675.1). Classification (NCBI taxonomy): domain Eukaryota; kingdom Metazoa; phylum Chordata; class Mammalia; order Rodentia; family Sciuridae; genus Marmota; species Marmota flaviventris. The sequence continues at coordinate 78,195,102 of NC_092499.1, read as the reverse complement.
TCACTTCTCCCTCTTTGTTCATCCTAATAAAGGATATTGAGAGAAATCCTAGGAAAGAGAAGAGACCTCAAGAATATAAGCTGAACCCCAGAATCTATGCTTGGAGGACAGTCCCACAGAAGCTACCCTCTTTGCACCCAGTGGACTTTGCCTAAATGAGAAATAAAGTTTTATTGTGTTGAGCCACTGAGAGTTAGGGGTTTATTTGTTATAGCATCCTGTAGACTACCATATATAATGCAGACCAGGAAAGACAAACTCATTCCAATCGGTCTCTTCCGCCAATCAGCTGTAGGCGCTTAGGCATCTGGATAAGTTGGAAAAAAGCCTTTCTTGTTCCCTCCCTTGTTTTCCTGGCAGGCCAAGCTTCCTGCTGACCAGCTCAAGCAGTGGTGACAGCCAGAGCCATAGCCTCCTCCTGGAACTTCTGAAATAAAGAAGGTCACAGATGTTCTCTGCAGGTCACACCCTGGAAATTCACTCTATACTGGCTGGGGTGAAAAGTCCATTTTTTTGTTCTTTCCAGAGTGATATCAGGCCTCAGTTCTCCACCCCTCCCTACAAATTTTAATTAAACATATTTATGCCCAAAGTGAGCAAGCCAAATCTAGAGGTCATAAGTACTGTTTCCTGCCGTGGTCACTCTCAGACCCTGACCTTACTTGGTACCCACATTGATCGCCAGGTAGAAACAGCTCCCTCTTCAAAAAAAATCATACATTCACTCTATTAGGTCAAATGAATTACACAGAATAGGTTATCCCGAGGAGATTTCTGGCATCTTGGAACCAACTCCAGGGACCTGCTCTAAGAAGACAGTGTTTGTACCTAACAAAGCATTAGAGAGTACTTAATAACATTGCCTAGATACAGTCTCTACCATAATCACAAAGTGACATAAACCAAAAGAGTTCATGAATGTGGGCTGAAAATAACTTTTCCAAAATTATTGTCTTCTTTGAAGTGCTTCCACCAATTCAGCCCCAGTTTTGTTCAGCAATGCTAGAACTGTAAACCTCAAACATGGACCTCATCCTAGACCATAAATAAGTTTGTTTGGTCTTCACAGTGCTTTAAAAATCATGATAACAACACATTTTTGATGAGATTTTTTGGTGATGAGACTTAACACAAAAGTCTAGATTTCTGGCTCCTTTTGCAACATCACAAGATTGAGCAATGTGGCCCCATGTTCTCCCCTGGGTGATGTTCTGTGGGAATTAAGCTGCTACTACCCCTTGCATTAAGCATGCTGTGGCTCAGCCCCCCCTGCAACACCACTCACCAAGCTGGCTATTCCACTCATTTATGCTTCCTGTCTGTCCGTGAAGGCAATATGCTTATTGATTTATACTTTTTTTCATGATTTGCTATGTCCCAAGTATCCCTTGTAGATATGTGTGGTTCCTTCTCAAGAGACCAGCATTGAGAAGAGTGGGAACTGGGGCAAGAAAGGACCCTCTTTCAACCTGTGTGGGCTTGACTTTTCCCTCTGTTGGACATGGAGAAGGGAAGGGAGGAAGACCAAGTTCTTCTCTGCACTGGATTACTGATGGCTTCAGAAGTCTTACAGTTACCACCTGAGGGATCTCTCATCAAGGGCATACACACTCCATGCGTTCCTAACAGCTCTTGCAAGATGTTTGAGAGTCCCCTTCTGGAGACTTCCTGGCTGTGGTCATTTTCAACTTACCTCAGCAGTATAACTGAATAACAAAGCAAACATCCTTAACCATGCCTTGACTCTCCTGCTCATCCCTACTTTACATTGTAGACAAATTTATAAATGTGTACAAAGGCATCTAAAGGTGGCACTGCAAATTCTTAGATCTGAGCTGCTCTTCCTTACAGGTTGTTACTGCCCCTGGATTTATGGATTTGGGGTTTGCTTTTGGTTTATACATAATGCTTTTCTCTCTCTCTCTCTCTCTCTCTCTCTCTCTCTCTCTCTCTCTCATTAAAGATTTGGACCAAGAACAAACTTCAAAGCAAAATCTCTCTCTCTCTCTCTCTCTCTCTCTCTCTCTCTCATTGAAGATTTGGACCAAGGACAAACTTCAAAGCAAAATCTCTCTCTCTATCTCTCTCTCTCTCTCTCTCTCTCTCTCTCTCTTTCCTCTTTTCTTCTTCTTCTTCTTTTTTTTATTTTTTTAAACTTTTCCTCCTCCTCCTCATTGCCATTGTTAAGTGGTCTTTAGCTTCTGAATATAGTGATAATTGATAACCATTCCAATACAAAATATGGGAGCCTCAGGAAGGCAGGACTCATGTCTCTCTGGCCCTAGTCTGACCCATAATAAATGCTAACTCAGCATCTGCTGTGTGAATGGATGAAAAACACAAAGGCCTAATGGCCTATGATAGCGAGAGGGGCACAATTCTCAGAAATAGCTGGGGACACTTGGGAGGGCTTCCTTGGCTCTCTATAAAGTCTGAAATGCAATCAATTGAATTTCATCCATCCTACAATACTTTTGTGAGGCTTGATCTCTATGCCCTCTCATTTGCCCCTAACATGACCAAAATTCAGTATAAGCTTATCTAAAATCTGTAGTTATATCTGAGACTCAACATTTGCCATAAAAAAGATAGAAATCCTTGTGCCCCTGAGAATGGGCCCTCCCTCTCCACAGCAACTGGCAAATCCAAATTATTTTCTCTGTTAACTCCATCCAAGAAAGAAAAAGAATTTGCTGGAGACTGGATCTGGGTCTGAGCAAAACTTATTCTTCTGGAGGAAATGGAATGATATTCTCTGTATGCCCTCTCACCTTAAATTGTGTTTTTATTAAGTGTGTACCTCCAAAGAAATATTAGACTTCTTTCCTTTATTTCAGTAGTTTACATGAGGCCTGGTGAGAGGCAAAGAGGTGAACTGACTTGACCTCCGGCATCATGTGACAGACATTGCTTTGGTTCAATTGTTGTCTGGGAGGGACTGGGGGTTGGGTGTGACATAATAATATTAGCAAAAACAATAGCCATTTAGTTTATATAGAGTCTTTCTTCCTGTGATTTCAAAGAAAAATTCAAGCCTAATACAAATGACATTATAAAGGAATGAGCCAAAAACTTGGCAAGAGCAAACTGCGAGGGAATTCATTCATCCATTTGTCGGCTCTCACTGAGAAGGTGTAGACATAGCCCAGCCACTCAGAGCACCCTTCTGTGTTCTTCCTAGTGATATTAACTTCCTCTGTGTCAGGCTTTTTTCCCACTCAAATATTGTGAGTTTGGTACGCATGAAACTCAGCCTTCTTCTTTCTAGCATTTCTGGTTTTCTCAACAGAGTGATTCGTCTGAGAACTCTAGGTGTCAGCTCAATGAATGCATGATCTTTTGGGGATGAGGCAGGGAGAAAGAAAAAAAACAGAGAGAGAGGATAGGAGGGAGATGTGGGGGAAGAAAGGAAGGAAGGGAGTCTTCCAAACCAAATAGCCCATTAGTCAATAAAACGTATTGGGGATGGGAAAGTCCTGTAGGGAGAGGGGTTAAATATTTACAAAGCCCTTTCTATCACAAGGCATTAAGCCAGGAACCAGGAGATTCATGCTGTGTAACATGGAAGCCCATTCTGAGTGGAATCTTCCGGAACCACCCTCTGACCAGTGCAATTACCTCACTTCCCTAGGATGTCGGCTCATTTTCTTTTCCCAGCATCCTTTCTATATGAGCACCTTCCAGCCAAGCCAATTAAAAAAAAAATTCATTTCCCATCTTTGAATGAATCCTGAGAACCATCCATTGCTAATGTTAAACACAGTAGAACAGCAAATATTTTAAGGGGGCAGTTTGGGAAATAAGGAAGTAAGGGTTATCCATTAAGAGTGGATTCAGAAGTGGGAGGGTCATGGCTACTTTGAGATGAAGCTCATTTACACAAACCAAAACAAAAAGTCTGCTAAATGCATCTGGGAAGAAAATAAGATGTGAAAGGCAGAGTAAAACACAGAACAATAAAGGAGGTCTTTGTGGGTGTTTGGCCTTTTCTGTTAGCTGAAAAGGGCAGAGGGTATAAAAATATACAACTCAAAGACCCCCAAGAATTTGTTACCTTTAAGTTCAAGAGACCCTTCAACAAATTTTGCAGAGATTGGCTAAGGATTTATGCCTGTGCTCTACAAGGAACAAAAATTTTAACCCTACAATATGAACAAATGAAATATTTGTTGGATATTTTCCTCTATAGACTTGTAGATACCTCCCCCCTGGCCCCGGTGCTTCAGTTTCTTTGAAATTCTGCAGACAAATATCAAGAGTCTGATCTCAAACCTCTGAGAGGGCAACCCATGCTGGTCCATATGTAGTCAGATAACCAGTTTTCAAGAATTCTCCAAAATTTTCACATTATATTTGAAAAAAAGAGACAAGAAGAAAACAATTTTCAATAGCTCATCAGATCCAAATATTTTTCCTTCTTCACTGCTCAAGATTTGCTTTAACCTATGTTATACAAAGATGAGTATTAAGACTCACACACACACACAAAAAAAAAATCATTTCTTTAAAGAAATTCTTTTTCAATCCCCCAACCTTCATTAGGACATAACCTATATAAAAGGCAAGCAAGTCAAAGACATTCCAGAGGAAAAGTTAGCCCTGCACTTTTAATTATCTTCCGGTATTTCCTTTTTTTCCTTAAAAGGCTTAAATAAACTCACTGGTGTTTAATTTTTCTAGTCTTTCCCAAAATTATTGCTACAGCTTTTTTAAATTGGGTAACACAATTTCTGTTCCCAGTTAACTAATGTTCTTCTCTGTGTCATCCAAATTCAACAAGGAATAAATAGTGTTGCTCTGAACAAAACCTTTTACAATGGATTGAGTTTCATCTAAAAGCATGTAATTCTGCATAGCCAGAAGCAGTTTCTAATCTTTATATATAGGAACTTACAAGGCAAAGAATTCAAAGCCACGGGATTAAGTAAAAAATGTGAATGAAGAACTGCAAACCCTGGCTCAGCTGACACAAGGAAAGCTCTGTGATGTTTTCTGAGTTAATCATTGCTGCGGGTGGGAAAAATTGTAGAATATGCCTAATAGGTCTTATAGGTCATTATTTACTGAAATGCTACACTGAGTGGTTATTTCTTTTTAAATACTAATAACCTAGAAAGCCTGGCCTCATTCAGCAAGAGGGTCAGCACAGAGGCATCTGATTAGTGTCAAAAATGACTGCCTCTCTTTGGTAAAGGAATTTCCTAAAGGAAACATAATTCACAATGACAAATGTCGGCATTTTTAGAATTACAAACATTACCTACAACTTGAATTCAGGTTATGAACCCACTAGACAAAGTTCAGTGCTTATTTAGTAGCTAGCAGATGAGTCCTAGTTTAAAAAAAAATACAAGAATGTGTTTAAAAAAACATAAAGAGCAAGACAACAAAAGTCTCTGATCCTTAGAATGAAAAGCTGACATGGTAGCCAGGGTAATAAGTCTATTTCTCCCACAACCTGCAGTTTTGAGCTGTCCATTGATTACTTCTAAACTGGCTACATCAGCTACACTTTCTCAAAATTAATGAAAACTGTTAGTAAAAGAGGGAACATGTCCAATGTTGGTGGATAAAATTTTCCCATTCATTACTCAATGATTAAGCGTGTGAATTCAATTTCTTAGCTGCTTTTAGTTTGAGAAACATAAAAGTACTGGTGTCCATCTCAAAATGATAAACTTGTCATTAATATAGTCTCATGGCTGTGTCTGGCTGACTGCTGAATATTTTCTATTTATACAACATAAGAAAATTACATTAAAAAAACACTATTTATATGTTTATAATTAACTTATTAGTAGGCCTTGTTGAAGAAGGCAACCCTTTGAAGTTCTCCCGAAGCATCGTTAGAGTTATCTGAATGTAAAGCACTCTATTTATGACACTCCTGATTTTCAGGGAACACTGTACCTTAGCCTAAATACAGTCTTCCAAGAAGTGATTATTTAATGTGTTTTCTGGTACTGTAAGTACAATGAACTACATAGGTCAAAACATTTTATGAAGTAAGAAATATTAAAAATAGCATATATTATTTTTGGACAAAACACATCTATTTTTATTATGTATTTGTCATTTCTAATTACTTTTAGGCTAAAAACATCTATTTTATGATCACTATATTAACCACTTTTACATTCAAAAACTATTTCAATGTAATTTTTTTAAAAGAATTTGGAATCTGAAAGATAACTCTAAATATTTGATATCTGCAACAATGCAAAAGGGTAAATTTTAATTCTTAAACTCAAGTCACTATTGTGAATGAAATGAGAAACAGATACTGTACATCAAACTTGTTCTCACAGGTGTGCTTTCTTAATGTTAAAATACCCGTGTGAATTTTCAGTTTCCCATAATGTAATGGGAGACAATAAATTCTGAAGTTACCCCATTTGCCTTCAGCCCTTACCACAGAAGAAGTAACCTCTTGTCTATTTAGATTTTCTGAGTATACCCATGTCCTTCTGTGTGTCACACCAAAGCAAAGGTTTGTGTTGTGAGCCAGAGCTTATTGCAAGATCAAAGCTCTGGGCCACTCACAATAAAATAAGAGGGTAAAGCCCAAAGAATCAAAGAAACAAAGGAAACGTTTAGGAGATAAGGATCAGTCTCAGATATGACATTTCATCCAGATCAGATCCTGTGCAGAAGTTCAATTCAGAGCTTATAAGACAAAAATACAAAGCAATAAGCTTGAAGATGTGGTCGATTCTCCTTATCTTCATGCCACTGATTTTATTTCCATCTTTTTAGAATCAGAGAGTGTTGTTCACTGTATAATGGATTCTGTCTCATCTTTTAAAATCCTCTGTGCCTGTAACATTGTATGTGGATGGATATAAGTTTATCTTTTATAAACAGGTATGTTAAAGCACTCCTAATAAAAAATCAAAAACGTGAGTGTGATTGAAATACCATCCTATATTTTGTTCTATTGATTAATACCAATGGAAGCTTTCACAAAATGTTAAATTCAACTTTTCAAGATAAATACAAAGATGACACATAAGTACCTAAATATAATTTAAATTTTCATAAGAAAAAACACAGATTGATGTGCTCTGTGCATTTCCAATATTGTGTTATGTAAATTGATTAAATGGCTGACTGTGCTCCAAAGAGTATGTTAATTCTGTTAGAGAGGTTCAAGATTTATTTTTAGAATATATAATCTTGTTTTATTTGATACACATGTATTAAAATACTCTGAGCAACATATGAGCAAGAAAAAAGGAATAATTTCACAAAATTTGGATAAATGTTTCTAAGTTATTTCATTTTTTTCAAGATGAAATCAACTAGCATAGCTCTTTTTTAATCTGATAACAACTAAATCAACTTGAAACGTTCAAAATGCTCAAAAGTTACATTAGATATTTTAATGTATTTAAATAATTTTGTTTCATAGATAGTTTTAGTATTTAAAATCTTAAGCTGATAATAGAATAACATTTATAATTATTCAACTACAATTTTCTAGTGGGTTTCATTGTATCTCTATCATAGCATGTTGATAGTTCTGATGCACAGTGTTAGAACAAGATTCAATACTCAATGGTGCTTGAAAAAAATCAAAGACTTTTCATCAAAAATCAATAGTTACTCGATTAAAAACAGTAGACATTAAATTTTTGTTCAGCTTAGAATCTATACATTTTTAGGAAATTCCAGCAATCATTTTACAAATTCCTCTATGGTAGCTTTGACATTTTATCAGTTTCAAAAAGAAAAGTTTTCTATAAAAAGCAGGTGTCGGGCTGGGGATGTAGCTCAAGCGGTAGCGCACTCACCTGGCATGCGCGGGGTGCTGGGTTCGATCCTCGGCACCACATAAAAATAAAATAAAGATGTTGTGTCCACCGAAAACTAAAAAAATAAATATTAAAAAAATCTCTCTCTAAAAAAAAAAAAAAGCAGGTGTCTCCTAAATTGTCCACACAATTGTGGTTTTGATGACAGCTACTGTTTACTAAGCACCTGACACCTTCCACATACTGCCATGAAGACTTTGCCCTGGTGAGACAGAGTCTTAGCACAAACCCAAAGGGTGGTAACCTTGTGCCCAGCCCACAGAGGAAGTAAACCCAGAGTTTACTGATGGTTTACTGATGGTAAAGCCCTAGTCTCTAGTTCCAAATGAGTTCTTCCCCATAACTTCATTGCTCATGAAGAGTCTAAGAGTCCATGTCACTCTCTGAGCATAAAGAATATAGGAGTTTCTACCTCAAATATTCTTGTTTCTTCTTAGACCAATGACTTTAAAAAAAAAAAAAAAAAAACTATGGCAGAGACTGGAGACTGGCAGTAAAGATAAAGACCGGTGCATGTCAAATTTAGGTTCAAAACATTCAGTGCGGCTGTTTTCAAGGTTACTTTATATGTACCCATAACTGTATCAAGATAACCTCCTACAAACTCTCACCAAGTAAAACATGCACACAAAGAAAGTTGCCAAAAAAAAAAAAAAAGTAAAATCAAATAGAGTTCAAACACTTCATTTGATTAAAAGTTTTCTTAACTAACTGGAATGTTTCCTTTGCTTTTTCTCTTTGGATTTTAAAGCTATATTATGAAATTGCTTTTCAATTCCCCATACGGTGATTATTTAATCATGCCTTTACCAGCTGTGAACATAGCTTCTCTCCTGATAACAGTTTATTTTTAAAGGAAATTGTCTTTGAAGAAAATATTTTGATATTATACAGCAAAATAAGAGTTCATTGGAAGAAACCAACATTTAAAAAAAGAAACAAAAAGCCAAAACAAAGATCACCAAAAAAAAAAAAAGTGAGTTTAGTTGGTCTGTGGGGAAAAAAAGAGAAATAGTGGCTACATAAAGATAAAACAAAACCAGCCACTCGTGTGGGGAAAACAATTGGCTTGTTCTGTACAAACAGAATGGAATGGCAGCCTTTCCTCCATGTTCCACTGGGTATCTTGGTGTCTTTTGGACATAGTCACGTGTCCACACTCTAGTGTCCTCTCTCTCCCTTGCTCTCTCTGGAATTCCAAACACTGTACCGAGTGCCTCCTGTTGTGCCTGTAAACTTCAGATCTTACACCTAGCTCTAAAACCTCCACTTGTAGGTGAATAAACAGGAAAGGAGTCTCAGTCTTAGAGGGACAGTGACAGAGCTAAGATGTGGAGGGACCTCCTAAGGTGGCACAGACAGGAGAGGTGGAGACAGACAAGGAAATAATTCCTTACTTCTGTTTCTGGGTGCAGACTCTCCAGAACCATAGAGTGAGAGTGGAGAGAAAAAGGCATTGATCAAGGACAGCATGAGACCCCAGGGTCTTGGAGCAGAAAGGAGAGGGACTTTTTGCCAAGGCTATAAGAATTATTAGATAATTCTGTTGTGAAAGATAGTTCTGTTGGTATAGGGGGATTGGTTGTCCTGGGCATTGTAGGATTCTAGCAGCATCCTTGGCCTCTACTCACTAGCGTCATTAGCACCCCACCCCCACACTGGTGACAAACAAAACTGTCTCCATGCATTGCCAAATGAGCCTTGCAGGGCTAAATAATCCCAATTGAGAACCACAGCTACTAATACGTGGAAAGCTGATCAGAAGTTGATTAACATCATTTCTACCATTTCCCACTCCCACCCCTGGAGACTATTTCCTTCTTATTCAATATTTATCAAGCAGCTACTTTGTACCAGACTCAGGGCTGAAAGCTTGAGATTCTAAATCCTTGCCTACAGTTTAGAGGGGGAGACAGTAAAGGGAATAAATGGAACAGATAATTCCATAAAGGATAGGAAAATCATGTCATCATGGGAAAAATTGAAAATATAAACATTTGAATCCAAATGGATAGTGGTCAAAGTGCTATAACGGAGTTCAAGAAGCCTCCTGCTATTGCAGACAGTAACTCTTGAATTTCTGGGTCACTAAAAGCTGCTAGGAGTCCCCAGCGTAGGGGCTGGCACTCCAGGACCTAGAGAAGGATCTCATTATTGAACAACCTCTCTGGTTGTCCTAGAGCATACAGCCTACAGATCCCACCCAGGCTAAGACAGAGGCAAAACCCGAGATGAACACAGAAAACAATAGCTTGGTGAGCAACAATAATTCTTGAACTGGATCTCAAAGTGTAAGTAAGCATTTACTTGTTGGAGTAACCAAGAGATCTGGTAGCAAGAGCTTGGACTATAGAGTCAGAAGAGCTTAGGGAGGACAGAAATGGGTCTGGAGAAGTCGACAAAGCATGGATCTCAAATGGATCTTATTCTGCAGGCACTGGAAAACAGCCCAACAGTTTCAACAAAAGAGGGAATAAGATTATCATGGCAAGAGTTTGGCAAATAGATTAAAGAAGCCAGAATGGATGAATGAGAATGCAGAACAAGATCAGTTTGAAGATCTGGACTGAACATGAAGAGAATATTAGGTGAAATTGACACTGATACAGGAAGTTGAAGGATTCATCACTAAAAGAAGGGAACAAACCTTCTTCATGCACAAGTCTTTATCATGTCTTCATCATGCTACTCCAGAAAGTCATGGATTTATAAGTGCTAAGAACATGACATGCATAAATCATACCTACATAAATATGCTATGATTGCATCTATGGGTCTGAAATTAATAAGAGAACATTGACTATCATTTTTAAAAAACTTAATCCTTAGGAAATGAAAATGAATTTAAATGCATTCATTTGAAATGTATTCCAACTTTTACTAAGGAATCAAAGTACCAGAAAGATGAATATAGAAACAATTCAACCCTGAGCTATATTGAGCAGCCATGGCCAACTTTGCTTTATCCGTTAGATTTAAATTATCATCTATATAATAGCAATTTTCAAAGCAAGAGAGACCTTTTAAAGCCTTGCTAACAGTCAAATTTTTCTAAAAGAATTTTTCATCAATGAATTAAAGAAAGCAAACTATCTTCCACAGATCAATAGCTTAAGACAGAAAGATCGTATGGGAAACCTAGAAGCCCATTTACACTCTACAGCTATGTCCAGCTGAATTACTGGACTCCACCTCAGTGTAGGTTAAACACTAACAGGGGCAAAGAGACTTTTGTTAAAACTATTTCATGACTTCATCACACAGAATCAACATTCATGTGTGTTCTACGTTCCCTGCTATGCAGCAATTTCTTCCTCCTCCCTTATTCATTTTAGGGGCTCACTCTGACTTTTCTCTCTTTTCCCCATCCCATTCCCCAGTTTATCCCAACAGAACAATACTCATTTCTTCCTTTAAGCAAGCTCCAATATCTTAGGGAAATCTTGGGTCTTGCTTCCCACTTCAGAGATGTCATTGCTATGTTATCTGAATCCAAAACTGGCAAGTGCATAGTCCATATTGACCCAACATTTTTTTTGCCCATGGCATTGATAAGAAATTGTATGATTCCTTTCCCTGATTCTAGGAGTGCCTCCAAATTTTTCTCAATGCAGTCTGCTAAGCCAGCACTATAATTGGTCCCACTTGAGGTGAGAACTGTCATTGCCATAGGATCCTATCATGTGTTCCCCATCCCTCCTGCAGATATGATTCTACCTTCATGGCAACTTAGTAATAGGGGCTAAGTATATAATAGGCAGGCTTTGCTTTTGATTTTTTTTTAACAAAAACAAAGCCTTTTCCTAAAACTCAACTGCAAACTTCCAATCAAACCATCTCCAAACTACACCAGTCACCTACTTAGCAAACTTTGATCTTTTTTCCCCCTCCTTTCCCCTTTTGCTCTCGCATTCCCTCATCTCCAGGTCCCCATCCTTCCACCCAGTGACGGCAGCAGTCAGAGTTCCAAACTGGAGACCACTCGAAGAGCCTAAGGAATCTGAGAGTGTTAATGTTCAAAGAAAAGTATAAAGCATGGTCAGTGCTTCACCCCAGATTGGCTTTTTCAAGCAGTGTTTCTCACCTTGTTCTATGTGGAAATGGACAGAGTGTACGGGTACCACATGAGACAGGTCCTGTGACCTCAAGGGGAATGACCAAAGGTAGAAAAAGTGAAGGAGGAAATAGGGACCCAAATATCCTACCCAACATCTGGAAATTGGTTCCTTCTGGATTCTGCTTTACTTAAGAAGTGCCATGGAATGTTAAGGGAAGAAGGAGGGAGGGGGGAAGAAGAGGGAAAGGTAGGCAGAGAAGGAGAGAAGGCAGCAGAGGTGGAAGAGGAAGAAAGAACAAGATGCGGAGGGAAGAGTGAAGAAGAAAAGGAAAGAAGCTTCTGTGCAGGTTGGATTTTCTCATATAATCCTCACAACAAACCTGGGACATAGGCCCAATAATTATTGTCCCTTTTCTCCCTCAGATGAGGAAATTGAAACTTAAGAGAATTAAGAAACTTGCTTAAGATCTCCTAGATGGCAATTCACAAAGAAAGGATTTGAACCCAGGTATTCTGATTCCAGAGTTTGCAGTATCAAAAAAAAAAAAAAAATCTAGAAAAGGTAAAATGGGCTTTCTAGAGAAATTTGAGCATTTGTGGCAGGAGGGAAACAGAATTAATGCTCTAAAGAACTCAAAGCTACAAGACTTTGTTCTTTGGAGAATCTCTAGTGTAGTAGCACTATTTTCAGAGAATGAAACAGACTTCTAAACATCAAGGTCAATGCTGCTTAGATTTAGTTGGAGTAAGGGAAAAAGGAAAGAGGTTGGGAGTGGCTATTGGGACTATCACTCACTAAAAGTTAATTTCAAGTTTGATGGTGCCAGAATCTTGCCCCTCCTCTCCCTCCTGGGTGGGGGTCAGACAGAAGCTCACTTAGTGAATGCCTGGGGGTTCATTCAGTGACAGTGGCTCAGACAGTCTTCTGGGGTTGGCTGGCAAGGATTGCTTGTGTTGGAACCAACATTCCAGGGCAAGCATTCCACACACGTGGTCACAGCATTCTGCATTCTTGGAAGGGACCACCACTTCACAGGAACGTGGACGGCTTTGTTATGTCTTATCTCCTAATCTGCAGTTGGAGGTTTTCCTTCCTTTTGCAGGTGCTCTCATTTCCTTCATTATTGTTTATTAGAAAATCTTGTGGCCTTCCAAAGTCATTCTTATGCTAAGGAAGGTCGAATGTGATAACATATTTGTGTTGGCCAAGAGTGAGGACATAGCAAATACCAAAAGTCACATAATCATGAGTGTAACTGAAAGTGGTATTTCAGGTACAAACAGAAGTCCCTTGCCCCCGACAGAGGCGGGTCATAAACATTTTCAAAAGCAGAGAAGGCAAGAGGTCACTTCTACATCTGCTGGTGCTACAAATCTAGTTGCTTTTGCTCTGTGGAAGTTGTGACTGGGACTACATTTAAAATTGAATTCAGGGACTCTATGTGTCACACAGCATTTCTCAAGCCATAAGAATGCCTGAGAAGGCCTCAGCTGAACCAAGATTTAAGCATGGGAAGTAAGTTCTCCATTGACATCTCTGAGACCTAGGGGAGAAACCAAGCAAAGCTGAGCATGGTGGGTCAGAGATGATCCTAACCTTATCCAAGTCTCCCAAGAGACAGAAGCATGACAAAGCAGACCAAGAGAGATGCCAACACATCTTTTTGGCAAAGCACCATTTAGACAACTTTCTCATTTCTCACGGTCTCTAAACATTAAGTAGACATCTTAAATCCACATTTTGATGTAATTATTCCATCTTTTGTTGCTAGACTCCAAGAATCCCAGTATGAACATCAATTCTTATTGCTTCACTGTGAATTTTTTTAAATGAAAGAAATATTATCACATAAAAATGTCACATTCTTAAAATTTAATCCTTTATCTAATGCCTTCAGTACAGTAAAAGCTGTGGATATGAGTATTACTTTTTGTAATCTTTGTCACTGACACATGTACCTAAGATAATAGCAAAGGTCACATCAAATATGCAATAAAATGAACTGAAGGATGGTAAAATAAAAAAAGAAAAGGGTATAAATTGTAAGTTGGAAAGTGGCCAGTGCACAAAACATATACCATGAAGTCCTGCATATGTGGTGGGATCAACCAAAATTTGTTTCAAAGTTTTCTAGCTGCCACAAAGGACAGGAAAATAATGATGAAGTTCATAATTAACTTTCCACAGGATAAGAACAAATCAGAACTTAGGGTAAGCACTGTTGTTTACAATAATGAGAACACAAGGAAACTTCTCCCAGGAACCTCCTAAGCATGAGTCCATTGTAGTAAAGTAAGCAATGTCTTGAAATCATTCATTCAGTAAATCCTTCCTGAGCCCCCTACTAAGTGTGGAGCTGGGGACACAACGGTGAGCAAACATGTTCTGGCTCTGCCTACCTGGAGCTTAACATTGGTGGGAGAGAAAGACATTTCCTAAGTAGTCACAGAAATAAATAACAGACACACAACTGTGGCAAAGAGCCACAAAGAAAGAGGGGACCATGTGAAAATCTGACTTAACAATGTCCTTAAAGTGGCCTCAGCGCTTGGCTTCATGGGACTGTTAGAATCACCAAAGTCTCACCACCTCTATTGCTTTGAGAGGAAAAATATTGGAAAGTTTATATTGTGCAGACATCAGATCAAGCACCATCCATGAAAGGTTCTGAGAATTACAAAGCACTAAGAAGTCTGAGGTATTTGAACAAAGAAGTTTGAAACATCATGAAATAAAATAAAAATAAGAGTTCTCTATACCTAATTAAGAAGTAATCTGAAAAGTAGAATATGTTATATAATTTTGAGTAATTACAATTAATTATAACAATTAAGTCATTATAATTTGGTAATTCTAAGTAAACAAAATAATCATATTCATGTTACTTAAGCAGTACAAAGCAACCATAATTTGGCTATTTAATCACCTTCACCATCAACACAAAAAGTTTGCCAATAATATTTGCTACAACGTAACTACAAAATGGATCAGGTTTCAGTTTGTTTAATTGTAAGGGAATGCATCAACCCAATATGAAAGGTCTATTTTGTCCAACTAATGAATCTGTGTAGTCATAAACATGAAAGAGCTCCAACATATATGATTTTCCAATAATCACTGTTTGAACAAAACGAAAATTGTATTTTCTCCATTCCATCTTTAATTTACCAACAATGACCTAAAATTATAAAGAAAATTAAAATGTCAAGGATACCTTCAGGTCACATAAAGCTTTATCGGTTTTTTGAGTCTTTTTTACTGATACTACTTAATTTATGCTTACCACCATTCTGTGACATAGGCAAAGCAGAAACCTGAGGCTCAGCAAGGTCAAGTTAAGGTCAAATGTCTGGTGCAGCCTACTGATCTTTGGGATGAATGTCTTTCCAGGTAACACTCTGTAAACTACCAAGAAAGGATATTATACTCAAGGAAAGGGGCTGATCAAGGACAATATGGAAGCTGGAAAGTCCCCTCCTAAGTACTTATTTCACTAAGAACTAGCATAAAGTACTTGGAGAAGAGTCCTTTCACTAAGAAATAGGACTGATGATCCTAGTTTTTCCAGACCATGTGCTCTTTAAAATACTTTGTGTACTTTCTTTTTCTTTTTTCTTTTCTTTTTTTTTTTTTTTTTTTTTTTTTGTTTTCCCTGATCTTTCTCACACACTGTTGAGTAAGCATCAGTCATACAATTCTGGGCACATCTTCTGCAGGGTAGGGCCTGATTTCACCCCACACAATAGGCAAAACAGCCCCTCAGCTCTTGGCATCTTGTCCAGTCCAACTCCCAGTTGATACCTTCACAGTGATCCAGGTGTAAATGTAGAAGGTAACTTGGTTATGAAAGGCCAAATTTCAGGTATCCCCACTTCTATGTTACCACTGTGACTGAACGACCTGACCAGCACAACTGTAGAGGAGGAAAAGTTTATTTGCGGGCTCATGGTTTTAAAGGTCTCAATCCATAGACAGCCAGCTCTATTCCTCAGGGCCCCAGGTGTGGCAGAACATGGCAGAAGAGTATGGTGGAGGGAAGTAGCTCACGGAATGATCAGAAAGCAGACAGTCCACTTGCCAGATACAAAATATGTATCCCAAAGCCACATCCCTAATACTCCACCCTCTTCAGCCACACCCCACCTACCTTCAGTTACCACCCAATTAATACCATCAGGTGATTAATTCACTGATTGGGTTAAGGCTCTCCTAACCCAATCATTTCTTCTCTGAACCTCTTGCACTGTCCCACACATGAGTTTTGGGGGGACACCTCACATCCAAACCAGCAAAGGGAGAGATCAAAGAATCAAAACAAATAGAAAGATAATCTTAAGCACAGTGAAATTTCTAGGCACAAATAAATCGGCATTGCCCTAGTAGATAAGCATTTGCCATCAATTTTGAACAAGCTCTAATATTTATTTATTTTATTTTTAAACACAACTAGGAAAAAAACAAGAGGAAATCGTGGAGGACAAAAACTCTTTCATGAAAAGCTGTATAGTGTCAATTTCCTTCCAGATGCTTCTTCTTCATCCTCCAACTATGCCACGAATCCAGCAGACGTTTCAGATTTGAAGGTAAATAAGAGTGGAATTTCCACATGAACAGAGCAGAGGGACAGAGAGGCCAGGAGAAACTGCCCAGCAGAACTGAGGTGGGGTGTGGCTTTCAGAGCACATCTGTAGACATTTTTCAGAGACTTGAAAATCACTTTTTTTTTTTTAAGAAATGGTGGGAGGACAGATTCTAAAAGGAGGATTGGTTATTTCCATTTCCATTGATCACCACTTTTTTTTTTTTTTTTTTTTTTGGATGATATTGTATCAGGCCCTGAGCTAGATGCTAAAGGCATTCCTTAGAAACCAAAACCTGGTGTCTGTTTTAGGGTAGAACTCTTCCTTTCAAATTCTGTCCTGAAATCTCAAAAAGAGAGTCCAAAGAGCTCCTGAGGACTGGCTGTTCTAAGAAGTACCCCTGTGCCTAGTTAATCACAGGCAACAATAATTGCAACCACGTTGTACTACTCCCTTCTCCCTTTTGATTTTGATTTTTCAAGATGATGCAAACGAATTCTGGGGTTAGTCTTGATAATGCTAATAAAAGAAAAGTAAGTTTCTATACTAGGACTGCCAGGGAGGAAAAAAAATTTCTTATTCTATTTCTCTCATTTGATTCAAAAGAGGTTAGTTAAGGGTGTGAGTTGTAAAGTGAGTCAGAGCTGAGTTTGAATCCCTGTTCTGCTATCTTCTGTGTATACTTGGACAGGTTTCTTAACCCATCCAGGATTTCTCTTCCATAAAATGCAGATGTTGGCTGGAGTGGAGTACATCATTGTGGAGAAGCAGCGAGGTGATATAAGCAGCACCAAGCACAGTGTGGCCAGTTTGTGGTCAAAGTTATTAGCAGGGTCATCCTCACCTGCCCCACACAGCTGCCAATTCGCTCACCTCCTGCCACTAAGACATGCTGAATTTTTTTTCCACTGTATTATAAACATAGCTTATGGCTCCTAGCATCTTACTGCCCTGACTGCTAGGTCATCTTTTCACAAGTCCCCGTCATGCCATTGTGGAAGGGGTCTGGGAAGCTGAAATTTTCCTTTGAAGAATCTTGAGGCTCTAGGTGTCCTCTACCCTCTCTGCTATGATATCCTAGCTGTCAATATCCTGCTTTACTGCTGGTGTTAAGCATCATTTTGACAACACATTGCTATACCATCTTGCAGGTTATAATACACTTTGACATCTGTTATTTCACCAGAGTCTTACAGCAATTCTCTGGAGTAGGGAATTCTCCTGAATCACAGAGAGATTTCATGACTTGCCCAAGGTCACACTGTTGCCAAAGAGCAAAGCAGAAATTGACCCCAGACAGAGCTCTTCGTGACAGCCTGTGGGGTCAGCCTTGGGTTCTTCACCTGTAGGATATTTAAGCAAACCCTCAGGTCCCTAACAAACAGAATCCAGGTGTTCTCAGTCCTTAAACAGACCTATTTCTTAGCAGACCTATTTCTCTCCAGGAAGGCATCTCAGCAGAAATATATTTCACTGTCCCCTCCAACCCAGGCCCTATGCACATGGAATGCCTGGAAGAGCCAAATAAACAGATTTAACTGACTTAACATGTTTTCCTTGCCAAACATTATAAAATGAAGTAATGGGTAACCTGCATTAATTCTGCTGGATTCTCAGACTTTCCTTTCTCCCCCTGAGGAATGGAAAATGATTTGAACGAGATGGGAAACCAGCTTTTCCTCTCTCTTTCAAAACTTCTCAAAACACATTACTGTGCTACTGGAAGCCATTCAATTGAACTAAGTCATTAAGTTAAATCATCTGCACACATTTTCTCAGTAAGATGAGTCTGCATGGTGGACTGATTTCATAGAACAGTTGCATGTAAACATCTCCAGGGAAAACCAGATGGCGGTGACACATCAGTACCTAGTTAGTCCTACAAAGAGCGTGGCACTGGTTCTGGACATCATCTTTCCAGGAATCCTGTAACCTAGGGTGGAACTTCGTGATGGAGCCCAGCTGGTGGGCAGTTTCTCCCCCACTCAAGAAGTACTCTTTCTCACAGCTCTATAGCACTTAAGAGCAAAGAAGGCAGGACTGGCCACCCAGTGTAGCTGGGGAGCTAAGATTTCTGGAAATCTGAGGCCTGAAATTCAGCAGAGACCACAAGGCCCTTAAGGGTCTGGGAGACAAAAATAAATAAATAAAAAAGGAAAAGAAAACCCGGACCCACTCTTTGTTCCAATCCATCACTCAGGGAGGTGGACCTAGGGGAACAGAGGGCCCACTGGGAACAAAAGCTTATTAATTACTAGTGCCCCAAAGGCACAGGCCTGGGGAGCCTTCAAAACAAAATGAAGAAAGGAAGTGAGGACCATGTGGCTGAACTGACCCTGGCCAAGAAGAACTCAATAACCCAGTTTCTTAATTAGTTATTACTTTTTTTAAAAAAACCAAAGTAAAGCCTTTATATATTTTTGTGTGTTGTATCGATCACAATAAACATAAAACACAAAGGAGAGGCAAACTGTAAGGGATTACTCTAATTAGTGAAAAAAACATTAAACAGCTGACCCTGTAAATATTCTCTTTAAAACCTAAAACTTAAAAAACATGTTACAAATGTCTTCCAGGGTCTGCCAGCCTAGAACAATAGGCCACCAATATAGCATTCCTTCACCACTGTTTGCAATTGAGTGGGGCAATGCAGCCTTTTCAATAGAGCAGGACAGCCTCAGTGTCTGGAAGCAATAAGCAACATGTCCAGGTTTAAAGGTGCCTTAAGAACTCAGATGCCCTGGGAACCAAAGCTGGGTCTCAGGGAATTTGAGTGACATCAAGACCTTTTCAGTGGTGGTAATTTCAACCCCACTTAAAAGGCGTGGTGACACCATTTTTAAAGGTTGAGTGTTCATTCTTAAGCATAAAAAAAAAAAAAAAAAAATCAATAAAGTTAACAAATCTATAGGCCTGGTATTGTGGTTAAAAGAGAAGTCATGAGCTCTGCCCTGAAAGACATTCCAATAGTATAAAGCAAACTTCAGAAAATCAGGCATTATCTCCCACCCCCAACCAATTCTTTGTTATCCACAAGTGTGGGACCACCACCAAAAGAAATCAGGGAATCAGGATTGTTTCTGCCTTCTTCTCTACATTTAATAATAACAACAATAGCAGCAACTTGGACTTGGTGAGGCAGTATGCTTTTTCCACATTTTTTTTTTCACTTCTGGTAGAGATACCATGAAACCCAAGAAGACCTGTGTAATCTGTACTAGTTAGCTTTTTGTAACTGTAACAAATACCTAAGCTAAATTAACCTAATGAGAGAGAAGGGCTATGTGGCTCAGGTTTTGGAGGTTTTCATCCATGACTGGGCGTACCTATTGGATTTGGGCCTGTGGCGAGGCAGCACATCATGGCAGGAGTACATGGCAGAGCACAACTGTTCCCTTCATGGTTGAGCAGTGAAAAAGAAAGGAACAGACTGGGGTCCCATTATCCCTCTCCAGAGAACATCCCCAGTGAACAGAAGACCCCTGCTCTAGACCTCACTCCTAAAATTTTTACCACCTCACAATAGCATCACTGTGGGGACTAATCCTTCAACACATGGGTCTTTATAGGACATTTTAGATGCAAATTACAGCACATGCTAGAATAAACTGAAACATAAAATAATCAAAACCTGAGTGAGCAAAGAAGCAGAGAGGATTCAAAGCATCAAAAGAGACTCCGTCTCATGAACCGAAATTCACAGATGTCTTCACACAGAAGACTCAGGACTGCGTGGTAGCTTTGCTAGACTGTGTATAGCATGTCATCGGCCCTTTCTAATGGGTCTACAAACTGACTCCAGATTAACTGGGATATACAGAAGCTGCTAGAAAATCTATGGGGCAAGTCTGTGCCCAGATAGTTATAAATCTAACTCAAGGGCAATGTTTCTATTAAAATATAATGATGATGATACAAATTGCTTACCTAAGTATGCAAATCCAGAATTTTCTAACAAGAGTTAGAAGGGAGAGACATAAATAATAGAAGCAAAGGCCAAGGGCATGCTAGGAATGCTTGGGCAGGCATCAAAGCCAGGTCCATGGAGCCAAAGAAACATTAGGGGCATGGCAAGGGAGCACAACAGGAGACCCATAGGGTTCACATCACTTCTCTCCAACTCTTCCTAAGTGGTCAGCAAAAAACATCTGAAGAAGTTTATTTTTTCAAAGAAGAAAGAAAGAGAAAAGAAGGAATGAGCAGGGCCAAGATGGAAATAAAGGAAGGAAGAGGAGGGAAAAAAATATTTTCCAGGTGCCACCTCTTATCATTACACACCAGATGCAATAGAGGTCCTGGGCATCTGTGTTGTTACCAGCTAAGTTTAAGATCCAGTGCATCAACAAATGGGCCAAGGACCTGAACAGACACTTCTCAGAGGAGGACATACAATCAATCAACAAGTACATGAAAAAATGCTCACCATCTCTAGCAGTCAGAGAAATGCAAATCAAAACCACCCTAAGATACCATCTCACTCCAGTTAGATTGGCAGCCATTATGAAGTCAAACAACAACAAGTGCTGGCGAGGATGTGGGGAAAAGGGTACACTTGTACATTGCTGGTGGGACTGCAAATTGGTGCAGCCAATTTGGAAAGCAGTATGGAGATTTCTTGGAAAGCTGGGAATGGAGCCACCATTTGACCCAGCTATTCCCCTTCTCGGTCTATTCCCTAAAGACCTAAAAAGAGCATGCTACAGGGACACTGCTACATCGATGTTCATAGCAGCACAATTCACAATAGCAAGACTGTGGAACCAACCTAGATGTCCTTCAATAGATGAATGGATAAAAAAAAATGTGGCATTTATACACAATGGAGTATTACTCTGCATTAAAAAATGACAAAATCATAGAATTTACAGGGAAATGGATGGCATTAGAGCAGATTATGCTAAGTGAAGCTAGCCAATCCCTGAAAAACAAATGCCAAATGTCTTCTTTGATATAAGGAGAGTAACTAAGAACAGAGTAGGGTCGAAGAGCATGAGAAGAAGATTAACATTAAACAGGGATGAGAGGTTGGAGGGAAAGGGAGAGAGAAGGGAAATTGCATGGAAATGGAAGGAGACCCTCAGAGTTATACAAAAGTACATACAAGAGGAAGTGAGGGGAAAGGGAAAAATAATACAAGGGGGACAAATGAATGTCAGTAGAGGGGGCAGAGAGAGAAGAGGGGAGGGGAGGGGAGGGGGGATAGTAGAGGATAGGAAAGGCAGCAGAATACAACAGACACTAGTATGGCAATATGTAAATCAATGGATGTGCAACTGATGTGATTCTGCAATCTGTATATGGGGTAAAAATGGGAGCTCATAACCCACTTGAATCAAATTGTGAAATATGATATATCAAGAACTATGTAATGTTTTGAACAGCCAACAATAAAAAATGAAAAAAAAAAAAAGATCCAGTGCAAAGGGAGCATGGGGTTTCAGAGCTCTCACACAAATCTGAGATCAAAGCTTGAGGAAATTCACAAAGAGACAAAGTATTAAAACCATCAAGGGCCTGTGATCTTCAGGACACTGATTTCTTATTCCCCTTCTTTTGAGGGCACAGGGCCTGGGGTCTGAATGTTGCTTGATTCATGATCCCACCCACTTCTACAGTTGTCAGCTTGGGTGGTGCAGGAGCTCTGAGAGGAAGCACAGTAGAAAGCCGCCTCTCGTGAGGACAGGCATGTCACAACAGTTTTCCAAGCTTCAGGCCAATGCCCCTCCCAAGCCACCAGATGTTGCAACTGGCCTTGTGCCCACAAGAGTCCAGCATAGCTTGAGCTGGGTTCTGAGATGCCCCCATTCATCTGGTGAGGGCTGAGGAGGCTGAAACCTGGAATCTTGTTGGGGTGCAGTGGGAGGAGATGCTCGGCACACTGATGTTAACCCTGGTAAGTGCGTGTCAGGCCGTTCATAGCAAAAGAACAAAGCAGCAAATACAGTTTCTGTACTTGTTCTTCAGCATGATTTCTTTAAGACAAGATATTCACTCTCCTGGATAGTGTAGTCTGAACCCCATCTTTGAGGGTGACCTCATGCTAGTTCTAATCCACATTCAGGGAGCAAAATACCACAATCTCTGTAGAGCATGTGAATTTCACATTTAGATATTTTACCTTGCCCAGGTTACCAAAGGCCTGTGAACATTCTGCAGAATGTTTCCCTACACTCCCTCAAATATAGGTTCATAACCAAAAGGAACCCATTTGATGAACTTAGCCAGGCGCAAGACACCCAAGAAGTTGCTACTATGCACAGGCAACAATTATCTGGTATTTTCCCTGACTCTTCTGTTTACTTCATCCCTCTGTTTGCCTCTCTATAATTTTTCCACTTCAGGTGCAACAGGATCCTGGGTTCCATCAGACATCTGGAGCAAGTTTAAATTTACTGATGTAATTCAGATATACAAAACAACTACACTTTCTTTCTTGGAACGTAGATGGCACATGACTCAGATCACACGCCGAACTTCTGGAACTCTTACACTTGCCAGTTCAAGTTATCTAACAGGGCTCAGGACTGAGAGGCCCTCCTTACCTCTACCAATCCCCCACTCAGGCACTGCTAAGTCCTGAAAGAGAGAGCAGATTGTCCACTCTGCTCTGGGACTCCTTCTGAAGTCTGGCCCCTGAAGCAAGCAGTTTTCAGGGACCCCTTCTGAGGCACCACTGGGGCCTTTCCTCTCCTTGTGTCTCCTCCAATGCTTACTTCCTTGCTGTTGGCTGAATTCATATTTCCTTTTGAGCTGTAAACCAGTCCTTATCCCTATCTCAATGATAAAAACTCTGTGCTCACAGTCTACCAGGATTTGAGCCTTTATTAAAAGTATTTGGGATTCAAACACTTTTCTTCTCTAAGGGCCTGGTTCTGCATTGAAAGCTGTACCATTTGGGTATGAAATACAGAACTGTTGATTTATTTTCAATAGACAGCTATTGGGGGCATGTTCTATTCCATTTATAGCATTAGAGATACAGAGATGAGCTAAACAGGTCCCTCACTGTAGATAGAGCATCTCAGACCCCACCAGAGACCTGATGAATCAGAATCTGCATTTAACAAGATGTCCAGCAGGAATGCACAGTAATATTTAAGAAGGATTGGTCTGTTGCTTCATTCAGTTGCCCACAAAATATACCTATATTTGGCAGATATGAAAAATAAGATCCAAAAGTAGATGAGAACTCCACCTGGAAGCACTAGGTCTGAATTGGAAGTCCAAGGCTTCTTCACCACACTACCTCTCCCCTGCCTGCACCCCATTTAGCTCAGTTTTAGGCCTAAGCAAACCCAGGGCCCCTATTCTTGTCTGTCCCTCTACAGATCTGTTGAACACAGGGCTTTGTGCACAGCAGGGAGCTCTGGAAGGCCTTGTTGGAGCCAATGCGGCATCTGTAAAGGAAGTGCTTTCCAAATCTTATTTTAATGTGTTTATTTATTCCTAATCCATAAACATTTTTGAGTGCTCACCACATGCAAAGCCCTGGGATGGATGAATCAGGGAAAACACAGTGGAATGTAACAACCTCAGGACACACCCCAAGTTTGCCTTCCAGTTGGGGAAACAGACACTATCAATATATAATTTGGGGTGGCTTTAATGGAGATTGCATGGAGTTTTATTTACTTTACTATTGAGTAGACACCAACATTTATCTCTAATGGAACCATTAGATCCACCAGTCTCTTTGGACTGGTAATGCAAACATTGAGAATTAGTTTCAAAATTAAACCAGGCACAGTCTGAACCTGCAGTGAGAAGAACCCAATTTTTAGAAAAAATATATATATAAATCAAACAATAAATGGAAGAAAGCATATTACTAAAGTTAGGAAGCGTTTATGTTGGTGTTTCCTTTGTTATTGGAATTGGAAATGGGATATTGTTTTGGTTTGGATCTGGAATGCCCCCCAAAAGCTCATGTGTTGAAAGCATAGTTCCTAAATGCAACAAAGGTCAGAGGTGGGGCTTTTAGGCAATGATTGGATCATGAGAGCTCTGACTTCATCAGTGGATTAATCCATTTGATGGATTAACCATTGGTAGCTGAATGGACTACTGCAAGGTGGGAGCTAGTTGGAGGAAGTAGCGTGTGATCTTAGGGCTTTATCTGTTAGAGTCTGTAAACAAGTCAAAAATAACACCTGGCATTTTGCCAGGGGAATGTTAGAGTTCGTAAACAAGTCTGGATGGTGCCTGGCAAAATGCCAGAGGGAGTGGTTTGAGAAGTAACAAAAACAAGCCATTGAGTGTGGAGATTCCTTATTGGTTGACTGATGTATCTAGTTTATGCTAATTAGATAAGCTGTGTGGAATGTATAAATACTGCTCCTGTCCTGCAATAAACGGCTCCTACTCCTGCTGTATCAACGTACACAAGTTATTGGTCACCCCCCGGTTATTTTGCTGCAGCTGGACTGCGGCAGATCTTCCCTTAGTAATTTCCCGGTTATTTTGCTGCAGCTGGACTGCGGCATTTATCTTCTGCCTGACCCCTTTCTCCCTCTTTCTTCCTTCCTTCCTCTTTCTTTCATCTTTATTTCTTCCTTTCTTTCTCTCTCTCTCTTCTCCCCTATTCTCTCCCACACCCTCCCCCATTCTCAGCTACCATGAGGCCAGCATCTTTCCCTCCATCTTGCCCTTCTGCCATCATGTTCTACCTAATCTCAGGCCCAAGGAGTTAGCTAATCATGGACTCAAGCTTCTGAAACCATGAGCCAAAATAAATCTTTGCTCCTCTAAGATATTTGCATTAGGTATTTTTGTCAAAGTGATAAAAAGCTGATAAACATAGATAATCTAGCAAATATAATATATTGGCAAGCTGAGTGTTACTTTATAGGAAGCATGCAAACAAATTCAACAAGGTTGACTCCAAAAAAGCCTATAAATCCAAGCTCAGAACGTTTTATTCTTAGTTTATATCCATATTAAAAACAGTCATTGTTAATTCCAATGTTACTTTGAATATCATGTATTTCTCAAAGCATTTTGAAATATTAACTCTATTTGGGGGGTCATTTTGTTGAATATTAACCACTACTAGAATTCTATAATTTAAAAATGATTTATCTTTCAAGCTATTCAGAGTCTAGAAACTGAGAGGTCATCGTAAATAAATGAGAAACTATACACCTGTCATCCAATAAGTATGCAAAATCAGAAAACCCACTCTATATTCCAGTTGAAAATTAACTCACTGATTATCTGCATTTAACAAACAAATAAGCTTTCCAAAACCGAAAAGAGCAGAATCAATTAATTTGCCTCAAGCAAATGGGAAAATGGTTTGAAAGAATTTAATTATAGAAACAAGCCATAATATCCAGATTTAAAAATCTATATGCAGAGAGAAAAAAAAACTTCATTCCTAAATTATTAGTGAAATACACCCCCAAAAAAATTTATCTAGAGATTGCTGAAAACAAATCATCAGCAATGATAACAGGTATCTTCAAAAAGAAAGGTAAGATTATTTATTGACAGTGGCAACTGATTTCAAAGGAAAGCACTTAGCAATAAAAATGTGTTTAATACATGTATTTCCTATCTCCTAAAAGTTAGAAGGAAAAATGAAGTTAAGTTTTTGTAGGTAAAATTCCTAAGATCAAAATTAGAAGCCTTCATATTGAAATAAAGATTGTGGGGCTGGGGTGTGGATCAGTGGTGGATACCTAACCTGGAGAGTACCTTGAATTCAATACCCAGCATCATGGGAAATGAGGGAATAAAGATTGTGGCCACCTCCAAAATATGATGCTCAAGAAGATTGTGTTTTTAATTTTTTTAGTAAATGAGTCTAGCACCTAACAAAAATTATTGTTAAAACCAAAAGAAACCCTGGCTCCCCCAAGTGAGTTCAACTTCCTGATACAATAAAACATTTAGCTTATAAACAGTAAGTCTAATATAAGTCTAAAAGTAAGTCTTAACAACATAAAGGCGCCAAAAATAATTTTACATGATTTTAAAGTCATTCTGCCCTTAGCTTTTTAAGACACTAAACATATATTTTCAGTTGGGAATATGGATTCATATGTAAGAAGGTTGAAACGTTTGAAACTCCAAAAGAATACAAAGTAGTGAAGACAATTCCTTACAACTTGAAATAACTGAAGATTGTGATAGACATGTTGTCATGTCATAGTGAATTTCAGAGAAGGGGGAAAGTAAAA
Source organism: Marmota flaviventris (assembly GCF_047511675.1). NCBI lineage: Eukaryota > Metazoa > Chordata > Mammalia > Rodentia > Sciuridae > Marmota > Marmota flaviventris. Next base: position 78,168,469 of record NC_092499.1, on the reverse strand, counting down.
TTTAAAAAGAGAGTATCCCATCTATGTGAAAGAATCAGACATGTATGGTCTTTCTTGGGGATCTGCCTACATGCAGGGACTACAAAGTTGCTCCAAGAAGTCTGAGTCTAGGAGCAGGAAGTCCAAGGTGAAGAAAAACCATACTACTCTCACCACACCCTGCAGAAGAGAGGCCTTTTTCTGCTTGGTCTCCCCAAAGGGAAGGCTTTTTTCTAATTGGTCCATTCAAAAGAAGCAGATCTAGATTGTATAGGAACTGAAGACTTAGGAATGGAATCTGAATCCCTTTTTAAAAGAGAGAGAGAGAGAGAGAACAAAACCATAAACACAAAAGTAGGTAGAAATGATACATTCATCTAAAATTAGCAAAGAAATTATGACATTCCAAATTTTTAAAATCTGACAAATACAACAAACCTCAGCAAATCTGCATGTAGCATATGATTGTGATTAATGTACCTGTATAATACTTTTTCCTACATTTTGAAATTTATATACATTGTCTCTTGGATAAATAATTTGTAGTGATTTTTCTATAGAGGAAACAAAAGAAAATTAATGTTTTCTCTGACATCTTTGAATTTTTTAAATTTTTTGATAATTTAGAAGAGTTACTTTCAGTGTTACAATTCATTATTTGTAGTGTCCTATACCACATAATTAAGATTGTCAAACATGGGAAAATTTCTACCAAGTGTCCTATATATGTGAGCTCTATAATCATAGAATTCTTTCTTTTTTTAACAAAAAACTTCTGACTTCATGCATTTCACACTTTGTTTCTCTTCCCCATGTATGTCCAGTTCCAGTTTCAGAGGACAGCTTTTGCTAGCATTTGACATCTGGTCCTGTGTCTTCATGACACTTGAGTCAGTACAGAGGTGGTGGGAGTGCTTCTGGAAACCATTCCCACCTGAGGACACCTAGTAATAGTTTATATAGAAGCCACTGAAATAATTCTGTGTGTGTGTGTGTGTGTGTGTGTGTGTGTTCATATTTATATAACCCACTATACCATGATTAAATGTGTTTATAAATCAGTTTCTCCTCAGCTTTATCCCCAAATGTCCTGAGTCTCAACAGAAGAGGAAAGGTGATGGAAAAGAAATCAAGAGTGGAAAAGTACAGCTGGCTTATCTGGTGAAGTTAAAATATCTTGCTTTGTAAATTTTACATAAAAATGTGACTATGTGAAATACTGCTTGGTCCCTTCTCAATTCTTTGGAAGGGGATCACACTACTGAGGGGTCCTAACACATAAGTTTCATGATAAATCTACATCTATCTGCCCAAAGAGGGTGATCTTTCCCCCTAATTTGCACACTCCACATAGTTGAGCAGTGTGATCTTCATCAATCTTAAAAAACATGAAAATTTACTACATAGATGGCTACTTAAAAATTGGAATTTACCCTTGCGATTCAGTGACTATAACTCTAGGAGTAAATCCTGGCATTTCTCCTGGTTAAAGCAAAACAAACAAACAAACAAAACATCTAAGCAATTACTGTATAAACCACCATTTTTGCAACAACTTCTAAAACCAATTATGCAAATTTTGCAAGAAAATTACCAGAACTTGTTTAAATAAAAAGAGATGACTTGATTATAAATGATATATAATGACAATGACTAATGAAAGAAGCATGTAGATAATTGCTTAAGTTTTCCCTCAAAGTCCATTTTGATTTTGGAGTCACTTTAGAAGGAAAGCTTGCATAGTAGATAAGAACTCCACAAACCCCTGACATAGCCATGGCCAAATCTGATTTTTAATCAAAAAGAATATTTATGAGTGAATTGACAAGATGTTCTGACATTAAGCCCTTTCATCAAGATAAGATGAAAAAGAAAAAATGGCAGGAATTACAGATGAAATGATTGTTTTCAATCTATATTTGCCAATACAGATTGGCAAAATGTTGATAATTACTGAAGCTGGGTGATGGATTCATAAAGGTACATCATTTTTTTTATATTTTTTGTTTATTCATAATAAAAATTGCTTTTTTTCAAAAAAAAAATCCCTTGTTGAATTGGTTGTGGTGGCACACGCCTGTAATCCCAGCAGCTCTGGAGGCCCAGACAGGAAGATTACAAGTTCAGAGCCAGCCTCAGCAACTTAGCAAGACCATAGCAATTTAAACAAGACACTGTCTCAAAATAAAAACAGGTTGGGGATTGCAGAACCCCTGAGCTCAATTCCCAGTATGGACCAAAAAAAAAAAAAAAACTTTGTCGCTTTGTTGAAAAGATTTTAATAAAGTACACATTGTAATGTGCCCAAAAAAGTAGATTTAGGATTCAGAGGATGTGAATAATCTTGTTCTTGACTTTACAATTGAGGAAAGAATAGTCATTACAGACTTGATCAGTGCATTGTCCTTCACAATGTATACAATATCTAGTAGTAATATCTAAAATGATGATGAGGATGAGGATGGTGATGATATTTTGTTGTTTTTTTTTTTAAGGGGGATACTAGGGATTAAACTCAGGGGCACTCAATCATTGAGCCATATCCTCAGCCCTATTTTGTATTTTATTTAGAGATAGGGTCTCATTGAGTGGCTTAGTGCCTTGCTTTTACTGAGGCTGACTTTAAACTTGTGATCCAGCCTCAGCCTCCCAAGCCACTGGGATTACACTTAGGGGCCACTGCACCTGGCTTGATATTTTGTTCTTCTTATGTTAGCAAAATTATATTAACTTTCAGCAAAATTATATTAAATTTTAACAAGATTAGTAACAAATACCTGATTTTTGCTACTTCTTCCAGCCATTCCCCATCTGCCTTATAGTTACCACCTAGTAGTCCATTCATTTATCAATGGATTAATCCAGCAACTGGATCAATCCACTAATGAGGTCAGAACCCTAATCATTGCCTAAAACCCTGTCCTCTGAACTGGAAACCCTGATTCCACTACATGAGCTTTTGGGGACATTCCAAATTCAAACCATAACATCTACTTGTTTGTATTACTCTGTTCAAATTGAAATCTCTAGTGGGAAGATCCTATTTCCAAGTTTGTATAATGTGTTCATGTCTTAGCTGGTTAGATTTAGCTTCCAGGATAGGAGATAAGGCTAAAAACTTACATAGTAGTGACTGCCTATTTGCATAAAATGGGTTTAGATAGTGGGCAATCAAAAGCAAAGAGCCAACACCTACTACTTTGCTTTTATTACACAAATGTATAATAATCTTACATGCAATTCTGAAGGTATATTGCACTATACATGAGTTAGTTAAGCCAGAAGATGCTCATTAGAAAACTGAAACAAACACAACAACAAGAAAGCTACCACTCAGGTTGAATTGTCATTTTTCGTCATGAAGGATAGTGAAGGAAGACACTTTAAGAAGACTAAAAAATCTAAACTAGAAGAATAAATTCCATACTCATTTTAATGACTGGGTGCTTACATGGGTGATTTACTTAGCAACATTTTTCTATGCTAGATGCTCTCAATCAACAAGAGCAAGGCACAAACAAATACAGTACTTCATATGTACCTGATTGATAAAATGGTTGAGAACTGCATGAACAGAGATGATTAGAAGGAGTATCATTATGTATGTTATTAAAAGTCAATGTTAGCAGGACTGCTCCCACTGACTCATACCAGAACCCAGGCCTAGATCAGGTCCTGCTGAACTCTGTGAGAACCCAGGCCCAGGATCACCCCTGCACAGAGTAGAGGATCATGCTGGGGCCCCCATTATCAACACATTGCTCCTCCAGCCTGCCTCCATCTCGGGACACTGCAGCCATTATCATAGCCCTCTCCACATAGTAACCAGCACCTTGGGACAATAAGCAAGGCCTGGAGGCAGCTGCATCTCCAAACAGGCAGCCCAAAGCCATTGTAAGGCCCACCATTTTGGCCCCATCTCTGAAAGTGATTGCATCCGTCTTGGGACACCCACACTGCTATCTTGAGTTGCCTCCTCTATTGCTTCCACCACCTTTATTTGTAGTAGCACCCATCTTGGGACACTAGCTGGGGACTGGAAGCCCAACATCAAGGTGAGGTACAGGTAATCTGCATGGAAACTACAAGATTATAGGGTAGAAACTGTAATATATCATATCCACCCTGCGAGAAAGGAAGACACATAGCCATCCTGAAAAAACAAGGAAAGAAAATGCCCCCCCAAACAAACCAAGATACTACAATAATAGAATACATTGACAATGCAGTTGATGAAATGTCAGAGAAGGAGTTCAGAATGTACATAATTAAAATGATCTGCAAATTAAAGAATGACATAAAAGAGCAAATACAGGCAAAAATTAATCACTCCAACAAAGAGATAAGAGCATCCATTAATCATATCAACAGAGATAAGGGACCAAATACAGGTAGCAAAAGATTACTTCAAGAAAGAGAGAGAGATTCTGGAAAAAAAAAAAAAAAAAAACAGAAATCCCTGAAATGAAGGAAACAATAAACCAAATAAAAAATGCAATAGAAAGCATCACCAACAGACTAGATCACTTGAAAAACAGAACATTAGATAATGAAGACAAAATATACAATCCTGAAAATTAAGCTGACCACACAGTGAAGATGGTAAGAAACCATGAACAGAACATCCAAGATTTATGAGATAGCATCAAAAGACCAAATCTAATGTTGAGTCTGTGGGTCAGAATGAAGCCTGGCATTTGCCAGAGGGAATGTTTGAAAGGTGATGCCAGCGAACCATTGAGATGATGATTTGAGTTAAGCTGTATATAATTGCTGTGATGCTGGATTGATTGTATTGTATATTTGATCTTTACTGTCGGGCAATGGGGCGGCTCTTGCTGCCTGGGGCGCCCGCTACTTTGGAGTTCTCACGAGGATTCCTGGAGAGTTCCCATTGGTTGGGGAAGTGCCGGAGGAGGGATTTCCGGTGTGGGGTTTTGCTGGAAGGGCCGCGTGGGTGGCGTTGGCGGAAAAGCGCGCATGCAGTGCCTGTGAGAGTTGAAATAAAGTAGTTGCTGTTTAAACCTACAAGGCTTTGTGGCGGCTCGGTTATTCGTGCCCAGCCAGACTGCGGCATTTGGTGGCCCATACGGGGAACGAACCCGCGACCTAGACTGCGGCAATCTAAGATTTCTTGGGATAGAGGGAGCCACAGAGATTCAAACCAAAGGAATGCACGATTTCTTCAATGAAATAATATCAGAAAATTTCCCAAACATGAAGAATGAATTGGAAAATCAAATATAAGAGGCTTAGAGGACACCAAATGTACAAAATTACAACAGATCTAAACCAAGGCACATTATAATTGAAATGTCTAGCATACAAAATAAGGAGAGAATCTTAAAGGCCACAAGAGAGAGGAATCAGATTACATATAGGGGGAAACCAATTCATATCTCAGCAGATTTTTCAACCCAGAACCTCAAAGCCAGGAGATCCTGGAACAGCATATAGCAAGCTCTGAAAGAAAATGAATGCCAACCAAGAATCTTATATCCAGAAAAATTAAGCTTTAGATTTGATGATGACATAAGAAACTTTCATGATAAACAAAAAAGAATTTACAGCAAGAAAGTCTGCACTACAGAGAATTCTCAGCAAAATATACCATGAGGAGGAAACAAAAAACAACTATGAAAATCAGAAAAGGGAGGAACTACACAAAAGAAAAGGCCAATCAAAGAAGAAACCATGTCAAGTTAAGAAACAAAAATAAGCCAAAATATCTGGAATACAAATCATATTTCAATAATAACTCTGAATGTGAATGGCCTAAACTCATCAATCAAAAAACATAGGCTGACATATTGGATTAAGAATAAAGACCCAACAATATGCTGCCCTCAAGAGACTCATCTCACAGGAAAACATCCACAAACTGAAGAGGAAAGGGTGGGAAAACCCATACCACTCACATGGACTGCATAAACAAACAGGGGTTTCCATCCTCATATCAGATAAAGTGAACTTCAAACCAAAGCTAGTGAAAAGGGATAAAGAAGGATATTTCATACTGCTTAAGAGATTCATATATCAACCAGATATAACAATCATAAATATCTACACCCCAAACAATGGGGCATCTATATATATCAAACAAACCCTTCTCAACAAGAATAAAACAGACCACAACACAATAATACTGGGTGACTTTATTTCACCTCTCTTACCACTGGATAGATCTTTCAAGCAAAAAATAAACAAAGTAACTATAGAACTCAATAAAACAATCAGTAATTTAGTCTTAACAGACATATATAGAATATTTCATCCATCAACAACTGAATATACTTTGTTCTCACCAGCACATGGACCCATTTCTAAAAAGACCATATGTTATGCCAGTCTTAGCAAAGCAAGTCTTAGCAAAGCAAGTCTTAGCAAATACCAAAAAAATAGAGATACTGCCCTGCATTCTATCTGACCATATGGAATAAAATTAGAAATCAATGATAAAATAAAAACTAGAAGCTACTCCAACACCTTGAGACTAAATAATATGCTATTGAAAGATGCATGGATAACAGAAGACATCAGGAAGGAGATTAAAAAAAATTCTTAAAGGTAAATGAGGACTCCGATACAATATATCAAAAATCTCTGGGACACTATGAAGACAGTACTAAGAGGAAAGTTCATTGCATTAATCTCATTCATTAAAAGAAAAAAAGTCAAAAATAAATAACCTGACATTATATCTCAAAGCCCTAGAAAAAAAGGAACAAACCAACACCAAAAGAAAAAGAAGACAAGAAGTAACTAAAATTAGGCCTGAAAACAATGAAATTGAAACAAAAGAAACAATTCAAAAAATTGACCAAATAAAAAGCTGGTTCTTTGAAAAAATAAATAAAATTGACAAACCAATAGCCACCCTAATGAAAAGAAGGAAAGAGAAAACTCAAATTACCAAAATTCATGATGAAAAAGGAAATATCAAGACAGACACTAGTGAAATACAGAAGATAATTAGAAATTATTTTGAAAATTTATACTCCAGTAAATAGAAAACTTTGAAGATATTGACAAATTTCTAGAGGCATATGATCAACCCAAGCTGAGTCAAGAGGACATACACAATTTAAACAGATCAATTTCAAGCAAGAAAATACAAGACACCATCAAAAGCCTACCAACCAAGAAAAGCCCAGAACCAGACGGATTCACAGCTGAGTTCTACAAGACGTACAAAGGAGAATTAATACCAATAATCCTCAAAGTATTTCATGAAACAGAAAAGGAGAGAACCCTTCCAACTCATTCTATGAAGCTAGTATCATCCTGATACCAAAACCAGGCAGAGATAAATCAAGGAAAGAAAATTTCAGACCAATATTTCTGATGAACATAGATGCAAAAATTCTCATTAAAATTCTGGAAAATTGCATACATAAACACAGTTAAAAAAAATAGTGCACCATGATCAAGTGGGATTCATTCCAGGCATGCAAGTTTGGTTCAACACACAGACATCAATAAATGTAATTCATCACATCAATAGACTTAAAGACAAGAATCATATGATTATATCAATTCATTTAAAGAAAGCATTTGACAAAATGCAGCACCCTTTCATTTTCAAAACACTAGAAAAACTGGAGATTTTAAGAACACACCTCAACATTGTAAAAGCTATCTATGCTAAACCCAAGGCCAACTGCTGGGAGCCATTAGCCAAGTAGGTATGACAATTTCCTTGCCAGCGTACCCCATGTTGCTGACATGTTGCAGCGACATTGAATGTAGGTGACCTTGCTCAAGGACCAAGGCAGATTAGGGTGTTCCCGGTTTTAAGATAATCCTGTTTAGGGCGTTCCCAGTTTAGGTTCCAGGTTTAAGGTTTAAGATTATTCCTCCCGGGAATAGGGCGTATCCTGCTGCCTGAGTTCCCCTTGAGTTCTCACGGGATTCAGACAGTATATTTTGGAGATAGAAGCCCAGTGGAGGGGATTTGGGCAGAGAACGTGGATTTGGGCAGAGAACGTGGATTTCCCCAGAACGTGATTGTAGACGGCTGGTGTGAGTTCGGGAATAAAGAGTTGCTGTTTGAATCTACAAGCTGTGTGGTGGCTCGTGATTGTGTGCCCAGCCAGACTGCGGCATTTGTGCCCAGCCAGACTGCGGCATTTGTGCCCAGCCAGACTGCGGCAGCCAACATCTTTCTAAATGGAGAAAATTGGAAGCATTACCTCTAAAAACTGGAACAAGAGAGGGATGCCCTCTTTCACCACTTCTATTCAACATAGTCCTTGAAACCCTAGCCAGAGCAATTAGATAGATGAAAGAAATTAAAGAGATGTGGATAGGAAAAGAAGGACTCAAACTATTATTATTTGCTGATGTCATAATTCTATACTTAGAGGATCCAATGAACTCTACCAGAAAACTTCTAGAATTAATAAATGAATTCAGCAAAGTAGCAGGATATAAAATCAATACCCATAAATCAAATGCATTTCTATACATCAGTGATGAATCCTCTGAAAGGGAAATTAGGAAAATTACCCCATTCACAATAACCTCGAATAAAATAAGATACTCGGGAATCAATTTAACAAAGGAGGTGAAAGACCTCTACAATTAAAACTATAGAACACTAAAAAAAGAAATTGAAGAAGCCTTAGAAGATGGAAAGATCTCTCATGCTCTTGGATAGGCAAAATTAATATAGTGAAAATGGCCATACTACCAAAGTCTATAAAGATTCAATTCGATTCCAATTAAAATACAAACAACTCAATCAATAAGTGGGCTAAGGATCTGAACAGACACTTCTCAGAAGATATACAATCAATCAACAAATATATGAAAAAATGTTCAACATAATCAAAACTACCTTAAGATTTTATCTCGTACAGTCAGAATGGCAGTTACCATGAATACAAACAACAATAAATATTGGCAAAGATGTGAGGGGAAAGGCATTGCTGGTAGCACTGTAAATTGGTTCAATCACTCTGGAAAGATGTTTGGATATTCCTTAGAAAACTTGGAATGGAACCACCATTTGACCCAGCTATTCCACTCCTTGGTCTATACCCAAAGGGCTTAAAATCAGTGTTCTATAGTAACGCAGCCACATCAATGTTTATAGCAGCTCAATTCACAATAGGTAAACTGTGGAACCAACCTAGAAGCCCTTTAATAGTTGAATTGATAAAGAAATTGTGGTATATATACACAATGGAATATTACTCAGCATTAAAAGAAAATAAAATCATGACATATGCAAGTAAATGGATGGAGTGAGACAATATCATGCTAAGCAAAGTAAGCCAATACCCAAAACACCAAAGGCCAAATGTTCTCTCAGATAAGTGGATGCTGATCCGTAATGGGGGAGAGGGTGCATGGGAAAAGTGGAGGAACTGTGATTGGACAAAGGGGAGAAAGTAAGGGGGCATGGGGACAGGAAATATGATGGAATGACATGGACATCATTACCCTAGGTACATGTATGACTGCACATAAGGTTCAATGCTACATTGCATACAACCAGAGAAATGAAAATTTGGGCTGCAATTGTATACAATGAATCAAAATGCATTCTGCTGTCACATATACCTAATTAGAATAAATAAATATATAAATTTTTTTAAAAGAGAAAGGGAAAGAGAAAAACATGTATCAAAACCTTAACAATCAGTGAGTAGTATTAAAAAAATTGATTATACTATTCCTGTAATTTTCTGTAGAGATTTTTTTTCCAAATAAAAATTAAACTAAAAATAAAAGAAAACTTAAAAAAAAAGTCAATGCTATCCAGGCTCAGTGGTGCAGGCCTGTAATCCCAGCAGTTAAGGAGGCTGAAGCAGGAGGATCACAAGTTCAAAGCTAGCCTCAGCAAAAGTGAAGTGCTAAGCAACTCAGTGAGACCCTGTCTCTAAGTAAAATACAAAATAGAGCTGGGAATGTGGCTCAGTGGTTAAGTGCCCATGAGTTCAATCCCTGGTAGCACTCCCCCTCCCCCCAAAAAAAAAAAAAGCAGTCAGTGCTAGTATAAAAATAAAGACATCCACAATCATAATTCATCATGAAAAGCAGTGCTCAGAGAAGCATTTTCCTGAAACCATTATTGAGACAGACCAGTGGTTCAGATAATCTTGCAATTCACCACTTTACATAGGAAACAAGCAGTTGGCATTAAAATACATTTATCAAAATTCCATATGAAAGTAACAAAAGAATGTTCAGTGTCATTAATACTTTGGCAACATTCTAGTGAACTCTCATATTAATACTTCCCTAAAGTAGTAAGTATATTTTGAAATTTATATCCATTTGTTCATGTGAGTTATTGAAAAATTGTGACACCAAGAGAAAGGAGAAAAAGTGTCCAGAGACTGAATCTGATGCTCCATGTTTGCTCCCTTTTTACCAATGCAAAATTTAAAACTCAGGACATTCAAAGCGGGAGGATTTTATCTATTGGCTGGAAAATAGAAAAAGCTTCCTGAAAGAATTTAAAACAGTGTTTGATATTAAAGCAGGTACACAGGTACTATGGAACAGAATGCAAATAATTTTCTTACTCTGATGAGCCTGGGAGATTTCTTCTGCTGTTAAGAATATGGTAGTGGGAAACATACTTTGGAGGAAGCATTGCTCCCCATAATCATCAGAAAACTTGATCAACATGAGATTAATTCACTAACACAAAACTAAAAATGACAGGCTAGCAGGACTCAGGAGCTGGGTTGGATGAGAAGGTCATATCCAAAACAGAAAATGTACATTCTGACACAGGTTAGGAGAGAAAACTACATCTTAATTAATATTCTTGCTGAAATGGACTCAGGCAACCTGTCATGCTCACCTCATCTTGAAGGTGAGATCATAGAGTTCGTTGTAAGTTGGATGGAGCCCCAGTTTGGAAATTATCATCCCAATTCTGTATAACCATGGATAGGTCACTTACTCTTCTGAGATACTGAGGTGTTGTACTCCCCGCCACCAAAACCCTGTTGAAATCCATGATCACCAAAATTGGCTCTTGCTCCAATATCCATGGTCCTATGGTCATGTCTGTTTTTTAAATTTTTCTCTTATTCATCTGATTCCTGGTAGATGATCATTCATACTGTAGATGTAGGGTTGACCCTTCAAAAACAAGTAGGTAAAATGTGTTGGCATGTCTTTTTTTCCCACTGAGATTGTAAACTCTTTCACAGTTAGCAAAGTGTTGATCCCCTGGTTTTGAACAAATATCTAATTGTTTAAGTGAATCTGTGAGTATCCATAAGTGAATCTTGCCTCCTGATCAGATTTCTTTTTACATATTTCTTATATTAAAAATCTAGGCTAGGGGTGGAGTAATAGAATGCTTAGCATGCATGAGGCCCTGGGTTCAATCCTCAGCAATAAAATATAATAATATATTGTGTTATATAATATATACAGTGTTGTCCTGTAAATTAATTTTAATATATTATTTGTAATATATTATATTATATATATTATATGCTGAAATAATATTTTGGAAACATTGGGTTATATATTAAATATATAATATATCAATATATTATATATTTAATATATAACCAATATTATTAAATATATTATATATTATATGTATTTTATATATATATTATATATTATAATATATTTAATATATTATTAAATATATTATAATATGTAAATATTTAATATATAACCCAAGTTTCCAAAATATTATTTCAGCATATAATTCACATAAAAATTCATAATGAGACATTTTTACATTTTTTACCCTAAATATTTGAAATTGAGAGTGCATTTTATAATTATAGCACATTTCTGTTTGGTCTGGCTATAATTCAAGTACTCAATACACAAGTAGCTAGTGGCTACTGTTTTGGCTAGCAGAAATTAGAAGGTATAAGGTCAGTAGATGCATAATGAAAGATGTATGTTATCTTATAATTTCACAGATATTTCTTGGGGGAAAAAAGCATAGGTTTAAAAGGCACATTTAAAGAAAAAAGATCAAAGGCAAAGAGCCATGAAATTCTGACCTAAATATAGAATCCTGCAGAGGTAAAAAAGTAATGCCTGATTTGTCTCTACTGGGTGTTGGTAAAGCGCCCCAGCACCCAGGCTTTGGACTTGCTGAAACTGTGTTCCTATTTGAATAGACAGTTTCTCAGGAGGTGCCCGCACGTGTCTATCAATATAGGTCATCCTTTTTTCAAATAAGTATCCGAAGATCCATACATTGGTGATGGCGTTTATAAGGAGTTGCTGATTATCTTAGAGATAACTGGGACATCTAGTAACAAAAAAAAATTTTGAGCCAAATTGATTTCAAATCTTCTCAACTGTCACCATCACCACTTCCTTACACATACAGAGTAGGCTGTGTCTTGCCCTCAGGACCCTCTTTCCCTTCAAGCTTGCCTCCGCCCTAAAAGTTTGCCCTGGAGAGGCAGAGCAGGACTTCCCAGAACTACATACCTTCCAAGTGAAGTTTTGTCATTTTCTGCCCCTAATAGCCTATAGGTCAGCTTCTCAGTAACCTTTACAATGAGGCTGTTCTCCCTCCTCTGGTCTGGTTTCTTTCCCATCCTTCTTCCTGGAATTCAATCTCCGAAGGACTGTTTGTAAAATATGGAGGTAGTTCTGAAAATCGACAAGCAGTTGAGACTAGGGGACCGGGATGGAAAGGATCTGAAAGAGAGGGGCAAAGTGGGAACAACTCCCAGCACTTCACACTGCAGAGAGGTCAAAATGTGGGCTACAAATCAAATTTGTCCTTGGCTGGATCCACAATTATAAGATACCTGAGCCCAAGGGCTTTAGAGCATCTGTCTGCCATTTGAGCCCAGAACAAGCTGCCTGGATATGGAGACTGGTCCTCCAATTAGCTACAACTGAGCTCAGGATGAGAGCTGTGCTCTCCTTTTTCCTCTCCTCAATTTTGTTATTCTAGCAGCTGTCATCACCATTCACATCCACTCACAGACTGTACATAGTAAAGGAGCTCCATTCAAGTCTCATATCCAGATTAGCTTTGCAGCCCAGCTAATGTGAATTTATGGGAACCAATGGTAAATAGAAATGCTAGCTGCGCTCCCACTCACCGTGGGATGTTAGGAGATATTTACATTTAGAAGTTTAACACATCCTGGCTTTAATCCAATATTCTCTAACATTTTCTAAACAGCCCCAGTTTTCTAAACCCTATGGTTAGCAAATATAAAGAAAAGACCAAAGGTGGTGGGGGACATTAGGAAGCAGTTATAAATATAAACCACCTTTTAAGATTTACACAGAGATTTTGTTAGTAAATTTAAAGAGTTGTGTATTCTGGAACTAAATTTTTGCCTATACACTTTGAAACGAACAGAAGCACACAGGGCAATAATGTGTTTCTTTGGCTTCCCCCACCACTTGCCACCCATCTTTTGCTTTTGAATCAGAATGAGAAAGAGGCAACCAAGAACCAAAGACAGTCATAACTGCATTAGTTTTCAAACTTAACCACCAGTGAAATACACATGGAGAGTAAAAACCAAAAAAAAAAAAAAAAAACCTCCTGGGCATATCAGTATTTTAACTTTTTCCCCAAATGAGCTTAAATCATTAAACTAAATAACAGCAGCCTAGTCAACTTAAGTCATATAAAACACTCTCTCTTCAAGATTGTTTTAGCCATTCAAGGGCCTGTGCTTTTCTATATACAGTTTATAACCATCATGCCAATTTTTATTAAAAAAAATAAAAATAAGAAGAAGAAGAGGAGAAGGAGGAGGAGGAGGAGGAGGAAGAGGAAGAGGAGGAGGAAAAAGAGGAGGAGGAGGAAGAAGAAGAGGAGGAGGAGGAGGAGGAGGAGGAGGAGAAAGAAAGTCCTGTTGGAGCTTTGGGCTTATGTGGACTCTAGATCAATGTGAGAATTGACATCTGGATAATACTAAGCTTTGGACCCACAAACACATGTGTATTTCTGTTTAGTTAGGTCTTCTTTTATGTCATTTTTGTAGTAAAAGCCTGATGCCCCTTTTGTTAAACTTATTCCTGAGTATTTTATGGTTGGGGTGAATGGAATATTTAGACTATTTGAAGTTTCCTATTCAAATTTTTGCCTCAGAAAAAGTCCTCAAGACCCTCTGAGCCCTTTTGCAGTCACTGAGCTGGACACCTTCTCTGCTATGACCCTTATCCCCTCCTGATGACCTTGAAGGCCACTTTCTGCCTAGCCTCTTTGGCCCTATTTTCTCCCCATCTGTAACTAAATCACTCCAGGGTACAAAATTTTGCTGATCCAATCTCCTACCTCCAGTTTGCTGCCAGCTGCTTGGGTTTTTGTTTGGTTTGGTTTTTGTTTGGCGGGAGGGCATGCACAGGCATCCTCAGGTCAGATGAGAAAGATTCAGAGCACTGCTGTAAGAAAACAGCAGTCAAGTAAACATATTCAGCTACATTTAACAGATGCATGCTGGAAGCCCATAATCAAAGAAGAAAATGTCCTTTCATAGTCATTGAGTGTGTTGTGGACACAGCCCACTCCCCACAGCATGTGTGCCCCCAGCATACCTCTTGGCTACCTCTGTTCTCAGGAACCATGATGCAGCTACACCTTTGGGTAGCAGGCACTAGACAGATAGAACAGAGCAAATCATGAAAGATGACATAGCGTTGCTGGGGTCTTGAGTTTACATTTCAAAGGCCAAAATAAGGTTTGTTCATCTTTTTCCAGGCAGATCATTTTTCTCCAAGGTCTCAATAAGAGTCAACTGAGAACCAAGACAGAGGCCCCTGGTCAATGGCATCGTCTTACATGGCACACATTGATACAGATGGCTTCATTCACCCAGTGCTGATGTAGAAAGGACCCTCCTTCCACCTCTCCCCTCTATCCACACACACACTCATACTCACACACATTCACACACACACACACACACACACACACACACTCACACACATTCACACACTCTCATAGACACTTCTCACACACACATGAGAAACTGGACAGGAGTAAGTAGCTTCTCAGCTCCTGCTCTTCCCAGTCCCACCTGGATCAAAGCTGTCAGTGATACCACTCTGTCAGGGATGCTGCTTGAAGTTTTGAATCCTCAGGGAAGGCTCCATCTACCTTTCAGTACTCTGGGTTCTGAGCCTTGACAGCATTCATCTAACATCACAGAGAATCCTCTTCTGGAAACTGGCTCAATCTCCAACTTACATTTGAGATTTGAAAGTAATGCTTATTACCACCATCAGCATCTTCATGGCCCCCAGAGGTAAAATTATTCCACAATGAGAAAAACTAGCATTTATGAAGTACTTATGGTGTACCAGGCCCCACTCCAGAAACTACTTATAAAGCCAGCTTAATGCTCACAGCTGCACCAGGAGACAGAGACCATGAAAATCCTTATTTTATAGATGTGCAAATTGAGGCACAGAGAAGTAACTCACTCAGGGTGCCATATCTAAAATGTAGCACAGTATCAAATTCAAGTTCTCTGCTTTAGAGTGTCCATTCCTAAACACTATATGACCTTGGCTCTCATGATATGCAAAAACAAACAAACAAATAAATAAATAAATAAAAGCCTATAAAGTTAAACCATTTAACTTTCCCTTTATGTACTTCATACTTACATTCATAAGCAATACTGTCACTGACATTTGGCACCAAATGTAGAATCACTGCAAATATTTTGACCATGAAGAATCAGAATGAGGACTGTCTCTCCAATTTCTCTGTTCAATGCCCGGGGTCAACATGGAAAAGAGAACACAGGAGAGTGAGAGAAAGGGACTCCCTTTGGTCAAGAGGGAGGCAGAGACATAGAGTAGATGTTTAGAGACGCGCAGAAAAGTGCGGACCCCTGTCACTACCACCTTCATGGTCTCCAAGGCCTTGGCCCAATTGGGAAGGGTCAGGGGCTTCCTTCTTTGCCTACAATATCATCTTGATGAAAAACCAGTTTGTTAGTTTCTTTAAATAATAAATATGCAATTATCACATGACTTAACAACTGTACTTTGGGTCATCTGTCCCAGAGAAACAGAAGTTTATGTTTACATAAAAACTTAATTGAAAATACAGGAGTTTTATTCATAATACCCCAGACTGGAAAAAATAAGATGTCCTACAATGTGTGGATGATCAGATGTCCTACAATGTGTGGATGATCAGACAAATTGTGGCAGGTCTATACCAGCAAATACCTCTCAGTAACAAAAGGAACCAACTCTTGATACATACAGAAATTTAGATGATTGATCCTCCAGAGAATTATGCTGAGCACTGTGTTAATTACAGTAGTTTTACAATGTCTTAAAATCAGGTAGTATGCATTCTCCAATTTCCTTATTCTTTCTTAAAATTGTGATTTCCCCCTTGAAATTCTAGTTATTTTCATATCAAGTATAAATCAGAATATAAGTTTCTATAAAATTTTTAGTTTTTTATAAAATCAAAACCCAACTGAACTTTTGATTGATAATCTATGGATCAACCTGAGGACAATTAAAATTTGAAAATATAAAGTTTTTCAATTTATGAATGTGATTTCTCTCTCTCTCTCTCTCTCTCTCTCTCTCTCTCTCTCTCTCTCTCTCCATTTATTTAGGTCTTCTTTTTCCATTAGTGTTTGATATACAAATCCTGCACATATTTTGTTAGATTTTTGACCTAAGTAGTTTGTGCTGTGGGTGCTAATTTAAAAGGCACTCATATTTTTTAATATTTTTTAGTTGTCAATGGACCTTTATTTATTTTTATTTATTTATATGCAGTGCTGAGAATCAAGCCCAGTGCCTCACACATGCTAAGCAAGCTTTTTCTACCACTGAGCCACAACCCCAGCCCCATAAAAGGCACTCATTTTTAAGTTTCAATTTTCAATTACTTTTGGCTGCTACATATAAATACTACTCATTTCTATATATTTATCTTTTTTGATCTTGCTAAACACATTTATGAATTCTACCAGAAATCTGTTGTTGTAGATTCCTTTGGATTTCCCATATATGATCATCTCATCTACCAAGGAAGAGAGAGATTTCCAATTTTGTTTCATACTCTTCTCAACCACAAGGTGGAATTCAGACATCTACCTGAGGATAGACATGACTTTCAGAGCCTTAATAGGACTGGGCTTAAACATAACATTCCTATTTTGTAGAAAATCCCTTGTTCCCTACCTCCAGCTCCAGCTTAGTCTCTTTGTGCCTTTATAAAAAGATACCTGAGACTAGATAATTTACAAACAACAAAAATTTTCTCCTCACAGTTTAGTAGACCAGGAAGTCCAAGATCAATGAGTTTGTAGGTGCAGTGTCTGGAGAAGGTCCATTTCTCATAAGTGGTGCCATCTAAGTTTCCTCACATGGCAGAGGGAGAGAAGGGCAAAAGAGGCCTAGCTAGTTCCCTTCGTTGCTTCTTTTTTTTTTTTTTTTTTGGATTGAACTCAGGGGCACTCAACCACTGAACCATGTCCCCAGCCCTACATTGTATTTTATTTAGAGACAGGGTCTCACTGAGTTGCTTAGCACCTCACCATTGCTGAGGCTGGCTTTGAACTCGTGATCCTCCTGTCTTGGCCTCCCAAGCTGCTGGGACTACAGCACAGTGCCTGGCTCCTTCATTGTTTTTATAAGGCTGCTCATTTCATTCATGATGGTGCCTTCATGATAATCATATCCCAATGGCTCCCCCTCTTAGTACTTTTGCATTGAGAATTACATTTCAACATGAACTTTGAAAGAGACACAAACATTCGAACCACAGTGCCCCCTCACTGAAAGACTTTTACAACTCCCATATTAGTGCAGGAAGTGGAGAGGGATGGTCAGTTGTCAACTCTCACTGGAATCTCTGACTTCTGGTTTTTACCTCTAACTACCAGTTCAGTCTATGAATCATTTAGAGGGTTGATGCATGTTATCATTCCTCCATAAAACATGAAAATATGTAAATCACATAAAATACGATGCATGTTATCATTCCTCTGTAAAACACTCCTCCATAAAAGCTCTGTTGGATTTCAAATAAAAGAGTAATTTTTAAAAAAATCACATGGATTTACTTAAGTTTTGGTAAAATGAAGAAGATTTAAGTTGGAAATTTGCAAAACAACATAAAATTAGAAATCAGTCACCCTTACTCCTAAAAGTTCTCTTGGTTGCCACCATTGTTAATGCCCAGGCTACTCCAACAGAACATGCCAGGTTTCCTCCTTCATTGTCCTACATCTGTCCTCCACCATCTTTCACTCCCCACCAAATGACTCCAATTAAAATCTCCTGTGTGATAGGGTAAGTCTAGCATCACAGACTTACCTTTAAGCACCAAATAGTCCTGTCCTGCATATGAACATGACTAGACACTTCTTCAAAACAAGTTTTGGGATGCCAGTTGAACTACTATAACCCCTAAGTTAAAAGAGAAAAACACGACCTGTGATTCCTCCTTGACCATGATGTTTCGGTTCTTCCAAGAATCAAAATTTGTATTTCCATTTAACCCCTGTGTCATAGACTGGGATTTTCCAAATAGTGGTCCATGTTTGAAAAGGTACACTATAGTCCTAAGGAGCAAAAGAACAACTGGACTTTAAAAATTGGAATCAATGTTTGTATCAGCCTGTAAATTAAAAATAGGTTTTATTTATTTATTTATTTATTTATTTATTTATTTATTTATTTATTTATTACAGAACTAGGTACTAAACCCAGGTCTTCATACATGCTAAGCAAGCACTCTACCACTGAGCTACATCCAAAGGCCTTTTTAATTTATTTTGAGACAGGATTTTCCTAAATTGCTGAGGCTAGCAATGCCTCAGCCTCCCAAGAAGTTGATATTATAGGCTTCACCATCATGCCCAGCAAGAGGTTACTTTTATTTCTCTCTCTCTCTCTTCTCATTTTTAATGAATATAAGATAATGTTAAGAAAAAAGTAGAATTTGACTGATGGAAGGAGTGGGGAGAGAGAAAAAATATTAGAGTGAAAGTGTTTATCAGACTTAGTATTTGCACAGAGATGATTCTTTTTTCAGCAGTAACATGTTTCAGGGTCATTTTCTTCAAAAGGCTACAGGCCAGATTTCTGTGGGCTATTGAAACCATGAATTAAAGTGATTAAACCTATAACTACTACCAACCATAACAATCAAAATGTCAACTAATGATTCTCTAGCTGAAAGTCAGAGCTCAGGGGTATAAAATAATTTTCCATTAAATAATAATCATTTTTCCCCTGAAGTCTTAGTCTCATGTTCCTTGAAATTAAGTTCTTTCCTAAGTTTTCTTTAAAAGATTTCCTACCAATTTCAGTTCCCAGAACCAAAATGCTTGTCTAGTAATTGGGAGTCTTAATAAAGATAATACAGGACTGTTTACACCCTGTTTTTCATATTTTTTTTCAAAAAAATGTTGGAATTGCATAGGTCCTATTATCATCCTTCATCCATCGTAACAAAGGGAAATATTAAAGATGTTCTCAGTCTCATAGAGCTGAATTATGTTGCATACCTGATTATTATTTCTTTCCATTTCACCAGCAACAAAATTGTTTGGTCTAACACACATGTAAAGTCTGCTTATTAAGCTCAACCACAACTAAATAAATATAAATAACAACAGTAGTCAAAAACTTTCCTTTTCATCCAATGGATCAGGTGTATGAGAAGGTATGGCAATAGCCAGTAAAAGCGATGGTTCCAGGATGTGAACAGGTGCGCACACTGTTCATGGGAATACAAAGTGGTGTATCTTCTTTGGAGTATAATTTCAGGATCTGTAACATTTTAAATACTCATTTATAGTGATCCCACTTCTAGAAATCTGACTTATGTGCTTAATAGGGATACATGAACTCATACATTCTTTGCAGGATTGTTGCTTTAAAAATTAAAGATTGGATAAAATCTATGTGTACCTTAATGGAAGAATGGATGAAGAAGCTACAATAACCCTATGCAATGGAATAGCCTGTGAATACTAAAAGAATGAGACATCTATGTGAACTGAATTGCCTGGAAACTTTTCATGACTTGGTTACATTAAAATTTTCAATACAAAATTAAAGCAATGTTTTTGAAAAACTAACCAGAGGAAACTTATCAATGGATATACAGGAATAATTGACAATTTATATTTTGGCCCCCAGAGTCATGTGTTGGTGAAGATCAAGTTCTTTGTGGGGCAGTGCTGCCTTCTACTCTGTGTTAGTAACATTGTTGCATTTTATAACAAGTTCACAGAAAGTGTCTGATCTAGAAGAAAATATCACTTATTTGAAAAGCCAGATCTGTACCATAGATTAATTCAGAAGTAATTGTCTATTTCACAATAGTTCAGTTTACTTTCAAATGGATTCAAATCAAGAATCTTTTAAAGGGCTATTTTTGTTGGTGCTTTAAAAATATGCTCCGTTTACATAAACTTTAGAAGAATATATCTGTTATGTAAATCAAGGAATGCAAACAATCTAAGATCCCTGGCATTCCCTTTTTAAAAAAGTATCCTGAACAACCTTTGGATCTGTCTCTCTTCAGTTTGCAAGTACAAATGGAACTACCCTCATCATCCCTGCTCTCTCTGTTTACAATTCATCATTTTGCACAATGCAGGTCAAGTGCCGTGTCTAAAGACCTAAGTTTTATCACCAGAAGCCACACAGGCCCTCAGTTATCATTCACTCAAATGCTGGTGCATCAGAATTTGCTGGTATATCATATTTTTACATAAGAAAATAAGTTTCTATGAACTGCATTTTGGCAGGGGTTGGGGAGGTAAGTCACAAAACAGGAATGACAAAACACATTCGATTCAACTGTCTAGCCAGTGAACGACAAAGACAAAGATCCCTTTAATCAGAGGTACTATTCAAAACACAATTCAGCTGGATTAGACATCAGAAGTAGCCAGGTTCTGGGCCAACACAAAACATCCCCTCTGTGGCTTCGGCAAGGCATTTAGCAACTAACTTCAGTTTCTTCTCACCTGTAGCAGATCCTCATCGTTTTTCTCAGAGACATGTATAAATTAATTGATATTCAGAAAGGGATGTGGGAAAAAAATGATACTTGAAAACGCTAAATATTCAGTGCTTTTCTTTTTGGCTTTCGTGGTTTTATTTTGGCATCATAGATCACATTACATACGCTGAGAAGCAGGGAATATCACCAACGTGCATCTGATTATTCTTTCTTAAATGACATAAGGCTTAGCCTCAGGAACTAAAAATAATTCCAAAGAACTCATAAGTCATCATACATTATTAATAAAAAACTTGTCATTTCCAAGGCATCTTATTGTCCTAGTAACACAGCTTGTTATTTTTATTAGCTATGTTCCACAAACAGAGGTATTGTAGTTTTGTCACCATCTCACTGCTTAGGAAATAGGTGAAGATTGAACAAGGCCCTTGCACAGACAACTTCCCAAAATTAGACATCTTGGTTTCTAAATTCCTAATACTCTCTCCCAAGAATCACATCTTGTATATAAAATAAAGTATCCATACACGCACCCATAAGCATCTAAACAAAAAAGAAGTATGGTTTTTAGAGACTTTGCAAATGTCAGAAACAGCTTTATCCTGTCAAGAAAAAGTTCTATAAGCTCAAAAATTCCTTCTGAAATTTTTTCATTGAGACAAATCATGTACTGAAAATTGACTTTGTTGTTGTTGTTGTTGTTGTTAGATACACATGACAGCAGAATGAATTTTGACATATTATACATACAGGGAGTATAACATTCTAATTAGGACCCTTTCTTGTGGTTGAACATGATGTGGAGTTTTCCTGGTGAGGTATTCATTTATGGACATAGGAAAATTACTGTCTTTTAAAAAAATATTTCTTAATACCAGAGATTTCATTAACCTGTATTACTACTATTTTGCTAAAAGATGATCTGTTATCTGCTCCCCAAGCTAAGCAAAGGCCAGACCAGGACCAGCTCTGGATGCCACATCTGGGGTGGGTGTTTGAACCCTACTAACAACCAAGGGGAACCCAGGGTGGAGGGAGAAGAGGAAGTTATGTGAAATGCTCAGGTTTACAATCTGGAAAATTCACTCCGACTTCCTGAGGAAGGATGGTCTAGAAAAAGGCAGTGCTACATATAGGGAGTCAAATTAGGGAACAGAGGGATTGTGAGAGATTGTGATGGTTTGAATTAAGACAGAGGCAGTGAAGATGGAAATACAAAAAAAAAAAAAAATCTAAAATGTAAGGTAGGCAAAATCAGTGAGGCCAGAGGGAATGGAATCCTGAGCCCAGGAATAAGAATTGATCTTAGGCAGAAAGAGGAAGATCTTTTCAATCATGACAGGGAAAAGAACAAATGATGAAGAAGAAATGTGCCAAAGCCAGCAATGGATGTCAGAGGAAGATGAGGGAACGTGGCCAGAAGATGGTGGTCAGGAGAAGACAGCAAAGGATGGAGATGACCTCAGAGGATCAGCGCTTTCAGCAACCATGTAAGGAGAAGCAGGGGAACAGGAACCTGGGCAAGCAGCCTGAACTGTGGAGTCCCCAGTAGAAGGACCCCTGGAGAGCAGCCATATCTGCAGGAGGCAGAGAGAAGCTCTGTGAACCTGGGAATGCGTTTGCCATAGAATAAATTTTGCTCTGCTAATTCCTCAGCTTCTATCAAAAAATTTCTGAAGTCTAATTCTGACCTCAAATGTATGCTTTTAGGCTTTTGCTTCCAAGAAAGTGTCATCTATAAATTAAAAGGGTCATGTTTTCTAGTTCTACTCACCAAAGGAAATACTGAAATACCGGGCCATGGGGAATGTGCCGACTGCTATCAACCCAAGGGTGGGCAACCTTGGTTCCAAAGCTCCATGCACTCTGGGACATACGGTCCCCATGCACTGATTACTAGGCATGATGAATAGTCTCAAAAGTCTTCTAAAGTCATACAAAATAAGACAAATTTCAGAGATGAGAACATGAGTATGCACATGAACACACATACACCAGGAATGGTGTTATTCAGGCCAGATATGAAACAAAAACATGTTTTAAAATACTAATAAAATACCAAATAAATGTCCCCGTGATGATATGAAGTGCTTCATAATTGAAATATAAATTTAGAAAAATAAAATAATCATCTAGGGAAATTTTGTAATGTAGCCTACAGAAAACGAACATTAAAAGCCCTGAGTTCATCTCAAACATCGTGCTTGTCAAAATATCTCCCAAGTTTACTAATAAAGACCATGACACAAGATAATGTCAAGGACTCTTTAAAGTAACATATAGTACTCTGTCAGAAAAAAAAATTATGTGTTTTTTCCATTCCATAAAAACCACAAAAGGTTATCAATTCAACCCAAATATTCATATAGAGGTTCTTCCAAGCTGTGGAGTCTTATGCAGCGGAAAACACCGGCTAGGCAGGTGTCTTTTGCAGAAACCCTTCTATCTGGGGACTTCCTTTTAATGCTTATCTCCTTTCACTTAATCTCATTAATTCCAATTTCTCAAAGCCAAAAATGACACAAGCAGAAGATGCTATTTATGGAATTTTTTAAAAGCTTAATCTCTATCCTAGCTGAAATAGTAATGATACACATGTTCTATTGCAACCACAAAATAATTATCTCTATTCCCTACCACATCCGTCCATGGTTTTGTGCTTCTGGAAAACTTTCTATCCCGGGACACATAGTTTATATACACAGGGCCAGATACAGAAGCTCAGCCATTGTGCAGGAGAAACTGTGTAGGGCCATGTCGCCTTGTTTGTTTTTTCTGGCAAGCTTCCCTGGAGGACCCTGCTGGAGGGAAAATGCATACCTCTTACAGACAAAGCCAAATAACCACCCCTAGAATTGTCCTTCCTCCTTCAATTATTATTATTATTTTAATCTTGAAGAGTAAATTCAAGAAAAAAGGTGAAAATGGTGGCCCTTCTCTTTCTAGGGTAGTAGAGAAAACTCCAGGACTTCTCTGTAAAGAAAAGGAAGCAAATTGCATGCAGCCATGTGATTAGAAAAGGAGCTTTTACTCTCGTGTCCTTCTCCATATAGATTTATGAGGGTTTCTGCTGACATGAAGTATGTTCTTTACTGAATTCCTCAAGTGAAGCAAAACCACACATATCTGGTTCTGAAGCAACACACTGAGTCACTAGTTTACATAGTAAATGTGAAATAGTCATTTGCAAGCCTGTGGCGTACCTGTGAAGTAGACTGAACCATAACTGCTGTCTGGGAAGAGAACAAAAAAAATTTTTTTTAATTAAAAAAAAAACACATTTTAAAATTACCATTCCAAAAATCAGCTTACAAACCACTCTCCACAGCTACTCGCTAATAGAACTTTTCCAACAGAGAGGATGCTGAACAGAAAGCAGGGTATCCTGGTGAATAGATTTTCCTAGTGAGTGAACTCTCACAGCTTTCGCAGAACAGACACACCTGATGCAACCTAGTTTCCTCCCTTGAAATTCAAAGTAGTGGCTGCTCTGAAACCCTCTGCTAGGAGACTACCTTTCTTGTAGTCTTTGGACCTCAGGGTCACATCTTGGTCTGATCTCCTACTGTGGCCATGCATGGCATAAGTTACCCAACACCTCTCAATGCTACTTCTGTCATCTTTCCTTTCTCTCCCACTGCAACGACCTGGGTTTTGGCTCTGGTGATCATTGGTAACTGGTGATCATTGGTAACTGGTGATCATTCCTAATGATCCTAACTGGTGTTAAGATGCCCCGAGCTTTCCCTGCATACTAAGGCCAGATTAGTTCTCTCAGAACACTATTCATCTAATGGCTAGAAATGAAAAATTTTAAATCCTTAGGAGCTCCATCCTCTGCCCCCTTCCCATCTATAGCATAGCTTTATCACCCACTCATACCCTAGCACATGCCTTACCCTCAAGCTACCTGACTCAGTTGCTATTCCTCAAGTTGACCCTTTTTTTTTTCTTGTCTTTATTTTTATGCCCTTTCCATCCATGGAAAGCCTCACCATCTCTGAAGGGCAAAAACAAATATCTCCTTCTGTGCAAAATTTTCTATGAAAATCTAGGATATATTTTCTTTTTCTTTCTTTTTCTCTCTCTTTCTTCTCTGAACTTCATTCATTCTACATAAGATGCTTCCAAAATTTTCCTGGCATTTTTTAAAATATATGCTTGTGTTTTAATTCCCACCTTATTTATACATTCAAGGTATGGATATTAAGAATTTATTGGGGTAGAAGGCAGAACTCAGGGACAGAGCATTTGCTTAGAGGCCCTGGGTCCAAGCTCTGGCACCAAAAGAATAACAAAAGAATTTATCAAATTTCAGGCACTGTGCTAAAAGTTGAAGATACTGGAGAATATGAGATGAACATAGTCCCTGCTCTTGTAGAACATTAGTCTCACAGACAAACTAGTGAATACATTATTTCTTGGATAAATAATTACAGAATGAGTTTCATAATGAATAACAATGGCAATTAGTATTCTAATTTCAGCCTTCATAATAGGGTCCCTCAACCTAGTAGGGAGCATCAGGCAGAGTTTCCCAGAGGATGTGATGTTTAGACTGAGATGTGAGGGATTTACTATTCAAAGAAAACTTTGATGAAGAACTAGGGCTATGGTTGAGTGGGAGAACGCTTGCCTCATATGTGCAAGGCACTGGGCTCACTCCATAGCACTGCAAGCAAAAATCAGATGACAAGCATACCAGGCCAAGGAAATTGCAAACCAGAGGAAACCTAAAGAAACCAGTAAGATTTGACCATAGAAGGAAGTGGAAAGAAAAAAAAATTACTCAGAACAATGATGCATAGGAAAAACGAACTAGATGATACAGGGAATTCCAAGCCATTTAAGAATTTTATACTTTATTCAAGTTCACTGAGAGCCTGTTGAAGGTTATTAAGTGAAGGTAAGAGGTAATTAGATATACATTTTAAAAAATCACTCTGGAAACAGCGTAAATACTGGAAGGAAAGGACAAGAGAAGATGTAGAGAGGCCTGTAAGGAAGGTATTTCAGCCATCCAAAGAACCAGTGTTTGGACAAAAATTATATCACAAAAATAGAAAAAAAATTGAACACAGTTGATAAATATTGAGTTTAATAATTTGAAATGGTGTGCTTTTTTTGTAGTAAAAAGGGATTGCTTGCAGTTGTATTTTTAGAAGGCAGGTGTAGCAGGACTTGTACTTCAAGGGGTACAGGAGATACAGGAGACAGTGTTAAGGAGAATGTCCCATTTTCTGAATGTAGAAATGATAATGCCACTTACTGGAAGGAGAAAGGTAGGAAGAGGAAAAGATTTGGAGAAATAAATCATGATTTACGTTGAGTTTTATGAGAAGCCTCTGTGCTACCCAAGAATGCATTTGTACATTGTGATCTGGAATTAAAAGCAAGATCTGGGGATGAAATTTAGATTTGGAAGTCACCAGCATATGGAAGCCATAGGAGAGGATGAGATCACCTAGAGGAAGGGAAAAAGAGACAGACAGACAGAGGGAAATGGAGCCAGAGTGCTTAACAAGCAATGTTACTAAAAAATCACCTGTGGAATCGTCTTTTTTCAAAACACAAACACCAGAGGCCCAATAAATCAGATTTTCTGGGGTTTGGATATGTGTGCCTTAAAAAATACAACTCCCCAGGTGCTTCCAATGTACATCTGTGATTAAAATACCCAGAGGAGTAACATGAAAAAAAGACCCCAAGATAGATCTCAAAAGAAAAGCCAACACTTGAATTTAGGGAGAGATGGCAAAGGAGACTGGGAAGGAGCAGTAAGAAAGGTAGAAAAGGAGTGGAGAGTAGAAAATGAGGAAGTGGCCACATGTGTCCAGTGCTCCCAGAGGTGAAATTAATAGTTCAGAGAGCTAAAAAGTGAACTCCCAAGATGATGACCTCAGATAGAGCAGATTCCATGGAGTGATGGGTAAGAACATAGAAGAAAAAGGGCTAAAGGTGATTAGGAGGTGGGGAAGGAGAACTAAGAAGCTTAGCAAGGAGTGTAGAAATGAGCAGGGGTGAAGGCCGGCAGGGTCAAGGGGACATGTGGTTTCCACTGGTCCATAGTTTCTTTCCTGGGAAGGGGAATTAATCCTATCTGGGACTTCTCTGCCACTATCTCTAATGCTCAGCACATTACCATATACACAGCTCATAATGAAAAGCATCTTAATTTAAAATCTTGGTAAAGTATCTTTTAGAAGTTGAATCCCCACAGAGACATATACTTCAAACCAACTTGATTTCATTACTTTCATTGATTCCAAAGACTCACTGTGTGACCCAATGATGTGCCACACACCCTGCTCACCACCAAGTGTACAGAGATGGCATGGTCTATCATTTACACACTTTTTAATGGGCTTATGCCCAATGGGGACCATATAGGACAGAAGAATGGGTTCTGAGGGAAAACAGGAGATTTCTCAAGGGTCTTCACTGTAAAGCCTAAATTGAGAAGTCATTTGAATTTACAGCATGTCACTCAAGTCACGTGAGTATAACTATATGAACTATATTTTTGAACTTCCTAAAGGTTTCTATGAGAAGGTCAAGAGAACTGGACTCCATCCTCTCCTTCTGAAGCTGTGCAGGAAGGATAAGACACCCAAAGCCAGGAAGCTACCCCCAGGGAGCCCCAGATCACAGCTTTGGTGCCTTACTGAGATCTTCTGTCTGCACTGCCACGCTGAAGAACACTTTTTGGCTTTTGTGACCTATCTTCTGCTCAGCTGGCCTCTCTCTTGGAAAGCCTGCTGAGGTAAAGGCCAGAACTCCCTGAAACATTTTGAAACCAGGGAATCAGACTATACCCAAGAGCCAAGTTCAGAGAAATCTGAAGAAAGGAAGAGCTAGGACTTCAATTTAGGATAAGCTCCCCAAAAGAGGGGGCACCCAGCACCTGATTGGGGTAACCTGGCCACTAGGGGGCTTTAGCGACACACTGGAAGACGACAAGATTCAGGTCAAAAACATTACACCTGTTCTCCAGTACACTGTAGCGCTCTTGACCAGTTCTTGAGAATATATTCATATTTTCTCCACCTAATCAGATCTTCCCAATTCTTAAAGGTCTCATACTATCTACTACAAGACGTCAGTCAAACCCCAGGGTCAGAATGAGCATAGAGCTTTTAAGCAGTATTGTCATAAATGATTCATGATTAGCAACTTCTGCAAGGATCTAGGAAAGTAAAATCACAGACTGTCCATGAACAAAATAAGAGGTTGTGGAGGGACAGCCACCAACTGAATCCATTGACTACTTTCAAGGAAGAAAAAAACAGAAGAAAAAGAAACTTAGGAAGAAATCGACTGGAAGATGCTTTGGTCATCTCTGGGGAATTCGCTACTCCAGGGCATAGTTTGATTTCAGAGGCATTTGGAGTTAAGACCCTTGCTTTATAAATGAAATCCAGGCAAATCTAAGTGCTTACTTTAAAAACATCCTTTCCTAGCTGTTCAAAAGAGAACAAACTTAGGCCCTGTCATAAAATGTGCCTGGAAACTATTAATGTATCAATGGCCTTAAATGGAAACATTTCCTGTAAATACACAAGATCCAACACAAGTTAAGTAAAAGTCACTTTTTTTCCACAGGATTTCATACTTTGTAACTATCAAGTAGCTTTGGTAAAATTAAACCCTTCATTTACTAATATGCCTTTACATTCCAAAATCTTAAAAGCTTCATCTAAAATTTTTAGATATTGGTAAATAAAAAGTACTGTATGGACTTCATTCGTCTCTGCAAGTTTTAAAAGGCCCACCAATTTAAGAGCAGTTTAGCTTCTTCACGTTTTTTTTTTTTTTTAATTCTCTAGATTGTGGGTTTTTCCTTCCCCCAAGAAAAGTCTATGAAAAGTCATATACATAAAAAAGCAATGAATGGAACAAAGCAGTAGGTTCTTTAATTTTGCAAGATGTAGCCCTGATTAAAGTCACATTTCTGTTCCAAATACTTTTATCTAAATAAATTACAGAATTCTACACCTATGTGTATAAATAACTTTGCTAAAACAGCTCAATCTAAGGATTATATTGTTTCATTTCTTTGGTATCAATTTTAGGTTTCTAAAATGGATTTTTGATGATATTTTAGGTGCAATATCATGAAGTTGGTATTCATATTTTTTGCTAACTTAAGCAGTTTAAAAATTTTTTCAAGACCATGTATGTACAATAGAGTTAAATAAACTTTGAAATATTGCAAAACAAAAACAAGACTCTCAGAAGAGATGAAGTGGGCTTACTTGTTGTAATAGTTTGCAAGGACTTCCAAAGCAAAGTACCACAGACCGGGCACCTTCAACAACAGAAATCTATTTTTCACAATTCTAGAAGCCAGCAGTCCAGGATTTAAGTGTCTGCAGGACTGATTTCTTGAAGCTTCTCTCTGTGTCTTATTGATGGCCCTCTCCCTGAGTCCTCAAGTGGGTTTCCCTCTGTATGTGTCTAGGTCCAGATTTCCTGTTCTATAAGGACTCCAGTCAGATTGGGTTGGGCTGGGCTAAGAACTTTATTTTCAATTATGTCTTCAAAGATCCTATGTCCAAATACAGTCATATTCTGGGTTATTGGGGGTTAGTAACTTCAGCATATGAATTTAGGGAGACATAATTCTGGGAGACACTTGTCTTGGATGAATTTGTGACATGTTCCTAATTTATTTGGCCTGTTGAAATACTTCATGCATGTTAAAACAAAAATTCACAATATACTGTAAATACTTTTAGTAATATTCTGCACATAGAAATTATTTCTATAAATTAAATCAAAATATTTGAGCAAGCCAGCAGTTTATGGAATAAATATTAAATGGAGCTCATTTGGTAAATATCTTAGGAAACACAATTTTATTCAAAAAATTTTAATTTACTCTTTTTCTAATTAAAAGGATGTCACAAAGAAAATATTTAGAATTTGTAAAATCTAAAGAAAATTTTTAATTCATTAGATAATTAAAATAATCTCAAATCTTATCCCCCAAATTGTCATTGTGAACATGATGAACAGTCTGCCAAATTAGCTCTTTCTCTATACACACACACACACACACACACACACACAATTTTAAGACTGAAGGGATTGTCCTACATAGTTATTTTCAAAATTGTCTTTTTTTAACTAAACAATATGCTATTGAAGTATATTTCTATGCCAGTGAATACAGTTATGACTCATTCTTTTTAAAGGCAACATACAGTTTCCTTATATGAATGCACAATAATTATTTTAATCTATTCCTTATTGTTGGAAAGTTAAGACTCTAGCCATCTTTTTTCTACAATTATTTCCAATGCTGTGTTGATTCATGTATACATGTTGGTATATCTGAGATAAATTCCTAGAAGTAGAATTTTCAATTTTGATATTCAGTAACAGACTGCCCTCCAGAACATTGTACCAATTTACACCCCATTAATAATTTGTAAGTTCTGATCTTCCCTCATTCTTGCAAATATAGAACATCACCAATCCTTAAATCTTTACCAAACTAAGTTCAAATATGATACCTCATATTTTCTTTACTTGCATGTGTTTGGTTACTACTGAAAGCCTCCACCTTTTTTACATTTTACTTAAAATGTTTTTATTTTCATTGAATTTATTTGGTGAAAAATGCTATTTTTAAACCATCACAGAAAAATACAAAATAACAAGATTATAAAGTATTGCAAACACCCACATACATCTTGTCCATTCACTCTTCCTTTACAGTGAATTCACCAGCCTCATCCATAGCTGAAATGGTGATAACTTGTGACCTGGCCCTAAAAAATGAATTGACCAATGACTTCTAACCTCCTGCTCCTCTCACCAGGATATCCCAGGAAAGGCTGCTGGTTTGCCAAGCTGAATGTTGAAGGATCACATGGAGGTAGGTCTTTGTTATCATCAGCCACTACCATGAGCAATTTAAAATTAGAAAAAAAGGGGTCTGGGATGTAGCTCAGTGGTAGACCCTGGGCTTAGCATGTATGAGACCCTGAGTTCAACCCCTAGCACACCAAAAACACAATGAATAAGCAAATAAAATTAGAAGAGAGAAGATATGACAGAGTTTTATGGAAGTGGCGGGGAAAGTCTTACTTAAGAAAAACAAGTCCTGAAGCAAAAGTTCAAAACTTTGGCTAAATCTTTATGTAGCTAAAGAAGCGTTTGGTTCAAGTGTGATACCATTTCTTATTCTTGGTTGAGGGAGGAAGTAAATGAAAATGGGTAGACAGAGAGGAATGGACAAATAAATAATATTTGAACAACTTAATAATAATTAGGTGTATAATGATGTACTTTACTGACTGCACGTGGGCTGGCAAATTATGGGATGGTGAGGAAAATGTTTCTCTTTCTCCTTATGAGTTTAGCCAGAGATTGCAAACCTGAATATTTCTAAGGACCAAACTGATATTGTAATTGTAAAGCAAGTGTTTGTCCACCTTAAAGGATTCAGACTTAGGATTATTCAACATGATGTTGATCAAACAGATCATGTTCATAGGCCTAACGCTATCTATGACTTGCCAAAGTGAAACCTGCTCTAGAATATACAGAGAATTTGTGTTTTTCCTGGTCCAAAAACAATATCTGAGCTCACATAAAACTTTCCATACCTCTGTTATCACTCACCTCACCCTCATGCCATTCTCATGAACTAGATTCATATGAATCCCAAGAGTCCTGTGTTGAATCCCTGACCCCAGGATCTCAGACTGTAACTCTGTTTAGAGATAGGACTTCTAATGAGGTAATTATGTTAAAATGAGGCCTTTGGAGTGAGTGCCAATCAAATCTGGCTGGCATTCTTTTAAGAAGAAGGAATTTGGGCACACAAAGAAACACCAGAGATTCTCACACACAGAGCAAAGACCACATGAGGACACAATAAGAAGGTGGCCATCTGCAAGCCAGACAGAAGCCTCTGGAGAAAACAAACCTGCTAACACCTTGATCTTGTACTTTTGGTCTCCAGAAGTATGAGAAAATATACTTCTGTTGTTTAAGCCACCATGTCTGTAGTATTTTGTTATGTAGACTCTAGGAAACTTCTGCAGTTGTTATGTATGCATGTGTGTGTGTACACATAAATATTATATTTGATATCTAATATACATACACATACATATGCACTCGTATACTATATATGACATATAATAAATAAATGTGTGTGTGCGTGTGTGTGTGTGTAATGCCAGTGTTTTCAAATAGACTACATTCCTCTGGACCAATAGTTAGTACACCTACTGCCTGGTATAGTGAAGCACATGGAAGTAGTTAGTCAGCAATTTATTGAATTAATGAGGGAGTTTTACAAATTGTGTAGATTTTTGCACTTAGCAGCCATTAGGTTTTTAATGCACTTTACTTTGTGACTTAAGAGAGTTACCAGTTGAACAGGTTGAGGGGGAAAAAAAAAGCCAAGGATTTCCACTTGATCTGACAGCAACCATGAGCCAAATGAGGGGTGCAAAGGGAGAATTTGAGCTGTAGGAGAAATGGAGAAATGCTACAGCGAGCATCAGCGTTCCTCATAACAACCCTGACCACCCAACACACTTGGAACTGGGTTTTCTCTATTATGGAAGAGGAGGCCTTGTCCTCCCAGGTCCTTTCTGGGATGATGGGAGGGAATGGCCCAAAGCTTCAGCACCCCTCCATTCCCTATATACGATGAAACTGAGTACACCAAGCCATAAAACTAACGCTGCGGGCCTCGGCCATTGATCTGCCGTTGTGCAATTACCTAGACTCTAGGCCATATTTTCCCAATTTGTTGAGAACTATATCATGTGGGAAAGAATTAAAAGGTTTACTAAGGTCAATACAAACATAATTTATTGCTTCCCCTCAGTCAACCAAGCTCATCTACTTAGGTCTGTGACTAGTTAGCTAAGTTGGTTTTAGCATTGTCCGCTCAGGGGCAAGGTCAAGGTATCAATTTACAAAATCTGTTACTTTCCCTCTGTGGCACAGTCACAGACTACGGCCCTAATAATTCAGTATTATTTTGGTCCCAGGAGGAACCAGAAGGGAAAAAAAATCTATATGGAAAAGCTATGCAACTCAAAGACTAATGAAAAACCACCTCAAATCCATGCTGGGTATGACAGGCCAAGAACTCCTGAAGGAATCTTAGTGAACTAGCATTGCGGTAACAAACTACCATAGACTAGGTGGCATAAACTACATTTCTCACAGTTCTGGAGGCTGAGAAATCCAAGATCAAGGCAGCAGCAGATTCAATATCTGGAGAGGGCACTTCCTGGTTTATAGACTACCATCTTTCTATTGAGTCCTCACCTGGCCAAACGTGTGGGGTGTGTTCTACTGTCTTTCTCTTCTTATTTTAAAGATACTAACGTCATTATGGGGACTCCATACTCATATGACTTCCTCTAAACCTAATTACCTCCCAAAAGCCCTAGGAAAAACACAAATTCTCTATATTCTCTGTATAATGGCATTTCACTGGAGATTAGGGTTCAGACACATATGAATTGGGGAGGGGAGGTGATACAGGCACAAACATGCAGTCCATAACAAGAC